>NW_028258296.1:700000-1400000 GCF_053883595.1 Heterocephalus glaber | reverse complement strand
CCGCGCAGCTGCTCGGCGTCCTGTGGCTCGCAGCCGTCGCCTCGGGCCCCTGGGGGGTGGCGGCCGGGTCCGAGGAGGCGCCGCGGTGCGAGGACCTCCGTGTGGGGCAATATCCTTGGAGAGCGGCGCTCGGGCGAGGGGCCCACCGCGGGGCGGTGCGGGAAGGGGCTCTTCAAGGATGACTCCTCTGCTAAGCTGTTAATGTAATTTAGTCTGCACTCTCCGTAGCAAGCTAACTTTCAGGGACTATTTAGCAGTGCTAAGTACCTGTGCCTGTTGACTTAGATGAATTGCTGGCCTCTCACAATGTGAGTATATTTGCTATTAAAGACGTAGTACTGTTTCATGTTGGGTCTGAATTCATGTTTCCTAAACTTTTTAAACATATATTTGTAAAGATCCAGAAATAAATGATGCTACGCAAGAACCAGTTAACTGTACAAACTACACCGCTCATGGTAAGACTTCAGGGTAGTATCTTTAAAGATAACTTTTAAAACAACTACTGTATTTCTTAGATTGATGTATCACCACCAAAGGTAATGAATATGCTTTTTCTTAGATTATATACAATTATTCAGTTTTCAGAACAATTTAAATTTGGAGAACTGGCTATGCGCTGTCATAAACTGATTAGTTTCTTTGTTTCCTGGCAATGCTAAGCATGTGCTCTATCACTGAGCTGATTTAAGTTAAAAAAGAATCTTATTCTAATTATATAAACTGGTAATTTTATATTTTCATTTTTTATTTTAAACCTTTAGAATCAGTTTACATTGCTGCTTTTTCTTTTTCACAGTACAGGGGACTAGACCCAGGGCCTTCCTGTGAAGCTATATCCCCAGCTCTTTTAAATTATTTTTGTTTTTAAGACAAGGTCTCACCAAGAAGCTAAGTTGCTCAACCTGTGCCTGAACTTGTGGTCCTCTAGCCTCAGCCTTCTAGAGTGGGGATTATGAAAGTGCACCACCACACCCAGCTAAGGTTTTTTAACTGCTATGTAAAACATAAAAATCTCAAATATAGCACTTTATTTCCCAAGCTATATTATGCAAAGGTAATCCTTTACTTTGCTGAACAGGAACTTGCACTGAGACCCTTAATTCAATAAAGCACAATGAGAAACTGTACTGCCCATATTAGGTGCTTGTAACACATACTGAAGTATGTCCTGAGTATGAAAACAGCAGTAAGGACTTCCGGTATGCTTGAATAGTGGGGAAATATTTTGGTAATGGGTAACACATTCAGCCTGATGACGACGGGGAACTTCGGTTATTCCAAATTATGTGTAGTGCCAGATAGCATTTAACAGACTGTTCCCTGTTCAGTGTTTTCATCAGAGGGGTACATATTACAGGGAAGAGGAGCCATATAGATGGGTGTTGAAGCTATTTAACATTCCTGTTTGATGGCAATGAAATGATATTAATTTGAGGAAAAAGTAATAATGAATACTGGGTTTGTGTGTGTGTGTGTGTGATGCTAGGGTTGGAAGGCAGGGCCTTGTGGATGCTGGGCAACCACACTACCACTCAGCTACACTCTCAGCCCTGTGCTGATTTTTAAAAATATCTCAGGAAATAAGCAAGTATTGATGTTTTCTTTAAAATAAAAGGCGTCCTTAAGTATATCTTTTTGTGGCTTGATAGCTCATTGCTTTTCAGCATGGAATAAGATTCCACTGCAGATGTTTCACAGTTTGTTTATCCACTTATCTGTTGAAAGACCTTTTGGTGGCTTCCAGGTTTGGGTAATTAGCAGTAAAGCTTCTGGAAATTAAAAAAACAACAACAAAAGACATTATCAACTTGCCAGAGCCCCCTGTACCCTCATGCTTACTAGCCTGCCTCGGTGGTAACCATTTTTCCTACCTAGCGTTTTTTTTTTTTTCTAGTAGCAAAGGTTATTTGAAAAAGTGCAAGCAAAGAGTGAGGGAGAAACTGGCTCTATCGAGCGAGCTTGGGCCGAGAAAAAGGAAAAAGCAAGCTAAGAGTGCACCCTGGAGAAAGCAGGGCATCCTGTCTTGAAGAAAGCCGCAGTAGCCCCTGTCCAATTCTAAAAGCATATGTTAGCTTTGCAAAGAGAATATTATTTGTCACTTTGCTTGGCGATGACTTCAGGCTTGGGAGAAAGTTCCGAGAGGAAGAGAGAGCACTGCAGAGAGCCAGCGCCCTCAGGCCGGATGTGCCCGCTGTCAGCCTGGGGCCCGCTTGGCTCCCAGTGGGTGTCGGTGCGAGCTTGCTCTGCTTGGCCCCCCTCCTCCCTCCTCTGTTACTTGCCCCACTTTGTGTTTCTCTTCCGAGAGAGATCGTCTCTCAACGTGAATGGTTTACTTACAAACATCAGTACATTTAGTGGCATACATGCTTTTTTAGTCCATATTCTAATTTCATAAAACTACCCAAAGGCCTTTGTAGCATTGCCCTTCATTTTAGGACAGGATCCTTAATAATCAGGCTTTGCGTTTGGTTTTCTTTTATTGAAACATTTCCATGTCTTTGTCTTTTGTGACACCAGCATGTTTGACAGCTGTAGCTAGCCCCTTTTATTTTAATAATGTTCCTCCTTTGAGATTGTCTGGTATTTCTTTATGGCTAGACTGAGGTTATACACTCAGTTACTTTTCTCATTGCTGAGACAAAATGCCCGACACCCAAAGTTATAGGAGGAAGGTTTATTGAGCTGACAGTTTGTGGAGGTTTCAGTCCATACTTGGCTGGCTCTGTGGCAGGGTGGCGTGGCAGAGGGCCTGGTAGAGGAGAGACCGTCCGTGGCAGAGCAGGCCAGGCAGAAGGCAGCAAAGCAACAGTGCAGCAAAGAACAGCTCAAGTGCCGGCAGCAGCCCACTTTCTTTCCCTCACTTTCCATTTCACCCACTCACACCCAGCGTAGGGCACCATCAATCCCAGCGTCACACACTAGCTCCAGCCCCCTCCGAAAAGCCCCACTGTGACTGCGTGAGACTTTAGGGGAACAGCGGGGAGATACGAGCTGTAACAGCCCTGAGGGCTGAGGGATTACATAATGTGGGGTAGCCTCAGCGTTTCATCTGGGGCATGTGGTATCTGTCCCTCAGTGGGAGTGGCCGTTGTCGAGCACTCTGATTTTTTACTGTATGGTTAAATTTTCTTTGAAATGAACAAACAGTCCATGGGGAGGCTTATTAAAGACCATGCAAATAGCCTACTCCTCATCAAAAATTTCCCCTAGGTTTATCATCCATCAGTTGTTCTGGCCCAAAGGAGTTTTTACTCTGATAATTGCAAAATGCTGATTTTTTTTCTGCCTTAGCAGTCCCAGAGGAGATCTGTCTTTTAATGCTGGAAAGTGGCTCTTGCCAGCTTTACCTCTAGACTTTGTTTTCACCTGAACTCTGGATTGGCACATTTAATTAGCTAGTCGTGATGCAGTATAACTTGCTACAGAACTAATATCCAGTGTGGCCCTTTTTGGATCAAGACTAAGGGAACTTGACTGACAGATTATTTCTAGGTTAGCTTTTCTCTATGTGTCCGTGTCTGTTTAAAATTAAAAAACAAAAGGAAAAATAAAAGTAAAAAGCAAAAGGTACTGTCGGTGAGGCCTGGGCTTCAGTCCCCAGCACCGCACACGTGCGAACATACATAAGTAAAACGCGGCAAGGCGCTGTTCTGCTGTTTGTCTGCCTGCGGGAGTGGCCGCAGGGTGTGGGGTGTGGACTGGCATCCCGAGGGAAGGGCGGTGTCCGGGCTGGGCCTGGGCCAGGACGTCATCTGCTTACCCAGCCGCCCTCCAGGAAGACACGGGAATTCTGAGACCTCTGCTGCCTCCTCCTTTGTGCTCCTGTGTCTGTCGGGAACCCCAGGGGCCCGGGCTCTGCAGCCCTGGAGCTCGGTGCTCCTTCCTGGAGAGTGCACTTCTCCCCACCCTTCCCAGCCCGTGTCCAGGGGAGGGACACGGGCACCGGGCACGGGCACCGCACCGTACCGTGTCGTGTGAGCTGCGAGAGCTCTGCCTCAGCAGGGTGGAGCCAGGGCCTGGCCGTGGGGGACTCCCCTGCCTCTGAGCTCCCCCTTCCGCTCGCTGATGCCTGTCCTGGTCCAGGGGCACTGCGGAGGCCCGGCTCGGCTGTCACCACCCAGACCCTGGTGATGCCCACACCTAAGCCTTGGTGCCAGAAGCTGCGCATTGGGTGGGTTTCAGGCTCATAGCCGGTGCCTCACTTTGGGTACATGTTAGCATGTGTCGGTTACTGGCTGCTTTAGTCTTGGCGTATTGACTCATCTATTTTTGCTTCTTGCTGAAATCAGTGTTAGCATGGAATTAGTGTGCCATAATAGGGAGAGTATTGACTAAGAAGAGTGAGTTTTAGCCGAGGACACAGAGAATTACTTGCTTAGGGCGCCTTGGTCAACATTTAAGTTCCTGGAGATTCAGCTCCTGCTTACCAAGGAACCAGGAGCGTCCGGCTTTCCTGCCTTTTGGGACAGGGTGCCACTGCTTAGGAACGCGGCCTGGCCCTTGCTGAGCACGCGTCCTCCCGCTGCCCTGCGCCTCCAGCACTGGTTTTGGCTTCTGGGTGGGTGTTATTGGGATGAAGTGAAACCGTAATAAGTGAGAAGCACGAGCAGGTGTAGGGGACAGGCTCTTTGGCGTTGGTGCCTCCCACATCACACACTGACCTCAGCTTCACAGTCAGCTCGTCCCCGCGGCGCGTGGTCCCTTCTGTCAGTCTTCTCGGCATCGGGCCCCTCCAGTCCTCGAGGGAGGGAGTCGGAGACTCCCAACAACTTCCTTATCCCGGCTCCACACTGCACACGGCGCTGCCCTCTTTGGACAGCGCTTTCCCAGAGGCCCGGCCGGGCGCAGAGCGGTTCCCAGACTTTGGCAGCACAGAGCTGGGCGCGGCCGCGTGTCTGGTCTTGTCTTTACTTCCCTGTGGTCTCTGCCTGTACTCACAGTAACGGCGTGCCCTCTTTCTCTAAGTGTGTCCTTTTCATCCCTTGCAACCAGTGGCACGGACTTTACAGATCACACCAGGGTGGTTTCTCCTCACTGGAATGTACCTCTTTCCTCTGCTGTATCTTTCTTGAGGTCAGTGTGGGCCTCGCTCACCCTCCTCACCGTTTCTCATATTAATACAGATTAGCTAGGAGAAGTGATTGAATATCATTAAAAACTAAAATTCAAATATGGCTGTTTAAATAGTCTGTAGAATCTAGTTAAAAATAGAAAAATACGGTTTCTCCATCTTTTTTTTTTTTTTTGGTACCAGGGATCAAACTCGGGACCTTGCGCTTGCGAGGCAGGTGGCGGAACCACTGAGCTAAATCCCCGGCCTTCTCCATCTTTGGTAGTGTTTTTACAAGGCATTTTTACAACCACCCATCCAGCTCGGTTGTTACAGTTTTGTACAGGGAGCTGGAGGTGGAGCTGGAGGTAGATCACTTGCCCACAATTCACAAGACCGGAGCTTGGTCCCCAGCACCACCAAAAGAAGAAAACAAAGCATATTTGTACCAAACCTGTCTGTCTCCTCAGGAACAGTGCATCTCTGGTAGACAGGTGCAGCTGCAGATAACTTGCCTGATCCGCGTTTTGCTGTGCGACTGTCACTCGCTCTGATTCTCGGGCCTCAGTAGGAAGACCCTAAGCAGACTCAGGGCGGCGCCTGTGGGGAGAATGTCCCAGATGTGGCAGAAGCTTTCTGCTTCACGGCACAGTTCTCTCCTTAGTAGTTGGAAGATGGGGAAAAATTTTTATTGCATTTTATTTATTTTTTTAATAGCAGAACGTTTATTGGTCCATTTGAGGTCTCTGTAATGGTAACACTCATCATAGGGATTTGCACCTGTGCATGGTACCTCCCCCACTGCTTTCCCACCCCCTCCTCCCCTCCCTAGGTACAAAAGCTTTGCATCCAGTTTTTCCTTGTGTTCTCACTTTCTTTTTCTGTCCCTTCGTTTGTCCCTCCCCCCTCCCTTGTTCCCCTTCTCATTTGAACATTTTTTTCCCCATTTCCCAGTATCTATTATACATTTTAGTCCTTGTTTCTACTTTTGGTTTCTCACACCAGAGAAACAATGCAGTATTTACACACATGTGTCCAATTTATTTCACTTAAGAGTATGGTCTCAAGGTGCATCCATTTAGCTATAAATGTCTGAAGCGCATCCTTCTTTATGGCAGAGTAGTACTCCATTGTATTAAAAAACTGCATCTTTATCCATTCTGGTTGATGGGCATTTGGGCAGTTTCCAAGATTTAGCTGTTACAGACTGTGCTGCTATAAACATGGGTGTGCCTATATCACTGTGGTAGGGTGCTTTTAATTCTTTCAGGAAGACACCAAGAAGAGGTATAGCTGGGTCAAAGGGAGCCTCTAGTTTTAGTTTTTTGAGGAATCTCCACACTGATTTTCACAGAGGTTGCACCAGTCTGCACTCCCAGCAACAGTGGAAAAGCATTCATTTTTCTCCACAGCCCCGACAGCATTTGTTACTGGTTGATTTCTTGATAGCAGCCATTCTTTCTGGGGTGAGATGGAATCTCAGCATTGTTTTAATTTGCATTTCTTGAATGACCAGTGATGTTAAACGTCTTTTTCATGTATTTATTTGCTGTTTCTACTTCATCTGGGAAGTGTCTATTCATTTCTGGGTTAGGTCTTTAAATTAGGGGGTCTGATTTTTTTGAGTTCTTTATATATTCTAGATAGTAGACCTTTGTCTCAGGAACAGCTGGTAAAATTTTTTCCCACACTGTGGGTTATCTCTTCACTCTGTGGGTGGTTTCTCTTGTAGTGCGAAAGCTTATTAATAAGATGAGATCCCAGTTGTTGATTCTTTGTGATAGTTCTTGTGTGATCAGGGTTTTGTTCATAGTCTTTGCCTACACCTATGTCTTTGAGTCCTACCTATTCTATCTTCCAGCAGATTTGGTGTGTTTTAATATGAGGGTGGGAAAATATTTGAAGTGTTTTACTTGGACATTGAACCCAGGGGCTGTGGTTATGCAAGAGCTCCACTGCTGAGCCACACCCGTCACCCTCCGGCTGTGGGAAACCTGAGCTTGTAGATATTCTTGCGGGTCACTTTTTCTTTTTCGGGTTTGTGAGACAAGGTCTCCCTGGGTAGCCTAGGCTAGCCTTAAGCTCTCAATCTTCCTGCCTCAGCCTCCTGAGTGCTGAGATCACAGGTGTATGTTGGTCACTCCCTTGGGGAAAATGGGATGTTCCTCATCAAGGCAAAATCTCAAATTTTTTTATTTTTTATTTTTTTGTACCGGGGATCAAACTCAGGACCTTGCGCTTTCGAGGCAGGCGGCAGAACCACTGAGCTAAATCCCCAGCCCTAAAACCTCAACTTTTATTTTATTTATTTTTTATTTTTGGTACTGGGGATCGAACTCAGGTCCTTGTGCTTGCGAGGCAGGCGCCAGAACCACTGAGCTAAATCCCCAGCCCAACCTCAACTTTTAAACACGATGTCTCTGACTTACGTGCTGGATGACTGAAATACGGGTCTGCAGCGTGGGCTTCCTGGACTCGGGGCAGGCAGGCTCCCTAGGAACTACGCACGCCGAGTGGTGTGCTGGTCGGGACACGATGGCAGAGTGCGGCATCTCGGTGTCTCCAGGCAGCGCGAAGGTGTGTTTTCAGTTCCAGAGGCTGAAAGTCTGGTACTGGGGCGTCGGGGGCCCTTGCTGCCTCCCAGGCGCTGGGTGGAAGCCGACCTTCCCTTCCCAGACTCCTGGCGTCCGCTTCTGCCTTCGTCTCCACCTGGCCTCTGTGTCCTCCTGGCTGCAACCAGAGCATCGGGGAAACTGAGCCCCAGGTCCGTGGGCAGGACACTGCCCCTTATGTGTCAGTGGCCTTGTCTTTAAGGTGGACGCTTTGATACTGTGGTGACTCAGCTAAGTCTGAAGAGCCTGTTTCCAAGTGAGGCCACGTTCTGAGGTACTGGCAATTAGGATTTCAATAGACTACCGGATGCTGTTGTATATCCATTCTTTCCTCAAATGGTGATAAAGTTTCTAATTTTTTTGGTCTTTTGAGACAGGGTCTCGCTGTGTACCTGGCCTTGAACTCACAGTGATCCTCCTGCCTCAGCCTTCGGAGTGCTGGGATTACAGGCGTGTGCCACTGTTATTGGACGGGGTAGGGACCAGCAGTGTTTTCCAGGTTCTTATTTGTCCTGATCAATGACTTGGTCAGGGCAGTTGGTAGATCAGAAAGACTACTGTTTACTTAAGGCAGAAATCAGAAAAGGAAAAGGAGAAGCACAAAAAAAGTGCTCAGGGAGGAAAGGGCGCTTGGAAGGAAGGAAGATAGCGAGAGGGCAGGGCACAGCCAGGCGGCCCATCCTTGCTGGTGCGGGCTTGCCCGTGTCCAGTCGGGCGCTGCTGCTCTGCACCCCTGCTCTGCAGGTCTCCTCCGTGGCAGGTCCACCTCCTGCCCCGCCACCCAGTTGGCACATCCTGAGCCTCAGACAGTCGCTCTCTCCAGTCAGGTCTCAGGCGGGGATGACGGCTGTCAGGTTCCCGTGGCTTTTAGACTCTTAAAGAGAGGGCGCTGCAGCATTTCATTCTAAGAGCGACGTTACATATGCTGGAAAGGGTAGCTTCTGCAGCCATTTAAGCTCACGATGCCAAGTCTTAGGTGTGGATGTGTGAGGGGCCTAGTGGAAGAAGTCACAAGCGAAGTGTGTGAGCAGCACTTTGCAGGACCGTTGGTGGGCCGCGTGTTGCTCGGGGGTGTCTGTAGCAAGTCCAGTGACATCCTGGCCTCTGCCTGCCACCAAAACTGACTGCAGCTGTCGCCACAGGTCCAGCGGGGCAGAATCACCCCCTGATAAGGTGTAGAATAATAGCGATCCTATTTCAGGTCCAGCAGGGTTTATGTCCGCATCGGACATTTGCTGACCTTGCTTTCGAGTTGTTTGTGCTGTAACTGCCCGGGAGCATGACTTAGATTTTCCAGAGATATAATCTAGGAACATGATAATTTGTTTGTAGAAGTCAGTAAAAATCATCCCTGTATCAAGGCAGGTGGCCAAACAGCTACATGACAATTGTTAACCTTTTACATTTGTGTGTGTGTGCCGAGGATTGAACCCATTGAGTGCTGAGCTCCATTCCCAGCCGTTTGTCTGTCTGTGAGTTTGTTATTTTGAGACTCAGTTGCTCAGGCTGGTCCGGAACTTACAGCCGAGCTTCCTGGGTGGCTGGAATTGCAGCCCGTGCCTGGCTTAGGTGTGGACTTTGGCCGGTCTCTGTGTGCACCTCAGCATCTGCCCTCCCTGGGTGGAAGCCTCCGCTTTGTAGAGGTCCTGGCAGGGCCGCCTCTGAGCAGTCTGTGTCCCTGTATAAGGAGCCCAGCTGGGGGCTGCTGCAGGGCCGCCGTGTGGGCTGGTGCTGTAAGCTTGGCTGGCCCTCAAGCCTCCAGAAAGTGCAGCCAGATTTGTAACTCAGTTGTCAGTGCCTTTCCTCCCTCTGCTCTTGCACGTGGTTAGCGTGGTTAGCTCTTCACTCTGTTGCCCCTTCACTCAGTTTAAGTGCTCCCCGGGTGTGTGGAGTCTGTACCTTTTCTTATCTCACTTTGTTTTAGACGTTTCAGTGCATTCCATAAATAGTTAAAATTTATGGGAGCCCTAGTTTGAGTTATCAAGATTCCAGTGGACAGGTACAAAAGTCCTCGTGGGGCTTTTTTCCTGCTGTCATTTTCTCTGTGTACTAGTCTGGCCTGAAAAAGGACAATGATTTGTTGGAAACTGTAAGATAATTATAAACTAGTCAGAAAATACCATCTTCTGCTCATACTTAAACATCAAAGTCTATGTATGTTTACGTAGATTACTACACAAAGTTCTATTCACATTTTCTGAAAAAAACTAGTTTATGCTAAACAGAGTTTAGAATTTTCTGAAACTGTTGAATTCGTGCTGTGTGCTTGCTGTCTAGGGACTTTTGCATCTCTCATCCCCACAACCTTCAGGGTGTCGGCGAACTTAATGCTGTTTTGACCACAAGGAATCCAAGGGCTGCTTTATGGTAGCTGCTCTCAGATTATGTTCAAACACTTGCAGTTTAATAGCTGAATTCCCAACAGAGTTCAGAGTGTCCTTCATCCTAGGGTCGAGCTGAAGGGCAGTAAGGTGCAGCCCTCCCATCCCTGTCTCCACCTGAGGCAGAGGTTGAGCTGGGAGGCCCTGTGCATGCCCTCAGGGTCTAGGCAGGTGCTCTGTGGCTCTGTGGAGTTGTTGGCTGTAGAAGTGCCTGTGTCACACAGCCTCTCCTAGACGACGCCCTGTGGACTGTGTCACACTGGGAGGTACTTCGCTGTGACCTTACATTTTTTTATGTACTTCTGCCTTTAGCTCCGTGTTTCCCAGCACCCAATATAACATGTAAGGATCTCAGAGGCAATGAAACTCATTTTACTGGCCAAGAAGTTGGTTTTCTCAAGCCCACACCTTGCCGAAATGTGTAAGTACATTACTGAAACTTGAAATTTCAGATTTCTTGCCCGTGTGCTGTGTGCCTGACATGGAGCAAAGAGATCGTCTGTGGAGGGAGTCCTGGAAGTGCACCCTTATCTTCCTGCTGGTGTCACTTGTGCCCATGTTTGTGTAAATGTGGCCCGAGGGCCAGGTAGCGGTGCCCTGGCCCTGGGGGAGGACGGGCCATCGTGCCTCATGCCCTGTGGATGCAGCTGTCAGCTTCTGCCACCACTTGGGTCATGAGAGGGCTCTGGTTCCAGAATTCGGGGGCTGCTGAATGTAAGCAGGTTTTGTATGCCTACTCTGTCAGAAAACACTGACCATTGCTAATCATTTGCGATTAAGGATATTTTGGAACTTGGTTTTATTCTTTGTAAGAGGTACAGAAGGTGAATGGTAATGTTAAATGGAATTCCGAAGTTAGCAGTTTGGGATAGTAAGACAAATGGATTTATTTTGTTAGGAATGTTTTCAAGTTTAATTTTTAGTTTTGCTGTGTTAAAACTTACTTCCCATTCTTATATTTCTGCTGAAAACACAATTTGCTTTTACACAATTTTTTTTTAGCTGCTTCCACTTGCGGTACTGGGGTTTAAACCCAGGGCCATCACATTCAGCTGCACCCCCAGACCTTTTTCTATTTTTGTTTTGAGACAGGGTCTCACTAAAACACTGAGTTGCCCAGGCTGGGCTCTTAACTTGCAGTCCTCCTGCCTCTGCTTGCCAGAGTGCCGGGATTGTAGGTATACCACGCCCGGATTATGGGTGCTTTTTATTTGAGGGTACCTAGTTGCAGTTATATCAAGAAATAAACACTGTTTAGCTATTTGTTTCTTTCTTTTTGGGGGACGGGGGGTACTGGGGATCAAACTCAGGACCTTGCGCTTGCGAGGCAGGCGGCGGAACCACTGAGCTAAATCCCCGGCCCTCTTTTTTTTTTAATAAATTTTATTTTATTTTGTCCCATTCCCCCGCTCAAGCTCCCTCCCCTCCCTGCGTACAGAAGCTTTGTTTTCATTTTTTCTTTCTATTTTCACTTCTGTTTGGTGATGTCCACAGCTATTTTCAGAATCCCTAAAAGAACTTTTGCCTTTATTTCATTGAGTTAATGAGGGCTTTTGATTCTCTCCCGCTGTATAACCCTAAGGCGATCACTTAACCCTGAGTTTCAGAATTTCTCATTAGCAAAGCAGAAGTTGTTAAAGGAATTATTTCTAAGGTATTTAGGCATGATCTCATCAACTTTTAAGTTATAGATTGATTTTTCTACTGTGAACATCTCGAGCACATTCCGGTACTGGGTCCTGTGCTGAGCATCTCGGATGACAGCTGAGAAGCCCTTTGCCAACTGCTGGGGTTACCTGGCTCTTCCGCTGTCTTAATGTGTACCAGTTTTGTTACGTTTTTCTGCTCTCCTGCCCGTTAGATCCCTGTCTGAGTTTTGTCAGAGTCCTGATTTCTTTTTCTGCCTCTCATGTTGTGGCTCTTTCTGGCGTAGCTGGGGTGCTACTTCCCTCAGTAAAGTCGGGTGCCGTTGCCATATTAGACCTGTGAGCAGGCTCCGTGCCCCGCAGGTTAGTAGAAGTTCTCAGCCTGTGCCCTGGGAGCCCTCCCTGGTCGGCACGGAGGGCCTGTCTGTCCCCCTCATGCTGCCTTCCCCTGACCCCAGCATGCTGTTTGCTATGTGATTTCGCCTTCACCCCTCGCTCCTCGGTCTCCTTTTGGGCTTCTGCTCTGCTCCTTGATCTCTTCGTGTTGGAGCTTCACGGCTCTCCTTCCATGTGTGCTCACAGGGCATGCGCGTGCCATCAGTGTGTCCTCTGGGTCTGGACCTGTGTTCTCCAGCCTGGACTTCTCTCCATGACTCCAGACTAGAAATCCAGCTGCTTTTTGGACGAGACTGCTTGGCTGTCGGACAGACACCTCAGAGTCACATATCCAAAACTGAAACCCCAGTTTTCCTTCCCAGATCTCTGCCCCCTCAGCTTCCCCAGCTCGTTAGTGCTGGCTTCACCCTTCCGGTTGTTGAGGAAAGTCTTCAGTGCCGCCCTTACTCCTTTCCTTTCTCATACCCTAGCTTTAATGCACCAGGCAGGAGGGTCACAAGTCCACGGCCAGCCTGGGCTGCACAGTGAGACCCTGCCTCATAAACAAACAAACAAAAACAAAACAAACCAGGAAATGTAGGTGGCCGTGCCTGAGGGTGCTGTGTACCCAGAATCCAGTCACTTTTCACGATCTCTGGGGCTCTGGGTCAGACACTTAGCACTGTGGAGTTTGAGTTTGCTCAGCTCACGCTCCAGCCTCCCGCCCTTGTCGGCCCTTGTCAGGAGGCCATGTAGACTCCTGAACCTCAGCACACCACATGGTTGATTGTGGGTGTGGCTGCAGCACTTCCCGTGGCCTAGAAACGGAAGCTCAGGTGTGGGGCCTGTCTTCCCTTCTCTCCTTTGGCGCTGTGTTCTGGAAAGAACTGGCCTCAAGTAGCTGCTACACTGTGAGTTTTGGGTCTAGGAGACCCAGCATCTGCAGCCTGGATCTGTGGGCTCACCCTGTAGCATGGTTTCCAGCCACCGGGTTTGGGGATAGTTGTTATGTGACATGGTAGTGGAGCAGTTGACAAGTGCACTTGGAGTCTAATTTTCAGTACAGCAGCCAGAGTGGTTATTTTACAGAGTAAACTAGGTTGGGTCCTACCTTTGCTTCAGATCCTGCAGTAGCTTCCAGTTCTCAGAGTAAGAAGCAGTGGGGCACAAGGGACAGTCTGCTTCCTTCACTTCCCACGTCCTGTCTGCCCCCACCGCCTAATGGTCTTCCCTGTTTGCTCCTGCTACTGGCTATGTAGACCTCAGGCCTGCAGGTTTTGTTTTTGCCTGGGACACTGCTTCCTGTGAGGTTCGGCTTGGCGAAACTCATGTCCTTCTTTGGGTCTTTGTTCTGACATCACCTTCTCCAGAGGCTCATCTGACCACTACATTGAGTGTGGCCTCCCATTCTGGATTCCCCGCATAGCCTGCCATTCTGGAGTCCCTACACGCCCTGGCATTTTGGATTCTCATATACCCTTTGCATTTCTTTTCTTTTTTCCCCCTCATGACAGTTATGACTTTCTATCAATACAATTTGCTTTTCTCATAACTTTGTGTTTGGCTTGCTGCCATGAAAACATAAGCTGCTCAGAGACAGGAATCTTCATTTTTTTCTTCAGTAATATCTCCCAATAGCTTTAAAAATTGCCAGGCACACAGTGGCACCTACCAAGCGTTAGGGGAATGAATGAATGAGCCAGTTAACCAAGACTAGTAATTCACAGTTTTGTTTTCTAATGTGCTCACAAATTAGAACTACATGAACATGACTGTGGTTTTCCTTTTGCACAGAAACGGCTACTCATACAAAGTGGCGGTCGCGCTGTCTCTTTTTCTTGGATGGCTAGGAGCAGATCGATTTTACCTCGGGTACCCTGCTTTGGGTGAGTATGTGTCAGCAGGGAAGCACATGCAGTCCTTGGGAGGCCGTGTTGTGTCTAGGTGTGTGTGTCCTTGCAGACTGCATCCCGCAAGCCGTGCGTCCTTGCAGTGGGTAGGGCACCTCCTCCAGCTCTGTGTTCGGCTTCGGTGAGAAATAGCGAGTTCTGTGTGTGTTCTCCTTCAGCAAAGCACACCCAGGAAGTGCAGGCCCTGGCCGAAAACGCCAGCCTCTCCCAAGCCTTTCCTCCACCCTCTGCTGCTGCCTGCCCATCATGGACAGCGTTGCTCCGAGTGGAGGCGGGCCCCTCCGTGTGCCCGGCTCAGCCTCTTGCGCGCTTGCTGTCCTCGACAGTCCTAGGAGAGCGACTCACAGGTGACCGCGGCTCCTATGAAATAATCCTTCCTTTCTAAGGAAATCTTACTTTTGCTAGTGCACTGCATAATGACCTCCTTCCGGGCTCACTCACTCTTGGTATGCCCCTGCCCGCTCGCCCTCCCATAGTCGTGTCACGCACCCGCCCTGCCTCAGCCTCATGCTCTGAGCTCATCGTCCCCTAACAGGCAGGCAGACTGTCCCCGGGAGGCCTTGCTGTGGTCTGTGACCCACTTGTTACCATCCCTGTTTATGGAGAGAGAAACTGTCCTGAGATGAGAGAGTTACTCGGCCACTTGGCTCATGACCTGAATTTGCACTTTGTTTTTTTGTTTTGTTTTTGGTGGTACTGAAGATTGAACCAGTGCCTCATGCACGCCAGGCAAGTGCTCTGCCACTGAGCTGCATCCCCAGGCCCGAACCGTGAATTTGAACCCAGGTTTCCTGGCTGCAGAGGCCAGGCCTTCTTCACTGAGCAGTGTGGAGGTCTGGTACTCTGCTTTCCCGCCTGCGGCAGAGCTGAGCCTGCTACCCATGGGCCATTGCCCACTGGAGATGGAAGAGGAAACCACTGTGGGCTGGGTGGAGTTCCTCAGTCAGACCTGCAACTCTGGCTATGAGTTTCTAAGTAAAACCCAAACTTTAATGTACTGCATTTGCTAATTTATTCAGCTAAACATTTCTTCAGGAGTAATGATGAAGATCACAGTGCGTATTGACTGAAAAGAAAATAAACATGAAGTAAAAGCTGACCAGGGGGGCACACGCCTGTGATCTCAGCACCCTGGGAGGCTGAGTGTGTCAGTCGGGTTACTGGAGTGACATTTACTATAGTAGCATGCATGTGGTTTGCAAGGTGGGCTTACAGTGGCCGTCTTCAGAGCCAGGGTGGGGGGTCCAGAAGGGCCTGTGCGCCTGGAGGCCCCAAGGGTCCAGCCAGGTGGATGGCCTGGAGCTGCTGCAGAGCCCATTGGAAGCCAAAGGGTCTGGCTGGAGGCCGAGCCGGATGTCCAAGGCAAAGGTGGAGGCTGGAGCTCCTCCAAGGAACAAGAAGCTCGCCTGCCTTCCTCTTTCCCGTTCATCCCGTTCAGGCTACAAGCCTTTCGGTGGTGCCTTTCAATTGGGCAGGTCTCCATCTGCTGAGTCAGTTGGGCAGCAGTCACCTGTCTCACCCAGGAGGAGGAGGAGGAGGATGGACCGGACCGTTCAAGCCCAGCCTGCACAGTGTGTCAACTGAACGAGACCCCGTCTCATTTGAAAACCCTAAAAAGGCTGGGATGCTGCTCGGTGTGAAAGCCCTGGGCTCACCTCCTAGTACTGCAAGGGAAGATGAAATGTTAGGTCCTGGCGCTACGGCTCAGGGGCTAGAGGCCCTGCCGGACAGCCTGGTCTCCTGGTGCCTTTCTGTGGTCACTGCGGCTTCGTCTCACCAGCCGGAGTCGGAGACCCTGCCCCGTGGGGCTCTTCCCGTTCCGTGCTTTGGGGCTGTGTCCTGTGCACATCTTAGCTTCAGTGCTGATTCACCTGTTCCCGAGTTTTAGTTCTTGGGTTGGGACCCAGCACAGACCTGCTGGCTCCGATTGAGCGCTGATGAACGGGATGGCTCAGGGAAACTGTGGGCTTGTGAGTTAAAAACACAGGGTCTTCCTGATTTTATTTCTAGCGTGACACATTACGTATTTTGTACACAAAATGTAAGCAAAGTTTGGATCGCATATTATGTGCAGTCTAAATGAACCAATAAAGACTGGAGGGGAGGTTCTCTGACTGGTGTGTGGGACGCAGAGGTCTGGTTTGCATGTCTCCAGAGTGTGCGGGAGGTCACCCCCAAGGAGTTTTGTGAAGCGACTCGGAGCTGTTTTTTTTCTGGTGGTAAAATTTATTTGTTAAATAAATTAATGAATTATTTTGTGGCTTTTCTCTACATGAGATTTCTTTAATCTTTCCTCATATTTTCAGGTGGAGATTTGAGTTTTTAAAGTATTACTTTTATGTTCTAAATATGAAGACTTCTAACTATGAAGACTACACTGGTTTATTAGAACGTGAAATTTGTTAATATTTGTAAGATTTCCTAGGTTGTAAGTGACTTTACTTTCTTTTCTAGGTTTGTTAAAGTTTTGCACTGTAGGATTTTGTGGAATTGGGAGCCTAATTGATTTTATTCTTATTTCAATGCAGGTAAGTTAGCTTCAACCTGAAACGGAAACTACTTTTAATGTATTAATATGTGTGTAACTCAGTCACTTTGTACGTGACCAGATGGGAATTCTCTCTCAGTTTTTCCTGAGATGCAGCGAAGGGGGTGTGGTTGTGTTTCCAGCTGAAGCATTTCCCAGGCTATGGCCCTGAAAGACACAAGTTGTTCCTAGGAAGAAGCTGCCCGCCCAAGTCCCAGTGCAGAGATGAGAGCAGCGAGCGCAGGGTGCTGCTTTCCTGAGTGGCTTCTGAGTCTCCCCAGCTGGCCCTGGTGGCCTCGGTCACTGTGGCCCTCACCACGGCAGAGTGCAGACGCTCTGATGCGTGCGTGTTGCGGGGCAGGAATGAGCCAGGTCCTGCGCTGACCTTCTGTCAGTGCAGGTGTGGAAAGGGAAACCTAGCAGGCGTACATGAGGAGCACAGGAAGGTGCAGGTGCCTGTGTAGGGCCGGGGGGCAGTGCAGGGCCTGGCGTGCATACCCAGGGTTCTCTGTCCCGCTGGCCACACCTCCTCCGTGACAGTGAGGTGCTGTCCCAAGCACTGTGGGTACCACACTGTTTTCTGCTCACTTCTGCTGGGCTGCGTGTGGTGAGCTCCCGACAAATGCCCCAGTTGGAGGGAGATGTGTTTACTCAGCACCTGGCCCGCAGCCTGTGCCGGGGGCCCCAGCTTTGCTTCCCAGCCTGCACCTGCACTGCGCGATGGCTGCCGTGCAGTTCTGTGCCCGTCAGAATCCACGGATTTGGGAACATACTGTGAGGGGGAGGCAGCATATGGACCAATAAGATACCAGAATTAAGCAAGGGAAATATTTGAGTTTCAAGTCGGGCTTCTCCTGCCTTCGCTCTGAAACATATGCCCAGCCCAGCCCTCCCTGCTTTGCCGCCGGGGACAGGAAGCGGCAGGAAGAGGCTGAGGGAGCTGTCACACACAACCAGGAGGGCTTCCCACTTGAGTGAGGGCCTGGGAGCTGAACATCCCTTGGATGCTTCAGATCGGAATCTGGAGTGTCAGCAAAGGCCAACTTCTCTGTAGGGCCTTGGCTTTGCAGCTGCAGGGACAGCAGGTTCTGGGCAGGTCTGGCACATGGGCTGTGTACTTATCATGTTCACAACCTGTCTGTCTTAGAGTTCCTGAGGTTGAATATCTGTCACAGTAGAAGAGTATCAGGAGCTCAGTGGTTCCGCCCCCTGCCGCGAAAGCACAAGGACCCGAGTTCGACCCCTGGTACCAAAAAAAGAAAAAGTATTGGGGTAGAAATTAGGACTGAGTTTCTGCAGTGAAGACATTTTAACAGGTGTGGCCAGTGTACAGCTTTCAGATGGGGTAAATGAGATGTGTAGCTTTATTCTGTGTGTTATTCATATGTTTCACATGTGATGTTGACTATTATCAGTTTCAGAGAATTTTTCTCAGCAAATCAAATTTTTTACTATAAACATAATATTATTGTCATGAATATATTTTTCCAATTTTTCAGTAGATCTTTTGCATTTTTTTGTTTATACTTCTTTTTTCATTTTTAAAGGGAGAAAGGTTTATTTAGCCCACTGTCGTAGGGCTCTGAGTCCATAGTTGGCTCCCTCCAAGGCAGAGGGGCGCTGCGGAGGGGAAACATTCATGGCAGCAGAAGACAGGGAGAGCAACAAGGGCTATTTATGCTTCTTTCCTTCCCTCTTGTCTGTTTTCTTCATGTCTGTTTGTTTTTAACTTTGCCATTAACTGTTATTCCCCAGTGAATAGCAGTGTTTTTCTGTTGGGCTCTGATCCCAGAAGCATACTGTACATGATGGAATCAGACCTTTAAAAACATTCCTTGGGCTAAGGGTGTAGCTCGGTGGTACACTGCTTGCCTGACATGTACGAGGCCTTGGGTTCGATCTCCACAAAGGAGGAGAAAAGGAAGGAAATCTTTGTTTTGTAACGTGTATAACAAAAATCTAGTTGTTTCATCTTACAGCCACAGCAGTATAAAATATAGTGCACAAATTGCCAGTATCAGCATGTTTTATATGTTGCTGTGTTTACTGAAATACTTTGAGTTCATTTTTTTAATAAGCATTGCGAGTTTCCATATTTTGTTCAGTGCATGGGGGGTGCTGGGTGTGAACTCAGGAATTTCCTGCCCAGCTGTCTCCCTGGACTTGTTTTTAGTTTGAGACAAAGTCTCACTAAGCAAGTTGCCCAGACTGGGCTCAAACTGGTGACTCTTCTACCTCAGCCTTTCAGAGTGCAGGGATTACAGGCATGCACCACCATGCCTGGCTAAATATTTTGTTCATGAGTGGGATGAACTGGTAAATAGATTGCAGTAAAAAAAAAAGTCTAAATCAGTGACACTTGTAGCATATGTGGTAGTCTTTCACCTGTAGATAATATGTATAGTGAGTGTGTGTGTGTGTGTGTGTGTGTCCTTTGCAGTGCTGGGGATGGAACCCTGGGCCTCTCACATGTGAGGCAGGTGCTCTACCAGAGAGCTATATCCCTAGCCCTTTTATTTTGGTATTTTGGGACAGGTCTGGCAAGGTTGCTTAGGTTGGCCTCACACTTGAGATCCTCCTGTCCCAGCCTCCCAAGTTGCTGGGATTGCAGGTGTGTGCCACCACACCTGGCTGTGTAATGGCTATTCATAAGCCAGTTCTGAAGACTTACAACACTCATTCCTCCATACCTGTGTACTTTACAGCATCGTGTGCTGCATACATAATGTGTTAGTCGGCTGAAACGGGCTCTAGATCCATGGTGGTCCCCTAAGGTTGTGGGGAAGTTAAGAAATCCTAGTGACATCAGAGCTGTCGTGAAGTCCTGGGATGGGCTTTAGTTGATGTTTGTGGTGATGCTGGTTGGGGTAAACCTCTTACACTGCCAGTCACGTGACACTATAGCACATAAAATTGTGCGCAGTACTCAGTCTTGATAATGAACGACCTTGTTACTATTTTATACATTTGCTATGAAATACTTTTTTCTTTAGTTTTTGAGACAGGGTCCCACTGTGTAGCCCAGGCTGGCCTTGAACTCAAGGCAGACCTCCTGCCTCAGCCTTGCTCCAGTGCTGGGATTACAGGCATGTGCCACCACGCCTGCCGATCACATTCTGTTGCGCAGGATCGCTAGAGAGGTGACGAGTACAGTTTGAGTTGATCCCATGAGAGACGCGTGGTGGGTTTTCTGCCACCACTGAAACGGGGGTTGCAAGCGCCAGTTTAGGTACAAGTTGAGGTTTTCCTAAGGACTGAGGTGTGACTGTCCCACGATTGAGCGGTGTGATAGTGGATTCCACTACCTGAAATGACAGCCTCCCTTGGAACTGTAGGCTTAAAAAAAAACCAAAACTTGATTTTTATCAGGTGTAATTCTTTCAGTTTTACTAAAATTTTAAAAAGCCTGGGTTTTCCAGTTGAGGCTGAGGTCAAAGTCATAGACTGAAAAGAGGTGTTTATTCATAGAACATCGAATTTTCAGAAGTAAGCAACTGTCCCCGGTCCGGGCCACTCCCTGAGCAGGTGAGCGCCGGGGTGGTTTTGCAGCAGGGGGTGGTTGCTGAGAATTAGATTGGGCATGGAGGACAAAGAACAGAAAATAGGAGATTTGGTGACCACCCCTTAACACTGACTTCTATATGTATTTTAGGGTTTACATTTACTCTTCTTGCCGTAGACTTTGAACCTGTAGAAAGCCTTTATGTAGACAGTTTGAGTTTCCTTCAATCTTGTGGCTGCAGATAAAATTTCTCCAATCTCCCACCAGCCCTGTGTAGAAGGAGCATAGGAGAGGTGAGGGAAGTCCACATCCAGGCCGTGGGGCGGAAGGTCCTGGGCTGGTCGGGGTGGCCTGGACGGCCCTGATTGCAGTGGGTCGTGGGGGAGGTTGGTCACTAGCCAAGGTGCCGCCAGTGCCGGCCGTCACACAAGCCAGCCGGAAGAGGCAGGCTGTCCTACAGAGCCCTCGTACCAGTGGCCCCGGCCCCAGCACTGCGTTTCTGCCTCGTAAACCCAGAACTCACCGGTGCCCTGAGACTGACAGGGAGGCTCGAGAATTTGCTCTTTCTCTCTGGGGCTTCTGCACAAGAGACAGCTGGCATTGTGGGAACTGCATCTGGGGTGCAGGGCCCTCCTTCTCCTCCTGTACAGGGGAGACCTGCAGCAACTCCGCTGGCTTTGGGGTGACGCCTGTGAGTGGTCTCCATCTTTCCACAGGTTTCAGAGGCCTGGCTGGCTTCACACTTCAGAGTTCGGCTTCAGAGTGTTTTGTTTGGTTGCTGGGTTGGGGTTTTTGCTTTTGTTTTTGGTGCTGGGGATTAACAGAGCCTTGCAGGTGCTAATAGTTCTACTCTTTTGTTGTTGTTTTTTGTTTGTTTTTGTTGTTTTGAGACAGGTCTCACTATGTAGTCCTCTGTGTGAAAACATTTCTAATTGTATAGTGAACGCTACAATCCCTGCAATCCAGGCCTGCAGCTGGTTAGTGCCCCACCGTGCCCCAGGCTCCCCTTTCGGACTGGCACTGGCAGAGCTGGGCCTGCCTGGGAGGCGCCAGAGGCCGAGATGGTGTCCCGCCCCTCCCTGTGGACAGTCCCACACAGCACCTGGGATGACAGAGGAACAAAATGTTTGTGCAGTGCTTGCTTTGGGGTTTTTGTTTGTCTTTTGAGATATCACACCCTGTTGCCCAGCTGGACCCCAAACTCCAGGGATCTGATAGCCCTTCTGCCTCAGCCTCCTGAATGCCTGGGGCAACAGGTGTGCACCACCGTGCCCAGCTGTGTTGGATAGTGCCTGTCAGGTGAGGAGTGCTGCAGAGCAGTTTTCTTCAAGCACAGCTGTATGACCCCAGGAGAAGTTTTTAAGTCTGTACCCACTGATATTACGTTTCCGCCACAAGCTTCCATAGTTATACGGGGTGTAATATCAAATATTGGCATATTTAGATAAAACTGTCACATCAGTTTATGTGGATCCAGCAGATGAAACACCACAGGGTTTTAAATACCATGCACTTCAGAAGACGTGAATGAGCTCTTCACAAACCATTTCCAAGTCCAAAACTGCTTCCTTTTCTACTTGAATTTTGATTTCTACTCCCCTCTCCCCCAAATGGTATCCTGATGTCATTTATCTTTGTGCTGGAAAACCTGTCTCATTCATTAGTTAAATTGTTGAAAGCTGTTGGCGATTTCTGGATTACTATAATCATCGTGGCACGGTTGATCAAACCAGCATTACTGTGCTAGGAGCTGGCCAGTTGTTTTTAAGGAAGGAGAAGTGTTGTGTCCCCCAGTATGCGTGTTTTCCGAGCTGGGCCTGGCCGGAGTGTAGCGCCTGCTGCCTCCTGGTGTGGCGCGAGGCTGGGGTGGCTCCGGTGAGGTCACTGCACTGCTCCAGGGCCAGGCACCCTGCGCAGGAGGGAGTCGCCTGACGCTGCACTCAGACTTCTGTGTGCTTGCTTTTTGTCTTGGGTACTGGGGTTCAACCTAGGGGCAGTCTACGCCCAAGACCCCAGTCCTTTTTATTTTTTATTTTGAGCCAGGATCTTGCTGAGCTATCCAGGCTGGCCCTGGATTTGAGACCCTCCTGCCTCAGCCTGTTGAATAGCTGGGACTGCAGGCATACCCAGCCTGGCTTGGGCAGATCTGCTTACAGAGTGGGAGTCGAACAGCTCAGAATGAATACCTGTTAAACTCTGAGCCCACCTCCCCTTGGCACATCCTGTGTACTCAGGCTGAATCTGAGGATGGCTGCCTGAGAGGTGGAGCTCAGGAGTCATGCTCACGGCATTGTCACGCATGAGCTTGTGGGCAGGCCGGCTGCAGTGAGCAGATGCTGTTTTCGCACGTCCTTTCCATGGCAGGACGGTCAGCGCTGAGACCCTGGGCAACAGCTCCACCGTGTCCAGGGCATCGGGGTGAAGTCGGCGGGCGGTCGGGCTGCGAGGATCCTGTCGCCCGCAGTGCCACTCAGTGACTTTTTTTTTTTTTTGGTACCAGGGATTGAATTCGGGACCTTGCACTTGTGAGGCAGGCGGCGGAACCACTGAGCTAAAATCCCCAGGCCATCAGCGACTTTTTATTTACTTTTTGCACTTGATTTAGAGTTGAGTTCTGGGGCTACTGAAATGCTGTTATTAAAAGCTGAGAAGAGTAGATGCAAAGCATTGTGCAATATGTTTGTAAGTGAGTAACTGACAGTTTCTCCTCCAGATTGTGGGGCCTTCCGATGGAAGTAGCTACATCATAGATTACTACGGGACCAGGCTGATAAGACTGACCATCACTAATGAAACCTTTCGGAAAACACAGCTGTACCCATGAAGACTGGCGGAGGGAAACAGTAAGTGATGTGTGTCTCACCCTCGTTATCCTCTGGCCCCACAGTATCCACTCTTAACGACCTACCTGGCTAATGACGTGGGGCTCGGACAGAGGTGCAGCCTGGACTTAGGAGTGTCTCCTTTCTCGTACCGTTTGTGGGGCCTCAGTGTCTCGGTCTGTGCCATGACCGGGTCGATACAGCCCGGGCTTCTGCTCATTGTGCTGCACTGCGGGCTTGTGTTCCGTGATGCAGCACAGTCCTGCACAGTCCAGCACAGCCAATGTCCTGCGTGCGGAGGACATTATGCAGATGACAGCAGCCATCGGGCGGGAGTTTCCTGTGACTGAAGGTGCCTGTGCTGAAGGTTGTGTATGCCCTGTGTACAGCTCCTCAATTAGCGACCAGTTCCTGTCGAGAGCTGGTTGTGGGAAGGGAGTTCCATCATTAAACGAGGGCGTCTCCCTCATGGACAGTCAGGAGCACTGCAGAGATGCAGAAACCAGAAGAGAATCTTGTGTGCTTGTCAGGAAGCCCCGGCCTCGCCTGCCCGAGTGCCCAAGTTCCCGGGAAAGGGTTTTTGGGGTGCAGACTCTGCAGTGAATGTGGCACAAGGACCAAGTTTGCAGGAAACAATGCCCTGGAGTTGGGGTAGGCAGGCAGCTGTGTGTGAGGGCTGTCAGGAGTGTGGGGCCCTCGGTGGTTCGGGACCACAGCCCTTTCCCGCCCAGGTCCAGTGTGGTCGTCAGCCCTTCTTTTCCTCTTCTCCAAACCTGGAAGCTGCCTCAGTCCGAAGCCTCACTACCCGGAAGCGCTGACTCTAACCTCAAGTTCGGCCTGCCCAGGCCTGTGAGAATCGCGCCACAGCTTCAGCCCTGAGCAGCGGTAAACCTATGCAGTGAGATGCCGTGTCTTCCGTTCCCCGTCCTGGTTCTCTAGGGCTCTCCTGCTCCAAGATTTTTCTTTCAGTTGCTCCCGAGTCAGTTCTCGAAATGTTCCAAGAACGCAGGATTTTGCCAGACTGCTGTCTGACGGAGAAGGCCTGTGTGTACAGCCCCTGGGAGCAGCAGTCGGCCTCGAGCTGGAGGAGCCCGGGCGGGTGTTCTGGCCCTCGGCTGAGGCGGGAGGGAAGAGACTGTGCCTGCCTTCTGTGTGGCCGGCCCTTACCGGGACACCTGGGACGGCCGCGCCTGTGGGGCAGGAGCTTTTCCCAGTGCAGCTGGCCCACGCTGCACGGTGACAGCCCTACGGGGCACGGGACTTAACTTGCGTCCAGCTGGAGGTCAAACAGCAGCAGGAGCCATGGAGTCTCAAGTTGAAACAGCTTCAAGATCCGCCTTTGAAAAGTTAAGCCGAAACAGAAAAATTAAGCAGCTGCAGTTCGAAAAGCCATTCCATTCTCTGCAGGCACCATGGGGACATCGGATGGCGTCCGAGGCGGGGCTGCCACGCCCGGTGTGCCCCCGAGCAGGAGGAGGCTTCTAGGGCTCAGGGACGTGTGACTGGGCCGGTGTGTCACACACTCACACCTACGCACACTGCGCCTGTGGTGTCCTCCTCGCCTTTTTAAATATTTTAACGTAAATCTTTTTTCTGTTTTAGGATTTGAGCCGCCTGGATTTTAATGTATGTGGACTCACAGATTCCCTTTTCCCTCTTCGCATGTCACCTCACGGGTTCTGTGGGGTTTTTGTGTGTTTATTTCTGGTTTGTTTAGTTAAAAGTGTGTCATTCTTAGATTTATTTAATTAATATGACTTTTTTCTTTAAAAGCCATATACCTGGGCGTGGTGGTGCATGCCTGTGATACCAGCACTCAGGAGGCAGAGGCAGGAGGATCACTGTGAGTTCGAGGTCAGCCTGGACACAGTTCAGGGCCAGCCTGAACCACATAGTGAGGCCCTGTCTCAAAAAATTAAATATATAAAAGCCGTATAATAGTCTTTCTCTTAAAAGGATTGTCTTTTGAGGCTGCTGCCTCTGTGAGACAGATGGCCGTTAACCCAGTGCTCTTCAGCGTTTTTACAAAGGCAGGTTGCCGTCTGTTGTTCCCCTTGTGAAGAATAAAGTCGTGATTTGCTGGTGTTTCCATGCTGTCTGTCACTCGAAGCCCTTCTCATCACCAGCTCACTGCGGTCCCTTGGAGGCCGGACAGAGGGCCTGGGGACCACCGTGACCCCTCCTGGTGAGCACTGCCGGGCCGGCGAGGCGGCCTGAGCAGAGTGGCCTCGGACCCCGGAAGGGCCGAGCGCTGCCCCCACGGGACTGTCCTGCAGCCTCAGCATTCCCGGGGCCTCCAGTGGTGGGGACAGCGGGATGGACAGCCGAGATGGACTGGTGGCCTGGCCTCCCCAGCCACTTACCAGTCGACACTGTGCGGCTGAGGGCATCGCTCTGCTGGGCTACGGCGGACTGCAGGGCCCTGCCCCCGGAGCTGGCCGTGTCTGCGAGGTCGCTGCAGTCCCTTCCCCCTGGGTGTGGACTCTGACAGCCTGAGGCCTGTGGCTCACATTCAGTGACACCAGATCTGCAGGTGGATCTTGAAAGCAGCCTTCGCTCCTGCCTCAGCATTGCTGTCCCCAGCAGGTCCTCTGTGGGCTCCAGAAGAGCCTCTGGGGCCTGGAAACGCAGTGTGAACAGCAGCCGCCCACATTCACATGGCACAAGGGCACTTCCAGTTTGCTTAATTCTCTGCTGCAGAATAGATGTGATGCTTTACCAAACACCTCTCTGTTCCATGATTTATTTCTTGCAGGCTTGCATGAATACATTACAGTTCTCCCCCCCCCCCCCCAGCCGGCCACGGTTCTCCCTGCCTGTTTAGGAGGAGGGGGAGTGAGCCCAGCTCACCCCAGGCTCCCTGTTGGGTCCCATGTTGGCCCCTCGGGTAGGGTAGCTCTGCGGGGACCCCATGGGTTCTTGTGTCTGCAGAGATGCTGGTGTCTCCGAGTGGCCATTTGCAAATGGGACCACTTTAGCCAAGAGCATTAGCAGTTTCCGGAAGATCTCTATCCAGAAATCGCTGTCCTAGATCCTGCTCTGCTTCTGTGACAGAGGCACTGGGCAAGTCAAACGGGGCAGAGGTGGGAGTGCTACCATGCTGGGGGCTGGGGACTCAGTGCCTGCCAGGTGCCCAGGTGGCGTGCTGGGATCTGCTGCATGGAGGGGCTTCGAGCCCAGCCTCCCCCTCCTCCAAGGCCACTAATCCCAAGCTGGGGAGGAGTTCAGCAGTAGAGCGCTTGCTGAAGGTGCACCAGAAATACATGTTGGAATGTATGCAGGTAAAGGACATCTCTCCCCCGATCTGGCACACCCCACGTGTGACCTGTGACCCTGCTTCCACTCCAGATCCCGCTCCAAGCCTCCCGTGACCGTAAGTATCGGAATCGGGGAATTCGGTTTCTAACACGGGACACATTCCATGGCACTCTTCAACTGAGGCTCCCTTCAGAGGTGGAGAAGGGCTGTCTGCAGCAGCATTTGTTCATGCGGCCACCGAGTACAAGAAATATTTTGGGGTGCTAGCGCACGAGGCCAGGTTAAGGAATATTGTTAGGTGCCTCAGGAGCTAAAACACACCTCATAACAAGCAAGTAACAAGGAAAAACTGGTTCCAGCGGTCAGAGGTGTGGATGCACGTGCAGGGAGGCGTGCCTGCTCCAGCTGCTCACAGCCCTTCTGCCAATCAGCATCTCTTGTTCTCATGACACAGTTGTACAAGCCTGATGCAGAAATTTTGGGAAAACACTGCAAAATTTAAAGAATATAAAGCATCTTATTTCGCACCCCAGAGCCAAAGTGTTTCTGTGTTTTTCCTTCCAGTAGTTTTTATGCATATGTACATTTTTCACAAAATAATAGACACAGCCTGCTTCACATTGTACAGATCTTTCTCTTTCAATTATCTTCTATTTTCAATTCTTTCTTCTTAGTGGCTGCAGTGTATTCCATGCCTGTGCCAATTTATGCATTGTTTGGAATTTGCTACCACACAGCAGTTTCCGATGCCCATGCGCGGTCCCAGCCCCAGGGCTGTGGAGGAGAGGTGACGTCGTGGCCCCGGCCGAGTTCAGACCAAACCTGGCAGCTGCTGGTGCCTGGTGAGGAATGCCACTGCCCTTCCCCGGCGTGCCCAGCAGTGCTGATGCTGGTCCTGTCCGTCAGGGGCCCAGGGCCGGAGCCGAGGTCGGAGCCACATGGTGCGGAGGGGCACGGGAGGATGGCGGGGTGCTGAAGCCGTCTCCGGTCGGCCGGAACCTCGGGGCTGGACTCAGCCTCTTCTGCGGCCCGGGACGGGGAGGGGAGGTTTGGGAAAGGAGGGTCACTGGTTAGGAGTCAATCCCGTTTTCCCCGCCTGGGATATGGACCCGTGCTTTGGCAAGTGCTCTGTCTCCGAGTTGCATCCCCGCCCGGGACTTTGAAATCTCGTGCGGAGCGTTTCCGGAAGAAAGGGGATTCGGCCTGTTTGGGGACCCTTTGCTTACCAGGTAGCTTGCTGTTTAGAGGAAGGAAGAACTTACTCCAACTCCTCCACTTTCTGTCACCGAAGAGCCAAGATCACGCGTGTGGAGCTGCGGCCCTGAGACCCGGAGTGCGGGGGAGCCGTGTCCTGCAGCTCCGCTTCATCCTGCGGAGGTCAGACGCACAGGAGGCAGGGCGCTCGGGATCACCGAGTCTTCTTGTTACTTGCGCGTTCATTTGACACAGGGATGAGGAGAACGAGGGCCCACAGAAGTCGTCCCCCCCCCCCCCGGGACTCCACTGGCCCCTGCCACACCACCGACCCGGGAGACAGCGGGGCTCGCACCCGGGGTGCGCCTGCCCCGTCCTGTCCCAGTCACTGGCTCTGCCACCTCCCTCATGGTCCCCGGACAGAGAGGACGACGAGGACCGGTCACGGTCGCCTCGCGCACTGCGCTCTGTTGAAAGGGCTGCACAGCCTGCAGGTCCTCGCTCACTTGTGCTGGCTGTGGTTCCGTCTGTGGCTCCCAGCAGTGCCCCAGGTCCTCTCCCAGAGGTGGGTAGAGGCCTCCGGCGGGACACTGTTTACCTGCCTTTTCCTTAATTCCACTGTTGTCCTTATCTGCAGCCTCCTGGTGTAGTAAGGGCCCAAAATGCCTCTTATTTCTCAAGAATTCATCTTATCAGAGCCTTCCTGCCTTCTAGTCTCTCCTTAAGTAAAGGAAGGCTGTAATCCTAGCACTGAGGAGGCTGAGGCAGGACGATCTAGGAAGGCTGAAGTTGCCTGCGCCGTTTCTGATTTAATCTAGAGTTCTCTGCAGACATTTGTCCAACAAGTTAAAGATGTTGCCTTGTGGCAGCCGCTCAGCCTGCATGCAGCCTAAACTGTGGTTAATGCAGGCAGTGGCTTTGCAGAGGACTCGACATTGCTTGTGCCCTCCGGTGCTGCCAGAGTACCCCGAGCTCGTGGACACGAAACGAGGTTATCAGAGCAGCTCAGGCTGAGTGTGCTCCAGACAAACATAGCTTCACCGGAGCCCTTGGAAGGCACGGTGTCAGCAGCCTGCACCCTGAGAGCTGATCTCACTTTTGGGGTGGTTATGAAGGTGCAAGGCCCACCTGTGATTTTTGGAAAAACCTTCACACGGCTGCTTCTGTGAGTGGACCGGGCAGTGGTGTGTGGTCATGGCAGGGAGCTGGCAGGAGGGTGGGGAGTGCTCCCCGGGCTCTGCAGGTCAGCCACACAGATGCGCTAGCGCTGAGGAAGCTTCAGCTCCCTGCCATCTACAGTGCTCCTCCTCTGTCTTCGGCTCCTGTGTCTCTACCTGGCAGTAAAGTCCTGGAAACAAGTGTTACTTCCTGCAGTTCTCCAGTGGCTTCTCGCCATGCTCACAGCTGCCCAATGTGTTTCTCCCTCAGGATTTTTATTTACTCTGTGTGTGTGTGCATGCCAGGAATCAAACTCAGGGCCTTGTACTTTACAGCCAGGCACCGTGCCACTAAGCTACATCCCTGGCCCTATTTACTTATTTTTGAGACAAGGTCTTGCTGTGTAGTTTAGGATGGCCTGGAACTCAATTATGTAGCCCAGGCTGGCCTCAAACTCATGTCAATTCTGCTTCAGCCTCCCAAGGGCAGGAATCACAGGCATGCGCCACCATGCCCAGCTGCTTTGGGATAATTTAGACTGACATCCACACGTGATTCCAAACCCAGGTACCCACAGGGAGGTTTATATGCTCCATGGCAGTGGTTGGACTGCAGGCTTTTATATCCCTAGCTCTTTCCCCTTTTCCGCCCCCGTCTCTTGGCCAGGGTCTAAGTTATGAAGCCTGGCCTCAAATTTGTAATCCTCCTGCCTCAGCCTCCTGAGTAGCTGGGATAATAGGCTTGCTTCACCATGCCTGGCTCATTTGAAGTTTCTAATTGGTAAAATTTCCTGTTTCATTTACTGTTACTGATTTTTTTTTGGTACCGGGAATTGGACTCAGGGCTGAGAGCTTGCCAGGCAGGCGCGGTGCCGCTGAGCTACATCCCGGCCCCGTTTACTGTTTGTACTGGGTTTCATGTTGCTTACATCGGAGTGCGAAATGCTCAAGTCAGCCCAGCCTGGTAGCCTCCCAGTCAAAACAGTGTTTACACCTGGCATTTGACCGATCAGCCCAAACAAATTCAGGATAGAAATCACAAAAAGGCAAGCCAGTCCCCACGGTTGCTGCTCGTCTGGGTGCCCCAGCACACCCCGGCTGCTCTCCCCAGTTGGAGGCAGAAATCAGGCAGAGGCCCTGGGTGCCTTGCAGGAGGCTTTATCGGAGCTGTGCTAAGCGCGTGCATTGTCCAGTTCCCAGGCCCGCAGTCTGGCGACGCCAAGAATGTCCCTCGAGGCTCTGAGTGACTGCTTCCTCTCCAGTCCCTGCTTCATCCCAGGGGAGCCTACCCGGGAAGATGAGTTTGTGCTTCCTTCAGTGAGTCCTTCCGTCACACACAGTCACCCCCTAACGGCTTTGAAGCTCACCGAATTTGGTACTCGACACACTTGCATGAGAAAACTTGGGCCTGTTTCTTGTTTGTTTGGTACCCAACACAGGAACTGGGCCTCATCGGTGCCAGTTGCCCTGGGACTTGCTGCCCTCTCCGGCGCAAGCATAGCCCAGTGCTTGTCATTTTGGGTATTTGTGCGTCCAGGAACCAGTTAGCAAGCACAAGACTCTGCCGGCCACAGTGGCTGTTTTACTCTTTTGTGGCTGCTGCGGTGCAGTTTAAATTCTCTCTGTGCTCCTCCGCAATGTGACTCCAGAGCGTGTCTGATATCTGAGTCTCTCCCCGGCGTCCCCACGCTTCTGCTGCCCAGCGGACTCCTCTGTGTGCAGGCCGGGCCATCAGCCGCCTCCCCAGCGACAGTGCAGCCCTTCATTCTCGTCAGCCCCGCTTCCCCGCCCTCCGACTCCTGGTCCCTTCTTTGAGAAAGAGCTGTCTCCTCGTTTCCTGTTCCCTATCACTTATTTTGCTTTTTAATTTATTTGTACTTGGGAGTTCTGCCATAGAGAAGGATAAACGTGTTCAGGAGCGTGGACGCAGTTTGAGACCATAGTGTTAAGGGTGTAAATCAGACATGCACGCTTCAGTACCAAGTGGCATGCTTTCTCTTGGATGAGTCATTTTTCTTTGGTGCCAAATACTGCTCCCTCGCCCTGGGCATACCCCAATTTGTGCATCCATTTACCCACAGAAGGACCTCTCGGTTGCCCCACGTCTTGGCCATGGGACTAAAGCTGCTCTAAACACCATCGTGGAAGTCCCTGTTGGACATAAGCCTCCCGCTGTTTGGGGACACCAAGGAGTATGGGCTGGATCATATGGCGAGGCTCTGCTTGGTTTGGTGGGAACCTGCCACGTGGGCTTCCAGTGTGCCCGTGGCATTTGCACCCGGCCAAGGATGAGGCCCCTGTGCTCTGTCCTGCCCCACACGAGGAGGAGTCCAGGCTGTGCTGTCCTGGCAGGGGTGACATTTCATTCCCTAATCTGCATTTCCTCAGAGACATGATGGGGAGCAAAGTCTCACATGTTGTCACCTGTGTCTCCGTGGTGAGGCACCGGTCAGAGTGTCTGGCCCACTTTTAATTGGGTTCTTTGTTTGTTTGCTTGGGTTGGGTGGGTCTTGCTATATTGCTCAGAGGAGTGTGAAATTCCTGGGTCAGGCGATCCTCCTGCCTCAGCTTCCCGAGTAGCTGGTGTATGCAGGTGTTCACCACCATGCCCAGCTTTGGTTGAGTTTTAAGAGTTCTTTGTGTGTTTTACAGTGGATCACATCCTCAGGCCTTTTCTATTTGAAACAGCATTTCACTAAATACTAAACTGCCGAGGCTGGGCCCAGACTTGTGATCCTCATGACTCAGCCTCCCAGAGAGCAGGAACTATAGGCACGTGCCATGGTGTCTGGCTGGGCTTTTCATTCTCTTGCCAACGTCCTTTGCAGACCAAGCATTTTTAAGTTTAACAAAGTCCAGTTTATTCTTTCTTTCATGCCTTGTCTCTTTAGTGTAGTGCCTAAAATGTCATGGTCAAACACGCGGTCATCTGGTTTTTCTCCTGTTTTCTTCTAGGAGATTTATAGTTTTGTGTTTTACCTTTGGGGTTATGGGTTGTGACTGACCTCTTAGCACTTCTGATGCCTGTTGATGTAGCCTTATTGTCATGTTTGCTTTCCATCTCTGTGACAAAATTCCCGAGGCGATGAGCTCAGAGGGAGGAGGGTTTCACGGCTTCCTCGAGTGTGTGGCCACTGCCTGAGTCCTGCTTAAGGAAGTGCCTGCCTCATACATCTGGGAAGCAAGGAACCAAGCCAGAGCAGAGGGCAGCCCGGCCCCCATCTGCTCCCTTGCCCACCTCCGAGTGGCTCTGTAGGCTGGCCTCAGACCTGTGAGGGGCCAGAGCTGCTCGGAGCTGCCTGCCCCAGCCCCAGGTCGCACTCGGTCGGCTGTGCTGGGCTCAGGGGTCCTCTGCTTTGTCTTCCTGAGGGAAACACACGCTGAACTCAGTTTGGAAACCCTCTCCCCTTCCTCAGTGCTCCAAGGCCGGGAGGCAGGGACAGCAGCCTCCTGGCTGTGACGGTCCCTGGTGCAGCGCAGGGTGGTGGCCGCTGCCGGAGTGCAGCCCTGCGGCCTCGCTGAACCCAGTGCTGAGCCCAGAGCAGGGGCCTCGGGGCAGGGATCGGGATGGACGTGGCTGGGACCAGACTTGTGCTCAGCCTGGCAGCATTGCATAACAGCTCTGGATGTTTAATTTCCTCTGTAAAAATGAGACTAATAATGCTCATCAGTGGGGTTTCGTGCAGATTAAATCGAGTCACGGTGCAGATGCAGCCTTGTGATGGAGTGGGTGCTGCTCCAGGTTCCGTCCCCAGAGATAATGATGTCTTTCATCTTCTAGCCCCGTCCTCCTGCTGCTCTTCTTGCGGCTTTGTGAGCATTTTCTTCCCGTCTGCGCTCGTCCGCACCCAACTGTGCTTTGCTGCTTCTGAGAGCCCAGAGAGCAAGGCTCAGCTTTGCTCTCTCCAGACCTGAGGGCCCTTCCTGGCGCTCCTGCCCCTCCCCTTCCCACCTTCCTGCAGGCCAAGCCTGCTTCTCGGTCGCCCATTGCTCCCCCGGTTCAGACCCTCCTTGGGCTGCGACTGTGCGCTCCTGACCAGTGGGAGCCGCTGGGCTGCGAGCTGAGTGATAGTGGCACCCTTGGGCAGGTCTGCAGAGTCCCAGTTCATAGAGCAGCCTTCATGCATCTGGCCACTCGCCTCCCTCTGTGCTCAGAAAACACCAGCCACGACTCTGGTTTTCATCTATAACAATGACGGGTGGCACACAGCTGTTATCCCAGCGCTCGGGAAGCTGAGGCAGGAGGGTCGTTTCAAGTTCAGGCCACCCTGGTCTCCATACTGAGTTCAAGACCAGCCAGGAATATATAGCGAGACCCTGACTCAAAACGAACAAACAGGAATCCGAAAGCAGTGACCCCACATGGCCTCCAGCAGTGCGGCCAGGCCAGTTGTGTTCATTTCCTATCGCTGTTTGTGTGAGTTGCCATGAACTGCAAGTTCCTCTGATGAGCTGGGGCTCAGAGGGCTACACTGGGCGCCCCTGGGCTCAAATGCAAGCCTCTGCTGGGCCCAGCGTTTCTGGGGGCTTGGGCGTGGCTGTTCGACCCGCCTCCATCTCCTCCTGGCCTCCTGCCCCCCTGTGACTTCCAAGACCCCAGCCCAGGGTCCTCTCGCCGTGTGGAATACCAACCTCTCGCACCATTTGGTCCTCTCACAGCAGGAGCGGATACTCGCGCGGGCCTGGGAATCGGGTGTGCATGGCCCCTGGGTGCTCATTCTGCCTGCCGCGCTCACACGGAAAAGCCTGTCCTTCAATCAGTGAGTGCTCCTGACATCTACTCCACGCCGGGCCGCCTCAGTCCCTGCTTGTGACCCCAAACAGGAGTAACATCCGGTCCCTGGGCAGCTGTCCTGGGGGACCTAGAGCATCTGTGGGGTTCAGCTGCCCGGGCCACAGGGCCCTTTTGATTAAGGCGGAAGCCAGAAGTGTGGGCAGGCGGCTGTCCTGTTCCACAGCCCCTCGGTGCTCACAGGGCAGCCCAGCCGAGGTGCTCTCAGGGTTGCTCCTCCATGGAGAAACCGACAAACCAGTGCCACGGTTTTTGAGTGGGAAAGAGGGCAGCAAGGGCAGCGTCGTCTTTCATCTTGGGTCAGCGCGGAGGGAGGTTGTACCTTCAAGTGAAGGAGTGGGAAGACAGCTTCTTCCTGGACAACGGCCTCCCTGCTTCCAGCTGGTCTCCAGGACAGCCAGGGCCCCTGCACCCCACCCAGGAGGGGAGGACCAGGCCCTGGTTAGCAAGGCAAAACCAGAAGGGGACAGGCCACGAATAAGGTCTCTGCAGGTCAAGTCGGCCATGCCCTCATTCCTGTTCCCTCCCCAGGGCCCTGCATTTCCTGCCTAGTGAGCTCTTGTTCCTCTGGACCCAGCCTTTCCCCCAGCTCTTCTCTCCTCCCTGCCCTTCCCCTCTGCAGCTCCGGCAAGTGGGCTGAAAGCACTGGGAAGACGGAGCTGTGGAGGTTTCCCCTGTTCCCAGGGCTTGGCAGGACGATCCTTTTTCTCCTGCTTAGGGTGGAGGCCGGGCTTGTTCGAACTCTGCCTGCCTTAGCTCACAGAGGACATGAATGGCCTAAGTGGTATCTCAAAATTCAAGGTGTGTGAGAGAGCTGCTCTTGTTTTATTCATGATTTTCAGGCTGGGACCTCCGTGGAGACACACAGCTCATTTTGTGAGAGGCTCTGCTGACCTCTCTTATTCAACCGTGTTTACTGAGCACCTGCTGTGTGACCCACAGAGCAGCGAGCAGCGAGCAGGGAGGGCAGTGGCATCTACCGAGCATTGGCACCCTCCCGCCACGTGACCCCATGTGCTACTGATTTGCCTGAGAAGCGTAAGTGATCTACTCAGAGGTCTTAAGGACAGAAAATGGTTTCTCCTTCCATGGCAGCTCAGAAAGGATCGTGGGGATGGAATGAATGGTGGGATGAAAAAATAATGTTTACTCAGCTCTTCCTGAATGTGATGTACACCACAAAGGTGTGATGTGTGCATGGAAGTGCAGCTTGGGGTGCACCGGTCCCTGACCCCCCCCCCACACACACACAGAAGGGAAGGCTTCATCTCGGTTTACGGTTCCAGAGGTTTCAGTCCATGGTTGGCTGGCTCCAAGGGAGAAACATGTCAGAAGGTGTGGTGGAGGAAAGCTGCTCACTTCACGGCAGCCAGGAAGGCGGGGCAGAGAGAGGCAGAGAGAGAGGGGCCGGAGACAGGGCGCACCCTTCGGAGCCGCCCAGCAGCCTACTCTGGCAGGATGGGATGTGGAGTAGGATAGGATGACCTCCTCCCACTCCCACCAGTGGCCATTTGGCTGGGGACTTATTGATGGAGTAATGCACTGTAATTGTTCTCTCCTATTTTGTTAATATGCTTGTGCACATACACACATTAGACAGGTCTTTTGATCTTCTTCCTTAGTAACATAGCGTTGGCAGACTTAGTCTTGGTTCTTGGGTATGGTTAACCCTATATTATAATGTTTAAGTTGTGCAGACCACACAGCTGCATACATCACCATGAGAAAAATGCTTTGCCCTCTGTTCTGGGGAAGGAACTAGTGCACTTCTGTTTGCACACAGGGTTGTTGTTCCACGTAACCCTAAGTATGGTCTGGCTGTCAAATTGTCGAGAGGTGGATTGTGGCTGTAGAGGGTCACCTTGGATAAGGGGTGCAGCAGATTGGTTTAGAGCTACTCTGGGATGAGTGACTTACTGCAGACTGAGCCCCACCGGGTGTGGCTGACACCACCCAGTAGGCTGGTGGCCTTGATGGAACAAAAGGGAAAGGGGAGGAAGGCCCATTTCTGCTTCTCTAGAGGCGCACCAGGCCTTACCACCCCTGGCTTCCAGCACCGGCCAGGCCCTTCATCTTGCAGGGCGGCCCCTCGGCCTTCCCTGTGCAGAACTCGCAGGGCACTCTGCAGTGAGCCCAGGCCTTTGACTTCTGACTGGATCCTTCGGCCCTCCAGTGTGCAGACGGCCCCTCTGCACTCTTCCACCCCTGACTCCACAGGCAGCCACTGTAAGCCTACCTTGTCAATCTGTACCTGTCATATTTACATTATATTTCATTATATCTGTTCCTCTAGTGAACGTACCAAGGAGGTTGGTGCCCTCGGGACAGTGTCTTCGGGGGACACTTCCTGTTTACACCACAGCCCAGAGCAACATGTGGCTGATGCCCGCGGGCGACCAGGGACACCCGGGCCAATGGAGGTCAGGGGGGTGCACGAGCTGTCAGGCAGATCTGAAGCAGAGCCGCTGTGTGCGCTGCAGTGAGGGTCATAATCGGGGGCAGAGGATTGTGAGCAGATCCGGGGAAGGAAGGCCCCGGAGAGGGCTGGGGGCACAGAAATCAAACCACCGGCAGCTGTGCCCACACCACAGCCCTGGGCAACCAGGGGTCTGGGAGGCTGGCGGAGGGGCAGAGGTAGGAGCCAGGGCAGTGAGGGGCTCTGTGGGCGTCAGGGCAGCAGAGCTGGGCTCGGAACAGGGACAGTAAGGCCCAGATGAGCACGCCAGCACCTCGGGTGGGTCAGTCGGTCGGTGTAGCCAATGAGACTTTAGCCCCAGAGCCTTGCTGCTTTCCATTGCCCGACCTGAGCCTGCAGTTGTGCAGGAAGAGAGCTGGAAACAGCTGTAGCTCACGCACGGGAACCTGGCCCAGCACCACCTTGAAAAGCACGATGAGTGTGCACCTGAGAGGACATGGAGGCGGGCGTGATGTTGGGATCGAAGGGCAGGACGGCCCGCGCTGGAAGACCCGGCTTCATTACGTCGCTCAACTTAATGGGCACAGGGAATGCACGGCCACAGCCCGGGGCTCTGAGTGCTGGGCCGCCTCCCGACCCGCTGTGGGACAGTTGGCTCTGGGTTTAGAACAGCCAGCAGCACTCACCCGGACCTGCCGCGGGGATGTGGAAGGCGTCTCATGGCCCAACACGCGGGAGCCCTGGGCGGGCGCGCAGGTCCCTGCCCTCGCTTGCCATCTCCGCCCACTTCGCTGGCATGCCTGACTCTGGCTTGTCCCCGACAGAGCACTTGAGGCAGGGTGGTCACGAGTGACAGATTTCCTTGTCCCTGTGCGGCACTAAGCCAGTCCTCCGGGCCCTGCCGGCTGGGCGAGGTGGGCACCACACTCTGACCCCATAGCACTCGCTTTTCCTGCCCCACGAGGGACAGCACTGGCATTGGGAGCCGGAGCCAGGCTGACTTCCTGTATCCTCTGGACCCACTTTAGTTGTTGGGAGCAGGGGCGCGAGGTGGCCATCTCCCCCCAGCACGCAGCGCAGAGGCGGTGTGACAAATGGCAGTGCCTCAGGCGTATTCCCGCTCTTCCTGCCCGCTCCGATGACATTGCACGGATGGCGTCAGGAGCTCGGTGCAGGGTGCTCGGAGTTGAATTATGCAGTTGGCTGATCTGCAATTAGGCGGAGTAGCAACACACGCAGCCTAATGGGGCCAGGCTGGGCCTGCAGAATTCTCGGGAACACAGCTGATTATGCAGCTAAGTGACATGTACTTAAGAGGAGTGTGCGCATCGCTCTGATCCCATTTCCCCATAGCGTCCCCGGCCACTTGACCCCAGCTCTCTGCTGCTCTGGTCAAGCATACTCTAACCTGCATTCACTGAGACGAGAACTCAGTGTGCATGCAGATGTGGGGTGCATGTCTTTTAAAAACCAGCCTTTTAAAATCTTAACTCTTCGGTGCACAAACAGAGAGGAGAATAGACAAGGGAAGGGGGAGAGCCAGGGCTCGGGACTCTGTGTCTTAGCAATGAGGACAGCACTCTGCCTGGAGGACAGGGTGTCGTGTGGGGCTGTTTTGCTGCTTTTTGGTCTTGGTTTGGTTGCGAGGTTGTGTTTCAAGCACAAACGTGAGGTGCATGAGAAAATCTCTTTTTAAAAGCAAAGGCCTCTGAACTTGCTATTTTTTTTAACATGAAAATGGATATTATAGAAAGGAGGCCCCTTTACAAGAAACTCCAGTTAAATGACAGTTCACTGGAGACGGCCAGTTTTAAGTTACTGTGCTGATGATGGATGGCTAATTTAATTTGGCAGGTTTTACTGTTTCACTGTATATTTGCTGCATGCCCTGGGCTGACCCAAATCCTATGAGGGACCCCAAGAAATATAAAATGTGCTGCCTATCTGCAGCTTCTGTGGGAGGTTGTGACCCAGGTATGCGAAGTAACTTAGGGACAGTGACACACAGCGTATGATGAGGCAGTAAATATGGTTGTTAAAGAGAGAAGAGATAAAAGAAAGCAGAAAAGGGAGTTAATGCGCTGGGCGAGTTTCTCATCACTAGAGGGAGACAGAGGGAGAGGTAAGGGTCAGCACTCCAAAACATGGCTCTGGCCAAACAAGGACAGCTGTTGCTGTCCCCAACTTTCACACGGAGAAACAGCGGCTGCGAGTGTTAGGAACCTGTTTGCAACCTGTGGTGGTGGGACACAGAGTCTGAATTTAGAATCCTGTGCATCTGCATGATCCTCCTGGAAGCCATCACACGAGAGACCAACGCGGACACTGGGCAGGGCAGCATCGGATGACTTCGGGAGAACTAACTTAGGATCCTCCTGCCCCTCCGGAGCCTAGGCCTGTGGTCTGACTGTGGTCTTGTCTTGGGTCACTCCTTGGCCCTCTAGCAGGAGAGATCTGGCCAGGTAGATGCAGATTTCCCCAACTTGGATGGGTTTCTGCAAGTTCAGCAGCATCAGTCACGGTGATTAGGCAAGAGCAGATCAACTCAGCACTCAGGACTGGCGGGGTGGGCGCAGAGAGGAAGACAAAGGTTGAATTCCGCTTCCCTGAAGGAGAATCTGCCTGTGGCCTTACCGGGAACCGGAGCCCAGAGGGGCTGGGGCAGCGAAGGCGGATTGGCCACTGCGCTGTCTCTGTCTGCAGTGGAAGCGCTTGGGCCTGCAGTCCCCATCTCCTCGCAGTGGCCTCGAGCACCATGCGTCCTCTCGGTTTGTGGGTCTGGCTGTGTGGCTGGCTTAGCTCCCTCTGCTCAGGCCCACGAGAGCTGCTGAGCGGTCGCCAGGGCTACTTTGCCATCACAAGGCTGGGCTGGGGAGATCTGCGACCAAGCCTGCTTGGGCTGCAACGTTCAGTCCTTGCAGCTGCGGGCTCAGGGCGGCTTCTGTCCTGGCGAGTGTGTCCTGCCGAGCTCAGAGCGGGCTTCACAGCTTCTCCATCCCCATCACCCCGCACACGCCCCTCTGCATCTTGGCTGAGCCTCACACCATCTACTCAGTGGTCCTGACCAAACCCTGAAAATCGCCCTTCCGGCCTCAGTTCAGAGGCGAGTGCTGTGGCTCTGCCTCCAGAATAAACCGAGGCCTTTCAGGGTCACCTGGAATAGTCACCAGCCAACCCCCGCCTGCAGCCTGCAGCCCGCAGCCTGTACCCAGCCCCGCCAGCAGGGGCAGTGAGACTGGGCCGCCCTTCTCAGTGGAGCCAGAGAATCCTCACCCCTACTCACCTCCCACGGCATCTCCTGCCAGCCCCTCCTGGTCACCGCCAGGTCCCTTGCGTCCCTGGACTGTGACGTGTGCCCTCAGCCTCCTCGGACTTGTGCTGCTTTTCCTTCTCCCTGGACCTCACGCGGCTGGTACCTGGGGTCTCTTGGGCCTCAGCTCCGTGTCCTTGCTGTACAGAGAGCAGTGTCCTGAGGCCAAGAACTGCAGCCCTTCCCGTTACTGTGAGTCTCCTCACAGCGCTGTCTCTGTCCCAAACCCAGGACCTTGAGTGTCCTAGGACAGCACCCTACCCCTGAGTTACATCCTCAGTCCTTTAAAAATTATTTTTCTGGTGAGACAGGGCCTTGCAAAGTTTTTAAGTTGTCCAGAGTGTGATCCTCCTACCTCAGGCTCCTTGTGGTGCCTCATTTTTCCATACCAAAAACCAAAACAAAACAAACCGGATGAAATCGCCTAATAACGTATTTCTCGGATTGTGTTTCCATCGCGTGTCGTATGACTGCATCGAAATTTAAATTAGGGAGAAGCTTGGCTTATGTGGAGTCTGCTAGCTAACTGGAGTGTTTTTCCAGACCATTATTTGTTCAGTGTTGGTTTTGGGGACCTTTCTGAAACAAGTCACATCCTCTGGTGTCTTGATGGTGCTTGAGATGCTTTTTTAAGTTCTGTGGAAAAATGTTTAAGTGCTTTTCAGTTTGGTTTTGGTTGAGTTCTGCTGTATTTGAATATTATTGTTTTCTTCCCCTTGCTTTGTTCTTTGAATGGCTTTAATTTTTGTATGTGTATGTGTTTGATAATACAGTTATTTAAAACAAAACAAAACAAACCACCCCTGCTCCTTCGTGCTTGTTTTAAACCAAGTTGGCAAACTTGTTGGGCGGCAGGGGCACCGCCTTCCACTCCCCCCGCCCCAGCCCTGCGTCTTTGCTTCACGAGGGCTGTGTCTTCTAGCATGGAAGCTCTCAGGGACTCGGCTTGGTGCCTGACCTGTGACAGGTGCTTCAGAAGAACGTGTGCAGAATGAAAGCCTTACGAGAGCGCGAGAAAAGCTTCTTCTTGCTCATTTTGATCAAAATTCGAGGCCACTTCCCCAAGCGAGGACGCCGTTCGTGTCCCGGTGCTGCACAGCTGGAACCTTGTTCCCTGCACTTTTCTTTCCCCACCGCCATGGCTGGCGCCGGGTCCCAAGGAGCCGTGAGCCCCAGCTCAGCTCAGTGCGCCGCGTGTGCCCGCAGGTTATCGGCCTCCCCAGGCTCGAGCCCTGCAGCAGCGAGTGAGGCGGGGCCCAGGGCCTCGCCGGAGGAGTTGCAAAGTGGGGCACGCAGGGCGCAGCAGCTGTCCTTCATTCCCTTCTCTTTCACTGAGGCCTCTTTCTTCCTCTTTCCTTCACTATTTGCCTGAGCTTGACTTTCTAGTTTCCAGCCTTTGCACTGAGCCAGCCAGCTGCTTCCGCCCGTGTCTCCAATTGCAAGCAGGGCTTCTTCCATGACTGCAGTCTCCAAAGCCAGCAGCGTCAGACTCCATGAGAAGAGTGAGGCCAGCCCCCGGGAGGGAGCTCACACTGTCCTCTCTGGCGTCTCCGGCCAGGTCCCCGAGGGCAGGGTCGCCGTCCACTGTGGGCAGAAGCCCTCCTCCTGCATGGCTTTCTTCATGGGGCCACGAGCGCCCTCCTTCCCTCCTTCCTTTCCTCATCCTGGCCTCCTCCTCTAGCTTCCTGCTGTTGCCAACACCTCTAGTCACAGCCTGCTGTGACTCTGTTTACCCCTAGTCCTGCCAGCCACAGGCTGCAAACCTTAGCTGGGAGCCGGTCAGGCCTGAGCTCAGCTTCCTGGTTTGGTGGCTGATTGGCCTCGTGTCCCTGACAGGCTGCTTAAACTTCGGGGCCTCCATGTCTTCATGGGTGAAATGAGAACCGTCACTTCTGCTTCACGGCTTGGGGTTCCCGTGACAGTCTGAGAGGTGATCTACAATCCTGACGTCACTCAGCAGGCCCCTGCACATACGACCTGACTGCCAGCTCCATGCCTAACCAAAGGATGGGTTTGGCGTCTCTGCGAACACAGAAGTCAAGCTAATGCCCATAGCAGCCAGACCCGGAGTGGCCAAAGTGACTAGCACTGGCCGACTGGGTAAACTGGTCAGGGTCCCGCGGCTGCACGAGACCCACAGGGCCAAGGACACGGCGCCCACGCCCCATGGCCCTCTCTGCAGCACTGTGCGCAGGCAGAGCAGCCCCACTGCAGAGTCCTCACCTCATGAGATGGGTGCAAAAGGTCGGCGGGAGGAAGCGGCTCTCAGGGGCCGGAGGAGCAGCTGCCAGGCCCAGAGGGTGGGAGCCGGAGAGGACCTGTCAGGTGACCACAGGGACAGGAACAACTGATGGTCCTCGCGCCGTTCCTCAGGAAGGGTGCTCTAGAGACGCAGGACTCAAAGACTGGGTGATTTGAGCCCAGTTGACAGTGCCTGGGTTGAGTTTTCCTTCTCACCCCTCATCTAAGGTGGGCAGGCCCCGGCTGGGCGGGAGGGGACACCGGCTGTGGGCCTCGCTCTGACCCTGTCCCCAGGGGCCGCGCTGTGTCCGTCCCCGCAGGAAGCCTCAGTTCCGCCATGCCCCGCTCTGCAGGCCCCTCCACTTTGTCCTGTCTCCGTGTTTCTTTGCCCACCGACCTCTGTGGGATTGCGAAGGACAGGCCGCCTTGCTCAGGCCACGGGCATTCAGACATGACCGTGCGTGGGGCAGCAGCGAGGCGGCCGTCCATGCCGGCCCTGCCGCGTCCTGCAGAGGATCTGGGCCTCTCTGCCCGCCACTCCAGCTGACCTCTCACCCGGCCTCGTCCCTGCTGGTGGAGAAGCAGGGTGGGTTTCTCAGGGCCAACAGTTTGCAGATTTTAAAAAAGTTTGCAAGATAGGTAAATACTTTGGAATTAGTGGTGGTCAATGCATTTTAAGAGCAAACCACGAAAAATTCTCATCATAAAAAAATCAAAACAGTTTGGAACTTTACAGGGGAAAATATGAAAACTGCCATGCCCAGAAATCGCCACGGGAAGTCTTTATTGAGCACCTCTGTGGTGATCTTCTGTGTTTTCGTTTGTTGTACTTGTAATGTAAATGTGTACATTGTGTGCACTGTTCTGCAGCTTGCTTTTCTCAGTTATCAGTATGCTTAGAAATCACTTCCTGTCTGTACAGATATTAAGTTGAACTATATTTCTTTTTCCTTTTTTTAATTTTTGGTACCGAGGATTGAACTCGGGGTCTTGCGCTTGCTAGGCAGGCGGTGGAAACTCTGAGCTACATCCCCAGCCCCTGAACCATATTTCTTGAGTCAACAGCAAGGGAGAACTGGCAGCTGGCCTCAAACAGCCACCCTCCTGCCTCAGCCTCCCGAGTGCTGGGATCACAAGTGCGCAGCTCCATGTTCAGCTGTTTATTCTAATAGTGGTACTTCAGTCCACAGGCTTACTTGGTCCCATGATTTTGGAAAAGATGGCCATGTTGCATTTCTGTGGGAAAGATGGTTGTGGTGATGTTTGTCACCCGATGTAAAGTTTGCAAACAAAACCAAAATTTTCCCAGATGCTTTTGTTTGTGAACCAAATTGTCCACAAACAAAAGCACCTGTGAACCAAGGTACCACTGTGTTTTAATGGCTACATAATATTGCACTGCATGGTCATACAATTTCTTAATCATTTGCCTGTTGATGGACATTTAGGTTGATTTTGTTTTATTTTGCTAATAGAAGCAGAACTTTGATATGCACCTAATTATGCATATCTTTGCATAGAGACGTGCGTGAATGCATGTGTGAACGTGTGTGTCCCCAGACGCCTTCCACGTGTGCTCAATGTCTGCAGAACAGACCGCCTGCAGTCCTGGACACAGCACTTTGGGTCCAGGATCACACCTTCCACATTTCGATGATCGTTGGCAAAGCGTCCTCTACAAGGACTCAGGATAAACCCAAGTGCTCTCCTGCCATGCTGTCACTCTCATGGCGGGTTGGCGTCTGAGGTGTTTGAAATTAGCTACTTTAGAAGATGCAAGGAAGCCCAACCCATGCCCAGCTCCTGCTCAGCTGTGGAGGGAGCCTGTGCAGAGTGCGTGTGACCTCTGCTTCTTGGCATGTGAGCGCACACACACAGCCGATAATTTCACCGCCATCATCACCAGGCATCTCCAGCAGAATCAGCAGCAGGTCTGCGTGTCAGACAGAGCCGAGAGGTGCCCGTCCCTCCTTGTTCTGGGCATGGCCCGAGCTCAGAGTGTGAGGACAGCCGTGCCCACCCGTGTGTGCTGCTGAGATGAAGTGCACAGTGCTGGCCCAAGTGAGGCCCTCTGAGGGAGCACGCACCAGGCTCTGTGACTGCCACAGCCACAGGACGTGGCAGCCCGAGTGGGACGTGCCTTGGGGTCAGGGGCCGGGGCCTGCGTGGAACTCGGCACTTCCATTAGTGTGACCTGGTTGCTCGGGTTTCTGCTCTCGAGTTATTTTATTCTAGGACTTTAAACATCCCTGCACCTTCAGTAGGGAGAGTCCTCCGTATTCCACAAAAGTCCGATTCCTGATGAAGAAGGGGCCTTTTAGTTACCACCAGTGCTGCCGAGATTTTGCACCAAGAGCAGGATGGTACAGCCCTAGGCCCAGGAGGGGTTTCAGGCCAACAGCCGCATTTCCTGCATTCCTCCGCATCTGCTCTCATCTGGCTGTGTGCAGCTGGGGGTGGAAAGCTGCCCAGTCTGTGATGTGTGACCACAGAAGCGCTGTGGTCCATGAACCTGCAGCCTTTTCTGCAGGACGTTTATTAAATCTGCTCCAGTTTATCACTCGTCTGATGCTCAGGTGACTGCAGCCACTGCTGCCCGACGGCCTGACAGAAATTCCTAGAAAAGAGCCGAGGAATGTCAACAGCTGACATCTGGCGGAGGACATTGTGCTTGCTAGAAGCTCACTAGGAGGAAGCACTTCAGTGTTATGACTGGCCTTGCTGAGGCCTCCCCACTGGCTGTGAGGGTTCCCTGACAGCGTGGGCAGGTCCAATGGATGTGCAGCAAGGGAGACGCGGAAACGCCCGGAAAGGCAAGTGGAGACCACACCACCGCACGCAGACCTGGCATCTCCCGTGCTGGGCTTCTCATCACGAAGTGACTCTTGGGCCACTGGACTACGCTGCCTCTTCTGCCCCAGAGAGCCTGCCTGTTGAGGGCTACTGGGTTCCTTTGGCCATGGATGAAAGATCCAGTCAGAACAGGGGCGGGTAGTGCACCCTTGTAACCCCAGCTACTTAGGAGGCTGAGGCTCGAGGATGGGGAGCTTGGGGTCAGCCTAGGCGGTGTAGTGAGACCTGTCTCAAAATAAATTGTGATTTTAAAAAAGGGCTGGGCACACAGCCCAGTGCAAAGACGGTTTGTTCAATCCCTAGTACTCTACCCCCAAGAAAGTTCAGGTTCTTTTTCCAGAAAAATTGCCCTGCACGCACACGAATGTGCGATTCTGCCTGTAATCTGTGGGGCTTCATAGACACCCCAAAGCTCCATGGACCCAGGGTCAAGAAACTCGTACCTGGTGCTCATTTCCCGTTTCTTCCCCTTCCCTCAGCTGCATCCCTTGGGACGGAGATCTGTGGATCAGCCTCCCCACAGTGGCGACCCTTCCCCAGCTCTGGCCTCCCTTCGGAGCTCCTGGTGCCTTAGGCACACAGTGTCCTCCTGTGTCCACCATGAGGTCAGCACTTACAGCTCACCCTGGCCACACCCATCCCACAGAGCACTTGTATGCCAGGCCCGGAGCCAGACCCCCACTGTGCCTCGGAGATCAGCATCACACGAAGTACCATCCAATGTTGAGCACGGTGAATATTTAAAAATGTATTGCCATAAAAGATGACTAGCCATGAATCCCCCTTCAAAGCCCCCCTCACTTAGAAAACACTGATCCCACCGTTCTGGCCACTTCCTGCAGCGGCTCTGAAGTCCTCTCTCCTGAGCGTCTTGAGTGGTGCTGTCCTGGCTGCCTCGATGTCCTGAGTCGGTTCAAGCTGCTGACCTCTCCTGGTGATTTTGACTTTGAGGAAAAGCCGGAAGTTGCACGGTGCCGGATCCGGTGTGTAAGGTGGACGAGGACACAGCCTCGTGTTTTTACGAGCACCTTTCTGCTGGATGGTGCTGGCAGCAGCATGGACCCTAGTTTTAATCACACCTTGTAAAGATACTCAGGAAAGAGGACTCCAGAGCTAGGGCAGAAATGGCAAGAGCGATGGGATGAGTGTGTGTGGAGCGAGGGGAGGGTTGGAGGGGTATTTGTGGCAGTGTGTCTTCCTGGAATGAACCTGCAAACTTGAAACACAGCCGTGTATGCTGATCGCCCTTGTACAGCACCACCTGCCCCTGCCCATGAGGCCGTGTCCTTGGAGGTGAGAACCCTCTGTCCGCCAGCCGTGTCTTATTCTCTTGCTGTCCTCCTGCTTCCCAAGCTCTGCTTGGCTCTCCTGGGGTGGGCTGTGGGCCTCGCCAGCTCTCCCGGGGCACTGTCCCCGACCCTGGACCTGTTCTTCAAGCCTTCAGACTCCCTGTCCCTTCTGTTCAAAACCCTCGTCCTTCCTTTATTATTTGCAGATTTCCAAGGAGTGCTGCTTCCTCAGGAAAGGCTTCCGGGAGCCTGGGTGGAGTTTGGTGCCCTCCACGGTGCCCCTTACTCTCAGCTGCCTTACATCATCTTTTCTGTGATTCCTTAAGATCTCGATCCACGGCCAAGCCCTGAGCGTCGGCAGAGCGAGGGTGCTGCTGGCTGGTGTCTGCGTGGCTGGGGCCCAGGAGCCTCCCCGGCCCTCGCTGCTCAGAGTGGGTCCCAGGACACAAGCAGCACCCTCCAGCTCGCTAGAAACTTGGGTCTCAGCCCCACCCAGCCGGCTGAGCAGAGCCTGAAGGTCCTTGAGTCACATCCAGGTCTTAGCCAAGGCTCAGCAGCCACGCTCAGTCCTTCAGGGCCAAGGGCTGACAGGGAGGAATGGGGTGGACCAGAACCAGGTTGGCTCCGGCGCAGCATCCCTCTGGCTCGTAGTGGCACTCAGCCCGCCTCTGGGGAGTGGCCCCTCGGCTCTCAGGCGGGCCTGCTCCCGTGGACCTCCCTTCTGTTCTCCGGTCTGAGGTGACGGCGTCCTGGGTTTGGGACAGAGACTGGACGTGCCCTGATGCTTCTTGCTGGACCGACTGTGTCCCCAGAGTGGCTTCCAGCGAGGGGTCTGACGTGCAGTGCCCGTGTGGCGACCCCAAGGCTCACCGCTGTGCTTGCTGTCACCAGCCCCTATTCCCTGGGAGACGCCTCCGTCAGGCACAGATGAGAGGCTGCAGGGTCGGGGACTTGAGTCCAGGCTCCACTCTGCCAGGGACACCGTCTGGCTTGAAGAGGCCCAGTTCCGCCACTCACAGTGGCCGGGACAGGACTCGGACCCTTCCCGGGAGCCCGCATCAGTGCCGTGCCCCTCCCACTCTGTCTCCAGCAGGAAGCTTGCTTTTCGGTGCTCGGTCTTAGTATCAGGACAGCTTGCAAGCTGCGGCAAAGGCGTGGTGAAAACAGGCGTATGGACGGATATGTGTGGCCAGTTGGCGTGGCTCTCGGGTGGTGAAACGCTACAAGGGGGCAGTTCACGAGTACTCTCCACGTCCCGAGCGAGGCGCTGCAGGCTCTGTCCTGGCCCTTCAGGAGCCCGGGAAGCGTGAGTTGGAACCCCGACTTTGAAGTTACTTATTAGAAGGCCAGTGTCTAAGAAGTTGTGTTGAGACTCCTGGAAGATATGGGGCTGTAGAAGCAAGAACTGCAACCTGGGAATCCTGCAACACTTGACCTTTAAATTATAGATCACAAATTTGGCAAAGCAGTCGAAGCGGGAGAGCCTGTGGCAGAGAGGGCATTGCATAGCTCAGGTCCCAAGGCACAGTGGTTCCAGTTGTTTGTACCACTAAGAAGTGGGGACCAAGCTATCGCTGGCTCCCGTGCCAGCGTCTCATCCCTGCTCCCACTCCTCATTCAGCAGCTGGGTCATCAGGAGACTTTGGGGTCCGTTGGCTTCTCGTGGTGGACAAGTGAGGGCCAGAGTCCTCTTCGCCTCCGCTCTGCCTGGATGTTACCCCTCTCTCCGGCTTCCCACACAGCCGAAAGCTGGTAGCCGTTCCCCACCATCCACACCCTGTGCCCTGCCTGTCCCTTCCTCGGAATCCAGATCTCAGCTCCTCTTTGGTGCCCCAGGCTGTCCCCACCCCGGGGAGCCTCAGAGCCTTGGACACAGCGAGGCTGCTCACGAAGGGGTTTACCTGACTCCACAGGTGACAGAGATGGGAATCGAATGCTTCACCAGAATTCTGGGCAAGAGTCTCTGGACTTGGAGCCACTGACGTCTGGGCCCAAGTCATTCTTTGTCTGGTGTCCACCTTGTACCCCTGGGCCACGTGGCAGCAACCCTTAGCCCTGCTTCCCACATGCCGGAAGCACCCTGGTCCCGTGACCTAAGCTGTCTCCCTAAACTGCCTCCTGTCCCCAGAGGGCGGACCACGCCGTGGAACTTAGGACGCGGACGGCTCTCGGTAAATGCTGTGAGGGAGAAGTCTGGCTCAGCCCCTCCCAAGTCCGAGACAGCAGTGGGATCCACCATTACCTAGGTCCTTTCAGTAGCCGGAAGTGCACGCAGAGCCCTTCTGCAGCTCGGGGCTGTGGTGAGAGAGAAGCGGTGACTGTCCTGCTCTGCCACGTCCCGGTCCCGACCAGGGCTCCCACCTGGCTGCGGGCTGCAGCTATGCCCGGTGAGCGTTTTAACCCTCGGAGCCTTGGTCCTCTGGTCTGTGGATGGCGACAGCAGCCTGGGGGGGGGCCTGGGAGGGCAACAGTGCTCATGGGCGGTGTGCATTGTCCGTGCGGCGCTGTCCCTGCCGTGAGGAGTAACAACATGGGGATCACTTCCCTGCGCCCGGGCTGCATCATGGGCCTTTGGGGTCAGAATGGGAATCTGCAGCCCCCAGCTCCCGCTGGCTCTCGTTCACCGACACTGTGGAGGGGCTTCCCACCTGAAGACCATGTGCCTGCCCGCGGGACAGCTGTTCCCTTCCGCTGGCAGTGTTGCCGTCCTCCAGGGCTGTGGTCCAGAGCCCGAGCTGCGTGGCTAGCACCTGGCTAAGGAGATGCCGTGGGCACTGGATGGCAGACACCCGTGTTGCTGAAGCGAAGCACCTGACTGCCCCTCGCTCTGCAGCACCACACTGAGGCGGCGTCCTTCAGGCTTCAGCACTGATTCAGGAGCCTGGCAAGTGGTTGGTAGCAGCTCCAGGCAGCGCCTGCTTCTTCTGTTTTTTTGCTTAAATTCTTTTATTGGTACATTTTAGGCATACAATTCATTTACATTTATCACTGGGCGCTTGTACCTGTACATGATGTATCGTGGTTCTTCTTTTTCCCCCTTCCCCTGCCCTCCCTTCACCCCTCCACCCTCCCTATTTACAGAGACTTTGTTTCCATTTTTTACTTTTCTCATAATTTTTCCTTTCCTTTCTTTCCTTTCCCCTTCCCCTCCCACTTCCCCTTCCCCTTTGGACCTTTCCTTCCTACTTCAGAGTATCAATTATTCGTTTTAATCATTTTCATCCTTATGTACACTTTCAGTGTCTCACACTACACAAACTATTTGGTATTTACACGTCTGTCCTATTTATTTCATTTAAGAGGATGGACTCACTGTGCATCCATTTAGCGCGGGACTCCGGTGTTTGCTAGCGTGGCTTGTTCAGTGGCCCAGTTTCCCTTTTCGTGTCTGCCCGTCCTCCTGTCCAGCAGTCACTAGCTGGGCGTGGATGGTGCGTGGCCCCGTTCCGCTGCCTCTGGGGCCTGAGGGACCTGGCTCGCGCTGTGCGGGGCCCAGGGTCAGGGGCGGGCAGGACAGCACGGCCCCTGCTTGGGTTTCCTCCCCATGGCCCCTCCCCGCATGCCCCGGCCCACAGCGTCCACTGCACCTGGTACCCAGAGAGGGGCAGCAGCAGCCCGTGCAGGCTCCCTCGCTCTCCAAGGCCCAGGCCCTGCTGCCGCCATTTGAACACCCTCCGTGCGGGCATCACGCCCGTGTCTCCTGTCCCGAGGGCCACACCGCCCTGGGTGCCAAGGTGCCGCATCTCGCTGCCACCACTGCCAGCCGTCTGCCCTGCAGCACAGTGCGCAGGGATCGCTGCAGCTTTCCAGGAGCCCCTGGCCACACACCCCGGGACAGGCAGCCATGCTCTCTGGGAAGGCAGGGGCTCACAGAACCGTGGGCTCTTGGGGCACCATGGGATGGTGTCAGGGACGTGGCAGAGGAGGACCTGGAGCCAGCCCCTCCTCTGCTGGCTCCTGCCCTCTGCTGGCTGTTTGGCTCCCAGATGCCCCTCCTCTGCTCCGGGGCTCTCCTTTCCCTTTGAGACCCCTCACGTCCTTCTGTGGTCCTGCAGAGCCCTGTGGTGACCCTGTCCCTGTGGAATGCAGCACTGCGCTTGTTGTGCGTGACACACCTCGAGGAACCTCGGTGCCTTCTTGACCCCCTTCTCCCCTGGCAGGAAGTACTGTGCCCTGGCCAAGCCTATCAAATGATGAAGAAGCTCACAAGGTCTTTAAACAATTGCGGGCTGGGTGTGGTGGTGTATGCTTGTGATCCCAGCACTAGGGAGGCTGAGGCAGGAGGGTCATTTTGAGTTCGAGGTCAGCTTGGGCTACATAGTGAGTTCAAGGGCAGTCTGAACTACAAAGTGAGAGCCAGTCTCAAATAACCAAAAAGAAAAATATTCAGAGGGGTGACTTGATTTCCTAGTTAAACTGTCAGATGATCCTCCTGCCTCAGCCTCCTTCCTGACTGCTGGGAGGACAGCATGTGCACCACACCTGGCCTCAGGTGAACTCCGCCAGGCCCCTCCTCCAGGGCTGCTCCCTGTCACTTCCCCGAGACCACTCTGTCCCTCGCCCACGCTCCTCGGGCCCTCCTGGGGACTGGAGCTGCCCCGCCCTGCCCTGCCCTGCTGGACAATCGAGACCCGGTTCTCACTTCCACTCCGCTGTCCTCTTCATGCTGTCCCTGGGGTGCAGTTACAAAGTCACGGGCGTTCTGATTCATCTCGGTCTGCGTCCCACCCACAGCACGGGAGGCCGACTGTGCCTTGCAGGGTCCCCGCCACGTGGCACCCAGAACCCAGCAGGCGGCCGGCAGGCAGTGGCAAGAAACGCCAGCAGGGCCCGTGCAGCAGGCCTTCGGGACACACACACACAGCAGCCAGCCCTACACCAGGCCCGAAGGTGTTCACGCACGTTGACTTAGCATACAGTACCCCAGGCCCTTTTCTGTTGCATTTGAAAAATAAGAGAACAAGAGCAGAAATATTTGTTTTACCGCTGTGCCGAGACCAGCCCTCGCTCTGCTCCCCTGCGCCGAGCACAGCCTGTACTTCTGGCCTCGTGTTGCCTGGATATTTAGGAGCTGTGAAGTGTTCTGAAAATTTCACATACTGGGTTATGGGCCATGTGTGTTTGATCAAAACTCAGTCACTGCCCCATAGCAGACCCGAAGCCCGAGCTCGCGTTATGAAAGACGGTGGAGTGGAGCCAGCGGGCTAATGGGTCCAGGCTGGGATCACCGCTGAGCTTCATGTGCAGTTGCTCCCCGAGCTGAAGCTCCCCCGCCCCACAGAGCACGAGGAAGTCGCCCGATCCCGGGTCAGGCCTCCCTCAGCACCGAGCCAGTGCCCTTCAGTGCCACCGCGGAAAGGGAAATTCCTCCTTCTCATTTCACTTGATCTTAGCCAAAAGGCTAAGAAGCAATCCCCCCTTCTCATTTCTTGGTTGAGAATTTGAGCACCTGGTAACTTCTTGAGCTTTCTCCCGCTTAGGAAAACAATTTTAAAACTCTAGAAGGGTTCCCAGTACAAGAAAACCAGGACGAGGGCAGATTTCCCTGTGACTGCCACTCAGTCAGCAGAGCCCGGTCACCCCTCTCCTGATGTCTGCTCGGCATCCTTTCTCCTGCGTCCTGGGCCAAGTTCCCCCAGTGCGTGTGAGATGGCTCAGTGAGGTTCGGAGACACGGTGGCTTCTTCTCCGGCCCCTCCTGCACACGACCTTCCTGGGATGCAGAGGCCCAGGGAAGCTGCGTGGACATCTTAGAACAAAACCAGAAGAAACAGCATTTCCACACTTTGCAGGTGACATTTTGGGTTGAGTTAGAAATATTTCCTCCTGGTGTTTCCAAGAAGGGGCAAAACAATTGGGTGATTGCCTTTTGTGTTGTTTTGATTTTTTGAGACAGTCTTGCAATGTGGGCCAGGCTGGCCTTGAATTTGAGATCCTCCTGCCTCAGCCTCTGAATGTGGCCATATTACAGATACAGTGGACCCTCAAGTTATGACTGGCCTGACGTAGGAACAGCTTGGGTTAATGAGGTTAATGGAAGACTCATCTGCCTCTTGCTATCTATACCAGGGAAGCACCAGGCCTCAGCTGTACTGACCTAATTACACCCAGCCCTCGGGACCCAGTTGAGTTCAAGCCGGCCCACTGCATCTCTGTTTAATGTCTGGACTTAGGAGCGTCTCCTTTCTCGTACCGTTCGTGGGGCCTCAGTGTCTCGGTCTGCGCCATGACCGGGTCGATACAGCTCGGGCTTCTGCTCATCGTGCTGCACTGCGGGCTTGTGTTCCCTGATGCAGCACAGTCCTGCACAGTCCAGCACAGCCAATGTCCTGCGTGCAGGAAGACATTACGCAGATGACAGCAGCCATCGGGCGGGAGTTTCCTGTGACCGAAGGTGCCTGTGCTGAAGGTTGTGTATGCCCTGCGTACAGCTCCTCACTTAGCAACCGCTTCAATTACTGCTCTGGCCCAGGGCCGGGACTCGGTCGTGAACCGAGGAGCGTCGAGCACGGACACCACTGGCCCAGCCTGGCTGGCTGTCATTTTAACTTCTGAGAAGTGATAAGCAGCAGGGCTCTTTTCTCTGGAGTCAGCTTCCGGCTGCATGGTCTGCAGGCGTCACCCTGAACAGACCACTGTGGCTGCTTTCCTGGGGGACCCTCACTTTGTCTCGTTTGAATCAGCGTCCTCTGTGACTTTGAACAGAAGCGCAAGATGTGAATCTGCATTTCCCCTCAGAGCTCTCAGTTTCTTGGTGACAAGCAAGCGGCTTGGTTTGTCCTCGACAGAGCTCACCGATCAGGCCTGCCAGGGACCCTCTTGAGGACCTGAGGAGGGGCTGGGAACGAGGCTGGGGGAGAGCGAAGGAGACACGGGCACTGGAGCTCCGGTCCCCAGGCTGCCAGGACTCCAGTTAGCGGGAAAGCAATGGTTTCTAAGTGGCCCCTTGCCTCTCTTGTTCCCTGCAGTCGGGTTTGCATCAGCGTTGTAACCCTCGAGAAAGCTTTAAACAAAGTTCCCTGCAAGAGGCAGCACAGGGTGTAACAGCTAAACTTGGAAACAGCCCCATTGCCCATCAACTGGAGACTATCAAAGAAGATGTGTGCGTGTGTTTATAAACTGGAGTACTACTCAGCCAAAAGAATGAGAAACCAGAGACATGGATAGCTACATGGATGCACATCGAGGCCATCCTCTTAAGTGAAATAAATAGGACACACGTGTGTAAATACCGAGTCGTTTCTCTAGTGTGAGAAACTGAAAGTGTAAATAAGGACTAAAAGGTACAATAGATAATGAGAAATAGGAAGAAAAGGGGCAAAGGAAGGGGAAGAGGGAAGGTGGGGGAAAGGATAGAAGGGAATGGAATTAATATGAGAAAATGAAAAAATGGAAACAAAGTCTCTGTAAATAGGGAGGGTGGAGGACGTAAAGGGAGGGCAGGGGAAGGGGGGAAAATAACCCAGATGCATCGTGTACAGGTGCAAGCACCCAACGAGGAATGTCATCGCATTGCATACCTGAAATGTGCCAATAAACTTCATGAATGAGAAAAAAGGGCTCGCTCCAGAGCTAGCAAAGCTTCAAAGACCAGACCAAGTGCAGGGGCCACCCTTCGGCTGGCTGGCCTGTCCCCCCGGGAGCCTTGCCTGCTGCGCAGCTCGGGCACGGTGGGATGAACGCCTCCCTCGGTGTGCAGTGCTCAGGGAAGTCGCCCCGTCACTGTATCAGGCCCAGGCCCCATGTGCCCAGAATAAAGGCACGAGAGAGAATTTCCCAGTGCGGAAAAGAGAGTGGAGCCTGGTCCCAGTGCGAGCTAGGAGCTAGTGGAGCGTGTTCGCAGAGACCCGGGAAGGGGCTGAGTGACGGCACAGCAGCCCTTCTACTTCATCGTTCCAGGGAGGAGCCTTTCACTTCTCTTGCTGGGAAGCATGGTAGCTCAGTGTAGAGGGTTTGGGGTCAATCCCCAGTCCAAAAAAAAAAAAAAAACAGTTTTGTTTGTTACTTTGCTTTTTCTGAGACAGGGTCTCACTATGTGGTTCAGGCTGGTCTTGAACTCACCATGTACCCCAGGCTGCCCTCAAACTCATGGCGATCCTCCTGCCTCTGCCTCCCCAGTGCTGGGATCACAGGCCTGCACCATCACGCCTGGCAGTTTCAGTTTTTGTTTTTTTGCTACTGGGGACCGAACTTGGGACCTTGCGCTTTCCAGGCAGCCAGCAGAACCACTGAGCTAAATCCCAGCCCAGCAGCATCAGTTTTAAGACAAGAGTTGTCCCAGCAGTCACGGTAAACACAGCAGCAGGCCTTGAGTACATCCCGCTGTCTGGACTGGCAGGGGAGGGCAGTTCCTGCGGCGCTCTGCTCGGCGGTGGCTCCGTCCCCTGTCCGTGTGCACCCCGGTCTCCAGTCGCCGGAGAGGAGCCCCCGGAGGAGCTGTCTGTGTCCTTCAGAAGCAGCTGAGGCGAGGGAGCCGTGCTTGGCCTAAGAGGGTGGTGGCTCCCTCGCCCTCGTGCTGTGCACCCCGGAAGTCTGGGCCTGGGGTCTGCAGACCTGCACTGCGGCAGCGCCGACCTCTGCCCAGCCCCCTGGCTCTGATGCCCCCGTCAGTGCGGCCGGATCCCAGTGGGACCACTGATGGGCCCTGAAATCTGAACTTTATATACCTTTCACCTGTCAAGAAACACGCTTTAAAACATTTTCAACCCTTTGATGGCAACACCTGTATTCCCAGCACTCTGGGAGGCTGAGGCAGGAGGATTGAAAGTTTGAGCCCAGCCTGGGCAACTTAGTGACTTAGGGTGAGTCTGCCTCAAAATAAAATATGGAGAGGTGCTGAGATGCAGTTCAGGGCGGAGGCCCTGGGTTCAATCCCCAGTAACACACACACACACACACATTAAAGAATAAAAATATGAAATCTACAGACACAATGACAAGTCAGATCCGGCCCACAGGCTGTCCTTAGCTGGCTTCCGGTGTAGCTGTCATTACACACGTCTGATCGGTGAGCGTGTACATAGACCACAGTGTAGAATGTACGTGCATTCCCGACCCTGCAGTGTGTCTGCTGCGTGTCTGCCATGCCTGGCCACGCTGCTGCCCCCGCAGGTCCAGCCTGGGCACCGTGAGAGCGGCTTGCCGATGGGCAGGGCAGACTCGACCTTATCTCGGGCTCAGTCCACAGGGGTCCCGCGCTTGGCCCCTCTGGGGTCTCCCCGCTCACCTGAGCTCCCCAGTCCTTGTTCAGGAGAGGACCCCATGGCGTCTCCCTGCTGATGCACCTGGGCAGTGTCCTCTTCCACTGGGAGGGACTGTGGCCCTGTTGCCAAGCGAACGGACTGTTCACTGCCGCCTGTGTCCCCAGGTGGGATCCCAAGGTGTCCCCCGGGTCTCCCTGGGAAGATGAGCTCTGCAGAGGGGGCTCCAGCTCCCCCAGGACGAGGGGACGCAGCTTCCTGTGTCACTGACCCCATGAGTGGCATTGCCTTTGGCTCCTTGGCTGCTTTGTCCCTAAACCTAAGGAGCAAGCCTGGGCCTTGCCAGGTGAGATGCTGGGGACACAGCTCATGCCGGCCCCTTCCTGCTGTCACGAGACCCCACTGATGGCTTTCAGGGTTCGGACACCATCACCCTCTGAGGCTGTTCTGGGCAGTCAGCCTGTCACCCGCATCACCAGCTGTCTCTGACCGTGCAGCTCCACGGCTCAGCACTGCCCGTGGTTCCTGCAGTCTGCTCTTCTCCATCCTGCAGGTGAACGGACCAGGCCTGTCCTGCAAGGGTGCCTCCCCTGGCCTTCGGGTGACCTCAGGCACCTGGTGGCTGCTGCGTGCCCTGCAGGTTGCTTTCGCTGCCTCGGTCATTTCCCTTAAGCAACTCTGTGTGGAGCTGGCAGGAGCTGAAGAAGGGCGGCTGCTTTCCTGCGGGGGTGCACGTCGCCGAGTTGCTGCCCTCATGCGTCCTGGCACATCGCCACTGGATGCATGGCCCAGTGGACAGTTCACAGCCGGGCTGGGCAGCTTGGGTCACATGGTCCTGGGCGTCCATGCCAAGCCCTTGGCCGCCACCTGTGTGTGCGAGGGTGGCTGAGCTCCTGATGTTAGGGCCAGCGCTCTCTCTGGCTTTGCTCTCCTCCCGAGGACTCGTCTGTCTGGAGTCCTCGGTGCTCAGGACACGCTGAGTGCTGGGATCCCGCTAGGTGCTCCACATCCCCACCAGCAGGAGAAGGGTCCTTATTCTGGGACCCGATCAGAGCTGAGAGCCATGGATGCCACGTGGGAGCCAGTTGTGGTAGGAGTGGTCCGGAGTGGCACACGCCTGTAGTCCCAGCACTCGGGAGGCTGAAGCAGGTGGATCGAGGTGCATTGAGACCAGGCTGGGCTATGTAGTGAGACCCTGTCTCAAAAGAAACAAACAAACAAATAAGCAAGCAAAAATCCAAATGTGGATGGAGCTGCCTCCGAAGTCCCAGAGGCTATGTATTCGTCTCTGTGCTGAGACGGCAGAGCCCTGGGTTCCAGTGTCTCACACACAGATGCTCCAGGGAGGTTCTGAGGTGGCGGCTGCGTCCCCTCTTGGGATACAGGGACATCCATGCACCGAGCACCTTGACGCCCCCAGAGGGGAGCCCATCAGGTCCTGCTGACCGGATTTTGACAGTGAGCCCTGACTAACGCAGTGCCTGTAAGCGGCTTTCTCGCCAGACTGGAGCAAACCCTCCTGCTTGTGAGCACCTGTCGGACTCATGCTTGCTCTCTGAAAGCCGGCTCTGTGTCCCATTTCGGGAGACCCAGGTTTGAAAAAGAAACTGCAGTGAAAGTGCAGCTACACAACGGAGTTTAAGAGAATTCATATCATTCTTCAAAACCCACTCACCTTAGCAGTGGGGCTATGATAAAAATCACGCCTCCAGGATCTTCCGTCTTATGTTTAAATAGCTTCGAGACTTCCATGAAGGCAAGAGTCCCCGTGATCAGCCCACAAGTGAAGAAATGCAAGTCACGACCACCTGGGAAGCCCTGGTGGGCCCACCCCGTCCCACTGTGTGCTCTGCTCAACAGCAAAGGCTCTGGGTGGCAATCACTGCCCTGTTTGACTACCACCACCTAATGTGTGTAGTGGTCGTGCCACGTGGAGAGTTTATGTGCATGGATCGGGATGCTGGGAGTGAGCCCAGGGCTCTTCCACCGAGCTACACTCCAACACCTGGATTTGTCAGCAGGTACTCATGAAGCAGTTCCGTGTGTTTCTCTACCCTTTGGTCTCCTGTGGATGGACAGCTGGACCAGCCTGGGACTGGAGCTATTTGCAGCAGTCTTGGTGCTGTTGTGTCTTGTCATCCGGATGTGTATGATCTGTCTGACTTTAGCTATTTATGATTTTAGTATCTAGCCATGCTCAAGGCCTAGACCCATTTATTTGCTGGAGACTTCAAAATTATGACAGTCTGCTGACTTGTCTTCAAGAGTAATTTTAGAAGGAGACACTTCCCCTTTCTATAATTTGGTCAGAAATGGCCAGGTCAATGCTTGATTCTTTCCTTTACCCTGTTTTGAAGGGAGTGACTTGGGTTCCTTTTTATCCTTAGAAGGTGGCCAATCCATTGTTTTCTATTTTAATATTATTATAAACTCACGAACTCACATGCATCTGATGAGTTTGTCTGTTGCTGCTTTTGTTGAAGTTGAGATCGCCCCACCCAGCGATAGGCCATCGAGGACCTCCTGCTGCCCGTCGTGTCCCCGGTGGCCTGTGGAAGCCGCCTTGCATCAGGCACATCTCATATGCATCACGGCCCAGACGGAGGCAACCGTTTCTGCAGAAATCTCATCTTCTGTAGGTGGACAATGGTATTTCAAAGCTAGTCTGGGCCTTGGGGTTTCTCACTGTTTCTAGTTCATACTGATATTTCCAATTTGTATTCAGGCCATGGGACTTACATAAGTATTTACATGATTTTTATGACATCTACGTCTCTTTTCTTACACATTGAGAGTCCCGACTCTCAAGAACATGATAGAATAGAACACTTCAGAGTCATCCATTTGCTAGGCACATTATATGTGGAACAAAGCAGCAATACTCAGGCTACTACCACCCCCACTGATTATGGTCACTGAAAGTGTAATTTAAAATATTCTATTTTGCATGTGCTGCTTCCATTCTCTCCTGTTAAACTGGCTTCACTATATCTAGCTTGTCAGATTGTATAAACAGTTGGTGTGGCACTGGATTAAGGGTGTGTGGTACTGGATTGGTCCTATGAAGAGTGTGTGTTCTTTGGGCCCTTGTGACAGGCCCAGTTCCATGGTGAATGAGCAGGCCATGCATAACATTTCCACTTCACCCTTATTAATTCCTATCTTCCTTTTTCTGGATTTTTATTAGTACTGTATATGTTTGTGATACATAGTAAACTTTCATCACACGTATATACATCACATCTTGGTCCTTTTTTTTTTAAGAGTAGGAAAAAATTATTGAGAGAAAGAAAGCTTCTGTGTAAGAGAGACAGAAGGGCCACCGGGAAATGGGCTGCCCACCCAGCCCACGGTTCGGAGATGTTTTATACAGCACAGCCCTGTGGTGAGGTGGGTGCCTCTTGGTCCTTCTTACTTCCCCATCTCCCCCTCCTCAGCTTCCCTACCCATCCTGTCAGAGAACCAACTCTTTGATGCATTGATCTTTTGTACTGTTTTTAAATCTGAATTTCTTCTGGTCTTTTTAATGTCTCTCTTCTATTAGTTTGGCATTTGAGTTGGTCTTGTCTTTCTAGGACCTTGAGAAGCATCATGAGGTCGCTTATTTGGGATCACTGTCCTTTTCCTGAGTACATTGATGGCTATGAACTTCTCTCTTAGAACTGCTTCCCTTGTGTCTCACAGGTTTGGCATTTTGTGCTTCTGTTGTCATCTGATTCTAGGAACTTTAAAAATTTATTTCCTGATTTCTTCTGTGATCCATTGATTATTCAGTAATGTGCTGTTTAATTTCTATGTGTTTGGATAGTTTCTGTGGTTTCTTTTGCTGTTGATTTCTAGCTTCATTGTGGTATGACCTGATAGTATGCAGGGAAGTATTTCAGTTCTTTTGCATTTATTTAAGCATGTTTTATAGCCTAAGATAATGATCTATTTTGAAAAAAGTTCCATATGCTGTTAAGAAAAATCTATATTCTGTTGTTGTTGGATGAAACACTCTGTAGAGATCTGTTAGGTCCATTTGTTCAATGGTGTGGTTTAATTCTGATGCTTCTTTATTGAATTCTTACCTGGTCGACCTGTCTAGTTGTGAGATTGGGATATTGAAGTTTCCCACTATGATTGTATTGGTGTCTACCTGACCTTTTAAGTCCAGTAGTTTTTGTTTTATGAAGTTGGGTACACTGCTGTATTTTGTCCCGGCCCGCGGGTAAGTCAACGGAGACCCTAGAGGGGGAGCGAGGATGAGAGGGGACAGGGGACACGAGAGATGGAGACAAGACAGGTTTCTGATCAAGTCTCGTTTATTGCAGAAGCTGTTACAACATATATACCGTAGGGCTAGAGGGGAGGAGCAAGAGGAGGGTACTGGGGCTACTTCCTTGTTGCCGGGTAGATTTGCAGCAGGCCCGGATATGTCCGTAAAAGGCACTCAAGAGTTCTAGCGGGGGGGCAAGGCCCCCCACAGGTCCTCCCTTTAAAATTATAATTTTAGAAAGGCATCAGGAGAGCCAAGCCTGCGGGGGCTGAGCCTGTCTTGGGTCAGAGCAACACACGTGTCTGCACCGTGCACCTTACCCGTCATCGGTTAACCAGAGAATCAAGGCTCTGGCACCTGTCTTAGGCGGCACACGAGGGCTCTCTCATTGCATGGCACGCTTGCTCAGTTGCCCGTCATTGGCTTGCCAGCCCACTCACCAGGTGGGGCGAGAACACTTCGCCACGGCAAGGACCTAATCGATGGTCCGACATTCGTCCTGGTCAGCCATTGCCAATCTATTATAGTAGACCTGTATGGGCGCTGTTTTTATTGCCTCTATCTGGGCTCTAAGAAAGGCCATGATTTTGTTATAAAGTACGGGCCCTAAAGAAATGAGCAAGAGTAGACCCAATAAGGGTCCCAGCAAAGGGAGGAGATAAGGGAGGAAACCATTGAGGCCAGTCCAGAGGGGATTTTGAGTGAATTTTTGTCGTCATCTGTTTAAATCTTCCTGAAGTTCGCGAATTTTTCCCCTGACGATCCCAGATTTGTTGGCATAAAAACAGCAATGTTCATTTAAGGCTAGACTGTGAATAAGAGAGTTAAGCTACCCTGATTAAGCTTTTGAAGATAACCAATGTGGACATGCTACAATAACATATTCAGAACTTAACCAATATGAACGTTTTGTAACAACATATTTAGTGCTTAAATATCAAGGACAACCAATACAATCAATTTATAACATATTTAGATAATATTCATTGTGATATGTCTCCCATAAGATTATATAATATAAAATTTACTAGGGGGTCCCTTTAATGAATTAAGACCAGAATAATCATTTTCTGGGTGGCCACTTCTATATTCATCAAAGGGAGTTCCCATCTATAATCGTTTTGACAAACAATTAAGAATATATATCTTTTTATTTTATAACTGTTAATTGTAATTTGATTGTTGCGTGTGGGTAACAATGCACGTCACTTTCATAAAATAAATTTCAGTGGTACTTTGATCAATTAACAACCTGGGAAGAAAAGCATGTCTTTAGTTTAATAATATTATCTATAAGTCAATTTAACAATAGGCGAATATCCTTTGAAGAGGAAGGAACATATTGAGCTCAACTGTACAAACACAAACAACAGACAATAGACAAACATATAAGACAGTGTGTAAAATTAGGGTGCACCCAAATATAACTAGCCAAATTGAATTATACTATACTCTTGATGATTATTAGATTGTAATTGTAGGTGCCATTGTTAACTGGTTAAGATTGGACAACGTCAGGTCATCGGCATCATCAGCACACCTATCAACTTGTTTTACTAGGCGTTCTGGGAGCCACCTGGCTGACTTCATTTCCTTGGAGTAAATACACACCGATCCTCAGCCCCAGATAAGTACAGGATCCGGCCCGTGCCATGAGTGGTCCAGGGGGTCTTTCCACATCACCGAGGCAAATTGTCGTTGCGTCTCTGGTTGCCAGAAACGATTGGCTGCAGATAAACCTTTGGCATCCAAATTTAAGAAGTTAAGAATAAATAGTGCATGTGATATCAGATTTCTAGGAGACCCCTTAGTAGGATACCATTCCCCCTTTTTTATTTTGTCTAAAGTAATTTTAAGTGTGAGATTAGCCCTTTCTATAATGCCTTGTCCCTGTGGATTATATGGGATTCCCGTTATATGTGTTATTGTAAATTGTTTGTAAAATTTGGAGAAGCCAGAGCTGATATAGCCAGGACCATTATCTGTTTTAATTTGTTGTGGGCAGCCAAGCACTGAGAAGGCAGTGAGGAGATGAGCAATGACGTGTTTAGTAGCTTCCCCAGATTGCAGGGTGGCAAATATGAATCCACTATATGTATTAATGTTGACATGTATATATTTAAGATTTCCAAATTTAGGGTAATGTGTGATGTCCATTTGCCATAGGGCATTTGGAATCAAGCCACGAGGATTAACTCCCAGATGAGGTGTAGGAAGGTGCAGAGTGCACGTAGGGCAGGCCTTAACAATTTGTCTAGCTTGTTCTCTAGTAAGCTTATACATAAGGCGAAGCGTGTGAGCATTAAGATGATGGAATTGGTGTGCCTTCTGTGCTTGGTCAATCGGACTGGGGGCATCAGTATTTATTGAATAGGCAAAAGCCTGAGGTCTTGTGGCTAGGTCTGCTAAGCGGTTGCCCTCTGCAAGTGGGCCGGGTAGGTTAGAGTGGGCGCGAAGGTGCCCAATGAAAAAGGATTTGGATCGTTTTCTGATTAGATCTTGTAATTGGAGGAAAAGACCACCAGTCTGAGAGGCAAGTTTGATCAGTCCACATGTTTCTAATAAGGGAACAGATTGGGCAATGTAAGCACTGTCAGTAAAGAGATTAAAAGCTCGGGCAGGAAATGCGGTAAAGACCGCTATGACTGCCTGGAGCTCGGTTAACTGGGCCGAAGAGTGGGCGGTTTGGAACTGGACAATGTTATCATCCCACACATAGGCAGCCATTCCAGTGGAAGAACCGTCTGTAAAAACGGGTAGAGCCTCTGGCAGAGGAAAGCAAGAAGTGATCTTCGGGAAAATGAAGTCATGTCTGTTGGCAAAGTCAATAAGTTTGCTGGGAGGATAGTGGTTGTCCAATAACCCTGAATAAGAAGCAAGAGCAATTGGGCAGGAATCGGTGGTTTGTATAAGCCAATCGACCTGGTCCTTAGGGTAGGGTTGGATAATGACATCAGGTTCTTTTCCAAAGTACATCTTTCCATGGTCTCTGCCCAAGATAACTAGGTCTGCAACTGCAACATAATAGGGGTAAAAGACCCGCTTAGGGGAAACTGGGAGATGAACCCACAAAAGGGGAGTGGTTTGCCAAAAGACAGCAGTGGGAGAGAGGGAGGTTTTGCAGATGATATACTGTAAAGGAGAGTTATAATCCATAAAATTAATTGTTTGATTTTGAATGGCTTGTTCCACTGTACTGATGGCTTTGCGCCCCTCGGCAGTGAGCTGTCGAGGTGAAGTAGGGTGGTTATCACCTTGTAGGGTATCATAGAGAGGCTTCAGGTCATGTTTAGTGAGCTTTAAATAGGGCATAAGCCAATTAATGTCTCCTAGCAATTTTTGGAAGTCATTTAAAGTCTTAAGACCGTCCAGCCGCAAGGTAAGCTTTTGGGAGGAAATGTGACGTCCCTTCATCTGAAATCCAAGGTAGTTATAAGGGTCTTTTAGTTGAACCTTATCAGGGGCAATCTGGAGGCCATGAGATTCAAGTGCCCGTCGAAGGTCAGCATAACAAGCTAAAACCTCACTTCCTAATTGCCCCGCTACAAGGATATCATCCATGTAATGGATAATATACATTTGAGGCCAATTGTCTCGGGTGGATTGGAGTGCCGCGGCTACAAATGACTGGCACAGGGTGGGACTATTGGCCATGCCTTGGGGCAGAACCAGCCACTGAAAGCGCTGCATTGGGGTACAGAAATTGGTCGCTGGAAGGCTAAATGCGAAGCGTTTTTGATCAGCAGGATGTAAGGGAATGGTGAAAAAGCAATCCTTTAAATCAATAATAATCTTGTAATACCCAAGGGGAATGGCTACCGGCGAAGGGAGACCAGGTTGTAAAGCTCCCATGAGTACCATGGTTTTATTAACTGCTCTAAGATCTTGTAAGAGTCTCCATTTTTCCGACCGTTTTTTAATGACAAAAATGGGAGTATTCCAAGGGGAGTGGCTAGGAATAATATGGCCAGCATGAAGCTGTTCCCGCACCAACTGTTGAGCTGCTGACAATTTCTCCTTAGAGAGGGGCCACTGATCGACCCACACTGGATCATCTGAGAGCCAGGTAATCTTTTCAGCATGGGCCGCAGGAGTGTCAATGGCCCCTATGGAAAATGGCCTAGCCCTGCCCGAGGGGGCCGAGGGACAGGCTCAATGGGGTGAGTAAGGTTTGTAGGGTGTTTCCCCAGTCCCGTTCCTGGAATGTACCCATTTTTAAACATCTGCATAGTGACAATTTCATTGGGGCTGGAAATAATTATCCCCATTTGTGATAGTAAGTCTTTTCCCCATAGATTAATAGGTAACCCTGAAATGATATAAGGTTGAATGGTGCCCTGATTACCATCTTGGTCTCTCCAGGTCAGATCTTTGGCACTTTGTTTAGGATTTTCACTCTGACCTATACCCCCGAGATGGGTGAGGGTGTCTTTTAATGGCCATGCCTGAGGCCAATCCTCTCCCTTTATGATAGTTACATCGGCACCAGTGTCAACCAGCCCAGAAAATTGTCTCCCATCTAACCACAAGGTCACGAGAGGCTTTTGTGCTGAAAGTATCTCTGACCAGTAAACATCAGATGAGCCGAATCCCTGGCTGCCTCGGGCGTTGTTTAGAGCCTTATTAGAGGTAGAGAGAAGGGGAAGGAGTAGCAATTGAGCAAATCTTTGGCCTGACTGAATGGTATTAATAACTTTGGGAGAAGAAACCATAACTTTAATTTCCCCAGAGTAGTCATTATCTATCACTCCTGGGTAAACCAACAGCCCATTTATGGTACTACTGCTTCGGCCTATTACGAGGCCAAAAGTCTCTCTAGGTAAGGGTCCAAAGACTCCTGTGGCGAGGGCCTGGACTCCCATTTCTGGGGTCAATACTGTGTGGGTGGTGGCACTGAGGTCCAATCCGGCACTTCCTTTTGTGGCTCTGATGAGGTCTGAAATGGATTGCTGTTTATTGGAGCAAAATTGAGCGCCCCGTAAATTTGTTTGGAGTTGGGGGCCTGGGGCTGGCCCCCTTTCCCGTTTCCCGAATTCGAATCCTTAAGAGGGGGAAGGGGTCGGCCCTGGGCATCAGTTTTGGATCGGCACTCACTCGCCCAATGCCTCCCCCGATTACATCGGGGGCAGGGCCCGGGGGGCGGAGCATTGGGGCCCTGCATTTTAGTGGTCGGGCATTCTCTAGCAAAATGGCCGGTGGCCCCACACCGGAAACACTTATTGCCGACGTGGCGTTGCAAAAATTGTTTGACTGTGAAGCCTTGCATGGCGGCCGCCATGGCAAGGCCCTGTTGGTAGGCGGCCCCAATCTCAGAACAAAGGCGAATGTAGCCGGAAAGGTCAGTTTTCTTTTTATAGGGGCGGATAGCGGCCTGACAGGCGGCGTTGGCATTCTCAAAAGCAAGCTGTTTAACAAAATCTGTCCCTGTCTCCGCGCTCCCAAAAATCCGGCCTGCCGCCGTGAGAAGGTGGTGGACAAAGTCCGCAAATGGCTCGTCTGGGCCCTGCCGAATGTTAGCGAGGGAGGCACTCACGTCTCCTTTGGAGGGGAGCTTTTTCCAGGCCCTAGTGGCGGCGGTCTGAATCTGGGCATATAACCCCACATCAAATTGTATTTGTTGGTCGTTGGCGGCGTAGGCCCCCTCCCCAAGGAGCATGTCAAGCACCCATCCATTCCCCGCCTGAGCATTGCGCCTAGCAGTTTCTCGGCAATTTTTAACATATTTAGATTTCCATAATAAATAATCACCTCCTGTAAGGGTGGCGCGGGCCAGAGTCTGCCAATCAATTGGGGTGAGCCAATTTTCTGCCACCGATTCTAAAATAGCCATGGTGTAAGGTGCAGTGGCCCCATATTGAGCTGCAGCCGTTTTAAATTTTTTAATGACCTTAAAATCAAAACCACTGTGGTGTCTTCACGCCTGTCTCTGTGCGTCAGTAGTTTTAGTTACGGGAAAGGCTTCCGCATTTTTAAGTTTCAGGGATACTCCCGACCCGGATGGCACCCTAGGGGCCGCCCCTCTAACGGGGGGTCGTGGCTTAAGTTTGTCTTCTCTACGGACATTTTTATGGGCTTTGCCTGTTCTTAAGCCTTCAAGCTGGGTAATAAGTTCTTGGTGTTCCTTTTCTAACCTTATCTGTTCTTTTAGAAATTCTATTTTGTCCCGGAGTTCCTTTTGGGGATCAACAACAGGACATGCCAGAGTGGGAGTGTCGGGGCCTGAAGAGATATAAGGAGGGGGATATCCGGAGTCGCCCCACAATGCTCCCCCCGCGGGCTCCTCCGACCCGGAGCCCTCTTGGGGCGGATCTGGGGGCGGAGGCGGGCCACGATAGGCTTGAAGGGAGGGATATAGGGGCGGAACCTTCCGCGAGGGTGGGGCTGTCCTAGAGGCGGTGGCGGAAAGCAAGGAAGCAGGGGTTCGGCGAGGCCCTGCCCTACAGGGCTTGGCAGGGTTCGTGGCCGTTTGGGGTTGGTCCGAAGGGACGTCATGTCCGTCGGGGGCGGGATCGTCGTCACTGTCAAAGGACATCAAGTCCTCTTCTTTGTCTGACAAAGAAGTCGTGGTCTCAACGGGCCTGGGCCCCGGCGCCATATTGGCCCGGGAGACTGCGTCAGAATCACTGGCGGGTGTCAGCCCCTTACCATCTCGGAGAGCTACCTCCCCAGCCTGTATAGCCTGCGCCACCAGTGGATCCCTCGCTTTATGAGAAATAATATCATTAATCAAATTCCAATATGAGAACGCCGCAATAGGGACCTTCCCGGGTCCGCAAGTGGCATAATAATCCTGGAGAGCTTCCCCCACCTTTTTCCATCTCTGTTCGTCAATGGTTCCCTCAGCAGGGAACCAGGGACAGAGATCTTTAATATAATCAAAAAATCTTAACAACTGTTTGACTGTAACCTTTACCCCTCGTGCCTGTAATGTCTTCTTGAGACCTTGCACAAACAATTCGTGCTGACTAATGCCCTGTCCCATAATCGCTGCTCAACTTACCGAGGTGCAAAAAGACGGCAGGTCCACGTCAATTGCAAGCCTCTCCCGTGTCGAGTGTGCTCTTTGTTCCTCAATCTTAATCTTAGGGCCCCTGAGCAGCGTCCTTCACTGGATCCCCCGTTCTCTGGCCGCACGTTGGGCGCCACTTGTCCCGGCCCGCGGGTAAGTCAACGGAGACCCTAGAGGGGGAGCGAGGATGAGAGGGGACAGGGGACACGAGAGATGGAGACAAGACAGGTTTCTGATCAAGTCTCGTTTATTGCAGAAGCTGTTACAACATATATACCGTAGGGCTAGAGGGGAGGAGCAAGAGGAGGGTACTGGGGCTACTTCCTTGTTGCCGGGTAGATTTGCAGCAGGCCCGGATATGTCCGTAAAAGGCACTCAAGAGTTCTAGCGGGGGGGCAAGGCCCCCCACAGTATTTTCCTGTTGAAGTGTTCCCTTTACCAGTATGTAGTGGCCATCTTTGTCTCTTCTGATTAATTTTGGCTTGAAGTTGGCTGTGTCTGAAAATAAGACAGCTACTCTTGCTTGTTTTGGGCTCTGGTTGAATGGAGTATTGTTTTTTATCCTTTCACTTTCAGTCTAGGTACTTCCTTTTGACTGAGGTCTCTCCCGCAGGCAATATGTGGCTGCATTTTGTTTGTCCAGTCTACCAGTCTGTGTCTTTTGATTAGGGATTGGAGACCATTGACGTTGAGAGTTGCTGTAGGGTGTTTACTGAATTCTATCATCACATTATTTTCCAGTGCTGATCATTATTATTTTTTCCTTTTGTTTAACTACTGTCCCAGTTAGATGTGTACTTTCCTTTGGACTCTTCAGTGCTGGAGGCCTCTACGTCTCTGTCTAGGATTCCTTTAAATATTTTCTGTAATGTTGGTTCAGTGGTCATGTATTTGTTTAGAATTCTCTGCTGTAGAAAGTCTTCACCTATCCATCAATTTTGAAGGCTAATTTTGCAGTACATGAAAGTCTGGGTTAGCAATTGTTTTCTTTTAGGGCTTGAAAACCTTCACTTGAAGCTCTCCTGGCCTTTAAGGTCTGTGCTGAGAAATCTGTAGTCATTCCAATGGGCTTGGTTTCTTTGGTTACTTGGTGTTTTTCTCTAATAGTTTTTAGTATTCACTCCTTGTGTTGAATTTCTGGAATTTTGATTATGATGTGCTGAGGGGTTCTTTTTTGGTTGTGACTATTTGGAGTTCTATATATCTCTTGTACTTGAATATTGAATATTAAATTCTTTCCTTAGATTTGGAAAACTTTTTGGTATAATTTTAGTGAATACATTTTTTATGCCTTTTGAAAATTTTCCAGAGTTTTCCTTTATTCCTATAATTCTGAGGTTAGGTTTTTTTTCCTTTCTTGTCACCTAGCACTTGTTGGGTCTAGCTTGGATGTCTCTTATCATTTTTAGGGTATCATTGAGTTTATCATCCACTGCATCTACCTTGTCTTCTTTTCTGACACTGTCCTCACGTGGGCCAAATGAGCTACCTGTGCTTTCTATGGAATTGTGAGTGTCACCTATCTCTGCTGGCTTTCTTTTCATGTATCTAATTCTTTTCGGAAGTAGTCATTCATGTCTTGTGTTAACTCAATTAGTTTATGGTTTGCTTCTTCTTTAAGTTTATAGAACATTTTACAGCGGTACCACGGTTCATGAACTTAATTCTTTCCATGGTTCTGGTTGCAAACAGAATAGGATGAGAACCAAGTCAAATTTCCCCATAAGGTCAGCATTGAACCTAATCATTGAATTTGATTCAGTTCTTGTCTAATTCAGTTTGGGACCTGAATTGTGGAAAGAATTAAGTTTGTGAACCGAGGTACCACTATATCAGTAAAATCCTTTATCTATTTGGCTAAATCCTCTTTGAATCCTCATTAAACATCTTACGCACTTGCTTTTGTTTCTTCTTTTATCCTTTCAAGCATTTTTGCCAGCTGGTTTTTTAGCTCTTTGCGTGTAGCTTCCTGTGCCTCAGTGCCTGTGAGATCAGCTCCCGGAGACTTCTGGGTTTTGAGGGCATCGCGTTGCCTTGCTTTCTCATGTTTCTATTATATTTGCACTGCAGGCTGAAGATCAGTTAGAACAGAGAAATGGCGTCACCACCACGGAGATCTCCTTAGCCAGGCTCTGTCTCCCTGCGGTGTGTCACTAGGTTTGGTGATGTTTCAGTGTTTTTACTCCTCTTTGACCTATTCAGCATGATGTTTTAGAGTCTTCTCAGTGTCCAACCTTCTGGGGGCTTGATCCCCAGCACCACTCAGAGAGGAGAAAACAAACTACAGTAACATTGGTAATACAAAGACAAACCAGATAACAGCACAAGTAAAAACCAATTAAAAGCAACAACTATGCCACTATTAATCATAGAAAAGAAATCAGCAATAATAGAGGCAAAGACGAACTGTTGACATACCATAAGAATAACAGCTACCACTTTACCATCTTTAACAGTAGAAAAGAGATCTCCAATAATAATGTAGACAGAAAGACAAACCAAACATCAATATACAGTGTCTACTAAAAGCAACAAGTGTGCCACCATTCACAGTAAAAAAGAACTCAGCAATAATAGCATAAAGTCAACTAAATAGCTAAAAATTAATAAAGCTTAATAGTAATAATAATAGAGGGGGTGGGCCAAGGGGAAAAGGAGAGAAGTAAAATTTGAAAAAAAAGAAAGTGAAGATAAGAAAAGTGAGAAAAAAACAACTTAATGAAAAGAAAATTAATAGAACTAGGCAAAAGTAACAGAAAAAGACAAGCAAGAAAAATTAAAATAAAAACAAAGTACAAAAGATAGGGGGAAAAGCAACAAAAACAAAAACAAAGAAAAAGAGAAATAAGTCCAAAAGAGCTCCTCCTTGTGCTCGGGTGAGTGGCTCTTTTCTCGGGCTTGTGTTACTGGGATCCACGGGATACGGGTGAGGGACAGCGAATCACAGCTGGGGCCCATCTTGTCTGCCTTCGGCCTGTGTGCATTCCAGCAGCTTTTAGGGTTTGCCCTTCTGTGCACCCCAAGACTTTGCTATCTCTGACTGGCTTTATGGCCTATAGGCTCATGAGGTGCCTGTCTTGCCCCAGAGGCCCCAGGCTATGCCAACTGTCCAAACCGGGTAGATCCCTGATCACACTGGCAGATGGGAAAGTTTGCTGCTTAGACCACTAAACTCTGTGCTGGAAATGGTGCTGGTGGGGAGGGAGGGACAGCCTGCTTGACCTAATGTTGCACCTTCAGACCCAGCTCCCTTTAAAAACCACATGTGGCTGGCCTGGCCTGTCTCCACAGAGGGTGGGAACATGTGTCCTTCATACAACTTCAGCTTACCACTGCTTAAACCCCCCCAGGGAGTCTGTGACTGGCCTGTCCCTTCTCTGTGACTCTCTTACGGCAGTCTCCCTCCAGTTTCTCTGGTAGGGTAACCCCAGGGCTTCCAGACTGCAGTTATTCTGTGACTTCTGGTTCCTGGTTTAACTCAGTCTTAAACAATAAACCCAGTCCCAAAATGTCTCCTGATTATATCACTGTCAAGTATGGCAGATGCTGCAGTGAATTTCCTTTGCACCTCCAGCCTGCCATGTGGAAGGAGTCACTGTCAGAGTAAAACCCCACCTGTATTTGCAGCTCACAATCCTGTGGGCTTTGCTGGGGACTAGCACTGCTGGCCTGCTGTTTCCCCTGGGCTCTGAGCCTCTCCAGGCTGACCTTGTGTTTGCAGAGACAGCTGCCCTCCCTGGGAGCCGGGCCATCTTTCCAGATACTTTGTTCTCTGCATCGTTCTCAGTTTCTCTGTGGCTTCTAGTTTTCTACTGACTCTTTCTTGATTCATAGAGCTCTGCTTCATTTTCTCTCCAGACATCTTGATTCCAGGTCCAGGAGGGATGGTAGTTTGCTGTTGGCCTTTACATCTCCATTTTAATTCCACGAATCCATCAGTGTTTACGTTTCCCACTGTACATCATGCTCAGGAATTTCTGACATTTCAATTTCACTTGGAATAGGCCTCTTTTAAAACCAGATTTTAGCTGACCAACTGAGCAAACAGCTGCATGCTCTTGAATTAAATCATGCAATTCAAATTTATAGCAAATACCTTTCTGCTAATAATTCCTGCTCCTTGATCTAGCCCTTCCCCTACATGAAGCCGTTATCACACATTTTCTCCAGGATTCTGTGGATCTAACTAAAGAGGAAATTGCAAATACTTAAATAGCTAACTCTACTTTTCTCCTCGAGCTATGACAGGATGTGACTCTTGCTAGTCAAGAGACAGTGAGATGGTGGTGGTGGAGCATGAATGGCCTTGGCACCCGGGAGGGGTCACAGCTGGGTCCCTGCATGGGCATCACTGGCTGGATCACTGGGGAGGAAGGGCGCTTTGCCAGGAAGTGAGCTGCAGGTACTGGCAGCTGCAGGGTTCATTTTCATCTGAATTCACTCCAGTGCTCTCATCTCGGTTCTCAGGGTTCCACTCTTTCCCATCCAAGTCTAACTCACACACAGAGGAGCTCAGGAGGCTGGAAGTGCAGTTCAATTTGTAATTCAAACCCTATGGTCAGCTTGGCATCTAACTTCTGGACAGCATCCAGCGCTTTGAGAGATTAGAGATCGTTTGATGACAGTTAAGGAAACTCTCCAATATTCTAATTTCACCTTGGGCTTCAACTTTAAAGGAATTTAAAAGCCTGAGCTCATGTTTATTTTCCTTCGAGCCCTCCAGATCTTGGTTGTCTCATCCACACCATCCTGATCCAGCCAGGCTTGCCTTCCTCGGGCACTTCACTGAAGCCCACTGAAAAATGCCGTAATTCAAGGGACTCCTTTGCAGGGATACGTGGGCTGCCAGCTCCCTGTTCTTCAGTTAGAACTGAGTCATCTGCACCTTCAAACCCAACCGCATCAGCTGGCTGCTCCCAAATCCCCGTGGAGAAGAGGCTATTGTCTGGCTCTTCCAGTCTCACAACTATGTTCTTCGGGGTTTAGTGGGAGAGAGAAAACACCTTAGGTACTGTGAGCACTAAAGGATCTCACACAGCAAATGGGGGACTTTAGAAAGGATTGAAAATGCTAGAGCACCACAAATCGAGGGACCATGACGGCACTATGGAGTCCGGTGCTCGTCACCATAGTTACAGCTTAGTGATCAGGCAGGGGCACAGGAAACCCCTTCCTCTGGCACCACTGAAGTTTCCTGGGCATGTGAAGGGGTTCACCAGGCCCTGGGTCTGGTCGCCATCACCCACAGCTGCCGTCGATGCTCGTGTTGTGTGAGCCTGCCATTAGCAGGTGGCAGCAGAGGAAGAAGCTCTGCTCGGTGTTTGTCCTGGGGAACCTCCATGAGGCGCTGCTCAGCAGAGCCCGCTCCTCATGCGGAGCCCAGCCCGGGCTGGAGATGCCGCTTAACTCTCTGGGTCCCAAAGGAGGTGCGGGTGGGTGTGGTCCCGGGAACTAGAGTCAAAATGCCGCTTTGCTGTGTTAGTCTCCGATTCTGCAAATTGGAGCTCGACTGCAATGAGTCTGTGAGATGGGGCCACATAAACATAAAACCACTATTTTACAGAAGTCTGTGTCTGAAGAGGAGCGAGGACAGGTGATTGGTGGGAGAAGGCCTGTGGAGGAGAGGGAAGGCTCTGCTCAGAGGCTATAATTTAAGCGTTCTGTGGCTGCGTGCAGCACCGGACGCCCGAGGTGTTCGGGGAGCTCTGAGGGTCGGAAGTTGGGATCCGACCGCGCCAGGCGGCCCCGGGCCTGCTGCCACCCTGCGGCGCCTTGTGTGAAGTCCGCTGCGTTTTCTCAGATGCAGAGCTGATCGGGGCACGCGGCGTCTTTCTCGGCCTTGTGCTGGCCGGGGTCTGTGCGTGTCCAGCTGCACGTGGGAAGCACGGCGTCTCCGGTCGCTCCGAGAGCCGGTTCTACCCCCCGAGAACCTGGCGCAAGGCGGGTGTGAACGCAGCGCGGCTCTCCACGCCTGGTCCTCGCAGCGGCCTCTGTCTCTGCCGCCAGCCCAGGCTCGTGACTGAGCTGCGGCCACCCCGGCCCGGCCCCTTGCAAGCCTCTGAAAAGCCAGCTGTTTACCTGGCTTGGTGGTGACCACTTCCAATCCCAGCTACGGGGGAGGCTGAGGCAAGAGCATCTCAAGCAGGTTCAAGCCCAGCCCGGGCAACTTAGCTTGGCTTCGTCTCAAATTAAAGTTTAACAACCGGAGGGCTGGATGTGCAGCTCAGTGTTGGGTGCTTGCTGGGCACGCACGGTGCCCTGGGTTGTTTGATCCCAGAACTACACACATGAGAGCGTCAGTTATCTTTGGGGGGAACACAGCGCAATCCAGCTACATCCTCGGTACAAGCGTCCGCCCTCAGAGCGGGTGCTTTAGGACAGAAGCCTTGGGCTAGAGTGGGTCAGCAGGGCAGAGTGCCAGCTGCCTGCACGCTCTCCCTCGCAAGGCTGCTGGGTCGGTGTCGCTGGGCAGGGCCAGGTCTGTGTCCGGGAGGCGAGTGCTGAGGCAGAAGCCCCACAGCGAGCAGACGGCGATGCTGGAGAGGAAGCTGAGCGGCCGGAGAGGCGCGTCCAAGGGGAGCGGGAGGTTTTCGCCCCTTCTGGGGCTGGCGGGGTGCCCAGGCCCGAGCTGCAGGGTGCGGCCCAGCCCCACTCCCTCCACACACCCACCGCCCGGTAAGCCTGCCGCCCAGGCAAAGGCGGCGAGTGCCACAGTGCGCCGATGAGACGCAGGTGTGCCCGGGCCCTGAGCACTCTTCAGCCCACAGCGGCCCACAGCCTTCCTTTCTTCATTTTGCTTTTTGAAACAGGGTATCCTATGTATTCCAGGCTGGCCTCCAACTCTTGGCGATCCTCCTGCCTCAGCCTCCCCAGTGCTGAGATCGCAGGCGAGTGTCTCCACGCCTGTTTCCAGTGTGGATGACCCAGAGCTGCATTCTTGGAGCGGGGCCTTCACACATCCATCCCAGTGCTTCACCGGAGAGCGCAGTTGAGGAGCCTTTCCGTGCTGTGCCCAGCACTCGCACTTCCCTGCTCCCCGCTGAGATTTCTGGCCTCCCTCCCTGCCAGGTCACCTGGTCCCTGTCTCTAACCTGTGTCCCTTCTGCTTGGGCCCTGCACCCTGACTGTGGCTGGGAGATTGGGAGTTAATGCACAGTGCACTGGGTGCTGCTGCACCCTGAGAGGAGCGTTTGCATTTTGAATGAAGCCGCCCGCACCGGGACAGAGGTGCTGATTTCAGAGAGGAGCCCACGGGACTACAGGGTGGGCTGCAGGGCTTGGTCGGCAGGGCAGAGCAGGCCCCTGCGGCCTCTGGCTCTAGGGCTCTGTTCTGGCAAGCAGGGCCAGGCCATTTGCAGGGGAATCCAAAGGCACTAAGGAGGAAGAGGAATTTTGGCTCCTGTATCGTTCGCTATTCCACATGTTTAGGACAGAGTTAGCCCTCTCCTGCACATGCTCCTCTCCCTGGAGTGTAGCTCTGAGCTGGGCTCTGTGCACTGCACTGCCACTGCATGGCACAGCGATTGCTTCTTCCCAGCCAGACCTGAGTGCCCAAGGGTGCACCCTGGCCCGGCTGTCACTTTACCCCAGTGCCCAGGCACAGCAGGCAGGCGGAGCAGTCAGTGCAGTGCACGGGGAGACAAAGAACCAGTGCAGGATGGGGCGCGGGTGCAGGACATCAAATACTCTTTCCTGAGCTGCCTTCCATCTGTCCACCATCTATTCACCATCTGCCATCCATCTCGCAGCACTGGGGATTGAACCCATGGCCTCCTGCAAGCCAGGCGAGCTCTTCCCCACTAAGCTACACCCCAGCCCTCCATTTTCTGTTGGTTTCTGGCTTTAAATAATTTTTTTCCATTCGTGTCATTAACTACATGCACTGATGTTGCCTGTCTAGTTTCTTCTACTCGATAATATTTCTCTTCCTCCTACAATTATCCTCTTCCTTTTGCAAGACTGGGAAATGACATACATAAAGAATTCCAGATTTAAAATATATGAAAAAATGTTCCACATCACTGGTCATTCGAGAGATGCAGATGAAAACAATGCTGAGATTCCATCTCACCCCAGAAAGAATGGCTGCTACCAAGAAATCAACCAATAACAAATGCTGGCGGGGGTGTGGGGAGAAAGGAACCCTTCTCCATTGTTGGTGGGAGTGCAGACTGGTGCAACCACTGTGGAAATCAGTATGGAGATACCTCAGAGAACTAGGACTGGAAGTCCCATTTGACCCCGCTATTCCCCTGCTGGGTATCTTCCCCAAAGAATTAAAAGAATCATACCACAGTGATATATGTGCACCCATGTTCATAGCGGCACAGTTTGTAATAGTGAAAGCTTGGAAACAGCCCAAGTGCCCATCAACTGGAAACTGGATAAAGAAGATGTGGGTTTTTTATAAAATGGAGTACTACTCAGCCATAAAGAATGAGAAACTAGAGACATTTATAGCTAAATGGATGCATATTGAGGCCATCCTCTTAAGTGAAATAAATAGGACACACATGTCTAAATACTGAATAGTTTCTCTAGTGTGAGAAATTGAAAGTGTAAATAAGAATGAAAATGATTAAAATGAATAATTGATAATTTGAAATAGGAAAAAAGGTCCAAAGAGGAAGGGGTGAAGGGAGGGGAAGGGGAAAAGAAAGAAGGGAAAGAAAAAATTATGAGAAAAGAAAAAAAGATGGAAATGAAGCCTATGTAAATAGGGAAGGGTGGAGGGATGAAGGGCACACAGGGACTGTTGCAAAAATAAGAACCAAGATGCATCATGTACAGGTACAAGCACCCAGTGATAAATGTAAATGTATTGTTTACCTAAAATGTGCCAGTAAAAGAATTTAAGAATTAAAAAAAAGCCTTTGGAAGAGCCTTCAAATCAACAGTAATTTCAGATTTTCACAACATAAAGAAGCAGAGCACAGAGTGAACTTGACACTTTGAAGAACGCCGTACACTCCCCAGCGAACGCTCCACGTCAGGAGAGCCCGCTTCGTGAGTGCTCCACAAACATCAGTGTCAGGTTGTTAAGTCATTAGTATTAACCTTCTGAGAAAGTGTTTCTTTTCTACGTGGCTGATTTCCAGTTGGAGACTAATTAAATATTAAAGCCCACACGAGATGGTTCTGTAATTACCATTCCTAGCTGTACATACACATGGTTTCCTGTGTGACTCGGAGTAACCGTGCTCATCCCTACGCATGGGGCACGGGGTTTCTGCTCTGGCCCCTCTGTCAGGCCTGTCTGGGGTACTTACCCTGCTTGCTTGCCCTCTCAGACTTTGCCTCTCATCTCCCATGATTTGAAAGGCTACGTTTCCACTCCTCAGACTGATTTATGAAGTCTGTGTTCATCTGTGTGTGCAGTACGGGACGGTGGTAGCCCTGTGTGCGGTTGGTGTGTGCAGAGCACATCTTCATGCCTCTTCCCTCCTTCCCCATTCCTTTCAAAGGATCTACCTCTCTGTTTTCTGTTGTCTGTTCTCTTATTTTGCTCTTGAATTTATTTATATTTTGGGTTTCTCATATAAGAGAAACCAGGCAATATTTAAGCTTGAGTGTCTGATTTATTTCACTTAACATTATGGTCTGAAGGGACATCCATTTTCCTACAGATGACTCAAGTTTGTCCTCCTTCATGGCAGATAGTGCTCCATTGTGTGTAAAGACCACATTTTCCTTATCCATGTAGGCTGCTTCCAAGATTTAGCCATTATGAGTTGTGCCACCATAAACACAGGTGTTCATGGATCACTGTGATGTGACATCTGTAGCTCTTTTGGGAAGGTACCCGGGCGAGGAAAGTCTGGAGTGCAACTCCAGGGTTTCCCAAATCTCCATGCTGATGTCCACAGCAGTTGCACGCTCTCTCCAAGCGTGCAGAAGGCCTGTTCCCCGAAGCCTCGCCGCACCTGCCGTTAACCGACCCCTTGATGACGGCCATTCTTCCTAGAGTGAGATGGGATCTCAGGGCTTCTTTAATTCACACTTCTCTAATCTGAAAGGCTACTTTTTTGTGACTCTCTGGTAGGCTTTTTGTTTGTTTGTTTGTTTTAATCTCAAAAGCTTCTGTGTATTTGGTGAAGTGAAGGTTGGTGCACAAATGGGAGATAAAGCAACAGAGATAGCACAAAAAAGTTAGAGGAGAGTAGATTTTAAGTGTTCTCACCACAAATGAAGGAGTAGTATGTGCGGTAAGGCATGCTTCGTCAGCCTTATTGGACCCCCTCTGTGTGACACACACAGATTTAATGCTCTGTTGCTGTTCTGGGGATCAAACCCAGGGCCTTGCCTGTGCCAGGCAAACGCCCCTCCCGCGAACATCTACAGCCCTGAGTCCATAGTTAAACATCATGTCAGCTGGGCGTGGCGGTCCACACCTCTAATCCGGCACTTGGGAGGCTGAGGCTGGAAGATCACAAGTTCAAATCCAGGCCGGCAATTCAGTGACGTAATGAGACCATCCCAGTATTCGTGCAATTGAGTACCTAGCATCTGTTCAAGCAGGATGGATTCGATTAGGGGAACTTTGCATTGCTTTTAGAATATAAAACCCCATGATTTTCACAGGTGTTTGGAGAGATGATCATATTTGTTGCCTGAAAAGAGAGATGACCTGGAGTTGGACTGTACCTTAAAGGGAGGAAAGATGTGGGAAATGAGATAAAGTTTGCTTATTAAAACACCTCTGCCTTTTTTCTCCCAAGGCTAGGGAAGGGGCTCACCTAGGGCTCTTCCCACAGGGGCTTGTGCTTCCTCAGCTGCAAAGACCTCGCAGCCCAGCATCCCCGGAGGGCCCAGGGCCAGGGCGCTGCACCCCAGGCCCCGTCAGATGGCGCTGAGCCCAGGTCAGCGATCACGGGGTCAGGTACGATCCTTCTCTGGTGGCCGCCTTCCTTGTGCTAAGGGTAAAGGAGGAACCAGAGACTGCAGAGCCGAGTCTCTGGCGGGGTGGAGACATCACGGGCGCTGCTAACACAGCAGATCGCGTCTGGGGACCCGGCGGTGCAGCTCTTCTGTCCTCCTGTGAGCATGGCTCACAGCCCACGGAGGCCACACGCCGAGGAGTCTGCGCCCGAGCTCTCTGCTGTTGTTCGCTTGTTCTCACACCGTGTTTTCATGGAGCTCCACTCTGACCTGCCAGCCCCTGCGATGCAGAACAAATACAACCCTGAGCACCTTAGTCAGGGTTTGGGTTGCAGTATCGGGATGGAACCCAAATGCTGTATGCGCAGAGAGCACAATTGATCGCCAGATGTAAGTGGCAAATGCAGGATGTGTGAGCCGCACACACCCTGAGCCTGGGGCTCCAGGGCACCTGGCACCCTTTCCGTGTTCCAGCCTCGCGCCTCTCCAGGGTCAGCGCCATCCATGGACCGGCTCTCTCATGTGATGGGGAAGGTGCTGTTGGTGACCCAAGACTTCTGTCTCATTGGTTAAGTTCAAAGGAGGTGAGGGGTCTCTTCCTTTCAGGGCCCTGGGTAACAACGAGAGCTGCCATGCAGTCAGGGCCTGGGCTTTGACGGCTCCCTGCATCCTGAGGAGGAGGCGAGGCGATGGCCCAGCAGAGTCACCTGCCCAGCCCCCTGCAGGCAGCTGGATCCAGGAGGGGAAGGAGCAGGGTTGCCCACCACAGAGGACAGTCACGGGGATGCTCACAGTGAGAGCGCCTTTCTCCGGGAGAAGCTTTCTTCTTTGTTTCTCTCCTGGCAAGGGCTGTACTTTATATCTGGACGTCCCCAGTGCCCCACGTACTCGTAGGCAGGACCTTTGGAACGTCATAGCTGACTTGCTGTCAGGAGCTGGCCCTGGCCTGGAAGGGTTCTCCTCCTCCCTCCCTTTTCTCTCCGGTTCCTGTGCCCCATGCTGGCCAACTCTCCTCCTCCATCAGCCCCTCTGCCGTGCTACCCTGCCTTGGAGCTAGCCAACCGTGGATTGAACCTCAATAAACTGTAAGCCGAGTACACCTGCGACAAAGAACGTGACTGAGACAATGCACACGAAGTGGGTGTTTCTTGGAAATGCCAATTCTTGTGAAAATGTTCCTGGACGAAGTAAAGGAGCTGTCAGTATGGTGAAGAGGACGGATGTGTAAGCGCTGTAGCAGCTACGTGAATGCTGACACAGGAGAGGACAGCAGTTAAGGGCAGGGAGCGACGTGAACACCGAATGGCAACCTTAGCTCCAGTCTGGGAGGCCAGTGGCGGCTTCTCAGCTGGGTCTTGATGGGAAATTAGGGTTATTGGCTGAAGTGCAGAAGAGATGCTTTGCGGCAGGGGCAGCACCAACAGCAGCAAGGAGTAAGGACGCTGCAGGATCAAACTGGCTGGAAATGGGCAAACGCAGAGGCTGGGGAAGGTCCTGGAAAAGGCTGAAGATGTCCATGGGCCGGACCATGGAGGCCTACGTGATTCCTAAGGGGTCTAAGGAGTGTAAACTAGGAAGTGATTTGATTGTGCCTCAGTTTGTGGGGGCTGAGACACCAGGTGCAGAGCCCCCACGTAGCCTCCTGGAAGTGATGCAGACTTGTTACTGAGTACTCCGACTCAGGAGGAATCACTGATCTCAAGCAGGGTGTGACTGCTACTGGCGGTCCCTGGTGGGACAAGGGCAGAAGGAATGCTGAGTTTCTGGCGCTGGCAGTTGGCAGACATGGCCACAACTCACCAGCAGTAGGAGCCGGGCACATTTCAGCCGGGAGGTGGAGAGCTGAGTTTGGACAGTGACACTGGAAGGAATCACATGCCTGCGGGTGCAGGGTGTGCTCCTCAGAGATCCGGAGGAGGGACGGGAGTGGGAGGACTTGCAGGGCCCTGTGCCTCCTGGGAATGGCCCAGCTCAGGGACTTCCGGCCACTCCCCTTCCTGCCTCGGGCACTCTGAGTCTTCTTCGTCTGCTGTAACTGCAAAGATCTCCCTGCCTCTGCGGGCCTCTTCAGGAGGGGGCCTTGGTGGCTGCACTGTGGATTTAAGTCTTTGCACTTTCCAGGGAGGAGCCCAGTGCAGCGGAGAACGGGGTGGCGTTTCCTCGGTTCCACAGCAGGCAGGCCAGGCCCAGGGAGGGTCCAAGGCAACACACACGTGTACACAGTCTCTCTGGCCTTCTTCGAGGTGACTGCCTCTCACACGCCAACGTCGGGTCACGAGACAGGGCCCCTCAGCCTGTCAGCTTCAGGCTGCTCTCGGCCGCCTCTGGCCCATTTCCCAGCGCTCCTGAACGTAAGCCCTCAGCTCTGCCCAAGAGGACCTTCAAGCGGCAGCCTGTGATAAAGGGCCGGCGCACACTGGCACTTAGTAGAGTTGTTGAATCTTTGAAAGAAAAATGAGAGGAGATCAAGAACCTCTCCTTTTGAAATGACAGGCTCCTTTTTTTCTGGTTAAGTCATGTTTTCCTGTTAAAAATTTAACTATACACAAAAAAGAATAAAATAAAAATTACTGGTAATTTCATCACCCTAGATAACGACTGGTACCCTTTAGGTGAGTTTCCTTCCTGCACATGGGGTTTATATGTGAGCGGACACACGTGCGTATATACACACGTGCACACGAGTCTCACACCTCTGCAGAACTGTTCAAAGCAGTTCTGGTTGCAGTGGCCGGTCAGAAAGGAGGAGCTCTTCAACCTGAAGCCATGGAGTTGCCTCCACGCCCAGCCCGGCTAAGACGTGGACTTTGAGGCACAGCTGGTAGCAGGCGGGCTGATCCTGAGCTGCTCCGCATGCGGTCTGGGAGTAGAAATGCACTACGCAAGCCGGGTGTGGCGCACGCCTGTACTCCCAGCACTCAGGAGGCTGGGGCAGGAGGATCACCCTGAGTCCGAGGCCAGCCTGGGCTAGGTAGTGAGACCTTGTCTCAAAAACGAAGAAAACAATGTGCTGCCCAAGCCCTAAAATACCGCCTGGGACCAGGCGTTCCACCCTGGGGTGGCTGCAGGAGGGCCAGGCTTCTGTGCTCATGGGGCGGCACCGGGGTCCTGGTGTCTGGGACTTGAGCGTGTGCGCTCCTTCCTCAGGAACTTGCTCGTCCAGCACATTGCCCACCTCGCCACTGTCCAGCCAACTCCTTCACCACCTGCCCAGAGCAGGGAGAGCCGAGCAGTGAGCCCCAGGACGTCTTGGCCTGGAGAGGTCCTAGTGCCCTGGGTGGGGCCCGGGCCTCACGGTGCCCCTGCCGGGGTTGTGACCCGCCCAGCGGAGCCCAACACCCCCTCTGTCTCCCTGTGTCAGTGGAGCCCGAAATGTCCCCTCAGAAGCAGCAGGGCAGGTCGGCTGAGGAGCGTGTGGCAAGCAGCAGATTTTATCTCGGGAGCTGAGCGTGGGGGGCCCTGTGGTCGGGTTGCTCTCTGCTCTGCTCCCACAAGGGCGCGGGCCTTTCACTCCTGCAGAGATTTACAGAGCACCGGCCCTGAACCAGCAGGCCCAGTGTTAGGGCTGCGACCCGCACTGCCTGGGAGGGTAAGAACCACCTGAGAGCCAGGCGAGGGGCCCGTGCCTGTCATCCCAGCACTTGGGAGGCTGAGGCAGGAGGATGAGTTGAGTCCCAGCCTGGGCTACACGGCAAGACCCTGTCTCAAAACAAACAGAACAGGAACAACTGGTGTGAAGTAGAATGAGAGGTTCCGGAAGAAAAACCCAGCCCCGGCCCTGATGTCGTGGGCATGAGGACCACACCCTCTACGGGTGAGGCGGGGCTGGCAGTGCCCAGTGCACCCCACTGTGACCCCCGAGGGCTGCGCCGGGTCCCAGGCTGGGTTCCAGGCAGGGCTCAGGCCTCCGAGGAGGGGCGGAAGAGAAGGCACCTCGCCCAGGGTCGGACACAGTGGGGACCGCGCTGGGGACTCAGGAGCTCATAGCTGGTGCCGGGAGGGAGCCCTGCCTGCTGACGTGGACGGCAGGCGAGGGAGCAGCCTTCTCTAGGGTCTGTCCTGTTTTTCCCCCCGCCCTGGGGTGGACACTGGAGGAAAACCTGCCTGTCTGTGCATCGCACGTCCAGGCCAGCTCAGTGCTGGGACATGCAGGCCCGGTGACACTTGCTGAGCGAGGGAGTGTAGGAGAGAGGGCGGGCGGAGCCTCACTCCCCCACCGGCCTCGATGGCCACAGGCTGCACGTGGGAGACAGGAGCACGGTGAACATCCCGGGAGATTGGCAGTTCGTGGCTGACCCAGGCTGACCTTTGGTTTAATTAAATCTTTCACCTGTGAATGAATCCTTTCTCCCATTAATTACAGCAAGACACACATGTGTCTCCGCAAAGAGGGTGCAAAAGCAAGCATTCTACCTGGAGCCCAGGGCCCGGCAGTGGCTGCACCGCTCGGAGCCGTAGCTGGGGCCGCATGGTCGGCTCCTGGGCCTCGGAAACGCGGCTTCACCACTTTCCCTGCCTGGCTCCGGTGGACAGCGCCTCAGGGTGGAGGCAGAGCACGGCCTGGTGGCTGCTGGAGCGCTCTGGAGACTGGGCGGGTAAGAGGAGCACAGGCCCTCGGGTGGTGTGTCAGAGGTGTAGCAGGCCCTTCTCACCAGGTCCCGTGCCAGGTCCCGAGCAGCAGCCTGGAGTGGCTGTGCAGCTGGCGTCAGGCCCTGCCGATGTCTGCACGCTCGCAGTGAAGCCGTGGCGTCCGGCTGCCCTTTCTGGAGAGGTTTCTCAGTCACTCCACGGTGAGGTGCACGTGTGCGGTGGTGGGGAACGCATGTCTTGCATCAGCACACGAGGCCCAGCACCTTCTGCCAGGCGCAGGGTCCCCGCCCCGGCCACCTGGATGGACACTGGGCTTTGAGGGCCGGTGCACCCAGGCTACCCAGCCTGCTGGTGCAAATAGTACTCTCTATCCCTGTTATTTCCATCGGATGCTCCATAACGTCCCTCTTTCCCTTCTGATTTAAATTGTTTAATTAATTTATTTATCTTGGGTTTTTTGAGGCAGGGTCTCATTATGTAGCTCAGGTTGGTCTTGAACTCATGGAGATCTTCCTGCCTCAGCTTCCTGAGTGCTAGGATTACAGGTGCTTGTCACCATGCTCAGCTCACTTCTGATTTCAGTAACTGGAATCTGTCTTGTTTTCTAGTCCTGGCTTCAGGCTTGTCAGTTTTGCTAATTTTTTTCAAAGAACAAACTTTTGGTTTCCTTATTTTCCCTCTTGCTTTTCCGTTCCCTGTTTAGTGTGTTTCTGCTATAATCTTTGTGATTTCCTTCCTTCTGGTGACTTTAGGTTCATTGTGCTCTTCTCCCTTCAGCTGCTCAGTTAGGCGTTGACTCGAAAGCTCCCCTAGTTTTAAATACAAGCATTTACAGTCAGACCCCGCCCCAGCCCGCCTGCTGTCACTGCACCTGCACACCCCGTGAGTTGTGTTTGCGTTTGAGTTGTTCTGAGCACGGCAGAGCCTCGGTGTATGAACTTAACCTGACTTATGATTGAGGGGAGACAGGTGGCTGTGGCTGTTTGTCACCCGGAGCGGAGTTTGCTGGGCGCTCTCGTCTGCAGACTGAAGCGTTCGTAAGCCGAGGGTTTTTGATCCATTGGTTGATGCAGAGCGGCTGGGTTTCTGCACTGTTGTGAATTTTCCAGTTTTCCTTCTGTTGTTGATTTCTGACTCTACCTTGTGGTTGGAGACGGTGCTCTTATGACATCCGTCTTGTTCAATCGGCTGAGATTTAATTCGTGACTCAGCATATGGGCTGTCTTAGAAAACATCCGCCTGCAGCTGGTGAGTGCGACGTCCTCCAGGTGTCTGTCAGGTCCACGCGTGTCGTTCCAATCCTCTGTCCCTTACTGGCCTTTTGCTTGGTTGTTCTGGCCATTAGTGAGAGCAGAGTACTGAAGACTAACTGTTCTCATAGGAATGTCTGTTTCTCCCTTTGGTTGTCTCAGATTTGCTTCATCAGCTGTGACAGTGCCTGCCTTGGTCACTTTTTCTAAGGAGGAGAGGTCTGTCTCGGCTCACAGTCTGCGGAGGGTCAGTCCAGGGCAGCTGGCAGAGGGCCCCAGCGGACAGGAAGCGGAGAGCGTCAAGGGAGGAGCCGGGAAGGGAGACGTGGCCATCCGGGTCTCCCGGTGACCATCCGCCTCCTCCAAGCGGGCTCGCTCACAGCAGCGCGTCAGCTGGGAGGTCCAGTAGTCCCAGTCCCTTCCAAGGCCCCGTCTGTTGGCACAGGGAGACTTCCGGAGGGACGGCTCGGTATTAACCATTTACTGTGTTAAACTTTTATTAATATGTAGTGTCTTTGTTTCTCTGCTCTTTTGATTACTATTTGCATGGAATGGCTCTTTCCATCCATTCACCTGCTATTTGTGTTTTGGATCTGATGTGACTCTCTTGTAGTCAAGACATAGATGGGTCTTTAACAAGTATATTCTAGCCATCTGTCTTTTGATTAGCTTTTAATCCATTTGCATTTAAAGCAATTACTGATGAGGGAGGGACTTTTCCCAGCGTTTTGGTATTCGTTATCTAGAGTCTCACAGCTTTTGGTCCTTATTTTCTGCATTGCTGTTTTTTTGACCTTTAATAATGTAACATTTAAATTCCCTTCTCCTTTTCTTTTGTGTCTACCTATAGCAATTGTGTCTGAGCTACCCTGGGGTTTGCATTTATCACCCTGAGGTTAAAACACTCTAATTTGAATTTATACCACATTTATACAAAAACTCTATACCTTTACACCTCTGTCTCCACTGTTCTGATTGATTTCACAGAATCACATCTGTATGCCGCCAAACAAGATAATAATTCTTTTTGTTTTGTTTTGTTTTGTTTTTGTTCATTTTTGTTTTCTGAGACAGGGTCTCGCTATGTAGTCCAGGCAGGCCTTGAACTGGTGGTGATTCTCCTGCCTCAGCCTCTCAAGTGCCGGGACTACAGGAGGGAGCCACCACATCTGGCTGCTAATGATTCTTTTAAATGCCTTCCTTCATGATGCCTTAAATTCTGTAGGGAACAAAATGTGGAGCTATAAACCAAAGTTACAATAATAACTAGCTTTTAGATTAACATTTTAAAAAATACATGGGTCTCTTAAATCCTAGAGAACAAAGTTACAAATTGTTACCCTCCTACTGTGCTTTTATAATTTCTTGTGTGCACCTTCACTGAGACCTCTAGTTCTTTACACAGTGTCTTAGTCACTTCCTCCTTGCTGAGACAAAGTGCCCAGCACCCACAGTTAAAGGAGGAGAGGGTTATTTGCTCGCAGTGTGTGCAGGGTTCAGTCCATAGTTGGCCGGCTCCAAGGCAGGGCGGCAAGGCTGAGGAGAAGCTGTCCACGGCAAAGCAGAGCAGGCAAAAAGCAGATGGCAATGAAGAGCGAAGAAGCAGCAAGTGACAGGCCCCACAGCACCCCTCTTTCTGCCCGGGCTGCACACCCTTAGGGCGAGCGGCACCCACCCCCGGGTGGGGCACCCCATCCTCCACACCGAGAGCTGCCGCTCAGCGATGGTGCAGTGCCACCCACCCTTGATCCCGCCCCTCTGCGAAGCCCCACCCTTGAGGCTGGGGACATCTGGACACATGGTCTCAGCTTCCTCCCTGTGTCTTCTCAGCCCTGCAGGACACCCGGGAGCCCTTGCTGCAGGGCAGGTCTCATGGTGACAGACCCCTCCACGCCGCGACTTAGGGATGTCCTAACTGCTGTCTCACTTTTGAAGAGTAGCTTTGCTGGGAATGGGCTGCTTTTTGTTGTGCTTATTTGATGAGGCCACACTTGATGACCATGTCTGTCCTGGGGAGTCGGCACAGGGGCACGGACACCGCACGCCTACCCTCTCCCTCCCTGCTCCTTCTGTCTCTCCGCCCCCTTTGCATTCACAAAAGTCCTACTTCCATTTGTACTTTCAGTTCCTTTTTATCCCCTTTCCCTCCTCTTCCTCCTCCTTCCCTCCCTTTTCTTCCCCTCCCATTTGAAAATGATCTATCTCCCCACCTCCAATGATCTATCTTCTATTTTGCTCTATATTTATATTTTGGTTTACTCAAGAGAAACCATGCTATATTCAAGCTTCACTTAATATTAGGATCTCAAGGTTCATCCAATTAGCTACGAATGCCTCAAATTATTCTTCTTTATGGCAGAGTAGTACTCCACTGTGTATAAATACCACATTTATCTATTCATCAGTTGTAGACATATAGTCTCCTTTCAAATTTAGCTATTATGAATTGTGCTGCTATAATCATGGGTGTGCCTCTGTTACTGTAATATGGTGACTTTAACTCTTTCAGGAAGATACTTAGAAGGGGAATAGCTGGGTCAAATGGAATTTCCATTTTTAGTTTTTTGAGGAATCTTCCTACTGATTTTCTTAGTGGTTGCACCAGTTTACGTTCCCACCAACAATGTAGAAGGATTCTTTTTTCCCTCAGCTTTGCCAGCATTTGTCATTATTTGATTTCTTGGTGATGGCCATTCTTTCTGGAGTGAGATGGAATCTCACTGTTGTTTTAATTTGCGTTTCCCTAACAGCCAGCGATGTTGAACATTTTTCACGTATTTATTGGCCGCTTGTAGTTCTTTGGAGAGGTGTCTATTCATTTAGGTTGCCCATTTTTTGATTGGGTCTTGTATTTTTGGGGGGTCTCATTTTTGAGTTCTCTACATATTCTAGACGCTAGTCTCCTGTCTGCGTCACAGCTGGCAAATTTTCTCCAGTCGTGTAGGCTCTCTCTTCACTTGGCTGTTTCCTTTGCCGTGCAGAAGCTTTTTAATTTGGTAGGATCCCATTTGTTGATTCTCATGATTATTTCTTCCACGATTGGGGTTTTATTCAGAAAGTCTTTGCCTATACCTATATCTTTAAGAACTATGTCATTTTATTTTCCAGAAGATTAAATGTTTCTGTTTTAACATTTAGATCTTTGATCCACTTTGATTTTACTTTAGTACATGTTTGACATCTCAGTCTTCTGCACGCAGATATCCAATTTTCCCAGCACCATTTACTAAAGAGGCTGTCTTTTCTGCAGTGTATGTTTTTGGTCCTTTTGTCAAAGATCAGACAGCAGAACGTGCCAGGGTTGTTTCTGCATCCCCTGTTCTGTCAGCCTTCATGTCTGTTTTCTCACTGTAACGTATCTTCAGGAATGGGACTGTGAGGCCTCCTGTGTTGCTTTTGTTGCCTGGGATTACTTTCACTCTTCTGGGTCTCTTCTGGTTCCTTATGAATTTTAGGGTTATTTTCTCTAGATCAGTGAGGAGTGCTGTTGATATTTTGATTGGGATTGCATTAAATCTATATGTCAGTTTTGGAAGTGTAGCCATGTTGACTATTTGGTTCTGCCTATCAGCAACAGGGGATATCTTTCAATTTTCTGGTGTCCTCTTCAACCTTCTTTCTCAGAGTGATGTAATTTTCATTGTAGAGGACTTTCACTTCCTTGGTTAGGTTAATTCCTAAATATTTCATTTTTCCTCGATACTATTATGAGTGCTACTGTTTTCCTGATTTCTTTCTCAATGAGTTCATTATTAGTGTAAAAGAATGTTATTGAGTTTTGTGTATTGATTTTTTTTTCCGCATACCAGATATTGAACTCAGGACCTTGTACTTGCCAGGCAGGGACAGTGCCACTGAGCTACATTCCCAGCCCTGTGTATTGATTTTGTATCCTGCTACATTGCTAAATTTGGTTATTAATTCTAGGAGTCTTTTGGTGGAATTTTTGTGTCTTGTAAATAAAGGATTGTGTCATCTGCAAATAGTGACACTTTGATCTCACCCTTACCGCACACATACCTCTTTTATTTCTTTCTCTTCCCTGATCGCTCTGGCTAATGTTTTGAGGACTCTGTTGAATCAGAATGATGGTAATGGACGTTGTTCTCTAGTTCCTGATTTTAGAGGGAAAGCTCTCAGTTTTTCCCTATTTAATATGATTTTGGCACTAGGTTAGTCATAAATGGCTTTTGTCAGATTGAGATAAGGTTCTTCCATAACTATTTTCTTCAATGTTTTTGTCATGAGTGAATGTTGGATTTGTCAAAGGGTTTTTCTGCATCTATTTGGATGATCATGTGATTTTTGTCCTTGCTTCTGTTTATGTGGTGGATCACATCTATTCACTTGCATGTGTTGCACCATCCTTGCATTCCTAGGAAGGAAGCCTTCTTGGTCACGGTTTATGATCGTCTTGACGATTTGTTCATTCTGTTTGCCAGTGTGTTATTGAAGACTTGCATCTGTGTTCATTAGAGAGATTGGCCTGTAGCTGGATCTCTGTCTGACTGGTTACTTGTCTGGTCTGGGAGTTATGGTAACACTCTCCTCCAGGAATGACTGTGGAGTATCCTTCCCTTTCCATTTCATTAAAGATCTTGAGGAGTATCAGAATTAGATCTTCCCTGAATTTCTTGTAGAATTTGGCAGTGAAGCCATGAGGCCCGGGACTTTTCTTAGTTGGTAAGGTTTTTTTTTCTGCTCTAATTTCATTGCCTGTTATTAGATTGTTCAGGGTTTTTAAGTTTTCTTGCTTCAGTGTTAGCAATTCATCTAGTAATTCACCTAGGCATCTCCTAATTTCCTTTGAGTTCTCCAATTTATTGATGTAGAGATTTGTGAAGTAGTTGCTAATAATCTGGATTTGGGCAGTGTCCATTGTGATTTTACCTTTTTCATTTCTACTTGCATTGATTTGTGTTTCTTTCCTTTTTTGGCGGGGGGGATAAGATTGACTAAGGGTTTGTTTCATTTACTCTTTCACAGAACCATTTCTTTGATTCATTGATTCTTTGTATTTTTTTCTGTCTCCATTTCATTGATTTTTACTCTGATCTTTTTAATTTCCTTCCTTGTACTTGCTCTGAACTTTGATTGTTCTTATTTTTCTGGGACCTTGTGGTGTATTATTAGGTTATTTTGCCTTACACTGTTTTTTTGATGTGGGCATTCACAGCTAGAACTGCTTTTATTGTGTCTCATAAATTCTCTTATGTTGTACCAGCATTATTTAATTTTAGGAATTGTCTTATTTTTTCCTTAATTTCTTCTATGACCCATTGATTATTCAAGAGTATGTTGGGCTGGGGATTTAGCTCAGGGGCCAGGGATTTATCTCAGTGGTTTCGTTGCCTGCCTTGCAAGCACAACGTCCCAAGTTTGATCCCCGGCACCAAAAAAAAAAAGTGTGTTGTTTAATTTCAATGCATTTCCTAAATTTCTGTGGCTCCTTTCACTATTTATTTCTAGTTTAATTGCACTATAATCTGATAATAGGCATGGTAAAATTTTGCTTCTTTTGCATTTACTTAAGCATGCTTTCTTTGCTAGTATGTAGTCTATTTTGGAGAAAGATTGATGTTCTTCTGAGAAATATGTATATTCTGTTGTTGGGTAAAACACTGTATATATTAAGCCCATTTGTTTGAAGATTTGATTCAACTCTGATTTTTTTTTGTCTAATTGATCTGTCTTTGATAGTGGGGTACTGAAGTCCCCAGTACAATTACATTGATGTTTATCTAATCTTTTATGTCTGTTTGTTTTATGAAGCTGGGTGTGGTGTTCTTTGGTGTATATATATTTATAATTGTTATCTCTTCTTGTTGACTAGCTCCCTTAGCCAATATGTAGTGTTCTTTTCCATCTGTTCTAATATGCTTTGGTTTAAAGTCCACTTTGTCTCAAAATAGGACAGCTACTCCTGCTTGTTTTGAGGTTCTGTTGCATGGAATATTGTTTTCCATCCTTTGATTTTTAGCCTGTGAACTTCTTTTTGGGTTGTGTTTCTTGTATACAGGATACTGTTGGATTGTGTTTCTCGATGTTTTGCCAACCTGTGACTTTAGATTGGTGAATTAAGACCATTCACATTGATGGTCATAACTGATATGTACTGACTTATTTCTGTTACTGCATTGTTTCTGTGCTCCCCCCCTTTTTCCCCTTTTACTTAACTTGCTCACCTGGCTGGTGGATTCATTCCAGTTTTCTCTTTTTTTTTGGTACCAGGAATCGAACTCGGGACCTTGCGCTTGTGAGGCAGGTGCCAGAACCACTGAGCTAAATCCCCGGCCCAGGTGCATTCATTCCATCGGGCCTGTTGACATTGGTAGCTTCATGTCTCTTTTATGCTATCCTTGAGAGTTTTTTTGGAGTGCTGGTTTGGTGGTCATGAATTTCTTTCTCATGAGGACTTCTTATTTCTCCATGAATTTTGAAAGATAATCAGTCTGGGTTGGAAGTTGTTTTCTTTTAGGGCTTGAAACACTTTAGTCTCTCCCTGCTTTTAAGGTTTATGTTGGGCAGTCTTCTATAATTCTAACAGTGTTTCCTTTATAATTCGGTGCTTTTGTGCAACATTTTTAAGATTCTGTTTTTGTGTTGGATTTGTGGTATTTTGACTGTGATGAGTTGTGGAGGGGTTGTTCTTAATCTTGGCTGTTTGGGGTGCTCTGTGCCTCATCATGAAATTGGTACCATGATGGTCTCCACTCTGCAGATGAACATGTGGAACCCCAGAGAGGTTAAGTTACAAAGCACTTCAACACTAGGAGCAGAAGTGGTATTCAGACAGGGTCTGCCCAGCTCCAGGGCACTTGCTCTTAGCTGTCATGGTCATCATCACTCATGAGAATCCAGCCTGCATCCTCTGTCCATCAGCCTTTTCCACAGCAAAGCTGTGTGGTGACTCCCTCAAGACTCAGCTGCTTAAAACAACAAATGTTTCTTCTTATGCTGTAAGGTGTGCAGATCAACTGTGATTTGGCTGAGCTCTGATGGGAGGGTCTAGGTTTATATTTGCTCTTTTTAAAAAAAAAAATTTGGAGTCCAGGCTAAAGAGACAGTAGCTACCTGAGATGTGCATCTCCAAGGCAAAGCATCAGTGCACAGGATCGAAGCTAAACCCAGTAGGCACACGTGAGACAAATGTCCTGTCCCACATGTTGGCCCACCCACACCAGCTCCGTGGGGATGGAGGTGCAGGCCCAAGGTGGACAGGAGGAGGAAATGCTCAAGATCACAAAACATCACACAATCATTTAATTATTCATTTTAGAGTCTACAAAATCAAATTCTTTTCATTTAGGCAGACATTTCATTTTTACTCTCGTGCAAAAAACTCAAAATTCCAAAGCTGCTACTGAAGATTTTAGCCTTGTAACCTTTATGTTCAGTGCTGAAGACTTTAGAAATACACTGTTGTTGCCATATCTCAAATTCACAGCATTCTCCCCTTGATTCTCTGCCAAGTTCATAAGTGTTTTTATTGTTTAAAAAACCTTGCAATAAAACTTTGATTTCCTCAAGAGTAAAGTATTTTCAGAATCCCAGAAGGTCCTGTGAACAACTCTTAGAAGGAATCATGGAATAGTCGTACAGGGCTCTTAGTCCAGCCTCGTTCTACAGATGAGGGACGAGCAGCTGCATCCCCAAACCTCAGGCACCGCACACCGTGGGCCATGTTTTTCTCATATGAAAATAGCAATTAGAAATTGAGAGTGACCTTTGCATGTCTCACTGCAACTGAAATTCTGAAGCAGAGGCCCCCGCTCGGTTTATTTTATGAGAATACCCATGTGACTTGCTAACCCCTTCCCTGACTGCTTATGAAAACCGAAAGTTAAGTCTTTTCATTTCCCTATAATTGCGGGGGCGGGGGGGGGGGGTGTCTTCTGATTGAGAGCCAGCAGCAGGAGCTGGAGCATCTGGTCACAGCTCCCTGTGCTGAGGACATCCAAAGCTGTTTTCCACAGAGGAGGGCACAAGAAGCCCAGTTTCCAGAAAGAATTAAGAGCCTCTTTTCAGGCCCAAACTCCCAGTATTTAGCTCATCGCTTCTCCTGACAGAGCTGCGGAGGAGCAGAGGTCGGAAGAATCCACGTGCAATGACGCAGCACTTGCGCCTATGTTGGGCTTGTGTCTCTGGTCCTCCAGGGTCAGCACTGTCACAGCGGCAGGACTCTGCAGAGCCTCTCTCATCTGTCCACGCAGACCTCACAGCTCAGGTGCCCCGGAGTGGGAGACTCCTCTGGAGTCCGCGATGTCCCCGGGGGACGCTGATGAAAAAGCAAGGAGAGCTCTACAGGTGAGGCTGGCAAACTGGACACGCACCTGCTCTCGCTTCTGCTGAAGTTCATGAACGCTGAGAGGATGGGAGAGGAGAAAACAAGACCTTGGAGGCTGGGGGTTGCCAGACTGGTGCCTGGCCTAGCAGACCCCATGCGGCTGCACAGTGGGGAGACCCCAAGGGTGGCTCCGAGTACATTTGGAGAGGTATAGAAGGTTAGGGGCTGGTGGCATCTGGCACCTCTGGAAGTGCGTGAGGGTGGGTTGAAACCCGGGGGTTGGTGGCAGGTTAGACCCCAGTCCCCTGCCACCCAGCCACGTGACTCAAGGACAGGAGGGATGTGTTTCCTAGAGAGGGTGAGCTGGGGGTTTCTGAACTGGAGATGCCGGGGAGAGGTGGGTGCGGCTGCCGCTCTGAAAGCAGGGCCTGAGGCTGACAGATGGGCGGAAACCCTGGGCCACTCCCTTCTCCCTCGCGGCTCCCAGGCAAACGTTGCATCCGTGGAGCTGGGCCCCAGACCTGGTGAGCACTAAATACCCTACATTTCCCTGCACCCACAAGCCTCTGAGTACTAGGCAGGCTGCTGTAGGGGGAGCGAATCGGTAGAACATGCGTGCGACTCTGCAGGATCCATCAGGGAGCTGCGGGTCGGAGGCAGGGAGTCCAGGGGCTGTGCCCGGAGAGGCAGAGCATCCCGCGGCCTCAGGCCAGGAGCACGGAAGCTGGGAGCACGCGGGGCCCAGGACGCAGGGCCAGCCGAGCTCGGGCCTAGAAGCTCCCAGCGTTACTGCACTGCGCGGCTGAGGAGGCCGAAGACCCGTGTCAAAGGTGAGGGTACCAAAGGATGACCGCTCAAAAGAAGAGCTCAACGCTCGGAGCCCACACTGACCACCTTCTCCCCTCCCGGCTCACCCCGTCTAGATCGCAAGCCTATTGGTGCTGCCACTCATAGCTGGGCGGGTCTTCCCCCTCAGTTGGCTGGCCTGCTTGTCAATCATCCACAGCCACGCCCACAACGTGTTTTCCGCGTCTGCCCGGTGGTCCCCACTCCAGTCAGCGCGTCAGATCACAATTAATGGTCACACTATGTGTGTTTAATTTATGGATCAGCCATGGAAAAAGGCCAGCAACAATGAGTACAGTAAGGTGGAAGAGCAGTACCGATGCATTGCAGTAAGTCACACGAATGCACTAGGTCTCCCCATTGTCTTTCCACGGAAGGGCAGCACTTGGCGCTGCGCTCTCACTTCCGGAGAGCCTGCACCAGGCTTTAGGGCCATCGTGGAGAAAAATAAGGGCTGCCCCTCACCAGTCCTCGCGCGCCGTAACGGCGATGTGACCACGGACTCTGGGAAGTGGAGTATGGACAGATGCCCGGGACAGAGGGAGGATTCACACCCACAGCAGGAGACAGCAGGCCCCTGAGGCCTCATCTGCATCTCGGAGTGCAGCACAACTGTGCTGGCCGCGGTTCCCGAAACGGGAAAGAGACGAGTACGGGGGAGGGACGGAGTGCGCTGGCAGGGACGGCCCCTGCGGCTGGACATGACCTGCAGGGCTGGGGGACCGGTGCGTGGGGCCAGACCAGAGTTCGCCCCCGGAAAGGGCCACGGGATGAGGACGGGCCGCGGCCTGCCACTGGCGGGGCGCCCTCACTGCAGCCTCTCCGAAGTCGGGGGAGGAAGCCCCGGGTCCCCCCCAGCTCCGGCACGGGAGCCAGCAGCTCCCGCCTGTGACTGGAAGGTCACTCGGCGGCTGACACGGATGTGTGGAGATTTAGAGTTAAACAGTGACGCACAGAGCAGCGGGAAGAGATCCTCTTAGAGGTGGGCAGGAGGGAACTGTACTGTCACCAAATGCAGGGTCCCAGGCTGCTTTTTAGGTCCTGGTGTCCTGGACAAAGCTGGACAGCGAGGTTGAGCATTTGGTGAAGCAGAGAAGAGGTGCACTCAGCAGCCCCTGCCGGCAGCCCGGTGGATCCCCATAAGCAAGTGAGACGCTGGGATGTTGTCTCATCAGAAGCTCACTGGGCTTTGGGTCAGGTGTGAACTGCCCGAGCTAAGAGCTCACTTGGCTTCCTGCCATGGCAATGAAGGATCGGAAACATCTTTCAGGCCGGGTGTGGTGGTGCATGCCTGTGATCCCAGCACCTGGGAGGCTGAGGCAGGAGGGTCACTGCAGGTTCCAGGCCAGCCTGAGCGCCACACTGAGTTCAAGGCCAGTCTGGACTACATAGTGAGACCTTGTCTCAAAAAAAAAAAGAGAACCTTTCTATTGGTTGTGCCCACATGCAAATGAAAGATTGGAAGATTGAAAATAGCATCTTCTGATTGGTGCTGCAAACAGCTCCAGACTCAAATCAAGGATGAGAATATTGCTTTCTGATTGGTCGCGAGGAGTCACTTCTGGCCCTGCAGGCTGCATGTCCTCCTCGCCCAGCCTGAGCCGGGCGTCTGCGGGCTTGGCTGCTCCCCGCTGGCATTGTTTGCCCAGCCTGATCTGCCTCAGTGTGGCTGGTGTGCTCCTATTTCCATAATAGGCCTTGTTAATAAGAGAACTTTAAAGGTGTGTGTATGCAGGATGCCCATGAGAATTATGTACCGTAGTACCCCACCTTTGCCTCCTTTTCTTCTTTCCTCCTTGGTACTCCTCCTAGGACGGCCACACAGGGGCAGGGTGTGGGCTGTGTGTGTCTCCTCCATGAGGCTGAAGCTTCAGCTCCGAGGGCCTCGGGGTGTGAAGGCCCACTGTGGACACCGGGTGCCCAGAGGTGTGAAGTTCAAGTCAGCGACTAGAGTGGCTTCAGTGCAGCATAAGTGGTGTGCTTATAAAGCGGGGACACGTGGGCCTGGCCTGTGCACACGCACACAGTTGGGGCCCATCTGCACACGAAGGCGGAGGCTGGCTGACACACCTGCAAATCGAGGATACTGGACACTGCCAGCCACCGGAGAATCGAGGCATGCAGACCAGAGGCCTAAACCGGAACCACTGAGCTAAATCCCGGCCCCACTGGATCTTTAAAGTCAGGGGTTTGAGAAGAAAGTTTGTTCTCTGGCTTCCTCCTGTGGGAGCAGGAAGTGCCGCCCAGCCTCGATGCTAAGCAGGACTCTGAATCCCCGGCCTCAGCTGGGCCAAAGCAGAGCCAATGTGCACTGGGGGGCGACTCGCTGCCCTCCCACCTGGCCAAACTGTTAGTAAACCTTTCCTCCATTTTTATGGGCTTTCCTCACAGCAGATCCAGGTAGCCAGGCCCAGACGCAGCCACTGGGCTCCCCCAGCAGGAGACTGGCCCAACCTCTTCCCTGGCCCATGGCACCAGTGCGGGCCGATCTCGTGGGGCAGCAGTTCTGCAGTGGGCTGCACCTGCTCCGGAAGGATGGCGCGGTACCTCTGCCTGGACGCCAGAGGGGAAGGAGGGGAGAAAAGAGAAGCGAGGGAAGAAGAGGAGTGGCCCACTGCAGGAGGACCCTCTCAGGCCCGCCGCCGGGAGCAAGGGGCTCACCTGTCTGCGTTGCAGTCTTCTTCAACCCCAGGGATGTACGTGACTGGAAATAAAGCCATACAAACGCTGATCCATACCAGAGAAAAACCACACAGGAAAAACTCGTCTTTCTCCACTCTTCAGTCTGGGAGGGTACCCGCTGTAACACTGAGGTGAGTCAAGGACATCACAGCGAAGCCGTGAGCATGCTGTGTTCTCAGCGTTCACGCTGACTCCACCCGCAGTGCAGCGCGGCCAAAGAGAAGAAAGCCCAGCCACGGGTCTGGGGCCACACTATCTACTGTTCGCGGAGTCCTGAGCTGGAGACACCGGTGGCAGCCGTCCTGGGATGACTGGAACCTTCCTGAGACGCCACCGACAGGCAGAGAGGCAGCCCCCAGGGCAGCTGGGGAAACGCTGGCCGGCATGCACCCCGCTGAGGAGCAGCTGATTAAGTCAGTGAAGTCAGCTGATGGAGGAAACCCATCTGCCTTGCCACTCAGTCCCCTTCTTCCCCGGTGGCTGTGGCCTGCACTGCCGGTCACGCGCGTGCACACACACACACACACACACACACACACACACGCACAGTCTCTCTCCCGCAGCCCTAAGGGAGCAGAAGCAGCTGCAGTAGCCCAAACCCTCCCGGTCCTAATTAAACCCCCAAGTTTCCAGGCAACCCCTGCCAAGGAAAAACTCATTTCCCAGCCGAAGGCGGCCCCAGGCCTGCAGAGGAAACAGCCTTGGGGTTAATCAGCCTTGTGCACTTTCTCTAGCCCCAGGTTGCCAGGCCGGGCCTGCACCTAGCAGAGGTATTTGTGCAATCAAAGCTTCTGCAACCTTCCCTGCCAGGGCTACCACGGTGAAGGTGAATGGACTCCTGAGGTAAAAACGCTCCCTGCTGGGGCGGCGCCCTTGAAGTCCAGCTCCAACTGCGGAAGGTCACAGCTGCCGGCGCCCCCCAGGGGAGCGCTGAAATCCCAGGCCTCCGCCCGCCCGCCCGCCGGCCTGAGCGCACAGGAAGCCGGGCCTGAACGGAGGAGGCCGCGGCTCCAGGACCGGACAGCCGCCCGCAGCCCCGCCTCCCGCCTTCCTGGAGCCGCAGGCTGGCGGCGGCCGCCAGGGGACGCAGACGGAGCCTCGAGAGCCAGCCCGGCCGGCTGCACAGCGGCCCTTTCCTCAGCACGGGGGAAGCCTGCTCTTCTCGGCTTGCGAGCAGAGCCCGAGCAGGAAGGCTGCTTCGTGTCACTGCAGAGGAGGCCGAGCCAGGGAGACGCAGTTGTGTGTGCTCTGGGTTTCACAACCTCGGTGACCAGGGTGTTCCAGGAGCTGAAAGGTCCTGTAGGAAACGAATGCTCACCTTCAAGTTCACGTTGAAAAACAGATGCAGAAATAAATGAGCATGTTCTATTTTGCAGGGATGTGCTCATGGGCCCGAGAGGACTCTAGCAAGAAAGGTGTTAAAGACAAGTAGCACAGGCCTGAGATCCCAGCTACTCTGGAGGCTGAGGCAGGGGGTTGCAAGCGTGAGGCCAGTGCAGGTGACTTAGCAAGATCCTGTCTCGAAAATAAAAACAAGACAAAAGGGCTGGGTATATAGCTCCGCAGTCCCTGAGTTCGGTCCCCAATACTGCAAACAATCAAAACAAAACCAAAAACAAATGACATTTTTTTTTTGTACTGGGGATCAAACTCGGAACCTTGCGCCTGCAAGGCAGGCGCTGGAACCACTGAGCTAAATCCCCAGCCCACAAATGGCATTCTTGCAGTTGCTCTTCCCGAGATGAGTCAGGATTCCGCGCTTAAACTTGCTGTGAGCGAAGGAAGGCGGAAGTGAGGCCAGAGGACGCAGGCGGCGCAGGCGGAGCCTCTTCCAGGCCTCGTCCGTGTGTGGGGAGCCTTATTTCCCTGGGTGAGCGGAGACCTGAAGCACAGAGAAAGAAAAGAAGAAGCCGTCGGCGGGGAGGCGTGCTTGTGGGTCGCAGGATGACAGGAAAAGCTTCCTCCTGGGCGGGCCTCCGCAGAGCACCCGCTCTACCCCCACCTCCGCCACAAAATGCAAATACCGAGGTGCTTACTGGAGTAGGGCCCCACAGCAAAACGTGATTTACTTTATTTTTTATTTTTTTGGCTTTTGGAGACAGGGTTTCACTATGTAGCCCAGGCTGGCCTGAACTTGTGTCGATCCTCCTGCCTCAGCCTCCCGAGTGCTGGACGACAGGCATGTGGCACCACGCCCCGGCTAACGTGACTTACTTTAGAAGTGACTTACTTTAGAAGGAAGGTGGAGTCACCCACCCAGGAGGGACACAGCCAGCCCGGAGAAGGGAGCGGGCGAGACAGTGCTGGTGCCCTGGCCCTCGAGGTTGGGAGGAACAGAGAGCACGAGGCCCGAGGGTGCCTAGCACGGGTGCCGCTGTCCCGCCTCTCAGCGCCGTGCTGTAGGCCAACAGAGCAGCACTCCCTTGGTATAAACACCGCCTTTCTGCAGCCAGAGCCATGCTGGGGAGCTCCACCCTGTGCTCGGCCCTGTGCTCCCACGGCCCGCCCTCTGGTCGGAAGGGTCGCAGTCGCAGCCGCAGCGGGGGGGGGGGGGGCCCTGCACCCCAGCAGTGTTGCTTTCTTTTCTGAAGAGGCACAAGGGGTTCTCGTAGGCGGAAGCTGGCCTCCAAGAGAGGCAGGCGCACTGCAGGTTGGAGCTGGCAGAGGTGTGTGCCTCGCGCTCGGCTCTGGCCTGTCCTTTATGCGAAGATCCGGATTCTGCTTCATCAGTGCGCTGACCTGCGGGCCTGAGCATGTGCCTGGGACGGGGTCCGGGGCGCAGTCTTCTGCAGGCAGAGGTTTGGGCCTTGTGGCTGCCTCTTCCTCTTCTTGCTATCTTTGATCCTCCTGCCTACCGTTTCCTCCGGGCCCCACTCCAGTTCTTACCCCAGGTGTCGGAGGGCTGGGCTCCGCCCTACTGGACACACCCCCCTCGCTGGGGGAGTGCAGTTTCCCATCCCACCCAGGTCCCCAGGACTGGGGGGGGGTGGGGGAGGCGGCCATCCGGAAGACGACTTCTGCCGCCAGAGCCGTGGGCCGTAGGGCTCTCAGGCCTCTGCTCATGGAGCTTTCTGTGCCCAGGCTCCTGTTTTTGCCACAAATTACACTGCAGAGATTTAAATGTAAAAGGGCACCATGCTCATTAAGGGAAATTTGGAGAAGAGAGAAAAGCAGGAGAACAAAACGGTTTTTGATTAGTGCTCCACTGTGTGAACAGGATGGTAACGTTTGGAGAATGAATGATTCTCTAACTTTCAGAATTTAATAAAAACCAGACAGCAGCTCGGGCTGTCTGCTGAGACCCGAGGCAGAGCCCACAGCGAGGCTGTCAGTGTGGTGGGCATCAGCGGACCCGGGCCCACATGCAGGCGCCTTTGGCCCTGGCAGACTTAGCTCATGGGGTGCTGTGCAGGACCCGTCGGAGCCGAGATCAGGAGCAGCCTGGGGCCTGGCTTGAAAATAATTTCCACTAAAAGAATTAACTTTTTTCTAAAGTACAAGGGAAACCAAGTGCGATTGCTTATGGAGAGACATCACAGGAAACTGGCCCCACTTCCTTGAACTGACCTGGCCAAGCCCAGACTGTTCCGTCCAGGCTCTGTGACCACAATGGCGAGGGACCCAGGCCAGGGCGCCAAGGTCGCTGAGATCAGCGCTGTCTGAGGAGAGCTGATGTTTGCTTGGCTCCAGGAAGCGGACAGGACAGGTTCATCGAAAGAGGGGCGTCTGGATGACACAAGGCCCCCCGGAAGAGAGGAGCCAGCCTTTCCCTGCCCCGAGGTCCGTCGGTGCAGGGGAGAGCCTTCTCCTTCACCGTGGAGTGAAGTTCAGTCCAGCTATTTCCCCTGGGCATCTCCCCTAAAGAGTCAAAGACGTCAAACCACAGTGCTCTCCCTAGAGCCCAGCTAGGGAGCCCCAGAGGCCCAGCGAGGTCTCTCCCGCTGTCCACAAAGGCAGCAGGGCCACAAAGTGAACCAGAAATCACTGCCCTTGAGAAGGAGCAGGCGGCCCGGCCCGATCTGTGCGGAGGACTCAGCGCCCCCGGACGGTGAGGGGCGCCACACGGACAGGAAGCTCCAAGCTAGGCAGAGGCCGTGGCTGCTGCAGGTGCTCCCCGCCGGTGCCTGGTGCCCTGTGCCCTGCACGGCGCGCATCAGGCCAGTGACCCGCCAGTGAACACACACAGCACTCAACACTGCGCTCCACAGATCCAGAAACTTGCCAAGGAGTAGTGCTGGCTGCGTTGACCTGCATTTCTCCTTCCTTTCCTCCCCGTAATCGTGGGGCAGACAGCACAGAGTTACGGCTAAGATCGCCTTGAAGGAGGAAAAACCAAGTCACTAATAGAGGGGAAGAAGGACAGCTCAGCCCGGTCCGGTGTTGGTGTAGTCTGGGCCTCCATGACCCTCAGGGCAGGCGTGCCGCACCCACCTCACGGCCGGCCGCTCTGCTTCCGCTGCTGCTGCTGCACTGTGGCCACCAGGGCCGTGGCGTTCAACTTCTGCATCTTTGGGGCTCAAAGAAAGAACAAAACAACAGCAGCCAAGAAGGAAGACAAGAAAAATTGTCAAAGGTGACCCAGCTCCAGGCCAGGCATGGTGGTGTGTGCCTATAATCCCAGCACTCAGGAGCCTGAAGCAGGAGGATCACGGCTGGCCTGGGATACACAGCAAGACCCTGTCTCAAGCAGACAGACAAAGCAACACAGAGCTGCCGCTGGGGAGGTGGAGAGTCACCGACAGACAGAAGTGGCTGCCCTGTGTGGGAAACTGAGGCAAAGCACGACTCTCTTGGGACGCATTTCCGGCTCAGCGCAGAGCAGGTGTGTGGCTGCTTAGCAGCGGGGCCTCGCTGGGTTCCGGCTTCCTCCTCTGAGCGGGGCAGGAAAAGCGTCTGTCCCAGGACGATGAGGGTTCCTCCAGGCCAGGCCGTGCGGGCAGGGCCGGCCGGCCGCCCGCCCACTCCCTCCAGCCCCTCCTGCTCCTCCTCGCCTCAAGGTGGCTCCGGGCCGCCCTGTGGAGGAGGAAGCTGGGCCCCGAAGTGCGGCTCTCAGACAGGGTCCTGCGCCCGCCCGGGCCAAGCCGCCCCTGGCTCTCTCGTCTTGGCGCTGCGTGCGGCGACCGTGACCAGCGTTTCCACGGTCGGGGTCTCGCAAGGAACGCCGCGTGGGCATTGGGCGAGGGGGAGCCTGCGTGCCCACTGCCGACTCCCGGGCACAGCGCCTGGCACCGGGGCCGCGGGCCCAGGAGCGCGCAGCTGAGCCCCGGCGCGGGGGTGGAGCGCGCACCCACCCCTCGGGGACCGCGCCCCGGCCTGCTCTCCCGTCCTCTGCTCGCCTAGGTCGCCTTCCTTCCGGGCCGAGCTCCTCGTCCTGTCTGCTGCGTGTCGGCTTCCCGGGGTGCACACAAGGCCAATTCCTAGCCCTGCGGATACAGACCGGGCCTGCGCCGAGGGTTTCCACCCTGAGAGGAGAGGGGTGTGAACAGCCAGCGGCCCCTCGCGCTTGCTCCCTGCAGCGACGCAGCAGGCGGGTACCCGGGCCCCAGAACGGGGCACAGCTGGTGCGGGGGTCAGGGGGCTTTTTCCTGAGGACACGGCATTTGAGCAAAGATGGAAAGGTGAACAGAACTCAGCCGAGGGCCGGGAAGTGGGCGGTGGTGCTCCAGACCTGCGCGTGGCGTGACAGGCGCTCAGCCAGGCCTGCGAGGGCCCGCCGGCCGCAGCGAGGCCACTCGGGAAGACTCTACCGCCGCACCACACTTCAGCGTGTGTGTGTGCATGCATTGTGGGCATGTCTGCAGGCACACATGCATGTGTCTGTGTGTGCGCGCACGTGTGCATGTGCACATGTACATGCATGTGTGGGAGTCTGTGTGCCCGTGTGTGTGTGTGCGTGGTCACCGCCCCTCCGCCCTCTCCGCTCCCAGTCTGGATGGCTCGGCCGCCGGCCCTCCCCTGCCAGCCCTCCCCTGCCAGCCATTCCGCCTCGCTGTTCCTGCCTCGCCTGGGCCTAGAAGCCGCAGAGCAGCCAACCACGGGCCGGACCTCAGAAACCGGGTCACAACAGATCTTTCCCCTCCCCTCGAGTTTCTCGCCGATCCAAAGCTGAGGAACACGAGTGTCCTCCTGGTTCACAGCAGGCACTGGCACCACTGCAGAGGCCGAGGACTGGGTCCTCCCTAGGAGCAGCCGTGGTACCGGCCACCGCATGCTGCTGTTGACAGAAGAGCCTGAGCTCCGGGATTCCTGTAGGTACCTGGGGTGCCACCCAGCAGCCTCTCTCCCCGGGGCTCCGAGAGAAAGGCTGGAGGACCGGAAACGCCAGCTTATCCATCAAACAGCAGACTCAGGTCCAAAGAGTCGCCACAGCTCCTGTGTTTCTGCTATTTATTCTCTCTTTTGTGAGAAACTGGCAAAGTATTGTACACATACACCAACGTTAGGGATTCCTCAGAGCATTTGCAGGCTGTGTTATAAATAAGGTCGTGCTAATTCAGCCCGATCCTTAGCCGTCTGCTGTGTCTCAGTCCACACTTGGAGGTAACGACGTAATTAGAACCTGGGCACCGCAGGGCAGAGAATGGGCGCCCCCCCCCCCCCCCGAGGTTTATGTGATTGTATGTCACTGTTGTCTTAATTGCTTGCTGGGGAAGCCGGTGGAGAAAGATGAACAAAACATGGGTTTTCTTTTTTTCTTTTTAGGTTCTTTTTCTTTTTTTTCAGTTAGAAGACATGGGGTCAAACCCTGGGTCTGCCCTTCGTCACTGTCTGCCTCAGCTGCCTCATCTGTGTGGGTGAGAGTTTTTTATTTGATTTTATTTTGAGACAGGGTCTCTCTATGTAGCCCAGGCCTTGAACTCATGGCAGTCTTTCTGCCTCAGCCTCCTGAGTGCTAGGATTGCAGGTGTGCACTACCACCCTCAGCTGAAAGTTTTGGTACTCTCAAAGCTAGTTTTAGTGCAGAGAGAGTAATCAAAGACTTAGTTTAGCTTTTAAGATTAATGTTTTTTGATTAAAATTTTAAATTCAAGATCACGTTCTTCTGTAAGCTTTTAAATTAATTTCAGAGCATATTAATACAGTTGTAAATATAGCAAATTAAAACAATCACCTTTACGGGGCCCATGACTAACATTTGGTTTCATTGATACACTTGGTTAAACATCTTCAAATATTTTAAAGTGCACTTATACATTTATATCTGATTTCTTAAGGATTTTTCGTCGTCTGAAATAAAACAAATAATAAATAAAACTTTGTTGAGTTAAAAAGTATAAGGCTAATAAATTAAACTTACAAATGTGGGATTGTAGGGCCGGGGATTTAGCTCAGTGGTTTCACCTCCTGGTGCGCAAGCTGAAGGACCCGAGTTCAATCCCCGATACCCCCCAAAAAAAAAAAAGTGGGATTGTAGGGCTCTTGTGTTCTAATATAGTACATAAGCTTAGATTTCAAATTAAAATCACAAATATAATCAGGTATTTGACTGCATAATTTAAGATGGGGTTACAAGATTGTTATTCTTTGGCCAAAGTCACACAACCTTAGAAAATGCAATATTTGTTTCGACTCTTTCTCTGTGGTGCTAATGTAGAGCCCAGGGCTTCACATGTGCGAGGCAATTGTTCTACCACTGAGCCACACCCACCGATGTATAGGTCCTTAGCATGATGCGTTATTCTTGAACAACTCTCTACATGTGTACAAGCAGCACTGCTACCACACGGGCCACTTCAGCTGAGACACTGCAGCTACAACCCCCAGAAGACTCCTTTCCACCCTCAACTTAGAAATCCGAGTCTGAGTCATCCCACGCAGACCATGGGTTTGCTTTCTGTGCTGCTTGTGTGTCACTGTGGTGGTCGGGCTTAACTGTGTCGGCTGATTGGCTTGGGGCTGGTGGGGCTTAGTAGGCACACCTCAGGTGTGTCTGGAGGCCATGGAGATGTGACGGTGGGTGCATATGTGGGCCCAAGCCCTTTCCTCCCTGGTGCTGTTCCCCTGCTGTGTTTCCTGGCCATAATATACTAGATCTAGAACGTCCTGCAAAAGTCTCCTGTGTTACAGGTGGGGTCTTTGAGAGGCTGATTGGATCATGGGGCACTGTGCTCATGAGTAGGTTCATCACTGATGAATTCATCACTGAATGTCCTGTTAGGAGGTGGGACCTGGTTGGAAGAGGCACACGACCTGGGCCACGCCTTTGGAGAGTGTATCTCTGCCCTCAGCTCCTCTCTTCTCTCACTACTTCCTGGTTTCCATGAGGCGAGCAGTTTTCTTCTGCCACTCCCTCCCACCATGTTGTTTATGCTTGGAACCAGCCAACAATGGACAGATCCCCTGAACTATGTGCCAAATTAAACCTCTCCTCCTCTAGGTCCTGGGTGTTGGGTATTGTCTTCCCCATAATAGGAAAGCTGACAAATACAGAAAATTGGTACCAGAGCAGTGTGGCCATTGCTGTGACACTACCTGGCCATGCAGTTTAAAAGCCCTTGGAACTGGTTTGTGGGAGAAATTTGGAAAGGTTTGGAGATGCAGGCTAGAGAAGCCCAAAATGCTGTAGTCTGAGCCTGATGGATGGTTCTAGTTGGAGCTCAGAAGAACAGAATGCTAACAGAAATCCAGACAGTAAAAGGCTATGCTCAGAGGACTTTAGCTGGGAATAGGAGCTCTGTTGGCAGCCGGACTGGAGGCCATGTGTGTTGTACTCTGGTGAAAAGTCTGTCTACATTTTGCCCGTGCCCTGAGACCTTATGAGAGATAGTGGACTAACTGATCTTATGGAGGGAATTTCAAGGCAGCCTAACATTCAGGCTTTGGCACATGTACTTCTGGCTTTGTTTAGCTAGACTTACAATGAGAATTAGTAGCAAAATGTAAAGCTGGAAAATGTGAAAGGTCTGTAGTTTCCTAAGAAAGGAAGCACTTGTGAAATTGGGGTCAGTGAGAACAGGGCTGCTGAAAAAATTAGCATTTAAAAAACCCAAGTACTTTGCATCAGGACAATGAGAAAGACACCTTGAGGACATCTCAGGAAATGGGCAGACCCTACCCACCAAAGGCTCAAAGGTGCACGTAAAACTTCATTTGAAAAGAAAGTCCTGAGGTGTCTGCTGCTTGAGCCACCCAGGGAACTGTTTCCCTGAGTTCTGCTGTCCAGGGATCAGGTCTCTGCAGCCGTGGTCCAAGGAGCCTGGCTACTGCTCCTGCTGGCAGTAGACCTAAGTATCTTCAACATGATGTTTGTTTTACCAGCATGCAGAATCCAAGAGCTGCAGGGTCATGGAGGCTTCTGCCCGGACTTCAGAGGAAGGCCTGGGAGGCCAGGCAGTGTGTCCCCGAGAGGGTGCTGGACAAAGCTGTGAGAGTGACGTGACAGTGCAGTGGAGACCCCAGGAAGTTTCAGGTGCTAGAAGCATGGAATGTCTGTTGAGGAACAGCGCAGGCAGAGAGCGGAGCCCCCCCAAGAGGTGGGCAGTGGGCTGCAAGGGGAACGCCCCAAGGACAGGCTGCCCAACCCCCTGAAACTCACGTCCCCACAGCTGCCCTGGGTGCTCGGCAAGGAGCTGTGGGATTTAATGTTTGTCCTGCTGGGTCTCAGTCTTGTATTGGCCCCATTCCTTTCTACTTTCTACCCCTATATTTCTCTCTTTTGGAATGGGACTCTTTACCCTGTGCCATTGTATGCTGAGGTTATTTGTATTTTTGTAGGCACTCACCCTGAGTGCTCACCTTGAGTCGCAGGGGAGACTTGGGACTTGGACCTCTGAGGTCTTTTTTTTCGTACCGGGGATCAAACTCGGGTCCTTGTGCTTTCTTTCTTTTTTTTCCCCGTTAAGTTTATTGGTCCATTTTAGGTATAAAATACAGTTACAGTCATCATTGGGATCTTGTACCATTACATGAGTATCTTGGTTCTCATTTTTTTCCCCTTCCCCTGCCCTCCCTTCACCCCCTCCACCCTTCCCTATTTGCAAAGACTTTGTTACCCTTTTTTCCTTTTCTCATATTTTTTCTTTTCCCTTCTTTCCTTTCTCTTACCCCTCCCACTTCCCCTGCTCCTTTAGACCTTTTCTTCCTATTACACAATATCATTATACATTTTTAAAATTACAGTATCAAAATTGAGAGGACATTACCATAGGTTTTACAGAATTTAAAAGGATATAGAAAGCATATTACAAAAATCCGTTTTGAAATAAATTTGACAACTTCTAAGAAGTACCTTGGAAGACAAATTAATGAAACTAACTCTGGAGGAAATATAAAATTTGAATAGCACCTATTAAAGAATATTCCTAGCTTGAAAACCTACCTATATGACAACAGCAGGCTCATATACATTTTAACTGATAAATTATAGCAAACATTTAAAGCAGAAGAAAGAAGGAACACTTCTCCCCTCATTTTAGGAAATCAGCATTGTGCTAATACTAAAACTGGATAAAGATAATAGAAAAAAGTATGAACATAAATAAAAATTTGTTTAACAAAAATAACTATTAGAAGTCAGATCTGGCAGGATCTAGAAAGTGGTTTTATTATAGGGATGGCAGTGTTGGTTCAGCATTGGAAGATCCACCCCCATAAGTCATCATTTTAACAGAGGAAAGGAAAAAGCCATATGATCCTGTCACCATTTGGAGAAAAAGTATTGGCCTAAATTCTACAGCCATTCATGGTAAAAGCTATCAGGAGACTAGAAGTAGAACAGAACCTTCTCAACAGATAAGCCATGTATTCCATACTTCCAGCAAAAAACACCTTATATGAATGGAGAAGATACAATGCTTTCTCCCTAAGGTGGGAACAAGGGCAGATATGCCTACTCTTCATCTGTCCATTAAACTTTGAAACATAGGCCCAAACCGAAATAGTCTGGTAATAAAAAGAAACAAATAGCATAGGATTGGCAAGGTAGAAGTAAAATCTTTATATGTGGATGAAATGATCATCTACAGAGAAAATACTAAGAAATCTCTAGGAGCCCCTAGAACTTGTATTTGAATTTAGTAGGATTAGAAAACACAAGATATATATAAATATTCAGGTCTATGTATACTTGATATAAATGAAGAATTGGATATTGAAATTTAAATGTTATGTAGGAGTACAAAGGATCTAGAAAAGTAAAAAGAAAAAAGAACAGTGTTGGAAGACATTTATTACCTAATTTTAAGACTTCCTCTAAAGCTAGAGTAACCAAGGCAGTGTTGGCATAAGGAAAGACATATAGATCAATGGAATAAAACAGAGAATCAAGAAATAGAACCACACATATATGGTCCACTGAGTTTTGAAAGATTAACATTAACATTTCATAGAACATAAACTCAATTTAAGAGCAGAGGAAAAGATAGTGTTTTCAACAAATGGTACTAGAACACCTGGTATCCGTATGTAAAAAATTAACCTCAACCCTTTATTTCCATACATAAAAATAACTTGAAAGGATCTATGAACCTAAATATGAAAGACTAAAACTATAAAACTTTAAGAAGAAATTATAAGGGAAAATGTTTATGAATTCAGGGTAGGCAAGAATTTCCTAGGATACAAAAAACATGATGTATAAAAGAAAGAAATTGATAAATGAGATTCCATCAAAATTTAGAACTTTAAATGATATTGTTAAGAAAATGAAAAGTAGTCCTTAAACAGACCATATTTATAATACATATAACCTAAGACCAGAATATATACAGAACTCTTACAGCTCATTAATAGACAATCCAATTAAAAAGTAGACATAAGAAGATGATAAATAGCCAGTACAGACAGGTATTGACTTACCATTCTCATGACTTTTTCTTTTTGTTGGATTCTCCCGCTTTGTGTTTAATTTCTTGTCGTGCCCAATGGATTCATTCTGCTGGGCTTCCTGGGGTTGTGATCCTCATTGTCTTTTCCTAGGATATTGTCTAAAATTTTTTGGAGTGCTGGTTTGGTATTCATGAAGTTCCCTTTGTCATGAAAGTATCTTATTTCTCCATCAACTTTGAAAGATAGTTTTGCAGGGTACATCAGTCTGGGTTGGAGGATGTTTTCCTTTAGGGCTTGAAATACATCACTCCAAGCTCTTCTTGGCTTGAGGGTTTGTGTTGAGAAGTCTGCTGTGATTCTGGTGGGCTTTCCTTCGTATATGATTTGTTTCTTTTCTCTAACTGCTTGTAGAATTTTGTTCTTCTGTTGGGTTTCTGGAATCCTAACTATTATATGCCTATGTGCAGATTTTTTTTGATCAAGGCTAGTTAGAGTCCTATATGCCTCACTTATCTGTATGTCAAGTTCTTTTCCCCTGCTTGGGAAGTTTTCTGCCATCACTTCTGTGAACAGTTTTTTTACGTCATCTGCAGTCTCCTGTTTCTTCATTGACTCTGATCAGTTTTTTGTTATTCTTCTTTGCATCGTCTATTAGCTGCTGGATTGATTTCTCATAGTCCCTTACAATTTTAAAGCAATTTTTCTTTTTCTGGTCACTAATTGCAATCTTATCTTCTATATCTGAAATTCTATCCTCAAATTGGTTCATTCTGCTGTGCAGACTTTCGATGGTGTTTTTAATCTCCTGGAAATCTGTTTGTATCTGTTTTATGGATTCCATTTGTTTCCTATGTTGGGATTCCATCATGTTCCTCAGATCCTCTATTTTTTTTTTATCTGTATCCTCTCTAGATTTAATAATTATGTCTTGCACTATGGGCACAATCTCTTCTGTTATCTGAGAAATTATTTCTGATTTTATTTTTTCCAGATCCTCTTTTGTTGCCAGTTCAGTGGGTCCAGGTGGTTGAGTATCAGAGTGTTTCATCTCTTTTCCCTTTGGGGTTGCTGTAGGTGATCTGGAAGTCTGGTTTTGAGACTTGTTTACATGTCTTCTCATTTTGATGGGGGCGGGGGTTGCTGGCACCCGCATGGCTCACTTCCTGTGCGCTGGGGAGGGGGTGGTACTTCTACCCGGAAGCCTCCTCCTGGATGCTGGGAGCAGCTCACCTCCCTTGTGCTTTCCAGACAAGTGGTGTAACCAATGAGCTAAATCCCCAGCCCAGGACTTGGACTTACTAGCAGTGCCAGAATGGTTAAGACTTTGGGACTCTTAGAGATGGACATTTAGATTTTAGCTTTATGCAATTTAGCTTTTGCATAACGAGATAGGCACAAGCCTTTTGGAGGCTGGGGCAGCATGCTATGGTTTAGGTCTAGAAGTCCCCCAAAGCCCTCTGCTCAGGGGCTTTTGGAAGGTGCCGAGGCATGAGGGTACTGTGCTGGTCACCAGCTGAGTTCAGAGCTGCCTGCTGTTAGGAGGCGGGGCCTGGTCAGAGGAGGACGTCACTGGGGCTGACCCAGCAGGGCCTACTCCCTCCCGGCTCCTCTTCTCTCTGCTTCCTGGCCATTATGAGGTGAGCAGCTTTTCCTCTGCTATCCAGACCCTCTGCTATCCTGTTGCTGCCTTGGGGCCAGCAACCATGGACTAAACTCATGAGCCAAAGTAAATCTCCCCTCCTTTAAGTTATGGGTGTTGGTATAGTGTCTCAGAAATGGGAAACCCAATCCTAAAAGCAGGATGCCAACTGTACTCTCACGTTTGACTCTGTGTGGATATGCTGAACTTTGTTTATAGTTGCAAATAAATCTTCAGAGAGTGTTTGTCTAACTCCTGACCCTGTAACTCCTGTCTGAAGTCTCTTGCCTAGGATATTTATGTTTCCTTGTCCCTTAAGGTCTCCAAGTGTCCTCACAGCTACTCCCAAGTTCCCAGAGCTACACAACACTTGCTATTGATATCAAGTACATTCACCGAATATTGGCTATTGAAATGTTAACTGATTGGGTTTGAAACATCTCTCAGGGCTTCCCTGTGGTCATCACATGTGAGGCCAGTCGCTTAGCAAGACATAAATCTGGAATTGTGTATATACCCTACAGGGTTGTGGTTGACAGTGACCATGGGTTCATGCACAGTCCCTACTCCAGTGAGGGGTGTGATAGGCACCCCCTCAGCTTAGCATTACTGTTTCTGCACCCCTTGGTCCCAACGTATTTTCTCAGGAACTTACTGTGCTCATCTCTACCCTTCTACCCTTCTGAGCTTAAATTCTGCAGCTCATTACAGCCTCATCCACCCCTGCCCAGGCCCTCCGTCGCATCGGCCCTTTCCTTCCTCGTCATACCAGGTGGTGACGCTGCTGTCTGTGTGACCCATCTCTCCGCCCCTTCCCGCCTGCTCACTTCAGAGGTGCCTGGCGGCCTAGTGTGTGTTCGGGGTTCATTCGCTTCCCTGCATCCTCCACAGCTATTTCATGCCTCCTCATCACTCTCAACTCCCACTCTCACTCAGCATAAGAACTGGTTTCTGGCATCACTGAGACGTTGACACACTCAGGGGGAACTGCACGCCGCCCACCTCCGTGCAGGGCCACCCGCGCGGGCACCTCTCCTCCTGGGTCACCTGGCAAGACCAGCTCCCATCAAGCGCTGGGTCTCACCCTTCCTGCCCACTGAGATGTTTCCTCTCGGTCTATCTTTCCCGTTAGACTACAGGGTTGCTGTTTTGTTTTCTGTTTCAATTTCCCTTTGACTCTATTTCTTGTTTACTAAGTAATTTTTTCACAGCTAATGAGTTGTCTCCATTCTCTTTCTTCCATCTCTCCTGAGCATTTTCCAGTCAGGCTGTTGACATTCTGCTTGTTGAGGTCACACCAATCACCTCTGCTTTCAAAATCTCAATCAGTTCTCTGGCCTCTCTTTGCTTGACTCTGAAGGATGTAACTGCTGCCCCATTGGCAGTGTTTCCTCAGCTGGCTCTGTGTTTCTCCCCTTCGCCTGACTGTGAAGGTCACTGAAGAACCTCAGTCCTCACACCTGCACACCGTGCTCTGCACTTCTCCCCTTGGTGCTGTGGTGGAGTAGCGACTTCAAACCCCATCTGTGCACTATCTCCACTCCCAGATTCATGCCCCCGCGTGAACCTCTTGCCCACTCACACGTTTCCCCATGGAAGTCTCTTGGACGCTCTGTACTTGACACTGTCCTAAACTGAGGTCTGAGCTTCCCCTACCATTCCCAAGTCTCCAAAGTCTCTTCCATCTTAGTAGGTAGTGGATGCGTCCCTCTGTCTTACTTAAAACCTTGGGGTCCTCATAACTCCCTCCTTCTTCTTCCAACATCTGTGTCCCTCCAGAATTCATGTTGAAACTTCACCCTCACTGAGACAATCCCAGACTGGGGCCTCTGAGAAGTGGTTGTGCCAGGAGGTAGTAGGATTAGGGCCTGGGGAAAGGGCTGGGGTGATAGCTGGGCCCCGCCACCCTGTGTCTCCCTTCCCTGGGGGCTGCACTGGAATTCGTGCCCGGAGGGACCCTCGTGAGATGCTGAGCCCACTGGGGCCTGGAGCATGCACTTCTGGTTTCCAGAGCTGTGTACATAAGTTTGTGCTGTAGAAAGTGTCTGGTTTCAGGTATTTTGTTATCACAGCAGGCATGGATTAAGACGCAATCCATATCTGATCCATTAGCAAATCCTATCAGCTTTATATGAGAAATGCACCCAAAGTTCAACCATTTCTTAGCACTTCCACCACCACTGCACCTTCACCAGGGTTCATAGCAATGACCTCCTAACTGTTCTGCCTGCTCCCATCCCATTCCCAACAACCAGCTTTAGTGTTTTAAAAAATTTAAGTCAGATTGTGTTACTATTCTTTGAAAAACTTAACATCTTATTAGAGAAAAAGTCAAAGTCCTTGCAACAGCCCTCAAGACCCACACAACGTGAAAGCGCATGACTCCTGGGCTAGCAAATCCTGCTGGAGTCTACACTTTTCACTTTCCGCTTCTTCCGAGTCTTCAGTCTATTGTCACTGTCACCCATTCATTCAGACAGGATGGGCCAGGCCATGCCAAAGTAACAAGCAAGCCCGGAGCCTTGGGAGTTTAGAGCAGTCAGTCCCACACACGTCCAGCTTTGCTCTCCATGACATCATGACCAAAGCTACTGTCAGATGTCGCCATGGCGATGGCAGACCAAGCGCAAATCACTGTCCAGCTTCCACGCCGAGCTGTGTCCACTGCTCCCACTCCACCCCACCAGCACAGCCAGTCCCTGGGCCGCTCTAATTCCAAGTTAGCCAGGAAATCCAAGCTCATCACGTGCCTAGAAGCAGAACAATTGAGGAGTAGCACAACATCAGTGGCCACCAGCCTACCTAACCAAAGACTTCCTCAACCACGCTATCAAAATTTCCACGCCTTCTTGACCACTTTCCAATACCCTCATTCCTCTAACATCCCGCGTTTACTTCTTTAGACTGGGTTGCCATCTGCGTACTGTAGATGCACTGTTTACCTATTTATCGCATAGGGTTTATATCCTTCCCATTAGAATATAGACTCCAAAGGAACAGAACTGCACCTCTTATTCAGTGCTGTGTGCTCAGCACCTACAGTCGTAACCACCACATGGAAGCCACAGACAGACATTTGCTGCATCAGTGAATGAATGACAAGGACCCAAGTATAATCCACGTGAAATGTGCCGTGGATGCAGTTGATTAGGCTTGGAGTTGGCTGGAATCAAGGTTGTCCCACTCGTTCAACAAGTTTCTCGTGCCAGGCTCTGTACCTCGAGGTGCCTCTCCCAGTCCTCAAACGTACAGACACCAGGCAAGTCCTCTCCGGCACTTCTTCCAGCGAGCAGCAGGTGCTGCTTGGCTTTCATGGAAATGAGTCGTAATCCAGCTTCAGCTAAGACCCAGCTGAGATCAAGGTTTCTGATTCAGAAGGATGAGAGGTCTTGTGCAGAAGTGCGTTTCCTGCCCCTGCTACTTGAGCACTTGTCGTTGTCCCGTGTGCGCTGCCCCGGGAAGCAGCATTCCCACAGTGCTGAAGCTACAGCATTGTTTTCCTCAGCTCAAGGTCAGCCTGTCTGCATCCTGGGCTTCATCAGTGGATCAAACCATGTGTATCTCCTCCGTCATTAAACAGTCCCTCAACAGGCTAGGCTTCCTCAAAAGATGGTGTGGAAACTGGTACCCAGCACAGAGGGAGCTGTTCTGGAGCCACACTGTGGGTGTCCCTCAGCCTCTTAGGGCAAATCATAAGGCAACTTAGCCTGGACTGGAAATGAGCATGTCATGTCTAACTCAAGGCCACCTGGCCTCCCCACCTGGAGACGCCGCTGCTGAGCAATTTCCACCAAGTTTATTGAGTGACTGAGTGATTGATTGGGAGACAAGGTCTTGCTGTGTTGCCCAGGCCGGCCTCAAACTCGTGCTCCTCCTGTCTCCCTCTTCTAAGTGGCTAGGATGCCAGGTGTGTGTCCCTGGGCCCAGCTACCGGGATCATTTCACAGCATACCCACAAGTGGACAGCAGTTGAGGGAGCAGTATCTGTGTGTGACACAATCGGCCTCTTAGAATCCTAGGTGAAGCTCCAGTGAGTGCCATCCTGCCCTTGTGTCTGGCTGTGTTCCTGGGCTTCTGAGCTGGTTTCCTCAGCTTCCCGCTGCCTATGGAGAACATGCAGTCCCCTGCCTGCCCACTGTGGACCCCCGCTCTCCTCCACTCCCCACGCGTGCTGTGTGTCCCCCAGCTCTGCCCTCTCAGCCAGGAGCAACACTGCCAGCTCCTCCCTCAGGGCCTTGACATCCAAGCCTTGATGCCCCAGCAGCCCCAGTGCAGGCTCCAACCCCCTGCCCAGCCTGGCTGGCCCGGTCTGGGCCAGTCCTGGCCATGGGGAAGGACAGGGAGGCCCGAGAACCTCCCCTGACCGCCCAGGTGGAACCCAGCTCTGCAGTGGTGAGATGTAAGCAGGACAGAGCAGGGAGGGCCGGCAGTCCGAGACGGGCTGCAGCCTGATGGTCAGCGAACGGGGTCACCCGATGCCTGGGCTTTCTCTTCTGTTGCTCATTCCCAGCTGCTGCCACCTATGTCCCCAACCGCACAATTCTGTCCTGCTCTGCACACAGGGCTGCACATCACGGCAGCTAAACCTCATGTTCTGTCATATTAGCTTGCTTTCCGAGTCCTGGCCCCTCTTGGCGGTGGAGCTGTCCGCCTCCCATTATCCAGTACCCACACGGCTCTGTGATTGAGCCACAGGGGTGGCATGAGAAGAACCATGCAACAGTTTGCTGGCACCGGGCATTTTCATGTAATTCCCTACATCTGTCAGTCCAGTCAATTTAAAATGGTAATGATTTCAAGTGGTATACTGTGCTTTTGGTGAACTCAGCCAGTTCCCTTAGTCATTGACTTTTTTCCTAAAAAAGATGTTTTTAGTAATCGATTCTAAAATTTCTTGGAAAGTTTTCTGCATCTTACAAGGAGACACACACACACACACAGGGACTCGCCTGTTTGTGCTCCTGGACCAGGCTCTAGAGGGCAGAGAGGAGGAGCCTGGTGTGCTCTGGGCCTTCACCCTCTGGCCCCTATGGTCCTATGGTGTCTTCTGGGGTGAGTGTTACTATTACTCACTTTACAATCAGGCAAACGACAGCAGAGAAGTTCAGACAGAACGCACACTCCTTAGTGATTGTTTCTCGGTTTCTCAATAGAGAATCTAAAGCATATAGTAAAGCAGAGAGCAGCACCATGAATCCCCATGCACTCGTCGGCCACCGAGCTGAAGCAATCAGCGATCCCGGCCTGTCTCGCCTCACTGATGCCCTGTCTCCCTTCTCTCCCTCCACGCACATTATTTGGAAGCAAATCCCAGACCTCATATCATCTCATTCTGGAACACTTCATGCATGACAAAAACTAAAAGCTACTTTTGTGTGGCTCTTGTGTTACAACCCAAGCCAGCTGCTAAATATTAATAACTTTCCCTCATAAAATTTGAAAATGGAGAAAAGCTGAAGGCGAAATAAAAAGATCACCCACAGTTTGACTTCCTAGGAATGACGAGTGCTGTGGACTGGATACTTTTGTCTCCCCAGAAGTCCTGTGCTGAGCCTGGCTCCCAGGTGAGGACATTTGGAGGGGTCCTCGGGGTGTGACTGGGCTTCGAGGCAGGGCCCTTGTGAACAGGAAGTGGGCTTTGCCCCCAGCCATGAGAGGCCAGCATCTGTTGTCTATAAGCCACCTCATCCTGGTACAGCACTGAGAAGGGTAACGACAGCTCCAACACTACCAGTCCACTTTCTCACAGCGCTGTGTTCATTTGTTCCAAATATGAGGCTGTAGTTTTCTGCCTGTTACAAGCTGAGCATTTTCCACTCTCATGGCACTCCACAGTCTTGGGTACAGGGCCCCTCTGTCCTTCCTGCGGGACCTTTAGTTGTTCCGGGAGACTTGCCTGCCTGAGAAATTCATTCCATGCTACCACGGTGGCCAGCGCGTGAGCAGCATGCAGCAATTATCTGCTCATCAGTGTTCCTGACTGGACCAGCTTGCACTGGGGCAGGGGCTGTTTTTAATTTGTTTCCATATCTCTGGAGCTCACTTATGTTTCTATAAAAAACAATCTGGCAGAGCTCATTACTGTGAGGCTGTTGAACTCGAAAGTGTCTGCATCCCACAGCATTCCCTTTCCAAGGGTCCAGGGGAGAAATCTTCCTCAGCTTGCAGGGGCAGCAAAGCCATTGACCTCCCGAACCCCGGGGTGCTCCTCTGGCAGGTGTCAGGAGCAGTTGGAATGTGAGTCCCTATGTCCTTTTTCGCTTTGGTCATGAGCTCGCTTGGAGATGAAGTCGTGGTCCTGTTTGGGGAAGCATTTGCAGTTTTCACAGCCTCATCTTTCACACTGTCCTATTCTCTATTCACCACAAGTTCTTCACATTTGGAGAAAGTCACATGTTACCAAGACAGAACCATTTTTTTTTTTTAGTACCAGGGATCGAACTCGGGACCTTGCGCTTGTGAGGCAGGCAGGAGAGCCACTGAGATAAATCCCTGGCCCGACAGAACCATTTTTGACATATTAATTTGCGAGCCTTCTCCTTCTTCCATGCAGGTAGCTTGCAAACTGCCCACCTGCTTCAGGGGTTGCACAGTGATGGGTCCTCCCTATCCGGATTGATCTGTAAGTGTCCAAAGCCTTCAGGAGAGTGAGCTGGGGGCCTGGGTGGAGCAAAGGGCATCTGAAGGATGCCCTCAGAGGAGGAAGCTCTCCCAGGTTGACAGGAGACCCTCAGAATCTCTGCAGATCTGCAGATTTACGGAAAGCAAAGGCAGAGCTCCAGAGAAACGACCTTCCCCAGGGGAGCAGGGAGCTGGCTGGCAGGGACAGGTGCAGCACGGGCTGCGTGGGTCTCGTGCCCAGCTCCTCAGGGTCTCAGGCGTGGAAGACCCTGGAGGTTTTGTGTTCACATGAAGGTGGCGACCTCGGAAATGATGGAAGCTGAATTTTCACCTACCCAGTGAGGCCACGCTTGGATTAAAAATGATGTCTGATTTATAGAAAACAGAAGAAATATAATATTTCTTAGATATGTGACTTTTCAAATGAGGACTTATATTTACTGCAGTACTTACTGCCTTTGTGAAAGCCACCCAGGTCCTTTTGGAAATCAGATGGACTATAAATAAACAGAGAAGAAAATTGTCATTATCAAGGAAGGAGTGTGTGGGTTTTGAAGGCAGGTCTGCCAGCATCTTATAATTTCCCTTGTTTTCTCCAGTCGCATCCCAACTGTTCTGGCAGTGTACCCAGGGCCAGGGTTGTGTTCTGCAAATGCAGGTTGGTCTGGGTTCCTTCCCTGCTTAATGTTCTCCACTGCATCTGTCTGACCGCAGGATGAAGTCTACCTCTACAAAATCCTCCGTCGTTTGCTTATCTACCTTTAAAACACCCCCACTCCTACTTCATCTCAAGAAACATTGTCCTATCTGCTGCCCCACGAAAGGACTAGCTCCTTCTTCTCTGGTTTTTGCTGTCACAATCCTTCCAGGGACCAGTGCCTCCTCATCCACTCTTCCCAGGTGTCTCTGTTGCCTGGGCAGCCTTTTCCAACTTTCCCTCTTCACTTGGCTTGGACCTGCTTCTCCTGCTGTGTGGACATGGACATGCAGCCCATGGCTACCTGTACTTCCCTTACCCAGGGATCCAGACTGCCCATGTCACGAGAAGCAAGAACATGCAAACCTGTTCACAACCAGGCTTGTGGCATCTGAAAACATGCATTGCATGGTAAAATGGGAGCAGAGAGTCATTTCAAGGTGGATCATTGGTGGTTCAGAGGAAACAAGGAAGAAATCTCCAACTGTGGCCCACAGTTGGTGGCAGGGCCTGAGGGCAAAGTGATTTGGGGGTAGTGTGAAGATGTGCTCCATCATGCCCCAGCCAGAAGCTGCTTATCTCTGCCCCAACAGCCATCCCTGTTTCCCGTCTAGTAACAAAAAGACCTCTCACAGTTCAGCTGGTCATAGTCACCCAGCCAAATGTTCCCTTTGTCCAGCCTCCCTTGCAGCTGTGTCTGGTCACATGTCCAACATCAGCCAGTTAGGATGTCAGTGGAGTCATAGGTGGGAACTTCCACATCATCACTTTGAAGGCAAAGTTGCTAACTCTGACTGTCCCTTGCCCCCTCCTGCAGGCCGAAATGCAGATGTAGATGAGGAAGCTTGGATTCCTAAGCACTCACCTTGCTCAATTCTGTTAGTGGAGAGTAAGGCAGTGCTCTGCTGAGTTAGGTTAAGGCGATCATGTCTGTCAGACTTTCACAGGTATTCCACCTGGAAAGATGCGGTGGGCAGGGGAACTCAGAGTAGAGAGAAATCACACCAGAGTACAGGTCCACAGCTGTACACTGCCCTGTGAGTCCTGTGAGTTGATCCTGTTTCCATGAAAGAATCTAATCTTCTGCTGCACATGACCACTGACTAGTATGGAAGGAAGGACCAAAGAACTCCACTTAAATAGAATTTTGCTTCCCCTTCCTTACCTGTTTTTAAGGGCCAGAAACAGAAGAAAGGGAAAACCAGGTGAGAAGGAAGAAAAGCAAAAAAGAAAAACCACTCTCTGTCCCACTGTGGACAATAAAGTTTCCTGTGTGTGGACAGAGACAATGAAGTTGGTTTCAGGTCAACTGTGTCAAACTAGATATTTTTATGTCTGAAAATGACTGCAAAGTTTTACCAAAAATATCATTTTAGGTGAGATTCACTAGAGCATTTTAGGCGAAGTCACTGGAAGAAATATTTTTCATGTATGAGCTCTAGAGTCTAGATCATTCAATAAACTGGTTAAAACTCCCCAAACAAGAACAAATTTCCCCACCTTGAATGGGAATTCCAGCTTAATTCCTACCCTAATTTGGCTGTGGTTTTCTGCCTTATGGAAAAAAACAGTACACAGAAGGGAAAGAGAGAGTTTGGGTTGGTCGTGTGGGGATTCCAGTGACCTAGGCTCTCAGGGCCTCGAGGAACTGAAGACAGATCCGCAGTGGCACGCTGGTGCCGTTGCAGGACGCTGTGGAGGACGGGAAGGGCACCGCTCCTCTGCCACAGGTGCTGTGCCCGGGCCTGTGGGATGAGCCCCACAGGGCTACCCCCTGGCCTTCTGTCCTTTGTTCACGTCTGCCCAGGACAGTTGGCAAAACAGCTGGTTGGTAAAATTGGGCAGGATGAACTGGGCATGGTCAGCACACTCCTTGCTTGTCCTCCTGAGAGTCACCCATGCCATTTCCCCTCCATGGTGGCCCCAGGGCCTCGGGGGCTCAGGGATCCCCTGGACTGGATGCCAACAGCAGGAGGTCCTGTCCCTCTGGTGTGAGCGTCCTGCAGCCGGGCCTTCCTCAGCACCGAAGGTGACGTTCTGGCTTCATTCCATGTGAGTGCTTTGTGTGTGTTACTTCTCAGAGCCCGTGGAGAGCAAAGGGTCGATGTTCCTGAGCCCTGTGGGCCCAGCCAGGGTGCAGCTCTCTGTTGCTCTAGATGGCAAAAACCAGAGCCAGAAGACACTGGAACCCAGAGAGGTGGGGAGGGCGCAGGATTGAAGATGCTGTGTGGTGACTGGGCACTCTGGCAGGAGCAAACTCCTACAGCCGCTTATCCCAGACCCACACGTGGGGAAGAGTCAGACTGCAATTGTCTGTGAGTGCTTAAGGATGACCTGTAGGGAACAGCGCTGTACCAGGTGAAGACTTCCCGAGAGTAACTAACACTCCACGAGGTGTTTTACAGGGCTTGTGGGAGAGGCCATCTGACACCCAATACATTTAGGGTCTAATACAGTTGGATGAACTGTCAACTTTTCTTCCTGCCATGAAAACCGTATTTTCCTAACAGGTTTCTACTCAGATTCTTTCCAATTTTACCCTTCTTGCTTTATTGATTCTGGAGTCTGGTGGAGAAGCTAAGAGACTAGATTTATTTAAAGGAACCGATCAATGAAATCCAGCTGACCCACTTCAAATCCAGTTGAAGAGCTGCAGCTCGTCAAGGATGCAGTGTCCGGAAGATAATCACAGCCGGTGTAAAGAATGGGGGCGCAGGGGGAGGCACTGCTCTCTTAGCTTTCCGTTCTGTGCTGTTTTCCTGTAGGGGTAGAAAAGCCTCAGTTCAGCACAGTCCTGGCCCAAACTGTCTCGCGATGCTGTTTGCACAGGTTCCCGTCACAGTCCAGCTACCAGGACCAGACTGGCCGTGGGGAGTTGGGTTTGCCATGTTGCGGGCTGTGTATTTGCAATAGGGCAGATTGTGGTCTTAATTGGGGTCACGTGGGTCTTTGGGGTGGCGCACCAAGGTCACTCCGTCCGTCCGTCTCACTTCTATGGTTTCTCATTAGCATTTCGAATGCCAAAGCGCAGCAAGCGTGGCCAGGCCAGACAGGGTATTCCCTTCGGGACAAGCCGCGGGCTCGCAGCGCTCGCGCAGTAGAAGATCCGATCCAAGCTGTCAACAATGATTCCCCTCGAAGGCGTGGAGCTCTCCTCTCGGGAGGCGGAGGCGGAGCCGGGCAGAGCGCACGGAGCAGAGACGCTCGGAAGGACCAGGTCTGCGTGTCCAGCGCCGCCCAGCACTCACCTCCGGGACTTCAGGTAGGCGCTCTGTGCTTGTGCCTTTCCCCAAAGTGTCTGTGTTGGAAGCTGAGTCCCCGGGGCAGTAGTTTCGAGAGGTGGGGCCTTCGGGTGACTCTTGAGGAGGCGCTACCCTAGGGATGGGTAAAGCCAGCCTCTCGGAGCAGGTTCCAGCACTAGGACACAAGCTCAGCCTCGCGTGCCCTTCTGCTTCTCGCCTCCACCAGGGCTGATGATGCCCCGGAGGCCTCACCAGGGCCACACTCTTGACACCGGCTGCCCCAGCCCAGGACTGTGAGAAGTAAGTGTACTGCGGACCCTCAAGTTATGGCCAGCCAGGCAGACAAACAACTTGGGTTGATTAGGTTAATGAAGATTCATCTGCCTCTTGCTATCTATAGGGCTAACCCAGGTAAACATCCAGATCTCAGCTGTATTGACTTATAATCAACCTGAGTTACAACCAGCGCTCGGGACCCGATTGAGTTCGTAAGTCAAGGGTCCACTATATTTTCCTTACAAATTACCCAGCCCACGGCATCCTACTGGAGCAGCACAGCATGGACGAAGGCAGCCCCTCAACCTTTCTGAGCCTCAGGTTTCTCATACACAAAACGGGCTAAGAATGTCATCCAATTGCACAAGAAATACATTGAGAGCCAACAAATGGGATCACAACAAATTAAAAAGCTTCAGCTCAGCAAAGGAAACCAACAGTGTGAAGAGACAACCTACAGAACGGGAAAATGTTAGAGGACTAATATCTAGAATGTAGTACATAAAGAACTAAAAAATTACACCCCTAAAAATACCCAGTCAAAAATGGGCAGCTGAAATAAATAGGCAGTCAATAAATACTTGGAAAAAATGCTCAACATCTCTGGCCATTAGAGAAATGCAAATTAAAACAACAGTGAGATTCCAACTTACTCCAGAAAGAATGGGAATCATCAAGAAATCAATTACAAATGTGGATGAGGCTGTGGGGAAAGGAACCCTTCTAAATTGGTGGTGGGAATGTAAACGTACAACCACAGGAAATCAGTGTGGAGATTCCTTGAAAGATTAAAACTAGAAATTCCATTAGATCCGGCTATTGTCCTTCTAGGTCTCTTCCCAAAAGAGTTAAAGACATCATGTTACAGGGATCCATGCACACCCATGTTTATAGCAACACAACTCACCATAGCTAAGTCTTAGAAGCAGCCTCTATGTCCACCAATGGATGAATGGATGAAGAAAGTATAATCTCTATACACAATGGATTGCTACTCTGCCCTAAAGATAAACTTGAGTCATCTGCAGGAAAATGGATGCACCTTGAGCCATGATGATAAGTGAAGTACACCAGACGTACAAGCTTAAATACCTCATGGTTTCTTTTATATGAGAAACCCAAAGTATAAATAATTTAAAGAGCAAAATAAAAGATACAGAATAGGAAACAAAGAAATAGGTCTTCTGCAAATGGGAAGGTGTCTGGGATTGGAGGAAAAGGGACAGAAGGGGAGGGAGAAAGAATTGAGCCGTGTTGTGTCCACGTTCCACTCGTGATGAATGTGGTCATCTTGTACTGCAAACGTGGACTCATAAAGTGTTAAAAATTAAAAAATATGTCAGCCCAGACTTAATGCTGTTATTACTGTAATTTCATTTAGAGATCTAAAGCAGACTGGACATCCAAAGAGGGTGGCACAATAACTGATAAGAGGCCAAAAATAGACAGCAGTGTGATTTGCTAAGGAAAAGCAAGAGAAGGATGCTTTAGAAATTCCTGGCTTTCGAAACACTATGGTTGTCAGGTAGGGAAGCCCCAAAGCCCTTCAGTGGACACGGGACACAGTTGCGCTGAGGGGCCGTGGGACTGGAGGCCCACGCGGTCGTGGCTTCTTCTGAGAGGCAGCGAGGCCCAGCTGGAGAAGTGGGACTGGCGGCTGGGCCGGGAGCCAGTGGCGGAGGGCAGTGGGCAGCACCTCCGTCGTGCCCAGCGAGGCGGGGCAGGAAGTGAGCGGACAAAGCCTGTCCTGATCACCTACGTGAGGGTGTGGATCCAGGACTTTCCCCACGGCGAATGGCGGTGTGAGAGTCTGGGCAGACTCTGCCCGAAAAACAGCTGAATTGGTGGCAGTTATGAATGGCGACCAGTTAAATTTCTGAGAATTGTCCTAAGGGCTGCAGCGCATGGAGAGACTCCCCAGAGAAACTTGTCCTTCTGGGGCAGGGTGTGAGCCTCGGCGGTCCACACCCGCAGGCTCGGACCCCGCTCAGGTCTGGGGGCTCACAGCCCCTCCTCCCACCTCATCCCATGTTGCAGAGCCCCGTCCCTGCTGCCGTGGCCCCAGGAGCGCCAGACTGCACCCCTGCCACCCCTGCCTGGGTGGGGGACAGTGCGCCTCCTCCACACCCAGGCTGGCTGTGGGCTTCGCATGCCCACAGTGCTGCTCCTGAGTGGGCAACGCTGTGCAGTGGCACCATGGCTGAGCCACGGCAGGCAGAAGGTCTCAGGACGAAGAGCCCCTGCGCTGTCAGGGGCCAGTTTCATTTAGAATGGGTGGAGGGGGGCTCCATGCCTCAGCCATTGTTGAAAACGGTCCACATCTCCATGGAGAGCTGTTCAGAGGAAGCTGTAGGGCCGGGCAGAGAGAGTCAGAGGAGAGACAGCCAGGAGCCTTCCTGGGGCCACGGTCAGCTCTGGGTCAGGCGGGCTGAGCCCAGGTGCTGGGCTGGGCTACTCAGCCTGGCGAGGGCAGGATGCACACAGGGCAGAGGCCATTGGCACAGGAGGATTGGCACTGACGGAGCAATGAGAGGCCTGGACCGAGCAGACCGAGTATCAAAGTGCACCACACTCCTCCCCGGCCTCTCAGTAGGGGCAGGAAGGGAACCCAGGCCAAGAGTCCTCCCTGTGTGTGCGGGACCATCTCACTGTGAGTGAAGCCAACCAGCCACCCACTCATCCGCTGGTAAAGGGTAAGGAAATCCAGCTAGCTGAGGTGAAGTGCACTCGTGGGAGGTGGCTCCTGCCAGCCCAGCTGGGACCCTCAGTGGCCAGACTAAAGAGAGGACTCACGGGCAGGTCCCCGGAGCCCCGAGGCGCACAGCTTATTGGTGGCTCAATCCAGGCAAATCGCTTAACAAACTCAAAGCAGGGTCCGGGCTTAGCACTCGCAGTCGTTAAACCCAACCTACAAGGTCCACCCTGAGCTCCCGTGTATGGGGAACAGTGTCGCTCAGGGACCCCACCCGGCGACACAGCAGATGAGGCCGGGGAGCTGTGGATGGTGAGAAGCGCTGGGCAGATGCCATGCTTCATGGTCTGTGGGGCACTGCTGATGAGCACAGGGCTGAAGCCTGGGCTTGCTTGGCGAGGGGTTCCGGGGACTGGGCCAGGCTTGGTGCCCATACAGAGCCATCTCCACCTCACCAGCGGTGCTGCCAGCCAGCGTCGTCAGCAGACTTCTCTGAGCCTTAGGTCTGTCATCAGTGTGAGTGCAGGCAGCGAGGGTGCCTCTGTCGGAGAGGGGAGAAGCACACGTGAAGGGTCCGGTGCCGTCCTGGCCTTGTTCCCTGACAGCAGTGGGCAGCTCTGGTATCCTAGGAGCCCCGACCCTGCACTGCACCCCTCAGAGGTGGCACCCTCATTAACTCCTGGTCTACAGAGGAGAGACTGAGGGTCAGAGCGCAGCCGAGCTGGGAGCCTACGCTGTTTGAGGTCAGCGTCGTCTCGCCATGCCTGGGGCTGTGTAGTGTCCACTGTCACTTGGTGCTGACTTCGGTGTGCAGCGGGCCTAGGCTGAGGGACGCAGAGAGCTGTCAGGGGACCCAGCCTGAGTGGTGCTGACCTCTGCCTGCTGGCTCCCCTCGCCCAGGGGCAGCTCAGTCAGCGGAGGCTGAGGAGGGCGCAGAACGGGTACAGCCCTCTCAGGCTGGAGTGAGCCGTGCAGCAGAGCAGGGTAGGGAATAGCAGAGGTGGCGCAGGGGAGCCCCGAGGTCCCCAGAATGAGAGCCGTTCCGTTTCTGTTGGTGATTCGGGCTTCACCTCACGCAAAGCAAACTTGGTCATTCTAAGGTCCTGTCTTGGTTTTCTACTCCGGCGCCTCATCCCTGTCTCCTGCCGCCTCTCTCCACCGGGGGATCAGGGATCGAGGTTGCTCTGGGACTTCTCCTTGGCCAGGCACCAGTCCTGCTGTCCCAGGGTCCTGTACAGTGGGTGCCAGGGCAGGGGTGGGTGCAGGGCTGCAGACCCCTCACTAGAGGGCCTTCTCCTCAGGGTGCTTGGGCTCAGAAGGCATTGGTCGTCCTGGGTTGAGGTTTCCAATCCACCAAGCCAGTGCCGTGGCAATGGAAGCAGCCAGGAGGGAGGCCGAGGGGCTGTGGGGCCTCCCAGACGCCCGCACCGTCCTCAGGTGTCCCTGAGGGCCCCAGGCATCAGCACCACATCCGGGAGCAGAAGATGCCAAAACTGGGCAGCAGCTGCCTCTGAGCCTGCAATTCTGTCACCTCTAGCACAGGGTCAAGCTCAGGGAGACAGCGGGGCTCCTGGTGAGGTTGTGGCCAAGGAGGGGCAGCAGGGGCAGGGACATCACTGAGGCTCAAGGACGACTCTAAGTCACGTGGTGCATGGCTGCTTTCATTTCCCAGGTACTGGCAGACAAGATGGACGAGGAGCACGAGCGAGAGAACTGGAGAGAACTGGACCAGCGGGGGCAGCGCCCAGAGGGAGCACAGAGGATGTCTCCATCTGGGCAGAGAGGAGCCCGGGAGAGCCACACATGCCAGGCCACGCACGTCTGGGTGCCTGTCATGCACTGGCCTCTTCCAGGAGCCGGGATTCCTGGTGCAAATCCAACCGTGACCTTGGCCTGGTCTGGCTGATGTCCCAGAGCATCTGGTTGCTATGGAGACCATGGCTGCTGGGAGAATGAGGGCCATGACTTACAGACGTTGGGGTCACCTCGGGCTCCACCAGACCTGGCTGGTTCTCCACAGTGACAACAGTGACCGCACACCCCACGCCCGTCACCTCGCTGTGCACGAGCTGCCATGGTCCTAACCCGCAGCCTAGTGGGGCTGGGCTCCCTTGTTTTGCTTTGGTTTGTTTTACCTTAAATCCACTGTGCTGCCCATGCAGCCTGTGTGCCCTGCACTTGCCCTTCCTCCTCCTGTGACTGCAGCCCAGTCCTCGGGCAGAGAGCAGTGCTACCTCCGCCAGAGCCACGCAGAAGGGCAAGGGGCCGCGAGGCCGGGTCCCTGAAGGACAGACAGGCGTGGCTGCCCAGGGAGCCCACGGCCGTGCTAGAAAGGACCCCGTGGCTGGGCAAAGCGGAAGCAACAGATCCTCTGGCTGTGTGCCGTGCTGAGGACGGATCCGGGCCTGGACATGCTGGGTACACCCAGACCCTCGGAGCTCCCAGCCCGGGATGATTGTGGACCCATTCGGTAAACGCAGACCTGGGCTGCCGAGTCTGTGTTGTGAGGAAGCCCTGAGGACGACGCAGCCGCGGCTCTCGGAGCCCAGGAAGCCTGTCTTCCCGCCTTCACGTCTCTGCAGCGCGTGTGGCCATGGAACAAGGGGATCGGACCTAAAGGTAAATCTGATTGGCAGCACTTTCTCCCTAGTCGGGTCTAAAACCGGGGTGCGCACTGCACGCGTGTCCCCGAGTCAGTGATGCCTGCGTCCTGTCCACACCACCAACAGGTAGTGCTCCTGCTGGGCAGCCCACTGTGCGGGCCGAAGGCCTGGGAGGGGCACCAGTCACTCTCTGGTGGGCGGTGGGTGGGAAGGGAAGGACGGACAGGCTGGGGACCACGGCAGCCGTCTGGAGGCAGGGCGACATGGGCAGAGTGGTTCCAAACGGGTGCTCAGCACCACTCGCTGTATCAGTGGGTTCGCCGGGTCCAGTGTCATGCTGTGCACCCCACAGACAGCAGGGGTCCACTTGAGGAACCGCAGCTGGATCCCTCTGGGGGAGCCCTCTGGGGCTGGGTGCGTGACGGCTGAGTGGGACGCCCAGAGTCAGTGTTGGGATACAGAGGGGCTGGGGCTTGGAGGCTGGACACTGGGGACTCAGCGCATGGGGGAGACAAGAGGGCTGAGCACAGCTCTGCTGCACAGCGGGCGGGTGGGGTGATGCTGCCTTTTCCACAGAGAACAAAGGAGGTGAGCGGTCTGGGGAGAGAGGAGAGAGCAGACTCCTGCGGGTGCGAGTGGAGCACACACGGTCCAGGAGAGAAGGAGGTGGTGTTTGGGACTCAGCGGAGCCCGCCGCAGAGCAGGCAGAAGCCTGCACGGGGATGGGCGGGACTTCCGCCCAATGCCCCTGTGGTAACTGGTGTGTATCAGTGCCCAGGGCATGTTTGTCACCAGGGAGCACTTACGGTGACCCGGGTGTGTGTGCGCATGCACGTGCGTGTCTGTAGCTTAGGAAGCGTGTGCCCTTTGTACACTGGGCACGGAATCAAGGCCTCGCCAGCTGTTGACTCTGCTTCTTGCAAGAATGGCAGTGCCGTCTGTCCTCTGCTTGCACCCATGTGAGCAGTGGGGAAGTGAACAGGCGAGGGATTTGCCTCTCCCGAGCGAGGTATGAGGCGGTGGCGGTGCTGGGACCCGGAGCCCGGTGGCCCAGCTGCAGGTTGGTTCTCCATGTATTTGCTATACTTTGGCTGATTTCTGTTCTAAAAAAGGGTTTCCTGCTCCTAGTAAGCGGTAGGAGAAGAGGCCTTGCACATGAAAGGTTAAGTTCCGGATGTTTCCAGTTTTTGTTGTATTTTTTTCCTCACTAAGCACAGCGTGTGTGACGGGTCCAGCCTAAACATTGCCAGCCTGGTGAGGCTCTCCTCAGCCCCATCTCTTCTTCCGGGACTCAGCCTGCCCTCCAGGGTCCCCAGGCTCAGGGTGCTGCTCCATACGACGCACGGCAAAGACTGAGTTTTAGCTTGTGAATCACTCCTAAGGGCAGAGACTTTGTGTCAGGGCTTTCTGTGTCCTAAAATAGCTCGCCACATGCCTGGTGTGGAGTGAGGCCATGATGATGCTCACCAATGAGGAAAAGGAAGGAGGGAGGACTGAGGAAAGAAAGAGGACAGAGAGGAAGAAGGAGGGAAGGGCAAACTCAATGCCTTCTTTTCTGCGTGGCGAGTGCAGTTTGCAGCAGACAGCACGCTCTGCTTCCTCAGGCCCTGGCCTGGCTGCAGAGCTCACCGGGCAACGTCCATGTGCTGAGCTGCACTGGCCATGACCGCCAGCCCCTGTCCCTCCCCGGTGCCCACCGCCTGGCAGCACCCTGGTTCCCAGAGCAGGGCAGGGGGGCTCTCCCTGGCTTCTGAGCCCAGGCTGGGACGGGAGAGCCTGGGAATCCCTTGTTTCCCCTCGAGGACGTGGTGAGTGCAGGCTGCTCAGCACCCGCCCTCACCCTCGCCTCCCAGAGATCAGTGCCTCCCAGCCCTCCGCGCGCACGCGTTCACTGGGAATAGGGTCCTCTCCCTCTCTGGGTGTGGCTAGCGCCCGTGGAGCGAGGGGACTCCCTGCGCCCGTGTGTGCAGGCAGTGAAAGGGCAGCAGCTATAACATCTCACTTTATGTGATAAAAGTAGTACTGCTCCACTTCACAGAATCCCTCGTCCCTCGTTCCCCAAGCCCGATCTGCGGTTTTAGTGCTTCTGCCATAGCAGCTTTTGATGGCGGGCATGTGATACGCGTTAGCTCAGAATCTGCTTTCAATTCAGTCGCCTCAGATTGGGTTTTCACTGTGCGTCGTTAGTCACTGATGTTGACAAGCATTTGTCACGGTGCCATCTCCCCCTTTGGGTTTTTTTTTGTTTTTTGGTACCAGAATCGAACTCAGGACCTTGTGCCTTTGAGGCAGGCGGCAGAACCACTGAGCTAAATCGCCAGCCCCTCCCCCTTTGTTTATATGCAAGTACCAGAACTAAAATGATTTATTTATGCTTTAATTAAAATTTGTAGATAGACTAGTGATTTTTAGTAGTGACTTTTCTAATTTGTGGGCTCCAGAAAGAAAAATCGATAACCTGAAACCATTTATGTTTTCACGGTGGCCTTGGGCATCTGCAATGCTGCACTCACCTGCAGTGGGCTCTGCAGAGCGTGGTCCTCACATGAATCTCCCTGAGGCCAGATGGCCTGCACCTCAGTGCTTTCCTCCGTGTCAGCTGCAAGTAGATGTTTCATGCTTTTGGTTCTCACGGTCTTCGTGGCAAGGGGCAAGGCGCAGATTAATATCGACAGTAAATTGATGGACTGAATTTTATAATACTCGACCCAATCCATAACAACTGATCAGAGTTTTAATAATTTAAGCCCACTGATTTTGGTTCCTGCCAATTGCTCTCTGTGTTGAAAAGGTACCCCAGCAGGTCTTTGGAAAGAACATACCCCAAACACCAAGCTTTTATGGGAACTTAATATATATTCAGCATTGCAGGTACATAAATCTCCATGAAATTGCACCAAATTAATGCATTTACTGGTGCACACAATTCAGTGACTACTTTGTAAAAGTCCAAATAAAGATAGATACAGCGGGTAGATAGGGAGAAATAATGAGCTGATGTTCCTATGTGTATTAACAAGATGAGGTTATTGTCTCCACCAGGCGAGCAGCCTAACTGGAAAAGAATTAATTAATTTTCAAGCCATTGGGATGGTTTAATTGCTGCTTTTCAGAGTCCTAGGAGAATGAACAGTTTGCGTGTCCTGCTGAACTGTAACTTTCCTCCTCCAATCGTGAGGGCGGCAGTGTGGGGTGGGAGGGGTGATGGCATGGGGCAGCGCTCTGGCTCCCGATGTGGGGCACGGCGCGGGCTCGAGCTCATCTGACCTCAGAAGCCCCTCAGGAGGCGGCTCCCCCTCCCCCTCCCCCTCCCCCTCCCCCTCCTGGCCACGTCTTCCATGGAGGCCCTGTGCTCACCGGCCTCTCCCGGGAGCAAGGCCCTGCGTCCGTGCAGGCAGAAGTCGTGTCCTGGGGCCACTGACTTTCTGGCAACAGGAGGCCATGTTCAGGTGGGCGCACGCATGTTCTGGCTGGAGTGGTGGCTTCTGAGCTGCTGCCGGGTCTTGCCCTGCTCCCAGCGTCTCCATGTGCCCTGCTCCTCCCTCGGTCAGGAATGCAGAGCGCGGGTTTGCCGTTATTCACATGCCAGCTGACTGTGTGCAGAGAAAGTCCCAAAGAACCCACGTTAAACATAGTTGAGCAATTAATTTCACAGTTCTCTGCGGCCAATATACAAAGTCAATATAAAAATATCAGTACCCTTCTTATTTACCAGAAACAAATTGAACGATTGTATTTCTAGAAATTTTTGCCTACAGGATTTATGAATAAGTACAAGAAAGAAGTTCAGCTCCAGTGTGCCATGAAGCACTGTGGGGAGATCTGAGCTCTCGGGAGGGAACCTGGTCCCCGGGGGTGGCAGATCAGCATCGGGTGTGTGTGGATGCAGCCAGTTGCAGGGTGGATACGGGGCCACTCAGAACCCTGGTCAGCTCATGTTGTCTGGAATTTAGCAAAGTGATTTTCACAGTCACAGAAAACCATAAGTAACCCAAATACGTGGAAGCAATTTTGAGGAGCAGAGTTGGAGCATACCATATGTATACCACTGTATGTCAGAAGGCAACTATGTATAGTCAAGGTGCCCCTGAAAACCCTGCGTACTCCATAATTGTTGGTTAGGATGTTCCCTATATATTTATGGTTTTAATTTTTCAGTTATGTCATTCATATCTTTTATATACTTTCTGGTTGTATTTTTGACTCTCGTGTGTGTCTGTGTGTGTGTGCCGGGGATCGAACTCGGGTCCTTGCGCTTGTGAGGCAGGCGGCGGAACTGCTGAGCTAAACCCCTGGCTCTGGTTGTATTTTTGGCCTGTCTGTTCTGTGAGTTACCGAAATGTGTCCCACATTTAACAAAAGAACTGAGATGTATTCTGAAAACTACAAGACATCTGGAAGAAATTAAAGATGAACTACATAAACAAAGACATTCCATGTTCATGAATTGGAAAACTTAATGTTGTTAAGATAACAATATTCCCCCAAATGATTTAACGTTTAACACAATGCACATCAAAAAGTCAGATGGCTGTTTTCCTCCAGAAATTAACAAGCTAATCCTGAAATTTACATGGAAATGCAAAAATCTCAACTAGTCAGAAAGAAGTGCAAAGTTGGAGGACTCACACAGGTTTTCACACTTACTCTGAAGCTGTGGTAGTTAAGACAGCATGGTGCTGGAGGAAGGACAGGCCTGTAGGCCACAGGAATGGAACTGAAAGTCCAGAGATAAATCCGGACATTCACGGCCCATTGATTTTCAACAGCAGGGTCAACACAACTCAAGGAGGAAAGATCGTCATCTCAACAAACTGCTTGGACACCCAGACGTCCAAGCCAAAGAACAAACTTGGACCCCTCGTCCCGTAGGATGTGCAAAAATGAGCTCAAAGTGCTTTATAACCCTAAATGAGGGGCTAAACTAAAACATTGCTAGAAGAAGAAAGTAAAGTTTTGTGACTTTGCATTCATAGGTATATAAATAAAAGTCTAACAACAGAAAACAGCTAAATTAAATACGTTTTTTGAGACAGTGTCTCACTATGTAGTTCAGGCTGACCTTGAACTCACAGCAATCCTGCCTCAGACTCCAAAATGCTGAGACTACAGGCGTGTGCCACCATGTCCAGCTCTACATTTTAAAATAGGGTCACTAAGATAAAACCTTCTGTTCTCCAAAGTATACAAACACAATAGCCAAATTGAAAATCAACCTCTAATAAAGAACTTGTATGCAGAATGTAAAAAACTCATACAACTCAATAACAAGATGATCCAATTTTAAAATGGGCAAAGATTTGATTAGCAGTTCCTCCAGGGAAGACATAGAAATGGCCAATAGAACATGAAGATTCCCAACAACATTGCTCACTGGGGAAATGACTCCACTTGTATGAAGTATCTAGATGTGGTGGATTAACTAATGGTCCACTTTGCATGCCTGGCTGAACTGAGTCAGCGTGGTTCTGAGTGTGGAAGACCCACCTGAGGATTGTTGCCAGTGGCATAAAGAGAGACCTGGAGGGGAAGATCGTTGCTGTTGATTTTCCTGGAGAAGCTTGCCGCAGCTGGTTTTCCTGATGTGAGCTCTGCTGTTCTCCTCGTCAGACAAGCTTGGTTCCTCAGTGTCACTGGGACAGCTGCTGTTCTCGTCAGGGGAGCTCTCGTCTTCGCCTTGAGCATTGCCTCCTGGCTCAGTGCAGACCCCTCAGCCTGGTGGCCCAGAGCCTGCACCCTTGGACAGACTTTCCAGGCTCCCCCCTGGCCTTGGGCCTTCCCGGTGCAGGTCCTTGATACAGACTTGAGGAGACATTGGTGTGGCTCCAGGCCTCTGGCTGGACGCATGGGGGACACTGCTGTGGGATCCAGGCCCTTGCCTGGATTCTTCAGGTCTCTAGTGCATGGACAGATCTCTTGTGCTCCTCTGCATCTGACTTTTTGGGTGAATGTTGTAAAATAGTCCTATAAATTATGTGTCCTGTATTAAGTCTATCCCCTTGCAAACCCTGACCACAACACTAGAGCAGGCAAAGTCACGGACACGGGCGTAAACAGATCAGCGGGCTGGGTTGGGGAGAGGGATCTAACCTGTTGCTTAATAGCCGCAGGGTTTCTGTAGGGCGAAATGAAAATGCTGGAAGGACTAGCAGCAATGGTCACAACGCACTGTGAATGCAATTGATACCACTGAACTGTGCGTGCAAAATGGATCAAAATGACAAATTCTGTTATATAATTTTGAAAAGTTAATACAGCAAAACCCATAGAACTCCACACTTTAAATGAGTGAATTATTTGGTATGCGAATTGTGTCTCAGAAGAGCTGTCAAAAATGGCAAAGGGTTTGGACAGCCCTCTCTGCAAAGAAGACCTAAGAATGCTGATAAGCGCACACAGCAGTCATTTCCATTAGGGAAATGTGAGTCAGACCACAGCGGGACGTCACAGAACACGAAGCTAAAATACGGCCAAACTGTTGGCAGGAGTGGCAAACTGGAAGCCTTGTGCATTGCGGGCAGAATGCAGAATCATGCAACCTGTTTAGAAAACAGTTATAGCAATTCCTCAAAAGTAAGAGTGACCAGTAGAGCCAGAGATTCCACTCCTAGGTACGTAGCCAAGAAATCAGAAGAATATGTCCACATAGAAACCAGTACTCACATAGTCATGTAGCATGGCCCCAAGTTGGAAATTGCCCGTATGTTCACCAGCTGATAAGTGAATGTGTATATGGCATGTCCTTACGGTGGAATAACATTTGCCCATGGAAGCATGAATAGAGTACTGACCCAGGCTTATGCATCATACTGTGGTTGAACATTATGCTAAGTGAGAATATTGTACTAAGCGAAAGAAGCCAAACAAAGACCACATATTGTCTGATTCTATTTATGTGAAATGCCCGAACCTGGCAAATCCACATCGACAGAGGCAGATTGGAGCTTATCTGGCGCTTGGTAGGGAGGGAGGATGGGAAGTAATATGGGTTTGATTTTGGGGGAATGTGGGAAAATGTTCTGAAATCAGGTAGTGGTGGTAGCTGCACAACTCTCCAGATAAACTAAAGCTCCCTGAACTGTACATTAAAAAGGTGCTTTTGTGGTGTACAAAGTTTATCTTAATAACCTTCTATTAAAATTTCTCCCAATTTGTGCATTTCTCCTCTTTCTTTTTGGTCAAGTTGTGCTTTGTCTATGCAGGAAGCATTTTAGGGGACACGGGTTTCAAACTGCTGTATCCTCCTGGCAGAGCGACCCTGCATCCCCATGAAAATCCCCGGTCTTCTGCAGGAACGGCTCCTGCCCTGGCTCCCATGGGATGTCTCTCTTCTGACTGGTGGTGGTGTCGCTCTGCCTCTCTATGCTTTGGATCTCAAGCGTTCCCTCTTGCCAAAGGCTTGGTCCCTAGCACAACTGCTGAGCATTTTCGGCCTTTCAGGTGGACCTGGGAGGTTCGCAGGGACAACAGGCCCTCAGCCCTCTCCTCTTTCTCTCTCGCTTCTCGGCCCGAGCTGAGGGTTTTGTTCCGCTTTCCCCACGCCGTGCTGGAATTTTTTTTGATTGAGCGAGTCTTTGTATTTTGACTGGAATACTTACTCCATTAAAGTTTCATGCAATCACTGATTTATGTGGGTTGAAATCTACCACTGTGCTTTGTTAAAAATTGCTCCAGAAGAAGGCTGATACAGTGTGTTGGGCTGAGGCGCTCCCAGTTTCGTGCTCCTTGGCTGGCCTGGGACTGGCTGTCCTGTTGGGAAGGGAGATGTATACAACGGGCAGCATTTGTTCCACTGTGTTGCTTTTCCTGTCCTCTTTCCTTTTTGGGTTAATTGTTTTATTGTTTTATTCTGCTTTTTACTATTCCTTTAGCATTTATCCTGGATAGTACAGCATACTTGACTTTCAAAATCCAATATAACAATTGTAGTAATATTATATAATGATACAATAATGTGTTATATATTCACATAGCAATCTGATGTAAGAAATGAAAGTCCTTAGACTATTTTTACTCTATTTCTTACCTTCCCGATGTTTATATATTGTGGTCATGTATTTTCATTCTCTCTATTTTATTCACCACATGATATTTCTGTTATTATTTTATAGTTACATTAACTGAAGTTTCTCTAAAATTTATTTTTTCTATCGCTCTTCTTTTCTTCTTACATCTCCATGCTTCTATGTGAGGTCATTTTTCTTCTGCTTGAAAAACATCTTTAGTGTTTTCTTTAGGTAGCATCTGCTGTCTAAAAATATCTTTATTTTGCCTCCATTTTTGAAACATTTGATTGCTTCCCTAGTGGGCTGTTCAGGACATTGTACCAAGTCTGCTGATTGGCACAGTGAAAAGACAGCAGAAGCGGGAAGGTCTCACTGACATCCCTGTTTCTGGTCTGCCCTGCCGGTGAGGCGCCCACCCCAAACCCGGGGAAGGAGATGAGCCCCTGAACGCCCGTCCTGAGGAAGGCGGCCCTGTCTCTCTGGAGGCGAAGGTCACAGAGGGTTGGACAGGCAGCCCCGCTATTGCCTGTGAGCGGCTCACACCCGGGTGTCCCGCCCAGGCCTCCACGGTCACACGCTCATGAAACGCTGCGCAAAACACTCGGGCTTTGTTGTTTTGGGTCGTCGTTTTCTTGTGCGGTCTCCTCGGCATAGAGCTCACCCTAAAGACGCTCTTCTCTGCCTGCCTCAGTCTTTAGCGCTGGAGCCCAAATCCTGGGCCACACCCATGCAGGGCAGGTGCTTGCGGTTGACCTGCTAAGGTCAGAGGGGCAACAGCTGGAACCCAGTGCGAGGGAAGAACGCTTTTCTGCCTCATACCAGTTACGGTTTCTCTGATCTCGTTTACCCTGATTTCACAAACCACGTCCTTGAGCTCACCCCTGCCATGGAGGGCGGAGTATGTCCCAATCCGTGGCACTTCCAGGGTGCTCGGAAGCCCGTGGCCTGATTGCCTCAGGGACAAGCCCAGTCCTCAGGCTCTGCAGGCCAGGTCCGAGCCACAGGGAGAGTTAGAAGGCTTCCACCCACAAAGGCACTGGGTCAGACTGCACCTGCTCCTGCTCCAGCAGGACCAGAAGGCTGTGCATGAAATGCTCCCACTGCAAAGTCACTGATGACCCGTGCTATAGGAGTGTGGAGAGAACTGGCTGGAGGCAGGGTAAGGCAACTGCACAATTCTGAAATTCAGCTGCACTTTGATCGAGCACGTATCAGGAGGCTGCTTCATGCCAGGCCGTCCTGTAGAAAGATCCAGGTTTCATCTCTGTAACTGTTCCTTGCCTGGCTTTTCCTGGTGCACTATTGGGTGAGCAGTGTGGCCCGCCCCCATGCCCCTCCCAATGCCGCCCTTCACCCGCCTGGGCAGTGCAAGGCTGGGTGCTGGACCACTGACCAAATACAAACGGTGCAACTCCCACAGCAGCCTCTGTTCCCAGAGCGAGGCCCACTGATGTGGACACCCGCAGAACAAGGGAGGCAGCGAGTGAGCGAGGGAATACACATCTGGTCTTATGTTGGGTCTTGGGGCAGGCGAGGCCATGGACAAGAGCTACAGAAAAGAGGGGAACAAGAGGTAAGATTACTGTAGAGTGTGGCCACCAGCGTTTGCACTGAGGGTGCCAACTCCATGCAAAGATCTCAGCACAGTGAGAGGGGAGTCCTGGAGTGGACCCGGGGTGTCCCCAAGGCCCCTGTGATGAAGACTTGGTCCCCGCGGTGGGGCTGACGGGAGGAGGTGGATGCTGGGGAGTAAATGTTCCTCCCCTGCCATCACTGACCTCCTTACTCCTGGTGGTGAAGAATCCTTTTAGTTCTATTCAATCTCATTTGCCTAGGCTTTGCTTGTGCTTTTGGATTCCTACCCAAAAAGTCATTTCCCAGACCCACATCTTACAGCATTTCCTGTGTTTTCTTCTAGGAGTTTTACAGTCCCAGGTCTTCTGTGAGGGCCTTGACCCACTCGTGATGCCTCTCGTGCAGGGTAGGGCTTCACTGTCTTCTGCACATGGACATCCAGTTGCTCCGAGCCATTTACTGAGGGCACTGCATGTTCCTGGCTTCCTTGAAAATCAAGTGATTGTCAATAGGTGGATTTACCTCCGGGCTCTGTTCTTTGGTTTTGGCGTATGTGTCTGTTTTCATGCTGATGCCGTGCTGATAAGGGGCTAATGTCCAAAATGTGGAGCGAACTCCAAAATTCAGTCTCTCAAAATGATCAGAAAATAATCCAACTGAAAATGAGCCAAGTTTCTAGATGGATATTTCTTGAAAGAAGGCATAGAAATGGCCAACGTGAAAAGTGCTCAACATCATAAGCCTCGGATAACTGCAAATCAGAACCACTCTAGCTAGAGGAAGGTAGGAGGCAGCCAGGGCTGCTGGGGAGGTGGAGGAAGGAACCCTGTGCATGCTGGAGGGAGGGGTCAGTGCACCCTGTGGACCGCAGAGGCCCCAGCGCGAAAACAGCTGCCGTGTGATCCAGCAGCCCTCGACTGGGCCCGCTGCGGAGCCAGGGTGTGAGCTCGGGTGTCAGGACATCTGCAGGGCTCACAACAGCCACAGGGGGCATCAGCCCGCGTGCGCCAAGCAGGAGAGGCACAGTCTGTGTGGCACGCGGGCAGTGTGGGCGCAGTGCAGGACGTGGCGTTCTTGGAATGCATCTGGACCAGATGGACGGAGACAGCGTCACCTCACTCCCACGAGGCGTCGTGGGAGTTGACACTGGCAGGAGAGAGTAGAGCGATGCTACCAGGCAGAGAGCGGGAGGGTCAGAAGGAAGAAGGGACCCCCCGTCCAGGTGTTGGCAGCAGACGATGGGCCTTCCCCCGAGCTGCACGGCCTGGTGCCTGGCCATGACTGGTGGGCCCTGTGCCTGCCCAGGCCTGGGTGTCCTGGCTCCCTCTGTGACAGCCGCCCAGCTGCCCTGTGAGCAGGCGGACGTCTGTGGAGGGTGAGGGGCTGCGTGGAGCAGGGCCAGGCTGTGGTCACCAGGGTCATCACTGGCCACACAGACTCTGCAGCGGGCTGCACACCAGGAAGTGCATGCGAGCCTCTCCCCACAGCCTTCCCGGAACAGCCAGGAAGTGTGCAGCTGTCGCTTTAAGCTGCTGTGTGGGGCCACTTGTTACTTGGCAGGAGCTGACTGACACACATCACTCTGGTTTCTCACGGGAGGCACAGAGGGGCCATTCACTCAGGGACCTTTTGGGGCAGAGGGCAGGGGAACTGAGGAGAGCAGAGCTGGAACCAAGAACCTGGGTGACACCTGCCTGACCTCTTCCAGAGTGCTGATGAGGCGCACATGGAGGGAGGCCCGAGGAGCGGCCTGGGGGCGTCAGCGTAGTCACAGGAGGTGCAGAAAGCGGTGCCGTCCTTCCCGGGGCAGGGCCTCGGGAGCAGCTGCACTCTGGCGACCCGAGGGTGCAGAGGGGTGCCCCGCCTGCTCCGTGTGGCACTGCACCCTGGGCTGATGGCCACACAGCCCTCCCTCCATGGTGACTGGTTTCACTTGGGATCTACTCTCCTGGCAGATCGCCTGCAGCCACCACACTGTGCGTCAGAGCCCGGAACTCACCCCCCTGACCCTCGGGAGTGTGTTCCCTTGACTGACACCCCACTTCCTAGCCCTCCCTACCACTGCCTCACTCTGCGTCTGAGTCAGACTGCGCTGGCATTCGTGCTTCTGTCCACTTCACTCAGCTCAGGGTCTCGCCTCAGCCTGGCTGTCCTGAGTGACCGGCTCCCTCCTTGCACGGTGGAGTCACTCTCTTGTGCTCATACTGCATTCTCCGCACCCATAAATCTGCTGGTGGATGAGCAGGCCGTTCCCCCGTCCTCCTGTTGTAAGTAACACGGCAGTAAACTCAGGTGCTGGCACTCCTGACATACTGATTTCTTCAGGTGCAGCGCTGCATCACCGAGGGCTCTGCTTTTCGTATCTTGAGGTGTGCACACATCGTCACATCCTGCAGCCGGGCCACGGCCCACTCTCCTCCCCGTCCCTGCAGTGCCAGTTCCCCTGGGCCTTTGACAGCAGCCTGTCAGCTGTGAGCCCGCTCGGCACCCAGACTTTCGAATGTCCTTGACGTTTAGCAGTGCAGAGCACCTGTTGGCTATCTGTACGTCTTCATTGGAAAAATGTCCGTCTTTAAATCAGATTATTTGCTTTCGTTTTTGCTGTGGACCTTTATGGATGCCTTATATATTTTAGATATTAACTCCTCATCAAAGATATGGCTCGCAAATATTTTCTCCCATTTCATAAGTTGTCTTTTGTTTTGTTGGTTACTTCCATACCATACAGAAGCCTTTTAGTTTATTCTTGTTGCTTGTGGTTTTGGTGTTGTCTAGACAAAGGAAAAATCCTCGCACAGACAGATGTCAAGGGACTTTCCGGCGTTTTCTCCTGGAAGCTCTGAGGATTCCAACCTTACGCCCAGGTCTCAGCCTAGGTTATGTTAATGTCCATGGGCCGCCTGAGGCGGGCACTGATTTCACTCCTCTGCAGGTCAGCACCCGTGTCCTGGCCCGCGTGCTGCAGTCTCTCCTTTCTCCGATGTGCACGCTCAGCGCCCTTTTCACACGGAGCAGACCAGCCACGGGCTGACTCCGGTTCTTTTGGCAACACCTCTGCTTTATGCTGTGCATTTCCTTCCGGTCCAGGTTTTGTCAGGTTGCACCTCTTCTCCTGTCTGCTCTGCTGCTCCTTAACTGGAGGCCAGGTGCAGGGCTGGGGCGGCCGTCAGCCCCATTCCTGCTCCGTCCAACCCCAGCCAGCTGGCAGGGAGGCTGAGGCCAGAACGCGCTGGGATGGTTGTGTCGATGCAGCTTTCGGTTAGCTAGTTAGTGGCTGGTTGACTTTTCCAGTTTTCCAGATTTTTAGCAGCGATTTTTTCCGTCCTTGCAACATTTGTTGAAAGCATGTCTGGCATGATGTGCTCAACAGCTGCACCGAGCTCAGCACTCACGGGTCCGAGCCTGGAAGTGGGGAAGGGCTCAGAGGCATGTGGCTCCCAAGGCTGGCAGTGGCCGAGCCGGCACCGTGGGAAGCTTTTGCGTTTAATCTCAGGATTCTTCGCCTTACTGGGGGCAATGACTGAGCCCAGGCTGTGCCCCCCAAGAAAGGCCAGGCTCCGGGTCTGCCGTGCAGGAGAGCTTGTTCTTCATCAGGATGCGTGGTCCTGACACTGCCACAGAAGCCGGCAGGCCGACTGAGTCTGAGTATTGCGTGCAGTTGATTTCACTTGGAGAACAGTTTCTGTATTTAACCGTGTTCCCCATAGGCTTATATACATTTTATATATTGTTAGTAACATTGTATTTGTCAATAATATATTTATACCATATAATATACAATACGCTGACATACATATTAGACAATGCAGTTATATCTGAGTTACATAATGGTACACAGATGAGTACAAATAAAGCATAATTACAACACTTGTGCATATTTTACAATCTGAGAGATTCAGGCTAGGAGGCTCGCAGGAGCGCTGGAGTCAGGGCTAATGCTTAGCTGGCACAGACTGGGACAGCTGGCTCTGTTGTCGCACATGGAGAGGTTTCCATGACGGCACACACCGTCTCCCTGAACCCTCAGGGTAACCACAGCCCTCCCAGGTGAGCTGCCCGGCGCCCTCCTGGGGCTCCATACCTCTCCATACCCGGCTGTCTGAAGATGCTTGTCTGATGCTGTGCTGGCAGGGAGGACTCACTCAGTGACTGTTGAGTGCTTCATGATGATGGGCTTCCTGCCCAGCAGCACCGTGGAGTGGGCCCTGTGCCTGGGCTCTGCTCTCCTGGACAGCTTCCCAGAGCTCAGCCTGGAGTGGCTCTTCCCTGCGGGACCACCCTGGCCTTGTTCTTTGCCATTGCCATGGGGCCTGAAGCCCTACTGAGCCCTCACCCTGCTCTTCCCTAGCTCGACTCCGGTGCTTCAGTATGTATGAGGCTCTGCCTCCTGTTAGTCCTGAGTCACTAGTGGGCCACCTTCTGTTCTCCTTGCCAAGACAGGAGCCAGGTGTGGAGAAGCGGAACTGAGAGGAGATGAGGGAGGGAAGGAGCTGCCACCTGCCCTATGTCCTGTGCTCTATGGAGAGAAAGCCCAGCCTGTTGGAACAGTTTTCTGTGGCCGGAGCTTGGCGTGCAAAGGACATGGGGTAGGGGCTGAGCATCGAGGGCTCAGCCAAGACTTGACCTTCTGGGCTCCATGAGGGATTGGACACTCCTGAGCCTGTGTGGAACTGAAGGAGGTGAAGTTAGATCTATGTCTCATGAGGAGCACATGTCAGCTATGGTAGGGGAGTAGCCCTAGGGGAATGGGGAAATTGTGGAATCTGGACTCAGTGGAGTCAGGGGGAAGTGGACAAATTCCAGTGCTACTACTAAGGGGGAAAGATGAGCCGGCCAGCTCTGCTTCCAGGCCACCACGAGCTAAGCATCTTTGGTTCCCATGTCCTTCTGCCATGATGTTCCCGGCTTGGAGCGGCAGACCGTGGACTGAGCCCCCTCAACATGTGAGCCAATTAAACCTATCCTCCTCTAAGCCCTGGAAGTCTGGTGTTGTGAATCAGCGATGGGAAAGCTGACTCTCACCCCTCAGAACTGCAGCTCTATCATGGTCTGACACAGCCTAAACCTGCTCTCCCTACCCCCTTCCTGCCCGTGTGCATGTACGCGCGCGCACGCATGTCTAACTCATTGCTCTTATCCCCATGCTTTCAACACAGAAATGGGGATTCAGAAGCATGAAGTAAATCATCCAGGTTCAGAGTCAGGAACCATGAGGGACCTGGAACTACAAATCTAGTCCGTGCACCCTTGAAAGCCTTGAACTTTTGACTGCACTGTAGGCAGCGAGTCAGACCCAGCTGACTTCAGAAGTGGGTCAGGAATCAGCTTTCCCTGATGGTTTCAGGGTCTGTCAGAGGATAACGGAAGCACCAGGGCTGAGAGCCACTGTGTGAGCTGTAATTAATAGCAGTGCCAGCTGCCAGTGCACCAGGAAAACCCAGGCATTGTGAATCTGCCCCGGCTTCCCCAAGAGACTGATGGGTGAGGAACTCACCTTAAATATTTAACAATCGATATCTCAGGTACCCATCCGACCATCTGCAAGTTGGCATGTTTATAAATACAAGGGCTGGGCTTCCTTGCAGTTCCCGTGGAACTTGCCTGAGTGGAGGGGTGAGAGTGCTGTTCTGAGTGGGCTGAAGCCAGGGTGAGTGGAAACGCCCCCTAGTCTTGGCGAAACTTGAGTCTGCTCATCCCAGCCTTTGCCCCGAGCCACCGTTCACACCCTTGCCTTGCTGGGGTGACAGCATGCTGGGTGCAAGGGAGGCCAGGCCCTGGGGACCCTGGACACCGACCAGATGGTGCCAGTTTCACAGGAGCTCAGTGGTGGGGGTTGTCTCTGCTAGTCCGTCCTGGAGCTGTGTCAGGCGCTGCAGGGTTTGACTGCCCTGGGGGAACCGAGGCTGCAGGGCCCCGAGGTGGGCCAGGATTCTTCAGCATTCCAGCTGCTGGGCCGAGCTCCTCGGCCTCCTCCTGCTTAAGGAGCTACACTGTCCCAGGGAGGTCACTGTGGAGATCTCAGGGAAGTCTCATTGGTACGACTCGGTGCCCGAAAGTGGCCCCATGCGCCTGTGCTCGGGGCAGCCTTAGTCACCTGTGTCCTTCGCAGGGCGGTGTGAGGGAGTCACTGACGCTTCTGCTTGGCCATGACCCCGCCACGTCTGCCCCCTTGCCCCCGTCCAGCTGCGGTCCCCACCTCGTGGCCCAGGGTCCCCCAGCTGCAGAAGGGCTTCAAGGCCTCTGTGCCGGCAGTGTGGACTAGGAGCGGGTGGCCGGCTGAGGAAAAGCTCGCCAGGCAGTGTGGATCTGGTGCAGAATTTGGGCTTGTTTTGGGAAGACAAAGCCGGAAGGAGCAGGACAGGGCTGCACAGGCACCTGCTCCCCACCCAGCCCGCTTAGGGGCAGACGGGTCAGGTCCCAGGCTGCTGCGGAGCCAGTGAAGACAGGGCTGGCTGTGTCTGAGGCCCAGGAAGACCAGCAGTGCAGCCACTTTGGAGCGCAGCCTCGCTGCTCGCACTGAGTGGCAGTGGTGGCAGAGGAGACACCCACAGTGTGGCCTTGGCAGCAAAGTGAGCAACTCAGGAGCAGGAGAAAGCAGATCGGGGTGCCAGTGCTGGCTCAGTGGGTCCTCTCCCCCAGGAGCTGCCGTGTGGATCAGAGATGCCCGTCCGGTGGCCGCCGAGCGTGCTGAGAACAGCGGGCAGATCCCCTTCCCTTGCCGAGACTGGGCACGGCTGCCCCCACGGCTCCCAGGGAAGCCAGGCCTGTGCGGGTCTGGTCCAGGAACAGCGGCTGAGGTGCCCATGGTCCCGGCCCCCAGGAGCCTCTCCCTGCCCATCAGGGCCTCGGCCCTCAGGGTGCAGAGGGCAGTGGCGTGTGCGACGATCCGTGGAGGTGAGGTTTTGCCCTGAGGCCCAGCCTTTGTGCCTGGCTCCTTCCTTTCCTGAACTGGGTCCCTGGGGGAGAAGGCTGCGGAGCTGCACCTGGGTCTGTGTCCCTGGGGCCTGTGTCTCTTCCTGTGTGAGGGACCCAAGTCCGTGCAGGGAGAGGAGCCCTGGGACAGAGAGAGACGCGGAGGGACTGGACTCCAGGGTGGGGGGCGTCTGCGTCTCCCCAGATCAAGCCGTTTCCCGCAGAATCGGCTTTCACAGCCCCAGCCCAGCACATGTGGATCCTCAGGCTGGAAGCAACTGCAATCCTGCAGACCACACATCTACGAGCGCTGGACAGAATCGCCACCCCAATGCACCACAGCCTTCCCGCCAAGTCCTGCTGCCCTGAGGCCAGAGAAGCCAGACGGACACTGCCCTTCCTGAGGGACGGACACCACTCCACACCTTGGCAGTCAAGCTGACAACCCAGCCGGAGGAGCCATTTCTAACCCATCTACCTCTGTTCAAGGAGAAGCCATCAGCTGCCCGTTAAATGTTAGTGCTTGAGCTGCTGGGAGCAGAGAAGGGAACACATCGCAGAGTTGCGAATGCCGTCGGAGCTCTGAGTGGTGGAGGCACTGCGTGAAGGAAGGATTCAGTGCCCACTGAGCCACGCAACTGGTCTTGGACACGTGGGAGCAGAGTCACTGAAGCCAGGGAGAGAGCCGTTGTCCCATCTCCGCGCAGCATGGTGACCCTCGGTGTTCAGGGCGACTCCGCAGTGGGGCCTCCGTGGATGCCTCCGTGATGTGGGACTCGCAGGCCTGCCCAGGCCCCCTGCGACGGTGCCCAGCACAGGAGCACACAGGCGCTGGGAGGTGAACACAGGTGCCCTGTTTAGACTCAGTGGCTGAGCCAGCACGGCCTGTGCGAGGGCAAACTCCCGGCTCTCCGGACCCCAGCTGCTGGCTATCGGAAACTCGGAGCCAGGCGGAGGTGGCCTAACCGTCCAGAGTCACCTGCCTCGGGGGCCACAGGCAGTGGGACCGTGACAGGCACGGGGAGGCCGGCTCCTCCATGCTGCTGCTTCACTGATGCGAGCCAAGGAGGCCACAGCTCTGGTCGGCCGCCAGGGCATTCTGGCCGGATTCTGAGGCCCAGGTGGGGTGCCTGCGGGAGCCAGGGGTTGCATCCGGGAGCCGGGACAGGACGACGCTCGTGCAGCAGGGAAAGGTGAAACCACATCTTCCTGCAGCAGCTGCCACCAACAGCAGTGGTGACCGGAAATTGTCTATGCTCAAAATTTCCCTTGAAAATCCCTTCGGAAAATACTAATTTGGAGGCTGGATTTTTCTTCAGTTTGGGGAAAGTCCCTCTTTCTCTTCTCCTTTTATTTCCTTTTTTATTGAGATCTGGCCTCATTTAGTGGTCCCCACCCTCCGCCTCAGCCTCCTGGGTACCTGGGATCACAGGCACGTGCCATCGTGGCTGGCTAGGGTCCTTGTTTCTTAGCGGGCACGTTGGCACCACGTGGTACCTTAAGTTTCTGTAAAACTCGGATCAAACTCAGAGCCCTGACACACTTGGCGAGGGGCCGTGGGAGCACCCGAGGGGAGCCCCACTCCCTGGGCCGAGCGTGAGTGTTTGCGGGCGGCACACTGCACACTGCACACTGCGCACTGCGCCTCCGACTGCTCACTGTACGCGGGTGAAGTGTGAACGCTCGATTCGTCTCAACACGGCCTCGGGCGCCCACCAGGTCTCCGCACGAAGTCGGCAGCGGCCTTGTCCCTGTCCCTGTCCCCACCGAGGCCCCGGCCCTGCCCCTCTGTCTGCAGCAGGCCAAGGGCGGGACTGCGGGGCCGCCCCTGGGCACGCTCAGTGGACGGGTTCCGCGGAGCTGGGGCAGTGGGCGGGGCCTCTGCCGCTGGGCAGCCCCTAAGGGAAACCTGGGCTCCGCGGAGCCCTCAGGAGTTCCTGGAGGTCGGGTAGCAGCGGGGCAGGAGTGTGCAGCAAATCTGTCACACACCGCAGGCCTCTCGCGCCCACTGTCTCGGGGATCAGAGGATGTCACCCCCGCCAGAGCCCGAGACACGCCGGCGGGAGGCGGCACCAGCAGCTGCCACTAGGGCGGGTGAGGAGAGGCGGAACCCGGGTGCTCCCCCGCCTCAGAGCTCTGTCCCTGTCCCCTCCCCGGCGTGAATGGCTCTAACCCAGCCACCTTGGGACTTTTCTGGTCCAGATTCTGAGCCCCAAGCAAGTGGCTCCAAGATGGCTCCGGAGGACCCAGGCACGGCCCCGGCGCCTGATCGCTGCCTCGTCTGCTCCTCACCCGCACCTCAGGGACCCAGCCTGCCATGCCCACTGCGGTCACAGAGCCGCTCGCCAAGAGCCGCCCGCCCCGGCCTGCCCTGTCACGCTCTGCTTTCCCGCACGTTTCCCTCACAGTGTGACTGGGTGTAACCTGTGTGTATTCTCTGGTGAGGGGAGCGGTCCTTGCTGCATAGTTCCTCGTGGGTGGGCTCAGAAATCATTTGCCCAGGATGCCATCAGGTGCTGTGTTGACCCTGCTTCCTCCCTCGACAATGGGAGCAGCTTTGCTGTCAGTGAATCTCAACCCAAAGGCATTGTTAACGAGGCTCTCCCTGCTGCCCTCCAGCTGTCCCGGCCGGCCGTTTGTTAGTGAGGCCAGCTGCTCTCCAGCCCCCGGGTCGCTTCTGTGTCTTCCCTTCCTTTCCAAGTGTCCACACCACACGGTGCTTTGATCGCCATGGTTTTGTGGCACAATGAAACCCGGTGCTGTGATGCCACCCGCCGTGGCCTCTTCCGGAACCCCCTTCACCAGGCCCAGCACCACATGGTGTGGCCCCGCCTGCCACTGCGCTCCGCAGGCCCCAGCCCCCTATGCTCTCTGAGCCCCAGGTGCCCAGCAGGCGCTGCTCAGGCGCCTGCCGCTGGCTGCATCCCTCTCCCGGTGCCCAGAGCCCTCATCGGCCCTCGGCCTGCTGCGTTTTCCTTCCTGGCTCCTTGTCCTGTGCTCACCAGCCTCCTGCAGCCGCGGGGTGACTTTGCGTCAGGACACTTCCGGGGGACACTTGAGACAATGTGCAGGCTGCGTCCCCCTCACCCGGACCCCCAGGATGACGGGTCACCCCTCGTGGAGAGATGGACAGCACAGTGGGCATAAATGAGAATTTTCCCAAACTGCCCAGTACCGAGCAGGGTTCCAGGGACCCCAGTTCTGTTTTCTGTGCCTCAGCACACGCTCCCTGCCTCGAAGGCTCTGGGCCAGCCCCCGTTTCGGGGGTTTGTTTCCTCTCTGAAGCTGAGGTACTGACAGGCTCATGGGAGCTCTGCTCAGGACTGCTGTGGAGTCAGGGAAATCAGGCACAGTGGGCCCCAGCCCAGAGCTGACAACTGCAGAAAAGCCACCTTCCTGCTGCCCGGTCACCCGGGGACCTGGCTGGCTTCACCCGGGAGGCACTGAGGAGATGCCAGGTGCCTCCGCCCTGGCACAGAGGAGCTGCTGTCAGCTGCCGACCGCCAGGCTGAGGCGAGCAGAGGGCGCCTCCCTGCTTCCCTGCCTGGCGCACAGGGAGGGTGGCTGCTGCCACTCAGCTGCTCTGCGGGAGCAAAGCTTTTCGGGGCTCCATCTTCTTCCTCACCTTTCTCCTCCCTACCCCGTCCAAGTGTGCCCGCACCCAGCTCTTGAGTTACGAGGACATAAATCTCCACCACAAATTTATTGCCATCATTTATCAGCTCCTGTTGTTCAGTGCACAAGCAGTTAATTTTAAACTGAAGTGGGGCTGTTTTCATTAATACCCATGGATTAACTCCCTATGAAAACACTCAGAGACAATTAATAGCATGTGCCAAAGTGCTGAACCAATAAATATCCGTGGCCCTGCCTTGTGTCTGGCGATAAAAGACACGGACTTGCCCCGTCCCCCCTTCTCCTCCCGTCCGTGGTGTCAGGGCCATTCAGGGACATGAACCATATGAAATAGGGACAGCCCACCCACGAGTCCAGAAGGCTGTTTGGTGGCATCCAAGTGACACCGTCAGGTCTGAGTGGCAGTGACAGTGAGTCTGAGTGGACAGCGCGCTTCTGAAGACGTCACCCCACCACTTGCCAAAACTCCTGGCTTCAGGGCCTTGGGAAAGCAAATGCCCTTCACCCAAAAGGGTCCCGAGCCCAGGCTGATTCCCAGCCCTGCCGCTAGGTAGAAGCTGGAGTTCGTATTTCTCAACACCTGTAAGGAAGCAGGTGGCCTGCAGTGAGAGGGGAGGGTTGGCATGTGCCCGGAATTCCAGACACTCAGGAGGCTGAGGCAGAAGGACAACAAGTTGGAGGCCAGCCTGGGAAAGTTAATTAAAAATCAAAAAGGACTAGGTATGCAGCTTAGTGATAGAGCACTTGCCCAGCAGGAGCATGGTCCTGGGGTTCAAATTCCAGTCCTGCAAAAACAGAAAAGCAAAAACTTTTATACAAAGTGCTAAGCGGAGGATAGTGGTGACACCTGTTAACCCAGCAACTTCTGAGGCTGAGCTTGGAGGATCTTAGTTTGAGTCCAGCCTGGGCAGCATAGCAAAAGTCCTAAAAGCAATCTAGAAAGCTCTGGATTTTGCCACTCTGGGCACAGGAAGGATGCACAGCCAGTGGCAATGTGTTATTCTATGAAAGCTCGACTTGAGTCCTCAGAGAGGTTGTGTAAGAAAGCGGTTTTCTCACTGTGAGGGGCCTGATGTCCCCCGCTGCTTCCTCCCAGCTGTCAGCTGTGGGCTGCTGCTGGCCAGTGTCCTGGGCCCTTGGCGGGGGTGACAAGCCACTGCCCATCTTTGTTATTCTTTCCTGTGTGCCAATGCTATGTGCACATCTTAGGTCAGGAGAATAGCCCTGGGAAGAAACTCACGCTGTGCATTAAAAACTCTCCCATTGCTTTCTCCCATCTCCTGCTTAAATATGTTCACCATGGCAAAAAGTAGCAGCTGGGGTGAGCAGGGAGGACCACGAGCTCACCCTGGCCCACCCTGGCCACCCCCCATGCCCACCGTGTCTTCATGAGGCACAGTTATCCCTTCTACAACCGCCTGCCTCCCGCGTCCCCGTGCCACAGTGACAGCAACCCTGCGGGTCTGGCCAGTTTGGGACCAGGCCACGGTCTGTTTCTCGGGGCCTCCGTCTGGGGTGCTGACCTTACTGTAAACCAAAGGCGTGGTGTTTGTCCGCTCACGCACCCCCCCCCCCATTTCCCCTGGGTAAACCCTGGGATTCACCCCTGACCTCTCACGCACAGCCCGCAGTATCTCCTGAGGTGAGTCAGCTGAGGCAGGATCTCCAGCTCAGAGGACAGGGCCAGCGCAGCCTCTGTCATCAGGACTCAGCAGGTTCCCCCACCCTGAGTCCCTGAGCATGGTCCCAGCCCTGCTCCGGTTTCTGCAGATCCCTGGGCTCCCCTCCCCTCGGCCTGCACCCCATGCCCCAGTCCAGGGCTCTTCCTCCACCCTTTGTCCCCTCCTCTGACTGCTGAGCCCTTCAGAGTGGGCCTAGCGGGGGCCCTGGGAAGAGATGAGTTGTGCTTGTGGGAGCCTGGGTGGGGCCTCCCGAGGGTGGGTTGCTGGCTCTCCATTCCGACACTGTGCCTGTCAGCCCTCACCAAAGGCTGTGCCCAGGCCCGGGGAGGAGCTCAGCCTCTGCAGTGCTGTACGACACTGACAGACATGGATGTGCACAGCAGCGTCCGAAAGTGAGTGCTGCCTGCATATTAAAAGAAAACCACTTCCTTGACTTTGTTATGGAGTGGACCTGTCCCTCCCCTCCTGCCCTGCCCACTCTGCCCAAATGTCCCAGGTGTGGCCCTCAGGGCAGCACTCAGCAGGGACAGCCGTCCTGTGACTCTCTGGCAGTGCCCAGCACTGCCGGGCAAGCTCCTGACACAGCGATGTCTCCCTCTTCAGCTGGGTGCTTTCCCCTGCAGAGGGAGGGACTTTTCTGACCTCACACACCGGGAGAGGCAGCTTGGGTGCCCAACAGCAGATTTATGGGTGCTGGATGCAGAGTCCTGACCTGTGGGAGCAGCTCGTGTGGCTCTGGTGACCGCAGGAAGCAGTGCCGGTCCTCGCCTCGCTGTGGCTGTGCCTGCGGCACCCGTGGTCAGGGACAGTGGGGTGGGGACAGAGCAGGGACTTTCTTTACCACCGCACAGGTCAACCTGGCTGGGAAGGAGGTGGGCACCACCCTTGGGCTCCTGGCTCCGGGTCACACCTGTCCTGTGGCTCCCCTGCCCGGCCTCAGCATCGCTCGAGGCCCCCATGCTCCCCAGGTGCCCAGCTGGCTGCTGGCCACGGTCACCTGTGTCCAGTAGCTGTGGCCTGTGGGGAGGACACAGAGCCCCTGCATGGGCTGAGAGGGAAGGAAGGTGCCCACCGGAGACCCCACAGTAGCAGGGAGGTCACAGCAGAGGACAGTACAGGGCCGCACGGCCCTTGGCCAGAGAAGTCCGGCTCCCATGTGAGGCCTGATTCCACTCAGCATCCACCTGTGTCTCCCTGGCCCTCAGATCCTAAACCCCGACTCTCTACTGATTTCGCGTCCCACGCACATCTGTGGCTCAGCCTATCCCAGGTCCACCTCTTGTGTCTGGAACCCCTACAGCCCCGGGGGAGCAACACCTGAGCCCTGAGACCGGGGCTGTGTCAGAAGTCAGAAAACCCACGCTGACAGCTTGAGTGGGAAGTGGGACATTTCCTATAAAGAGAGGACACCTGCAGAACATGCACCCAAAGTAACTCCAGGCCGAGGCCACCGAAGCACCATCCCTGGGACCGATCCACAGGACAGCTTCTGTCTGGCACAGGGCCAAGGGAGTCTTGACGGAACTGCCCCAGTGCCATATTTAGGCGAGGAGAGCCAGTCCAGGCACTTTGGACACTGAGGACCCCCTCCTTCATCCTCGGGGTGCCGTGAGCCTCCCTCCTGGCTGCTCTCACCCTGCAGAGTGCACGTTCTCCACCTTTAAAGGCTCCATACCCTCGCTGCCTTTTCTGTGTGTCCTGTCCTACCTTCATTCAGAACACTAGGATCTGGACAGAGGGGCCCAGCCAGGGCCCGGTCACCTGTGCTGCACTGCAGCCCCTCCCTGCGGTAACCTCTGCACCCAATCAGGTGCTCCCCACTCCTGTTCTGGGCCTGCCCCCCACCCCAGAGCCCAAGGATTCCTCTTTCTGAAGGCTCAGCCTCACAACTCATTTTCCACATGGGTACGGTCCAGCATCGTCAGCCCTGCGGTGTGAGCGGGCAGCCTGTCTGTGCCCAGCAGCTGTGCCGTGTGCATGTTTCAAGTTGTGAAATCTCACATGTTGGCAAATGCACACAGGTTTTAGCCCACAGGCTGGTGAGGTATCACATGGGAGCTCCCCTGCATCCCAGCTGATGTGGTGAATTAGCCCGGTGAGTGAATGCTACATTAACTTTGTGCACTGGAATAAACCAGTCTGGTTGTGCTGGATTTGGGGAGAGCATGTTTAAGCATTTTGCATCTATGTTCAGCAGTGAGATTAACTGGTAATTTTTATTTCCTTCAATGTCCTTTTTATTTCTTGACATCCAAGTAATATACAGTAGAACCTCTCCTCCTCCATTCTCTGAAAGAGTCAGGTGCTGTTAGCAATTTCCTAGAGCACCGGTGACAGCCACCCTTGAGGACATTAAGGACTGGAAATTTCTTGTTGGGAAGGTTTTAAAATTTTTTTCACTATGGTAGAACAGTTCAGGTTTTTTATTTCTTTTAGTGTCAGAATTTTTCTATGAATTTGTCTATTTATACCCAATATTTTCTAGTTTATAGGTATAAAGCCAGCTCATAAATTTCTCTTATTTCAACGACCACTGTATCTATAGTCATTCATTCCTGACATGGCTTATATGATCCCCTGAGGTCCTCTGTAATAGGTCACTCTCCCCAGGGGATATTCAATTTCCTTTTTTGTTTGAAAGTGCCAACATATAGTTTTGCTAATCTCTATTATGTTTGTCTTTCATTATTTTTTCTCATTACCTTTTCTTTCTACTTGCCTTGGGCATAATTTAGTGATCTGAATTTTTTAAATTGAATTATAATGCAGTGATTTCATTCTTTATTTCTTGCTAATATATGCATTCCAAGCTATAAAATATTATTCCAATGTGGTTTAGTGAAATCTTTTAAATTTGAAAAATTTTGTATTTTAACCTAAATAGTCTTCCCCTTTGATGAAGTGCCTCTTTTTAAATCTCAAGCTTCTTTTTAATCTGAGATATTTATTCTTATTTTTGCTGAGATTTGAATGTTCTTTATATATTATAGATTCAAGTTCCTTGTCAGATACTGACTTTGAAAATGTTTTTATTGGTACTGGGGATTGAACTCCGGTCTTTGCGCTTGCGAGGCAGGCAGTGGAACCACTGAACTAAATCCTCGGCCTGAAAATGTGTTTTTTTTTTTTTTTTTTTTGGTCTGTAACTTGTTTTTCTCATCTCTCAGCAGTGTATTTTGAAAGGCCAAAGATTTTAATTTTAGTAAAGTCAATGGATAACTTTTTAAATAGATTACACTTTTGCTGTTGTATTTAAGAACCATTTCAATAACTCAAAATCACAGAGTTTCTGGTACATTTCATTCCAGAAGTTTTATAATTTTAGGTTTTACATGTAATCCTATGATCCAATTTATTGCACAAAGTGTTAGGTATACAAGGAAGTTTTTCTCTCTTCCTCTTTTTTCTTCTTTTTTGTAAGTGGAAGTCCAACTTTCAGACCATGTGTTAAAAATTACTCTTGCACATTTGTAGAATGAGTTGACTGCATTGTGTAGATCTATTTCTGGAATCTGCTCTGCTCCTAAGCTCTGGGAAGCTATGCTTTTGCCAATACTGTACTGTCTTGATTACTGTAGCTTTAAAGTAAGTCTTGAGATCAGTTAGAGTGAGACCTCTGGGTTTGTTTCTCTCTTTCAGCAGTGTCATAGTGAGTCCAGTTTCTTTGCCTGTGTAATTTTTGAAATCAGATCATCAGTCTGTACAAAAGATAGTGCTGGGATTTTTTTTGTAGTACTAGGGATTGAATCCAGGGCCTTTGTGCTGAGCTACATCCTCAGATGTTTTATTTTTTATTTTTACTGAGACTGCACTGGCTCCACAGATGAACTTGTAGTGAACAGACTCCTTAACAATACTGAGTTTGCCAATCCAAGAATATGGTGTATTTCTCCACTGACTTAGATTTAATTTAATTTCTTTGATCAGTGCTTTGTAGTGTTAGGTGCACAGATCCAGGACGTATCTTATTAGATTTAATGTTATGGATTACATCTAGACAGCTCCCCTAAAGTCTCATGCATTTTGGAGGAAGTTGGGTCATTCGTTACCATCAGTAGATTCATCCACTGATGAGTTCAGAGCTGACAGTGCTGTTAGGAGCAGGGCCTGGTTGAAGGCAGTCACTGGGGGTGTGGCTTGGAAGGGTGTGCTCTTGTCCCTGGATCCTTCCTTCGCTTTCAGCTTCCTGGCTCCATCGGATGAGTAGCTTTCCTATACCATGTCCTTCCGCCAGAGTTTCTACCTTGGAGTCAGCCAAGCATGAACTGAACCCACTGGAAACAGAGCCAAATAAATCTCTCCTCCTTTAAGGTGGGAGTGTTGGGTATTTTGTTTCAGCAATGATAATGTAACTAACATAGATTGAGAGTAAGGTCTTTGCTGTGATTGTTCTTGATCATATGGTTCAGAAGACTTTGGAAATTTTTTGAAGGAGGAGTATGGAAAAATTTAGAGAAGCTAGCAGCTGGTGAAGCTTAGAATGCTTTAAGCAGAGCCTGATAGGTGATTCTGGTTAGAACTCAGAATACCAGAATGCTTACAGAAATGAAGATAGTAAAGACCAGGCTCAGGAGGTTTCAGATGAGAATAAGGACTCCATTGACAACTGGACCAGAGGCCATGTGTGTTACACTCTGTCATAAAATTTGTCTGCACTTTGTTCATGTCCTGAGACTTTGCATGAGACAGATTAAGGGCAGTGGACTAATTAATCTGGCAGAGAAAATTTCAAAGCAGCCGAACATTCAGGCTGCAGCATGGATACTGCTGGCTGCTTTTAGCCAGATCTACAGTGACAGTCAGGAATAAAAAGCAGATGTGACAAGGTTGCAGTTTCATCAGAAAGGAAGTGCCTGCAAACTTGGCACAAAGGCGGGCCTGGTTACTGAAAAGATTAGCATTAAAAATAAGTTAATCACTTTGCAAGGACAATAAAGATGGCCTGAGGGCATGTCAGGAATTAGCAAAACCCCACCATTTGCAAGCTCAAAAGCATAAAACTATAAAGCACTCATTTGAGAAGAGAGTCCCTGAAATGCTGCTGGAGAAGGACTGCCTAGGGAATCAGTTACCTGCGATTCAGTCCGCTGTGCTTAGTCATTCAGGCACTCTGAGACCTCGCAGCAATGATCCAAGGGGTCCTGGCTACTGCTTGAGCTGGCAGCAGACCTTGGTGTCATCCACGTGGTTTTGCAAGCATGTAGAATGCGAGAGTTGTGGGATCACCCAGATTTCAGAGGAAGGCCTGGGAGGCCAGGCAGTGTCCCCTAGAGGGCAGTGCGTGAAGCTGTGAGGGTGAAGCCAGAAGTGCAGTGGAGGCCCCAGGAAGTTGGAGAAGCCAGGAACGTGGAACATCTGCTGAGGAAAGCTGCAGGCAGTGAGCAGAGCCAGCCAGAGACAGCCCTTGAGGCCTGCAACCAGCAAGGCCCCAAGAGCAGGGCTTCCCAGGTCCTTCGGAGCTCACTTCTCACTACTACCTGCCCTAGAAACGACATGGAGCTACAGGATGCAATGTTTGTCCTGCTGGGTTTTAGTCTTCCTTTGGTTCAACTGCTTTCTGACCTATTCCTTCCTTTCAGAGTGGAAATGTCTGTTATACTATTGTATGTTAGAAGTATTGTATGTCAGAAGTATTTGTCAGAAGTATTTGTATGTTAGAAGTATTTAACCTCCTTTTTGATTTTCACAGAGGCTCACAGCTAAAAGTCTGCCCTGAATCTCAAAGGAGACTTTCGTGCAGGAGATCAGCTTGAAACCGTGCTGAGCAAACTAAAATATTATTGAGTTGGCTTATAAATTGACTATTGATTGAACTGTGAGTCAAGCTGGATGAGCTTTCGGCTGGTGTACAAACAGAGCTCCCTGTGCCAATGGTCACGAGTGAGGTCTAAATGACTGATGATACTGTGATGTCTCTGATGGGAAGATGACACTGCAGCTGAGGACTTATGACTCTTACGCAGCTGCTCTCCCAGATCAGACGTTAGCAAAAGATAACACAGGTGGCTTGTTCACTGTGACCTGTCCTTTGAAAGAATGCATAGTCCTTTTTACAGGCCTGGCCTGGTAGTGCCTTAGCCCACTGTTCTTACATCTGCCTTTACACCCCTGGTATGTCATGTAAACAATATACTGACAAGTCTGGAGATGTGGTCTTGGCAAGGAAGAGCTAAGGTCAAACCCCGGCCCCCCGTAATAAACAATTATTTGTTCTTTATTTTTATTCTCTTAGATTATTCTTTCATCCTCTGCCATACCCTCAATCAGGTGGTCGGGTATCCCCTGATACTTTGGGCTTGGAATTTTCAGCAGTACTGGAACTGTTAAGATTTGGTGACTCTTAGAGATGGACTAAATGCGTTTTGTATAATGAGATGGGGATGAGCCTTTTGGGGGCTGGTGTGGAATGTTACGGCTTAGATCTAAAGCATCCCCCACAGTCTCATGTTTGGAAGGTGATGAGGTCACGGGGTGCTATTCTCCTTAGTGGAGTCATCCGTTGATTAGCTCATGTGCTGTAGGAGACGGGGCCTGGCTGGAGGTGGTCACTGGCGTGTGCCCTGGAAGGGGCATTCTTGCCCTGAATCCTCCTTTCTGTCTGCTTCTTGGCTTCCTTGGGGTGAGCAGCTCTCCTCTACCAGGCCCTCCACCATGTGTCTGCCTGGAGCCAGCTGACCATCGACAGAACCTAGCAGAAACTGAGCCGAATAACCCTCTCCTTTACTTGCTGGTGTCAGGCATTTGTTTCAGAGACGGGAAAGCGACTACTATACCTCAGTACTTTTGGGGTGCTATTATAAGTAGTATTTTTCATATTCAGTTCCAGTTGTTCATTACTACTACATAGAAGCATAACTGATTTTTGTGTGTTGAGCATGTGCTGCTGTAGATTGAACTTTGGCTGTTTTCCCTGCCCTCTAAATCAGAGGTGGTGAACCTATGGCATGCATGTTATTGTGTTTTCAGAAAGAGATGTTAATATGAGTTGCTTTGCTAGACTAAACCCCCAGCACTCAGGACTCACTGCACGTGGGTACCCTGTGATGAATAAGCAGCTTTGGCTGCGTTTTGGGTGCGCGTGCGTCTCTAAGTTCGCTATGGCGGCTCTCGATGCACATGGCAGCCCCTGTGCTGGGGACGCAGACGCAGCCCATGGCGGAGCGCGGGCTCAGATGAGGTCTTGAGAACAGGGTCTCCGCAATGGATCCCAGCAGACCAGTGCGCCTGCCGGCCTCATCTCTTTGTTCTGCAGATTCTCCTTAGAGACAGCGATCCATCCTGTGTGGATGGACAGCTCTCCTTTCTCTTTAAGGTCGGTAACAGTGACACACTGAGCCACACTGCAGCCTGAGGGGGAGGAAAAGCCTGGAGCTAGATCTGCTCTTTAAAATTCTCCAGTTCGTTCATCATGAATATTTTCACACTGAATTGTCCTTCCTAAAATGTGCGTGAAAATGCTATTTACCTCTGAGAGTCCGTGCCCCAGGTGAGGGCTTCATTTGCTGCGCTGGCTGCGCTGGGCCATGGCCCTGTGGCTGGGAGCCTCATGCGCCCGGTCCTGCCTGTCACAGGCAGGGAGAGCGGGCTGTGCCCACGTCTCCGTCCTCCTCTCCACGCGCCTGGTCCCACCTTGTGCGGGCTGAGTTGGCACTGTCTCTGGGTGACGTAGGGAGTGTGGCCCTTGTTTTAAATAAAGCAACCTCTGTAAATGATGGGCAAAGAAAATCCCAGCCCACGGTGCTTGGTGTTGGAGCAACCACCATCGTCTTTAATGTTTCACGTGACCATGCATAGGTCCTCCTGTGGTCGGCCCTCACTGCTCCAGGCAGGAGTTGGGGACCCTCCCATCTCCCAGGCAGGGGCAGCGTTTGTGTCCCAGCTCAGGGCTCGAGGTCACACACAGCTGGAGTGGCTCTGCAGCGACAGTCCCACCTAGGTGTGTGAAGTGGGACTCGGGACTGGGCTTGCAGCTTAGAGGTGCAGCACCTGCCTGGCTTTGAGCCCCAGCACTACCAAAAAAAAAAAAAAAAGAGGAGCTCTTTGATTTTAACTTGTGATTCTAAACTCCAAGCTGTCTTTAGATGAGCAACCCAACTGGCCACTTTTGGGTCCCTTTGAGCCGAGCGCCGTCTCTGCAGGATTTGGAATCAGTCCTAGTGTCTCCTCCCCCTCCTCGCTGGAGCAGGTCCCGATGCGCTGCTGCAGGCTCTTATGCTGTCAGGGACACTGCCGCCCTCGGTCTCACCTGGTGCCCTGGGTGGGTGGTGCCCGAGGCCTGGGCCCCCAAAGCTCTGGGCAGCCAGCTGTGAGGGTTGCACAGGGCACGCAGTCCTGTTCTCCCCGGTCGCTGCCTGGCTGTGCCCTTCTGCCCCACTGGTCTCCTGGGCGGCACGCAGGCCTCTGTGCTGAGGTCCATGCTGGGTCCAGACTGCGCGGCCTCACTGCTCTCAGGCCGCTGTCCCCGTCCCTAGGGACTTTGTGGCACCTGTCTGGCCTGGCTTGTCCCCGACAGGTGACAGTTCTCCCCACCTCTCCCTTCCCAGTGGCACTCCTCCCCTTCCCGGCCAGGGCGGGACTGTGGCTCCTGCAGCCTGTGTGACTCGGTGCCGTGCGTGGCCATGTCGTGCCCTCTGGGCAGAGCATGGGGACACTCAGTCCTGCGTGGGTAGCGGCTCCAGTCACAGTGCTCAGTTCCCTCTCCGTCTGCTTCCTGTGTGGCTCTTCCTTCTTCTGCAGGGAGGGACGATGAGCAGAGGCAGCCCTGAGATGGGGCAGGGGGAGCAGTGCTGTTCATTGCAGAAACCCTCATGGTTCTTAACTCAAGGGAGACAACAGCTGCTCAGCACTTGGGCGTCCAGGATGCCAGCCGATTTATAGCCATAACAGCTCCAGGTTTGCCCTCTGTTTTGTAATCCCTCTCTCTGGAAAGAGAGAAGATATTTTTGGGTCTCCCATCCAAGAAGCTAGGGACGCCTCTGTGCTCTGTGCTGTCGTCCCTCGGGGAGTTACTAACGTTTTCTGTTTTGGGCCAGGAAGCGCCCAGGAAAGCCCTCCATGTAATTACTTGGCTCTGTGCAGCCCTGGGGGATGCTTGAAGGCGGAAGCTGGGCGTAGAGGAGGCCGCAGGAACCTCTGGAGAGTTCTCCGAAGGAGAAGCGGGAACCTTGTGGATGAGTACAACTGCCTTGGAGCCCAGCCCTGGCCCAGCGGCCCAGAGAGAACGGAGCTTTCCGAAGAGACCGTGGAGGTGTGGCTGAGGAACGGCAGAGGAGCCAGATGCACCCAGTCCGGGAGCCCTCTGTGTTCTGGCCTTTGCTGCAGGGAGCGGAGTCAGGAGGCTACAGACCCCTGGCCCAGGCGGGGCCGTCTCAGGCACACAGTCTGTCCCCCTTCTCCACAGCCCTCAGATGTGAGCACCCGGGATGGCACATGGTCTCCCTGGGTTTGCTGAGGACGCGTCTCCCCCTGGGAAACCCCTGCTCTACCTGTGGGGCTGCCAGGTTCACAGCAGGATCGGCACACAGAAGTCAGAGTGGAAGGCAGCCTGCGAGCAGTGAGCACTGCGGACCCTGAGAGCCCAACATGGCGCTTGGATCCCAGGTGGTCTGGGGGTCTGCTGACAGCCTCTCGGGTGTGTCTGTGCTGCCACTTCGGGAGAGCCTAGCACTCGAGTGGGGGCGACCGAGGCCCACGGACCTCTCTCGCTATCCCCGAGGGCCTGGCTGGAGCCTGAGGCCAGGGAAGTGGCAGCTGCTGCCCGCCACCCGCCACCCACCCGCGCTGGACCAGCCCTCTCTCCAGTCTCTGCTTGCAAAGGCAGACTGTGGGCGTGGGCTCCACCAGGATCCTCAGGACCACCAGCCTCGGAGTGAGGAAGGGACAAGGTGTCTATGGTGGAGGGTGCTTCACCCTCCCAGCTCCGTGATGGGGCTGTGTGTGCACGTGAGCGTGAGCCTCACGGGCTACGGGAGAAGCTTGAGTTTTACAGCTGTGAATGGCACAACTCGCTGTAAAGCGACGGGCGGAGGTTCCGAGTTTATTGGGCTGCGGGATCAGTGCTGAACCTGGCTCACGGCTCTGCTCAAGTCCACGAGAGCCCAGCTGGGCTCATGATGGGCTAACTCATCCCCCCAGTGCAGATGTGGGACCGCTGCTCCCTGCACCTCAGCAGGCCAGTGAGATGGGACTTTAAAGAGGTGGCTGCGTTCAAGGTGGGCAACCCGACCGGTGTCCTCCTGAGGAGAGGACTTGGACCCCAGATGCCCACAGCCAGAGTCACCTGCAAGTCACAGAGACGGGCCTCAGGGGACAGCTCAGCTGCTGACGCCTGGCCTTCACCCTTTGGCTTCCTGAAACTGGAGGAGGGAAGTCTGAGCCGTCCGCTCTGTGGTATTCCTTGTGCAGCCCGGTGGACGCACAGAGGCCCGGGCAGCGCTGTGTCGAAAAGGGGCCCCCTCAGTGCCGTCAGCACTGTGCCCAGCACCTTCCAGTGGGTTACTGCCTCTCTGTCAGGAGCCCAGTGGGCCCGGGCACTGCCCTTCCTCTCGCTCCTCTGGCCCGCTCCGGGCCTCCGGTAAGCATCCATGGCAGTGTGGCTCCTCCTCAGGCCTGGTGACGGGGAGATGGCTATGGTGACCTGAGATCCCGGTCCGCATGGCGGGGCCACGGAGGGAGGCAATGCAGGGCCTGCTGTCGGGGACGAAGGTCTCCAGCGCTCCCCGTGGGGCAGACAAGGGAAGTGGCTTTCCCGGCAGCAGGAGGCTGGAGGCCCGGGGAGGCCTGAGACAGATCTGCCCCCGTGACAGGGCGGTGGGGGTCTTCAGAGGCCCGCATTGCGCATCTCCATCCTGGGCCCCCCGCCCCGCCTTGAATGTGTGTCCCACACGTGATCCCCAAACCACTCATCATGGGTGTTGTGGGAGGAGCCTCTGAGAGGTTAGGGGTATAAGGCCGGGGTCCCTGTGTGGCCCTGCTGGCTTGACAGGAAGAGGGTGCTTGTCTTGCCCTGCCACACAGTGCCGTCTGCTGTCTGAGGACACAGTGGGTGGCCTGCCTCTGATGCCAGTGCTGGGGTCCTGGGCCTCCCAGCCTCCAGGGCCATGAGCCACACCAGCCCCTGTGCGCCGTGCGTTACCCAGGCTCGGGCAAGCGGCTCCAGAGCAGGAGACAGCAAAGATGCGTGCCTTCCCCCGCCTGGGCGAGTGTGACTTCCTGGCCTGCGATGGCCCGAGTCCCCTCTGCACTCTTCTGGAATGAGCTCTGAGATTTTCCTTCCCCAGCTTCACAGCCCGGTCCTCAGTGAACCTGCTGGCTTCACCCTGCACAATGGCACACGCAGAGCTTTTGCCTCCTGTGGCCCAGGCCAAGGCGGTGGGGGAAGAAGCAGATGAGCTACGCGCTAACCCTAGAGCCCAAGGCCACACTGGAGGCTGGTGGGAGAGCTTCAACCCCCACAACAGACTTCCGGTCCCCAGGCAGCCCTGCCGGGAGGCTGAGGGGCAGGGAGGAGTACACAGGACTTGACCCGCCGCTTTAGCTGGAAGCCTTACTTGGTTCTCCTTGAAGGTGGAAGCTGGGTTTTTAAAAGCTGGGAGCAGAGGAGGCAAAGGAGGATGGGCCCTGGCCCTCAGGGGGGTCTCCCTCCGCCACTGCTGGCCAGGGGAGGAGCTGGTGGGCACAGCTCTCAGCACTGCTTCTCCAGCCCTGTTACCCTGTCCACGGCTTCCAGAGTCAGGGCCCAAATGCAGAGGGGCCCTTGGTCCACCCTGCCAACACCACGAGAGACAGCCTTGCCACTGCAGCCCTGGGTTCAGCCTCCGGGGCAGGATTCCCTCCCGACTTCATGGTCGCAAGCCATGAAAGCCAAAGAAAACTGGTGAGGAGAAATGACCCAGCTCCTGCAGCAACGATCGCCAGGAAACCGCAGGAGCTGGGGATTCGGAGACACTTGAACCCCTGGGTGTGAGGATCTCATCTGGATCTGCATGTTGGCAAAGCTGGTAGGAAGGAGTACCTGAGCCCGGATAGGCTGGATGTGTACAGTGGGACTGCAGACAGGTCTCATGTAGGAGTCTGTCTTAGAGATCCACCCTTCCCCTGTTATGAATAAGGGGGCCTGATGTAGCACAACCTGGGGCCTGGGAAGTGGGTGTGGGGCACAGGTGGGTGGTCGGCAGCGAGGTGAGTTCAGGAATCAACTTCTGGTTTTCTACATGCACAGCACTGCCATCATGAAAAAGCCAACACGGCGGTGGACATCGGTGTCTCTGTCCATGTCCTCAGGTTCTTTGGCAGGATTCAGCACCCGTACCGAAGGTTCCAGGTCACAAGCAAACGTGGCATGGCGCATGTGTTCCAGAGACGAACCAGCAGCGATTCTGCTCTCCTGAGTCCAGGGACACCCTGCTTCTTCCTGGGCAGGCCTGGGGGGATGGCGGCCCCTCTGTCAGCCCCGCCGAGTGGAGTCGAGGCGGTCAGGGGCGGCGGGCTCGCCTTGCTGGGGCCTGCTCTGGCCTCACTGGAGCTGACCTTCCTGCAGCTGCTTCTGGCGTCCACAAGCACTTGGGGCCCTCTCGGCATGCGAGGGAGATGTGCTCACTTAGGAAGGAGGAAGCGGACCTCGCTAAGCAGATCTCGCTCCACGCCACCCCAGCCCTCTGTTCCAATCTGGCTTCTTCATATCCCAGGAGGTCTCTTCTTTGGGATGAACCCAATAGCAGCAGTGGTTACGTGAGTGATGCTCTGCAGTGTGCCCTGCACACACTGCTCTCACTGCCTGAATGACCTTCTAAGGCAGGGAGTGTCCTTGCTTCCATTTTATAGATGGGGAAACTGAGGCTCCTAATGCTGCAAAGCTCGCAAAATGAGGAATGAGGGTGAAACCCAAGTGTCTGGCCTAAGACCCGGGACCCGTTTCTTACGCCGTTTTTCCTACTTAGCTGAGATGGGTGTCAGAGAATCTGCCCAAAGCGGGCCTGAGGTGACAGGCGCACCTGGTGTGCTGTGGAGTGACACCACCTGTGTGTTCACACCAGTGTCAGTTAATGACTGGCTATGGCACTCAGTGCCCTTGCAGTACGTCAGGGTGCTGACCACTGGACACATTCTAACTCATAAAATACCCACAGGCACCCGGTTAGGCACTGTTATAACTCTTCCCATCCACCAGTGGGTAAACTGAGGCACGTGCCAACACCACGGAGCTCCCAAATGTGGAAATGGGGTCTGCCCCAGGCGTCTGGGGCCCAAGCCCGGGGTCTGGCCGCACCGCCTCCCTGAAGCCCGGGCTGACACGCCAGGCCGAGTCAGGACCGAGGCAAGGTTGACTAGATTCCCACTTCCAACCCCGCACGCTGAACACCCACATGAGCCTGTGGCCGCTCAGTTCTGGAGCTTGGGGTTGGCCGTAGACAGCTTCTCTCCTGACTTGGTGGGAAGCGTGCTAAGGACTGAAGACCCCCTGCGAGCCGCAGTGTTGCCCACGTCGCATGCATCCTCGCAGGCCCTCGGCCAACCCCTCTGCGCTGGCTGCAGGACCCCGGCCCTGTGACCTGCATGGATGATAAGGCATGCGCAAGGTGGCTGGTCCCAGGGAGTGGGCCTTGTCGCTGCCGGGGTGGCTGGGTGATGCAGAAAGGTAGCCCAGGCAGGGACCAGGGGACAGCAGGGCAAGGTGGAGCCTCCTGTGTGGAACCGGGATTCCGGGCTGGTCCGCAAGGGCACAAGCCTGGCCCACCCCGGCCCGGGCATGTGTGCCTGCTGAGCTGCGGCCCTCACTGGGGCCTGTGGAGCTTCTGCCCAGCGTGAGGCTCCCAGGCCCCAGTGCAGCTCCTCTCCCTGTCCCTGAGGCTGCCTTCCTGCTGCTTGTTCCTCCACCTGAGCCTTTGGCCTCAGCCTTCTGTTGAGCCCTGGACCCGCTGGCTGCACAGCTCCCCTTGCTCTGTGCTGTTGGCCCTGCTGGTCTGCTGTCCTAGGAGGAGCCCTGGCACACTGCTGGGTACACGGCAGGCAGGCAGGCAGTGCTCGCTGCGCGGTGTGCATGCAGCGAGTGCAGGGCCTGGGGAGCGGGTGCCAGACTCCTTGTGTCAGTATCACAGCCTGCCAGGGGAACCCTGCTCTGCCTTGGTTCCATCCCCTAGGGTGGCCTCAAGGCTCAAGTGCCCTTGGGCCGGCTCTGCTCCCAGGCTCACCCCTGCTGTCCTTGTGAGGCTGGGCTGGCATGTTTCTGGGTGCAGAAATTTCCAGGTTCCCTCACCAGATGCCCCTGGGAGTGACCCCGGGAAGCCCAGGGGCAGGGGCAGACTCAGCTTTGCCCAGAGGGGACAGCGGTGCCCCCCCCCCCACTCCTCAGAGCCCCGGGCGCCCTGGGCTCCGCCCTGAGGACCTGGCACCAGTCACCCTCTCTTCTCAGGGTCTGGATACCAGCCACGCGGTGCCCCATCTGGATGGTGCCTCTCACCCTGCAAGACCCCTGCTGTGTGTCCTTCCTCAGCTGCTGCAACCCAAACATTCCGTTTTGCTCCCCAGTTGAACCCTACAATCCTACTATTGAGGCTACACTGGAGACCCTGTGGGAAAGCCTGGGGCACCCTATTCCTCATCCCGGCTGAGCCCCACTGACACCACATGTATAGCACTCAGAGTAACAGGCACTCAGGGTGACGGCTTGATCTGAAGTGTCCCCCAAGGCTCCCGTGTCCAGAGGCTCGGCTTCTGGATGGGCACTGGGTCATGGGGTGCTGACCTCATGGACAGATGAACCCACTGATGAATTCATAGCTGGGTAGGCTGTAGTAGGTAGAGGCTGGCAGATAGACCATAAGGTGTGACCTGGAAGGGCAGGTCTTGTCCTAGCCCCTTCCCTTCTCCCTGCTTCTCAGCCACCATGATGTGAGCAGCTTTCCTCCACCAACGTCCCCCATGCTGCTCCTACCTTGGAGCCAGCTGACCATGGACTGAACCCTCTGAAACTATGAGCCTCTCCTCCTGAAGGTGACTTAGGTCAGGTATTTGTCCCAGTGCTAGAAGGTGGTTGATAGGCAAGGTATGCACGGTGGGTGTAGTGCCCTGTACTTGTTCCAGTAGGTGAACCAATGCTGCCCATTAGAATACAGGGAAGGACAGCACACACCTGACCCCACCACGGATCACCCAGGTGTGGGCAGTCCTGACACTCAGACACCCAGCACCATGCACAGCAAAAGATGACACAGCTCCCATAGCATTAGCAATTTTTTATTTTCCTTTTTGTTGCATAGGAAATGCAGTACTTGCTTCCAGTAATTGTACTGTAATGTGAGAAGGTGGTAGCACTAATGGTTGAATACAAGAGTTAAACTAATCCACACCAGCTCAAAAAACCTGTGGAGATTTAGTTGAATAAGAATGGACGCCCACAGTGATTCTCAACCAATTACAAATTGTCACAGAACACAGTAAACTAAAAGGATAACTATGAGAGTCAACACGGTACACTAGAGGCACGGGGCCCGGTTCACAACCACCACTTCAGACCGAGTTATTAACACGGGGCTGCTCAGCACCACACAACCTGGCCCCCGCGGTGGGGCTGGACAGTGAGGCTCTCTGCGTGGACAGCGTCCACGCGTGTGACTGTTCTGGGCAGAGATTGAGGCTCCTAGGGTGGGAGCTGCCACGGGACCCCAGCGACCCTGGGGACCCTGCTGAGCTCCCAGCCAAGTCTGCTGGTGTCTCGTGCGAAGGGGGCAAACGCCTTCTTGGGGCAGAGACAGCCGCGTGAGCCCAGGGAGAGAGAGGAGGCTGGCTGTGTCATGTCACCCGCACGGCCAGTGGCCCTGTGGCCTTCGGCTGAGATGATAACAAAAAGCCAATTTACTATTATTGCCAGGAGAGAAATACAAGAAAACAATCAGGATAACAGTCAGAGGGGAAAAACATTTGTCATTTTGAGAAGTCAAGCACAAAACAGCAGGAACAACACCCCGATTTCCGGTCAGGGCTCCCCGAAGCCCCGGGGACCTGAGAGCTTAGTCTGGCCCAGTGGCTCCAGGGACGGGGCCCTCTGCGTGTGCTCGGGTGGCCACACTCTCTTTGGGGAGTTTGTGTCGTGGCTCACATTGCACACGGAGGGCAGGCGTGGGGTGAGCTTGGGGTCCAGGCCTGCAGAGGAGGCCCCGCCCACGCCCAGTTTAGGGTCCTCCTAATCTGGTTAGCGCAACCCTTTGGGGAATCAAAGGCAGATGGGTACTGACAGGGTAAAAATGAAAGATGAAGTGATTTAACTCGGGAAGGGAGTAGTTCCAAATTCAGACCAAAAAAAGTGCATCTAAAAAATTCCGTGTTAATAACAAACTTTTGCTTATGAACCGGGCCCAGACTTTGTACAGAGTTTTACTTTTGAAGGAAATGTTGCAATTGTGCATGAAACTGAAGAGCCACGTGATTTGTTAGAATTATTTTTCCTTTTTCCTTAACACGAGGAGGTCTGATGTGAATGGTCAAGTATGGTACCTGGCCGGACGCTGTCCCTCTACGGAGCTTCTTCCGGGGCAGTGCAGCCAGCAGGGCCAAGGGTCTACCTGCACCCGGAAATGTTCTCAGAGTGGCTTCTTGGCAGAGTTCTTGGAAGTCAAATGTAGTGCTGAGACAAAACCTCACCAGGTACTGATTTCTGAAATCAAACACCCAGGCCTGCCCCCTAGGAAAAAGAAAACAAAGCAAAACAAAAAACCCAAAACAAAACACAAGTAATACTGAATTTAAGTAAATGTATACCTCCAAAATACTGAAAACACCGGAAATCAAGAAGAGACAGAATTTGCGTTCTCGGTGAAATACCTTTAAACCTAGCTGACAAGAACCAAGTCAGAAAAGAAGACTAACATGACTGAGTAATACTCACACCGTTCACTAAGCATATGGAGAGCATGCATTAATATTGTACGGTTATTTTACATCACCTATACCAGAGGTCCTGACCGACAGACAGCGAAGGCTACCGGTGTAGAAAAATCTTACTTCAGAAGAGCAATATAATACAGATTTCACAGGCACTACATTTTAATATATCAGGTATTATGCTGGTTTTCTTATAATTCTTTCTGTCCTAAAGCTGGCATTATAACAATGACCAAAAAGGCAAGGATTGAAGTAAACGGAAAGTAGATACCAAAGTCGATATAGTTTTCTTCAGATAGATTAGTGCATAGTTCTCATGCAGATAAACACTGCTATGCATTTACACTGCTGGAAAGCAAAGTGAATTGAGCCCAAGTTGTCACATTTGTGTAAATCATTTTGTCAGCCTGTAATAGCACCATGTAATGGATTTGCATTAAACGTTAGATTGATTTCAGAATTGGTGACACAGTATTCACTACAGTTAAGTGCTATGGAATAGCTTCAATGGTACCTGCTATATATCAAAGCCATTTTCATCCCACTGCATTTTTTACTGGGAAAAATAAAAGGGAAACATCCATGACGCTAAGGAGACGGGTGCGCAGCCTTGGACCGGAAAGCAGAGTGGGTGCTAGGTCAGACAGGAAGTTCATGCGGCCTCAAGACAAGGTGGCCGGGGGGGATGGGCGGCTGCCCCGTGAGGCCAGGCCTGGGAGGGGGCAGGGGGTGCCCCGAAACTGCCCCACACCATGTCCGCCACATCTGACTCTGTTCTAGGGAGGCCTGTGACCAACAGCCAGGAAGAAAGGAAAAGCAGCAGACAACAGCGGGGGAGAGACAGAGACAGAGACTCGGGGAGGGTGCGAGCCACACCAGGGAGGCAGAGTGCATCAAAGGACATCTTAGAGACCCCCAGACAGCCCGGGGAGATGCCTGTTTTAATCCAGGTCTCATAAATACTTCCTGGCACCGCCACCACAGAGTCCAAAGCACGCGGGGATGAGGGTTCTAGGAGCGAGACCAACTTTTCGAGGTGGGCACTGCATACTCCTGTGGGCTGACTGAGTTCTTTGCCAGGCAAGGCTGGGGCCATCCCGCTCTGGTGGGAAATGGAGAGTGGCCACGGGGCCTGCGGGACTGGCCGTAGTGGGCAGGAACAGACAATAAACAGCTGTGGAACAGAAAGCTCGGAGGAAAGAGGGCTGAGGAAGGGCAGAGTGGCAGCGGCCGGGCCTCTGCTCAGGAAGGACTGGGTGAGCAGCTGGAAATGGTGAGGGTTAGCATTTGTGCCTCTGACTTCAGTTACCAAAGAAAAACTCAGGGAGCCCTGGGAGGGACTCTGCCAATCTTGCCAATGCCATCTGACAGGCGAGAGGGCCCCAGTGTGCCCCAGTGCCAGGGCTGGGCCTTCACAGCAGAGAGCTCTCGGTCTGCCTGTCTGCACCTCAGGGAGCAAAGTCTTCCTCAAATGTCTCTGCGCGGCTCTTAACCTAGAGAACCAAACACTCTGATGGCTGGTGTTTCTTTTTTCCTGCTGATCACAACCGAACTACAGTTTCCTGCTGCTGTCTGGACGATGAAACGTGAACAAAGTGGTAACTTAGTGTGTTTAATACTTCACCCCTGTCCGTTATCACCCTAGACTGCCTCCCTCATGTTTTAAAGCCTTTAAAACATTTTTCCTGCAAATCTGTTCAGAGTTCCCTAATTTTAGCTTCATCAGACTTAATACAACAAAATACCTTCAAAAATACAGCATACCTGTAACGTCCATTTACAATGGTTTCTCAGTAGACCTACACTTCTCAAGCATAGGCATATGCTATACCATTGAGAAAAAAAAATAACTGTATTTAAATACTTACAAAAAAAAAACCAGGAAACAGGAAAGTTTTAAACTTAAATCCAGTTCCCAAAGGGGAGAAGAAAGAAAAGCAATTCTATGAATGCTGCCTTTATAATGAACAATCAGAAATTTCACTAGGCTAATTTGACAGAAATTTTTCCTCATTTAAACAACATTACAAAAGTCCTGCATTACAAAATAGGGTAGAATAAATCAGTGTAATCAATAAAACTATACAACAATACAAATTACATATCTTCTGAGCGGGCAGTTTATCCCCTCTTTGCAGTCATGACTACAACATGCTCACTAAAAACAACTAAAACTGCCCAAACTATTGCTTAGTTTGTTTTGTTTAAAAAAGGGTGCAATTTTATTGTATATACAACCAATTTCCTGGAATACCTTGACCTATCGCAAGGTTTTGACAAAATGTTTGTCTAGGCTTTTCCCTTCACTGTGAAGCACTGAAAGCTGCTAGTTTTTCTTTTTTCTTTTTCTTTTTAGTGCACATATGTCATCATAAAGTAATGCCCAGCTAGGTGCTATCGGGGAAGGCAAAGTATGCTGGCTACAGGAAGTGATACCGTACGCTGACAATCACACCGTACAACAGCGCCAAACGACTATTCAACCACTTACCAGACACATATGAAAAATCCAAAATGTTTTATTTTATTTTTTTTCCCTTAAATAGAGATAACCAGTAAACAATTTTCAGAACTTGGAAGTTTAAAAACGTGCATATAAAAATGGGCATTATATACTTTTTATTGAATGTGGATTGACTGCAGTCTGCTAAGAAAAATGGGGTGTGGGTACTGAAGAAAAGGAGTCGTCTTTTTTTAAGGCTTGCTTGTGAAAGGAACAGTTGTAAAAACAAAATTGCTTGAAGCAGGGTCAGCTTAGTGCTTCACAGTTTGACTGCTTCTCTAAGAGGAGCCCTTCCTGCGCACGTGCATTCAAAAATCACAAAAAAGTACAAAGACAAACACCTAAAACACACTGCGTCAAGTGCAGCACTGACTTTGGTCAAATTAAAAAAAAAAAAGAAAAATTAATCATCGCTAAGCTTCTCTACATGATATAAGCAGGTATTGCATATTTTCGTACATCTGGGGGAAATAAAGGAAGACTCCAAATAAATTGTAAAATGCAGCAACATCCAAAATACTGACATTCTAAGCCTCTACAGATCTCAGAATAGCACTGCCACTGACCACACAGGACAATAAAGACTACTCCTACCTGCGAATGACTAACTGTCTACTTAGTTCTAGGTGTTGAAACCGACGATGGCGGACATAAAAGTCACATTTACAAAAAGTGTCTCCAAATGCTTGACCAGGGAAAAACCCCTTTCAATAGAGGAGCATGTGCAACAATTCCACAAATAATTGCTATCCAGGGCAAGGCACATTGATATGGAATTTTTGTTTTCGTGCAAATTAAGGAAAAAAAAACAAAACAACATTGTTTTGGGGGAAAGATGAGGAGCAAAGTGACTTCCCAAGAATCTCAGTTACTTGATTGTATAGGACAGTAGTAGGGCCCTTCTGAAGGGCTGGAAAACATAGTTTAAAGGCAAGTGCCTAGAGGAGGGTTACACTATTGTGTCTTAACGCACTCTACTTCAGCCTACGCTAACTATATAAAAATCAGTCACTAACACTAGAACATGCAAACTCCCTCGGCCGGCGTGGCCACCGCCAGGACGCGTACGTGTGTACAGCAGAGGAAACCTCCAGGCTGTCGGGAAGCAAAGGGCGCCTCGCTGTCTGGTAGAAAAATCACTTGCATTTTTTTTTTTGTTTGTTTCTGTTTTTTGTTTTTTTTTTTTGTTTTTTTTTTTTTTGTTTTTTTTTTTACATAAGATACAGGACATTTGGGGGTGCAAACTTTTTTTGTTATTCCTTATCGAGTACCCTCGATCTGAATGGGCACCAGCGTTTGTGTCAGTATTGGTTTCATCATATCATCATCATCATCATTTTCCCATAGCCCAGCTCAGGGACGCAAAGGTCTTTAAAATTCTGGACAATCTCTGATAGAATGAAGTGTCTGATGATAAATCTATGTTGCCAGATACATGTAAAAATTTTCAGAATTGGCATAATTCATGATAGTGACATCTAGCTTATAAAATTAACAGATACCATGATTTCATTTTAGTTATGTGCTTTGATAACAGAAAATAATTAGCATTTAATGTAGTTAACATATTGTGGTAAAAGCACCATTAGATTTGTTTTTTGTTTTTTTTTTTTTTAAATTTTCCTTCAGTTTTTAAAGGGATACAAGTTTAACAATAAAAAACATAAAAAGCAAAAATAGCTCCCCTTTTTCTTGCAAGGCTGTTTTTTACCCCAATAATTTAGAGTCCTGGGGTGCAAGGACTTGAAAAACAAAATAGAATTTTCAACAATCTCTATCTTACAAAGGCATTTAGCTATCCGATGAAATTGCACTTCACTCAATTCAAAATTCGATTGTTCTGATCGTTTCCTGTCAGTTTCTGTCAAAGCAGACCATCTCCCCTTTCCACGTGAAATTTTGTGTCATTGTTGAAATTGTTGAAAAAGAGTTGTTCTTTTTTTTAAATGTAAGTGCAGCATTTCAAAACTTTTTAAAAACTGAATAGTAGTAGTAGTTTGCCATTTTCAGAATTGTTCTGCAACGTGAGCGGATTCACTGTCCTTGCAGGCCATGGTATGGGCTTAACTGCTGACGGCTGAACCAAACCAAACTGAAAGAAAAATAAAAAAGGAACCAACTGCATTCTCTTTTTCCAATATGTTACGGAAACATCGCCCTTTGACTGTCCCGTAAGTATAGATTGCAGATCTCGGCTACTACGAAAGATTTAGTTCTCCGTGCGCCTCCTGCCTGCTCAGGGAGGCTACACCTGCGTGGGTCAATTCAGGAAACACTGTGAAACAGCGGGCTCTGTGGGGTGTTACGACAGGAAGCGTGAGCAAGGGTCATGCTCCGCCAGCCACAGCGCCTCAGTTCACGCCTGAGGAACACTTCACATGCTACAAAGCCCAGCCATTTCCAGCACCATATGAGAGATTACAACAGTCCCTAAAGTATTTAAAAAATCCCGAAAGGTTACGGCCTTTGCTGTTTGACCATAATGCTTGCTGTTTCCATGTACAGGTGGATCTGAATTGGTGTTTTCTCCCCTTCCACTGACAGTGAAGTTGTAGCCGCACGGGGCTGAGGTTGCGTCCAGGTTACAGAGTTGAGAAGGGGTCGGGTGGTCTGTCTGGTGGGTGGTGGGACGCGGTGACTTTTATCCCAGGTACCAGGACTGGAAGACAAGGGAAAGTGTGGTTAGAAGTGTGGCAGCACGTGTGCTTCGCATCGATGCAGCCCTGAGTTCAATCCTCAGCACTGCTGAAAAAGAGTCCAACTGATAAAACCCAGCGTATTTCAGAAGCTGCCCCTCCACCCACGGACTCGGATCTGCACCAGGATTCACTGGTAAGAGTGGGGGATGACAGGAGCAGCGGGGACGCTGCAGGTCACTCCTTGCGTGACACCCATCTTGCTGGGCGGGCTTCGGCCGTGTCCTGAATGCATCTGGCAGCGTGAAGCGCTTCTGCCTCTGCAGATACAAATTCGGTTTCATAGCCTGCGGGGCAGAAACCCGAGCACCTCGTTTATTGCCAGCCCTTGGGTGCCTGGCCCCTCACTCATTTCTCGAGAGGAAGCGCTGAGGGGTGCAAGGCGGCCGTGGGTCAGCAATGGCTCCCCTGATGGGTCCCACAGTGTCTCCCGAGAAAGGGGTGCTTGCTGAAGATGCAGTCTCAACACTGCTTCAACACAGGCCCAAGTGGCCGATAGTGACCCAGGGCTCCCCCCTGGGATCCCAGGCGGACACTCCCGAGAGTTAGATGTGGGCTGCAAATTAACGCTCTGCTCAGCTCAGTATTTCTCAAGTACTTCTGGCAATGGCACATAACAATCAGGAAGCAGCCAGCCTTCACCCTGGGGATCCCCAGAGCTCCGAGGGCCCGGGCCGTCCCCTCCGTCTCCCAGGGTCTGCGTGGCACCTCCTGTCACCAGTGGGCTAGGTGCTGGGCCCAGAGAGACAGCCGCGCACATCGCTTTGTCTGTTGGCAAAGAAGCAAAGCCAGGTAAACAAGGACCAAGGATGCACGAGCATCAGTTTCCCAAGTGAAATCAAAAAGTGCATGGCTTTTGCAGACTTTGCCCTGGCTGCGCTCTGACAAACGCGTTTGTCGCGGGTCACAGGAACGTCAGAGCCTCCTCACAGAGGGGTGACTCGGACGGTCCAAATCCCCACGTCAGAAAGGCTGTGCCCTGCCTTTGTCCCTGAGATTCAACTAGGGACGTAAGAGCTGTCTGATCTGGGGATCCATAGCTCAATGACAGCTATATGAAGGTTGGGATAGGATTTCCTGGTCACACAAGCCACCTTTGATTTCCGCATCAGTTAAGAACCCTAACCCACGCTGAAAACAACTCATCCCGAGCACTTTCAGATGTCCTCTGACCTCGTGCCTGGGCATCACAGTGCAGCCTCTCGTGTCCCCAAAGGGAATAGTCCCAGCAGCAACAAACTGACGCTAGCTGCACAAAAGGCAGACGAGGGGGCCGGAGGGAGAGCAGACCCGGCTGCAGCCCTGAGCGCACAGCGGGGCTCTGGCCTCGCGCCCTTTCCGAGGCAGCTGTGACCCCAACTTCCCGAGGGTGGCAATTCCTGGACTTTCCGCCGAAGAGGCCCGGGATGGACTCGGGGAGTCGGCAGGGGGAGCAGTTCTCCACACCACTGCGTCTGGGCCAGACCTCGGGGCACCACGAAAATCTGCAGTGCTTCTGCACTTCTCTTAAAAAGCAAAGCAAGAAAAAAAAGTTTCTTCACACATCTTACTATTCAGTATGTGCCTTGCCGACAAGGTTACCCAGAGCAGCTCTGTAATCCTTCACTGAAATAGGCTTTATTGATTGCTCTGGTCTATTGTTCCCTTTTCAAGTCCCCCAAGTTCAAGTTCATCCTGGTGTTACATCATGTCTGGTTGCTACGAGCAACCAGACAGCCCCAGACGTGACTATCATTAGCAAGAAGCCCTCGCTCTCCTCCCACCAGCCTTCCAGCGGTTCTGACGTAGCAGGCCCACTGCAAACACACTGAAGTATTTATTCTGCCTAATTTATGACTTCGAGAGCAAGTGGGACCCCCACTCCAAAACCCAACACTGTTGTATCTGTAATTAATCTGTCTTTCCCTGGCACTTGGGAAAGTGAGACAAAGGACTAATTATTGTGTTTCACCCTACACACTTCTTTCGGGGGGGGGGTGGATATTTGCATGGGAAAGAAAACTCCGAGGCCTAGCCCTGGCCCTCTCCTTCCTCCTGCCCTCTTGACATTTCATGAAATACTTTAGCTGCTTAGGGGAATTAGAAAAAAAAAATGCGAAGTGAATGTTACTCCTTCTGAGTTGGTATTCAGCAACACAAATCAACTCATGACATGTTTAAATTTAAATGCTAACCACACACTCTCAGAGTTACTTTAAAGGTTAGTTTTTAATCAATAGGAGTTGCTGACTCTGGGTTTTCGAGCTGCCCACTGCAACTTTTAGGCTTTTGTCTCCGGCTGAGGCTTGCGAACTTTCTTTCCTTGAGACGATTTTAGCAATGATTGGCAGAGAGAAGCCATTGTGCTCTGACCAGCCACAGGGCAATAAAGGAAGGGCCATCCTGGGGCGGGTGTCAATATGGCTCCTGAGGCAGGGGTGGGGGTTCTTTATTAACCTGTGAAAAACCTTAATTAACCCTTTCAGGCCCGACCAAAAGCTATTCTTCAGCTTTTCCACTCCTGTAATTTGACCATTAGTACTTATTCCAACATCACACTAATCTTCATGACAATTAGCCCAGCTACTTTGACCAGGACTTCGAAAGGGGAGTCAGTCAGGGGAACCGCACGGAGGACTTTTCTTCTGGAGTGAGGATGCTCTGACTAAACCATCTACAAGGCAGCAGATGAACAGTCCTAATGATAATATCTGAGCCCCAGTGAGGAGCTGAAGATGTTCACAGTCTTCGGCGAGGGGTGCGGCCTGCACGCGGTGAGCCCGTCCAATGCCATGAGCTTCTGCCAACAGCTAGCGGGCGAAGGATGGAGCAACCCTGTCGGAAAAGCCCCTTCCTCCCTCGGTCTCTGTCCTGTGAACAGTCAAGTTTCAAAACGCTCACTGAAGAATGAGTCTGCATATTCCCTTCCTGAGCCATGCCAGAAAAACAAGGGAAATCTGAGATTGTTACGTTGTTGAGGTTGAAAAGCAAATCACTGTGAAAACATTGCCACATGAAATACAGTTCACTTGTGGAGGGTCAAAAAAAGTCATCTTCAGACAGTTACTGACATAGGCTTGGGTTTCATATGGTTTCTGCCTTCCTACTTTATAGCCCTTTAATCCACCCTGCTGTGGCCAGAGGACTACAAAGGAGCTCTGTCCCTTAGCTGCAGGAGCCCAGTATCACAGTGCGGTATCTGACGATGCCCATCGGCACATTTCCATTAAGGAAGTAAACAGGGCGCTGTGATCGGAACCCTGGAGCTGCAGCCCTTCCCAGGTCCTCCAGCCCCACTCCCACCAGGGGGAGGCCGGGTACAATTAGCTCCATCACAAGGTCTGGGCAGGGGATGTACTGCGAGGGGAGGGGCGTCCTCCTCCAGTGTTCAAGGTGAAACATCAAAAGAAATCTGCAGTCCAGGACCAGAGCTCAGCTTTCCTGCTCTGCAGTCAGATGAAGAAGTAATCGCATCAGGTCGGAAAGTGCTGAGTAAGGGTTTAATAAAGTGCCTGCAGATGTGGCGTCTGCCAGGTATTCACCTCACGTAATGCAAAGCAGCTCCACACTGAACGTGCTGATAAAGTCTCATTTAACCATTGCGGCGCGGCTTTCTTTCCCTTCACAGTTCTCTGAGGAGTTTATCACACTTCCTGCCCTCAACGTGCAGCCCCGCGGATGCTCAGCCCCGCCGTCCTCAGGGTTATGCACCACAGCTGCGCCTGCCCCGTGGCACCCCAGGCAGGAAGCCGGGTGGTGTGGGCGCCCTGCGGTGCCAGGCCGGTTCCTGTCTGCCTCCCGGAGAGCGGTTAGGAAACGAACCAGTTTCCAGGACGCGGTCACGGGGCAGCGAGGGGACTCGGCCCCCGGGAGCACGCAGGCTCCTGTGCACAGGCGCGACTGGTGGGTAATGAGAAGTGTGTCTATGAGAAGTGTGTCTGTCGGGGGAAGTTCTGTTTTGCTCAAACCAAACGCAAGGGGTGCCAGGGAGACTGACAGGCAGACTCTGTTCCTCAAATTAAACAGTTGGGTGGAGTTTCATGCCGTCGCCCTGGCGAGAAGGCTGTAATGTGGAGCCCAGGGCTGGCCGAGGTGCCGCTTTCTCTGCCTCAAGGGGTCACGGGGCACGGCCCCCCGGAGCCGCATGGGCTGCGGGCCCCACGGACTGCCCTGGAGACGCTGCCCATGCTGGCTACGCTGGGCAGTACAGCTTCCTGCTGTTGCTCAGGTGAACTAAGTCCCTTCAGCACACACACACTGCCCTTGGCAGACCTGGCCCGAGCCTGGTGGTGCCTGTCCCTGCCCCAGGGCTCGGCTGCACGGGCCTTGGCCTCCATCGATGTGCAGGAGGAGCCCCATGCTGCTGGGTGCCCCTTGTGCTGGGCACCCCGTGCATGAGCTCTGAGGGCGTCTGGCCTGGGACCCCCTGCTTGAAGGGAGGTGCCAGGCTGCAGACTTCCTGACCCTTTGGGTGCCAGGCACCCGCCGCTCCTGCCCAGGACCTTCATCCCCAAGCCAGTGGGTGGGGCTGAGCCCCAGGACTCTGAGGCCCCAGTCCCATGTTCCCCCACTGTGTGACTTCTGGGACTTCCTGGTGACGGGTGCAGCACAGGTGTCAGCTGTTGGCACTGCCAACCTCAGGCTTTGATCTCCAGTCTTTTCCCCGCCTGCCTATACTTTGTTAAAGCCTGTTTTCGATAACTCTGAACCAAGACCTGCTTGATGTGCGGGAAACTGCTCACTTGGTGGCTGTCCTTTCTCCCCACTCGTCCCAGCTTCCAGGGACCTTCCGGTGCCCAAGCCACCACCTTCTCCCTGCTGGGCCTCATGCTTGGCTTTGCCGGTGCTTGCTGGTCCGTGGGCCCCTAGGGCTGCTTCTCAGGGCTTCCAGCCTGAGTCAGGGTGGCTGAGCTCCTAGCATCTTTTCTACCTGCTTAGGGGCACCCCATGTTCTGCCCCGCGGCCAGCAGGGGGGACATCGAACAAAGACTGAAAGAGGAAGGAAGAACAGGCTGTGTGCAGCCTTCCTGGACTGAGCGTCAGTCGGCACCCTCACCTCACCCTGGCCCCAGGTGACAGGTGGGGTCCCCATGAGATGCAGGGCCCCACGATCCCCCGGCACCGCCTGCAGCACCCTTTCCCGGCCAGCTGGACTGGCTGCCTCAGGAGCATGCGTGCCAGTTTGGGAACACAGACTGCAGCCTGCTCACTGCGAAGCCGGCACAGTGGCCAAACCACCAGTCCCTGGGGAACCACTGGCTGCTTCCAGCCAAGACCTCCGTTTCGGTTCAAACCTCAAGACAGGAAAACACTCATCTTTCTCTCCAGCAAGCCATGCAGTCCTCCAGACCTTGGGAGTGCACGAAGCCAGTTGTGCCAGCCGGGTCCAAGTGGGAACCTCCACCGCAGCCTGTGCCTGGGCTTTTGCCCTGGTGCACCTCTGCTGCCTCCGTGTGCCCATCCATCAGTCTCCTACACCCAGAGACTCTGGGGCTCCAAAGAGCACCCCGGCCCACGCCCCTGCCTGGAAACACAGTGGAGGCCGCAGGCACGGCTGAGAACCAGTGCCGGGAATCGTCACCAGCAGTCCTGGTGCTGGTTAGAAGCGCTGGCCAATGAGTCGGCAGCACCGAGTCTCAGTGCTTGGCTCTAGCTGCACCCATTTGTGGGGAGGGAATGCGGTGCCACCTGGCTGGCGCCTACACAGAGAACGGGAGCCAGGCAGACAGCAGGGGCTGCGGGTGCAGTCGGCCAGCTTCCTAGGAAGGACCTGGCTCCCCAAGGTGCCTCCTCTCATTTAAAGACATAATTTCTAGTTAAAAGTAGCAGCTGTAGCAGCCCCGTTCCCCAGTTGCAAGAGAAAGTTCCTGAGAAAATAACCTGTCTTTAATTGCGGTCTTGGAATTGGAGCAGGCCCGCCAAGAGCACAAAGGGTACAGGCTCAGGTCTGGGAGAGGCATCGGCCCTCAGCCTGCGAGGCTCAGCTCTGCCGGCGCGGGCGAGGGGGGGACTCGGGCGAGGGGGCAGGAACAATCCTATTTTGGTTTTTGTTAGCGGATGGCATACTACATAGATCAGAGACTTCCCATAAAACACCCCCCCCACACCGTACACAAAGCACAGGAAAATGCGAGGGAAAAAGGGAAAAACTAAAAGCAGCTTAGGGTGTGTTAACGCTGCCATTCTGTCAGCTTAAAGAGTATTTTATGCTTGATCAACAGCTCTTTTTTATTGTGCTTTTCTTTCATTCATTCAGGACATCAAAGCCGGGCGCCACCAGCATACCTGCCTTCTGGAGCTGCGGAGGAGGTTCTAATGAAGCCGGCACTGGGAGCCGAGACCCCCGTGGACACGGCAGTTCAAAGGGAATATTTCAACAATGATTACATTTTGTAAATCTTTTTATGAAAGAGACAGCTTATTTCCTGCTTTTTCATGAAAAATAGATTCTATCCATGAAAGGGAGCCCGCGCCACGGAAGCTGCCCGGGATCTGAGGTGCGGCATGGAGATTAAGGAGACAAGAACCCGACAAAATCGCCCCAAGTGCCCGTGCCCTGGCTGGGACGGCTGCCGGATGTGCGGGGCGGGGCCGGACAGCACGGCCCGAACCCCACGTTTGGGGTCTGCTCTCTGTGTTTTGATTCCACCAAAGCCAAAGACTATCAGGAGGCCATTGGGCCACCTGTTCTATCACACGAGAGCAAGATGAAAGGTTCTAGTTACAGACTCGCTAAGTGGTGTATTTTAATGCCCTGAGATGGGACAAACTCTTTTCCATATGGGAAGCTGGCCCATAAAAGGCTGGCTCTGCTCGCAGACATAAAGCGGGCTTTCTTAGGGCCAGAAACAGAGGAGTGGCCCGGCCCTTTCTAAGTTTGGATTTTCACATTAAAATAATCTTTTGCCTGGCAGGGAGGGAGTTGCAGAGGATGGGGAAGGAAGGGAATATGATTTCCTGGGGAGCTATGAAATGAGAAAATGTATGTTTTCTACACATCGGATTCCAAATTTAATTAAATGCCTGTTGCCTAACAAGTGCAGACAGTCACACTTGGGGCTGCCCATGGCGGCCCGGGAGGTGCCTTTCTGTTAGAGACAGAGCGTGGGAGTGAGGCCAGCGCAGCAGAGCGAGGCCCCACCCTGAGCACGAGCACCCCAGCCACCTCACCCTGTTCCTCCTGACCAGGCTCAGGCTCTGGCAAATCCCTTCAGAGGCCTCGCTGCCTGATGTGCAGGTAGACAAAGTCCAGGAAGGAAAACAGCACTGCATGGACAGTCCAGGTGCTCGGGGTTCTAGTCTCACCTCCAGCAGCAGCCAGCAGATCGGGCTCCTCCGACCCCCACCCGGGGCAGGGACGGCAGCACCTGCTGGCCCCGGGCTTTGCCACCTGCAGGGCTGCACCTCGGGTGCGTGTCCCTCCCTCCTCCCCTGCAGCCCAGCCCCCTGGAGTGGGGACGGGCCCTGACCACACCACCAGGCAGAAGGCGGTGGGTGGGGAGGCAGCCCCAAGGGCAGAACTACCACCTTGCGGGCGTCAGGGCAAGAGGCTGTGGCAGGGAGCGGGGCTCATAGAGGCAGGGCCTGGGCAGCACGGGGAGGCGGCCGAGGAGTCCCGGCGTCCAGGTCCACAGGAGCAGACGTGGGGCCAGTGAGGTGCACGATCTGGGCCAACCCAGCCAAACTGCCACTGCGGACCGGGCACCCCATGTGCCTCGGCTGTCCACAAAGATCCGCTCCTGCGTCTTTCCGGTCCCTGAGCTCAGGAGTTGTCTCTTCTGGGATGTGGCACTGGAAGAGGGGAACCTTCCCTATCCTCCCAAGGGCAGCATGACCGTGACCACGGAACTAATCAGGTCACGGCCTCAGGGACCCAAACCTGGGTCCCAGGATGCTGGGGTCCAACCTTACCCTGGCCCACCAGGCCTCAGGACAGTTACAGTGTTGAGGTAGAAACAGAAACAGGAAAACACAAAATGGCCCTGACCTTGGCGGCCTACAGTGTAAGCAGCATCAGGCGCTGACGGAAGAGGGGCTTCCATCTGTTCAAAGCCCTGTGTGAAATCGAGCAGTTTCCCGACACCTCCCCGTGAGACCAGGGACGGCTCTGGCTCCCCCTCTGGCACGTGGTCAGATTTGGGGTTTATGGGACCAAACTCGTCTTTGTTGAAACGTGACTTGCAAAACAAACCCACATGGGGGCCGCTGCAGCCTCAGACGAGTGTTTTTTAAATGCTGAAACAGCAAATGCTTTTTTATGTTCAGATTTATTTGCTCCTAAATGTGTAGATTTACAACCAAACCATGCTCAGTACCACAACTAGGGTCTCTGTTGGTGTTTCCAAGGAGGGCAGTGGCGCTGGGAGCGGCAGGGTGAGGTCCCCGGATGCACTGACGCTGGTCTGCCCTAGGCCCGCACCAGGGCCCGACGCCTGTGTGACATCTGTGAAGGCAGAGTGACCTGGCCTCCAGGCTGGGGAAGGGAAGCGGCGGGTGCCCGGACGCAGCGAACTTGACTCATTTTTACCTTTTAGTAATGACTTGGAGGAGGTGGGGATTCTACAAGCAAAGATTGTTGGAGATTCAAGAGTGTTTTATAAAACTAAGATGTAAGCCAAAAGGCTCTCAGTTGGATTCTAGACAAATTCCATGCGGTAGTGCTCATTAGTAACTGAGGGTTAGGAATCAGCACAGAGCCCGCCTGCATGCGCATGTGCATGCACACGCACACAAACGCGCACGCGGAGGGCACTGGTCTGCGGCAGTCACATATTCCCTATCGCCTCGCTGTCACTAACGGCCAGCGCGGTCATGTGATGGTTACATGTTGAAAAACCCATTCCCTCTTTAGACCATTGTTTATTTTGCAAGTACAGTGATGTGCACAGCTGCCCTCGGACCACAGTCACAGGCCCCTTTCGGACTCCTGCTCTCTAGGAGACAGCTCAAGTGAAAAGCACTGTGAGACTGCCCCGTGCAAGAGGTGAATAATTCAAGCTAACATGTGACTTCCTGTCCGACACCACCAGCCTGTCTGCACTATTCTGCAGGAACACGTTCAGGAGTTCAACTCCAGGCTGGAAGCCCCTCGAGCTCCGAGGAGCTCACAGTGAGCCTCCTTCCCACGAAGCCCTCTGAGCTCTCCATGCAGCACTGGTTTCCAAGGCTTGGTGCAGGAATGCGTTCCTTGGGAGTGGGGCTGCTTTCTCAGGCCATGCGGGCTTCTCAGCAGCGCACTTTCCTGGGGATCTGACACTCTGCAGACCCCGCGGAGGCAGGGACAGAGCAAGCCCCAAGTCACCCTGGTTCTGGTTGAGTATTCCAGAATGCCAGACCCCGCACTTCAAGGTTCTCTGCACCTGTCTCAGTGTCTCACGAAGTGGCCAGTGCACATTTACCTTCCTCAGAGATGAGAGCTATTTTTAAGCCTTGTAGATGAGGAGAAATGTCCCGCCCGGAAGAGGTCCCATATTCTGCTTACCAAGAACCCCAAGGTTCACGAGGTCATGAGACCTGGGGATCATCCTGCCAGGACGGACGCCTGCGAGGAAGGGGCTGAGCCCGGAGGGCAGGAAGTGGCTTCTCAGGTGCGCCAGGGAAGTGGGCCAGGAGCACTGAGCTCCTGGCTGGCTGAGGTGAGACTCCATCTCGCCACTAAGCCAGGGTCCCAGGGTCCAGAGAAGGCGGCGCAGTTTTCAGAGAGGACAGTGAAAGGCGGTGGGGAACGGAGGCTGGGGCTCTGCCTCAAACCTCCCTCCTGAGCTGGAGCTCAGGGGCACGGAGCCCAAAAGCCAAGGTGCCATCCCTTGCCCTGGAGCAGGCCTGCCTGAGCAGCAGGCATAGGGTCCGGCCCCAGCTGGCGGGCATTGGGAGCGGTCAGGGGAGCCGCTGAAGCAGCAGCCTGCTTCTTGTGGGGTTCACACACCACACAGCCCAGGGTGCTGGGTGCTGGGCCAGGCTGAGAGGGCACAAGGCCCCCTTTCTGGCACAGGTGGTGAGGGTGAAATGACACTGTGCATGAGGCTGAGCTCCTGCTCGACTCTCATCACTGTTGGGGAGGCGGGTGCAGATGCTTTGCCTCAGGGTGAGCAGGGCCCCTTCTCTCTCAGGGCCTCATCTGTCCACCAGCGCACGGCCTTTCCTGGAGTTGTGTAGAATCTTGGCACGATGCTGGGATTTCACTCCTTGTTTTACTTAATCCTCTGAAAGCCTAGTTCAAATGCTGAAAACATCCAGCATTTTCTAAAATCAAATTATATGTAAATAAGCTTCTGAGTAAAACCCTTTGCTAAGGAGAAACGAGAAGTTTCTTCTAAGGGAAAAGGACAGCATACAAGTGACCCCCTTCAGACGGCGTTCTGCAGAATGGGTTGGCGAAAGGGGTTTCTCGTGGGGCATCGGTTTACATCTGGTGAATGGGTGGGAAGGGCTCAGAGCAGCAAGGTTCTGGGCTTCACCCAAGATCCCTGACAACCTCCACGAAGACGCACAGACAGTCGGTGTAGGAGAGGGCTCCACACCAACCAGCCCAAAGGTCTCAGAATCATGTGCTCTTTCTTCCATCTGGTTATTTCTCCTTTCTTTTCCACAAATATTGACAAAATTTTGGTTCATTCTCCACTGCCCTTTGGACCCCTGCCACTAAGAGTCGCTATAGGAAACTTTTTAAACATAACTGCCATGTTATTGTTTTAAGCAACTTTGGAAAATGGTGCATGGGAGGAATTTGAAACTCAAAATGATCTGCAGATTTCCAAGTGGACTTAATTTATACATGTAGATCCTAATTATTTCGAAGACAATAACTTGATAGTTCAAAATCTTTTATATTTGTTAATTGTGGACAGGTGAGATTCGGGTCCAGTGTTATTTGTGCTGAAATCTTCTGGTAAAGTGGTCTCAGCTGTTAGGGTTTATATGTAGACGTCCCAGAGCCTTATGTGCTCATAGGGGAGGCATTTGGAAGGGAGTAGATTAGAGGAGCAATATACCTGACTTGCTGAGAGGAGGTGGGCTCTGTTAAAAATAGCAGGGTCCCTGGGGGTGTGACTGCAATGGTCTCTCTCCCTCCTATGCTTCCTTTGGCTCTCTGCTTCCTGGTCACCATGACGTAAGCAACTTTTCTCCTTCAGACCCTTCTACCATGCCACTTCTGCCTGGAGCTGGCCCACCATGCAAGGTCCGAAACTTCTAAAAGATGAGCCAAAATGAACCTTTCTTCTTTTAAACTGGAGGTGTTGGATATTTTGTCCCAGAGACCATGAAAGTAACCAAGACAGATTTTTGGTACTGAGTGTGTGGTTGCTGCTGATGCCACCTGACCACAGTGTTCAGAAGCCTTTGAAACTGGTGTGCAAGAGTTTGAAAAGGCTTCGGGATGCAAGTTAAAGAAGCCCTAGAAAGCTGTGAGTGGAGCTTCATGGGAGAGACTCTGGCTGGAGCTCAGAAGACCAGAATGCAGACAGAAAGACCAGGCTCAGGGGCTTCATTTGGGAGCAAGGACTCCAGGCCATGTGTTATATTATAGCAGAAAATTTGCCTACATTTTACTATGCCCTGAGACTCTGCAGGAGACTGAGATTAAAAGTGCTAGACTAGTCAATCTGGTGGAGGAAAATTCAAAGCAGCCTAATGTTCAGGTTGTAGCATAAATACTGTCTGCTGCTTTTGCCCAGGTTTATGCAGAAAATCAGGAGCAAAAAGCCTATTTGAAAAATTTTCTACTTTCCCAGAAAGGAAAAGCTGGCAAAATTGGAGCAGAGGAGAGCCTGATTGCTGAAAAGATTAGCATTAAAAAGAAGCCAAATACTTTACATTAGGACAATAGGAAAGATGCCTTGAGAACATATGAGGGACCAGCAAGGCCTCAGCTTTCATAGGCTCAAAATTGTAAACGTGAAAAAGAAAGAAGCCCCATGGCACTGAGCTCCAGAACAGTGACCTAGCAAATGGGTTTCCTGGGATGTGGTTCACAGTGCTCAGCCATCCAGACATTTGGAGGCCTCTAGAGCCACGGCTGAAGAGGGCTCAGCTTCTGCTTGAGCTGGCAGCAGACCTTGGCATCACCGACATGGTATTGGTTTTACAGACATGCAAAATGCAAGAGTTGTGGGATCAGGGAGGCCTCTGTCTGGATTACAGAAGAAGGCTTGGGAGGCCAGGCAGTGAGCCCGAGAGAGAAGTGCATGAAGCTGTGAGGGTGAAGCCAAAGGTGCACTGGAGACCTCAGAAGTCTGGAGAAGCCAGGACCATGGATCGGCTGAGGGAAGCTGTAAGGAGGGTGCAGAGCCAGCCCAACAAAGAAGCCATAAGAGGTATGACCACCAGAAGTGCCACAAGGGCAGGGCCACTCAAACCCTCTGGAGGTCACATTTCATTACAACTTGCCACAGATGCTGGATACAGGGCTACAGGATTTAATGTCCTATTTGTCCTGCTATTTGCCTACTTCCCTTTGGAAGAGGAGTGTTTACTCTCCGCCATTGTATGCTGGCATGCATAGATAATGTTTAACCTTCTTTTTGATTTTTACAGAGGAGACTTTGGATTTGGACTTTCAGCAGCGCTGAAACAGTTAAGACTCTGGCAGCTTAGAGAGGGATCAGATGCATTTTGCATAAAGGGATGCACATGCATCTTTTGGGGGCCGGGGTGGAATGCTGCAGCTTAGATCTGGATGTGCCCCATGAGCCTCATGTGCACAGAGGCGGGACTTTTGGAAGGTCTGGATGGCGCTGTTAGGAGTAAGGTCTGGTTGTAAGAGGAAGGTGCATCTCCTTCCCAGGCTCCTGCCTGCTCTCTCTGCTTCCTGTCCTCCATGATGTGAGCTGCTCCTCTGCCAGGCCCATCCGCCATGCCACTTGTGCCTATAGCTGGCCCACCACACAAAGACAGAAATGCTAAAATGTGAGCCAAAATCATCCTCTCTTCCTTTAAATTGTGGGTGTCGGGTATTTTCTCCCAGCGACAGGGAAAGTGAATGAGACATCATTCTTCTACGATTTTCTTCAGGAAACAGAGGGTACCAGATTTGAAAGGACACTCTCTTAATGATGCCGTGGAGAAGGGGGAAAAGGAGAGCGCTCTCTACTGGAACTGAATCAGCACCTGGAGAAGCGGCCTGGCTCTCACCCTCCCTCAGAGGCAGAGCCGTGGCTGAAACCCCTCCCTCACCGCGGGGCTGAACTCTGCCCCAGTTCCTACTCCATTGAGAGGCAGGGAGGGTGCTGAGGACGGTCCAGGTCTGACATTGAGGACCGGGGTGGGGGTGCGTGTGCGAACACCGGAAGGGGCTTTGTGCAGCAGCTCCGTCACAAGGTCACCGTGCCGTGTGGCCCTGGGTCCAGTGTCGCCTTCTTGGAGGAGTGGGGGCCATGGTGTTACGGGGAGTGGTGTGAAGGGAGTGTGTGCATCTTTCTACTCAGATGCGAGAGAATACTTGGGAAGAGGCCAGCTAAGCGAGCCACACGGCCCTCGCTGGACAGTGACGATGGCATGGAGCGCGGCATTCAGTGCTACCCAGAAAACGGGGCATGGGCAACAGATGGGGCATGAGGCCTCTCACCGGTGGCTCCATGATCACTACATTTCACAGAATTTGTCTAGAAAGGCACACAAAGCCTATCAGGTCAAATTAATCCTAACGATCGGTTTTAGTTTTATTCTAATTAAATAATTTCAATTTAATTAGCAGAAGCACAGAAATTAGCCAAAATCTCAAATGTAAATGTTGAGCTTGAAATCAAAGGCCACCCGTGGCCCCACCTCACCCAGACACACTTTGAAGGGTTGGCTGTGGAGGTAGGTGGCAGCTCTAACCGTTTTTGGCACCGTGAAGGACAGAAGGTGGAGCAATGTGCAGCCACAAGCCAGCCAGGGGCATGGACGGAAGCCCCGGCCGCGCACACGTCCTCAGTACGGGGCGGTGTGGGAAGCAGACTCTGTGAGGTAAACATCCGAAGGGCACGCTTTGTTTCTGGGACTCCCGGCTGCTGAGGTGAGCAGGGGCACCTGTGTCAGACTGAAATCAGGCGGGGCCCTCTTCAAGTGCTTCCCTGCCTGGCAGCAGCCCACGGCCCCAGCCTGCTCTCAGTCCTGTGAGAGCCCTCCCCGGGCTGTCCCTGCTCACTGGAGGCACAGCTCTGCCACAGCGAGCACTGTTCCGGAATGCAGTCACATGACAAAGCAGCAGGTGCTGCAGAGGAACCCGAGGGGACGGCAGCTCAGGGTGCAGCATTTCCGCGACCGGGGAAAACCGTGCCATCGCAGGATGGATGCGGTGCTGAGCCACCCCATGGGGACAGAACGGAGCCGTCGTCTCTCTGGGTAACAAGTCAGAGTGGATGGCACCCAGCATCCTGAAAACTGGCGGACGCCGAGGCCTGGCCCAGGTGCAGGTCTGAGGGAGAGCGCTCCTGTGGCACGTGATGTGTGTGTGGTCTGCAGGGGCCTCCACGTGCCTGGCTCTCCCGTGATGGGAACTGGTAGAGCAGCTGCTTCACGGCCACTGTGCGGGGACCGCACAGGAGAGCAGCACAGCAAGTGAGTGACGTGGCTGCTCAGTGTCACGGTTGCCATTAACTCAGTAATGATGGTGGGATTCCCCTCACCTGGTTAATGGTCACAGACAACTGCTTTCTTGACTGCCAGGGTGGCAATGGGTTCTGAAATGTTAACTCCCTCCTGGGAGCACCACCTTGCCCGTCACAGCTGATGTGACCTTCACTGAGCGGCAGGAGCCCAGTCCCTTCATGTCATAGTCTTAACTAGGAAACATTAAAATACGGATGGACTCCAGTCAGCAGGGTTCTTTATGCTCTTTCCACTAAAAAAGCTATAAATTCAACGGTTGACCTTTAGTCTCAGGTCACAGATGACGCCCACTCAGCTCTGTCCGTGCGGGCAGGATTTACGTGAAGGTCTACAGGTAGAAGCCATGAAAGTTGAACTTTAACGAAATGTCTTTCAAAGATGTGCACTTAGTCAAAGATTTCGTGCAAAACACCCAGCAGGCAGCCTTTGGAAAAAGCCGCTCTCGGCTCAGGATCAGGCCGGTCTCAGCCTGCTCCTCGAGTGACTTTCTTCCGTAGTCCCGCTCTGGGGACCGACCGGCACAGTCCTGTGGAGACGTGCGGCCTGGCTCCCGATCCACCTAGGCTTCTGAACTGCAAGGTCCCCGCGGTCTCCCCATCGCCGTCCTCGGTCCTTCCCACGGGCCCAGCCCCACTGACAAGGTCTCCTTCCCATGGCCCTTGGGGGAATGGTGCTTGATGGCCCCGGGGCCTGTGGCAGCCAGGGAAGGACAGGAATCGCAGCTGTTGCGATCGTGGGGCAAGGCTGGGTTGTCGGGCAGGCGCTGTGCCTGCCAGGTGCACGTCCGGGTCAGGAGGGCGCCATTCCCATTCCCCAGGGAGGCCCTGCGCTCTGCACGGACCCGGTCTGCAGCAGCAAAGCGGCCACTGGAGGGGACGCCGAGAGGCTGCGCCCACCGCCACTCTGGCTGTGAGGCCAGCAGGTTCCCGGCTCCTTCCTCCCGGCCAGTACAGGGCAGGAGGCGGCCGGGCTCCAGGGGCGAGGGCTCCCTCGGTCCCACGGGGCGTCTCTGCGCCCGCCTTCCAGGCTCACCAAGGCCCCGGCGCAGGGCCTCGCACAGGGCCGACAGTGACCGGGACAGCTTGGAGCCCCGGACGAGGCACCCGCAGCCCCTGCCCCAACTGAAGCAGGCCGCAAGGCTGAGGCCCAGCCGCCCCGCCCCGTGCAGCCCCTGCTGTCCTGTGTGCAGGCATGTCGGTGCTCCCGTCAGGCGAGCTCGGCTCCGCCGGCCGTGCAGGACCTTGGGGTGGGTGGAACCCGCCTGTGAATCCAGGGGCCCAGCAGCCAGGCTTGGGATCTGCTGAGCAAAGGACATGGTGCTCGGCCTTCTGTTGGCAGCCAGGCCCACGCTGGGCTGTGAGGCCCAATGGTCGGTCTTTTTGTCTTCTTCTGTTTGCTGCTGCTGTTGTTTTGAGGCAGGGTCTCACTGTGTAGCCCAGGCTGGCCCTGAACTCCCAGTGATCCTCCCGCCTCAGCCTCCCGAGTGCTGGGATCACAGGCGTGCCCCTCAAGCCCGGCTGAAGAGGCAGCGTGCACTGAGGGAGGCCTGTGTCACACGAGTCTGCCGACGCGCGGCAGTGACAGGCCGACTGGAGGGAGCAGCCCGCAGGCCGGTCCACCTGAGGGAGTCTGCCCGGCTGGCGCTCCGGGGCAGGCCTCCTCCATGCCGGCTGAACCGGAGGCCAGACTGAGGGCCGGCGCTCAGGCTGGTGGGAACCATCTCTGCGTGGGTCTCCTGAGGCCTGGACCTCCCCGCACAGTGCCTCTTCTCCAGGCCCTCGCTGTCTGGTGCACGCGTGTCCTCTCCCGTGACACGGTCACGTCTCTGTGTGACACGGGCATCCCAAGGAGCAGGGCTGAGGAGGCAGAGGCAGGAGGATGCAGGGCCGAGGTGCGGGCGGAGGCTGCAGGAAAGGGCGAGGACTGCCTTGGACAGGAGGGCTCCGGAGGGAAGACAGTTGGGGTGGAAGCAGAGCTTTCAGTGAGGCAGTGGGTTTGGATGGTCATGGTCCACTCTTTCTGCTCTCCAGATTTCAGACTCTCAGAGGCGAAAGGCCCTTTAGAGTTTATCCAGTGACCGAATTTGGAAATGCTGACAGAATACATCTAAGATTTACCGTCTTGGCCATATTGCCTTACTTTTTTGAAAGAGGTCTCATTACAGTTCAGGCTGAGTTTGAACTTGTGACCTGCCTGCCTTAGCCTCCCTAGTGAGTGCTAGGACCACAGGTCCTGCCCCCGCCCTGCTGCTTTTAAGCAAGCGTGTGGCACAGGGTATCCAGCACTCCACGCTGTGGGCCCACTGCCCACCCTGCGGCGTCTTCATCCGGAACCGGGACTCGCGCGCCCGCCGCTCCACCTGCGGCCGGTCCGGTCCGGTCCGTGCGGTCGCCGGGATGTGCGTCCTTGGGAGAGCCTCACTGCACTCAGCACAACTTCCAACTTCTCTCTCCGTGCTGCCGCAGGCGCCGCGCCGGGCAGGCCTCGCTTTGCACGGTTGGTGTGGACGCGAACGGCGAGGCTGAACACGGCCGGGCCAGCACAGCCAGTGCGTGGCGGTGCTCCTGGGCCTGGGCTGCGAGGCCCCGCATCGCATCGGCCACAGCCGTGAACCGGCACACGTCTCACCTCCGTGTCCTGCCGGAGTCCTGCAGAGCGGGGCGCTGTCGCCCTGGCCCCGGAGCCGCTCCGGGACACCAGGCAGCGCGGGCCGCGAGTCCTCATCAGAGCGGCCTCGGGCGGACGCAGGCCTCTGGGAGCGGGGCGCCGTGCCCGCGTCACTCTGCTCCACTCAGGCCGCGCTCAGAAAGCTCAGGCACCAGGCGACTTCTGGGCTCTGTCTCCAGCCCCCATGCGCGACCCAGCCCTGGAAGGTGGTTGGGTCGGCGGTGCCTAACCCAGGGGCGGCTCGGAGGGAGAGGCGGTTCGGCGGCGGGCCTGGAAGGGTTCATCGCCCCTCCCCGCCTGCCCCGCTCTGCTCGCGGTGCCCTCCCTTCGGAGCCGAGCCGCTCGCCTCTCCAGGCCCCTCCCTCCGCCTCCCGTTCCTTCCTCCGAGCTGGAGCTGGCGGAGCCCCACTGAGCCGGCAGCCAAAACAAACCGCTCTTCCCTTACGCTGTGCCAGCAACAAGGAAAGTGACCAAGACCGGGACCCTCCAACTTTTATTCCTCCAGAGGTATAAAGCAAAATTTTACTTTTCGAGACAACTTTTCCTCAAATTCAATTAATGTAAACTTCATGCCTCAAAGCAAAGGTATCAATATGGAAAAATCCGGCTGGCTAGGAAATTATCTGTAGAACACGCTCAAGCTGAATTTTAAAATCCTCTTAAATACCCCCCTTCTGAACTGATGTCCTCCTGAAAGGGAGCCCGTTTTTAAGGCCTATTCCTACCTTATTATTTGTATCTACACATACCTCGCACTTTAGTTCCAGAAAGTATTTTCGTTTTTTAAAAATAGTTGATATATACACCATAAATTAAATTTTTTAGGGCACACAACGCTTCCCTCCAGATTTTATATGCGTGAAGTGACAACTCTATTAGCAGTTTCTCATAGGCACATGGGAATGGCTTTCTTCAAGCCCGACATGGCAGGTGTCGCTGCGGTAAGAAACGTTTAAGCTGTTGTTCCTGTGGTGCCAAATATTTAACAGAAACCAAAGGAACTCAGTTCCACATGCCAGTATTAGGTCTGCATGACATCATTTGGCCAGATGCGTGGAAAATCTGGATTTTTAAGAATTGATTTTTTGTGGTCAGCATCATGAAGACTCAGTTTTTGGGTTAAATAAGACATTTATAAAAATACTGGACTATAACACGCTTTGATTATAGAGAAATAAATTGAATGGGACAGTGAGTGCAATTTCAGGACTGTGAATCACAGTGTGTATAAAAATACCACGTACCAGTGCAAACAGGTCGTTTCCAAGCTGCATTTTAAAATCTATTAATGAAGCATGTTGAGCACACTAGTGTTTTAGAAAAGAAAGCAACTACCAGGCACAGCACCTCAGCCCCCACCTGCCCCTCACTGAGCTTGAACACAGCCCAGAAGCGCGGGGGAAACCGTGTCCTTCTGTTTTAGTATTTTCAATCAAGGTAATTATGCAACGTCAAGCTCCCCGGGAAAGCAATGTGGATATGATGTGGCCGAATGGAAAGTAGGCTGGAAAATAACTGGAAGATTTCAGGGCCTCGGACCAGGAGACGGTAACCTCCCTGCCTTGTGGCAGAGACTTGAGAGGCGACAGCAGGCGAGGGAGCTCCAGGGCAGCCGCCCGCCTGCCCGTCCGTCCGTCCTGGCTGTGCCGTGGCCCCGCCAGCTTCCGAGTGACTGAGTGACCGCTCTGACGCGGTGCTGGCCCAGCAGAAACCGCAGCCCGCCCCACCCGGACCTCTCAGAGGACATGCTCCCTGGCGTCGGGGGTGAGGGCAGACTGGCACATTAGTCTGGAGCTGAGAGCGGTCTCCCCACGTGACTCTGACCGTACCCCACACACTGCAGCTCTGGGCCGGGCCCTGCGTCTCAGGTCTTGCAGCCACTCCAAGCTCTGCACAGAACTCGGCCTGCACTTGCCCCAAACTCCAGGGCCTCGAACACGCGCCCCGGGCATGCTGCCGTCCTCTGTCAGCTGCCTGCCTCACGCACACCTTACGACCCAGCCGGCACCTTGCTCCCCAGGGCCAGGTCACCCTGCAGGACCTCCAAACTCAGCACGGCCCGCTCCCTCCCTCCTCTCTCGGGTCTGTCAGTTCTGGCCCTCCCAGCATGCACCGGGCTCCGCGGCCACTCCGTTCGCCCGCGATCAGTGGCGGGCAGCTCGCTCTGGGCACCCTCAGCTGCCACCGCAGAAGCAGTCCCGGCACGGAAGCTCCCTCCGCCACCCCCGAGCCCAGATGCAGACTTGCAGCACGTTTTCTACGACTCTGGAAGACACCGGGAAAAGGGGCCGAGGGCTGGGAGGGGCAGCAGGCGGGCGGAGGGGCTGGGCATGCGCCTGCCGAGCCAGAGGACGAGGTACAGCGCACCTGCGAGGAACACGAGCTGCAGCACATACAGAAAAGAGGAGACGGCCCACCTGTGTCTGTTGAGGGATATTTACAAAGCTTGGGTCCCGTGGTCCAACACTGACGAATCGGTTTGCGGGGGAGGTGCTGGGTGTCGAGTAGGCTGTGAATGGAAGGGACACATGCGTTCAGGAAGCAGCACAGACTGCACACAAACAACACCAAGACAGTCCCTGGGCCCGCGCTGGCCGCGAGGAGGCCGCCTCCCAGGGAAGGGCGGGCCCTCTGCTGGGCCAGACCGTGTCCGGCGGGCATCTCCTCCTCCCAGCTCTCAGAGAGAGCTGCAGGGCAGCTCCAGTCTACTCTCCCTGTCAGACACAGGCTCTGGGGGTGGAAAAAGAGGCCCGGGGTTCAGAGCAACCAAGAGAGAAACAGGCGGGGAGGGGAGGGTGCAGTTCACGTTGCAACCCGCTTCTCACAGTCGCAGCTCCGACGGTCATGGCTGCCCTGAGCCGGACAGGAAGGGGCCACATGGACGGGGCCTCCAGGAAGGGGGCGGAAGCCATGGAGAACAAGCCGCCGTCAGGGCCTCAACTTGTCGGTACGGCAAAGCATGCATGAGATCTCCCCACCCTGGTCCCCCGGCCTACACCCCTTCTGTCAGGCACACACTGTCAGACTAGCTCTAACCAAGGCATCCCTCTGGGACCCCACGGGACCCGGAAGTCTTGCTGTTAGCTTTCACGTTTATATTTAAGAGCTTCAGTCTAGTGAGAACAAAGATTCAGTGGCTTGGGTGTTTCACGAGCCTGTAAATCCAAAGGTACATTCTGTTTTGGGCATCCCGCAATTCACGTATTCACCACCGACTCCAAGGATTCATTTCACATTCTTTCTTTGTTCTAGAACCTCTAGACCAGAGGTGGTGAACCTATGGCACGTGTGTCACAGCAGGCTGTTTGTTATCATGGGAAGCGCTAAGAGGTTTGCCATCACGGCTCTAGGCTACTGCTTAAAGTAATTCAGTGATTATAAAAGGCTAAGTTTTTGGGCTAACTAGATATACACCATCTAAAAGGCAAAAAGGATTTAGTTTCTACAGATTTTTTCCCTATTGACGTCACTGGTTTCTCATACTGTGATTTTCTGTCTTATGGGAAACTGCTCTGCATGTTGTTCCCCTGTGGAACACATCTGAGAATCAGCCCCACCACCTGGCCCAGTCCCTGTGGTCCTCTTTGCTCAGAGCTGAGCCACCCGAGCTTGGACCTGTGTGAAGCCACATGGCTAGGACGAGGACAAGGCCTGAGCAGGCAGTGTCCTGTTGCCACAGAAACAGTTACCCGGTGATGGCCTGGGGATGCCCAGCGTGGCCCTGCACTGCGCTGCCTGGCACTGCGGGTCGGGATGTGGTGGCCCCGGCTGCGTCTGTGTGGGTGCAGCTCCAAGAGTCCAGAAAACCTCTGCGTTTAGCCATCCTGCGGTGCCTCTCACTCACTGGTATGGACGACGTTTAACTTTTTAAGAAGCTCAGTAAAATACTTTCGATGCCTTATTTCCTTCAGGCCAGGCTTTTACCTGGATGCGCTTTAAGGAGCCGGAACAGAAAGCTGTTTCCGAAAGCCATGGACTGCTGTCACCTGGCAGTGGATTCTCGGCCCTGGCGCACACATGGCTCAGAGATGAGGGGATGCTGGGGTGGACACTCTGTGGGCCTGGCCTCCCCGTGCATGGATGGGCGGTGGGCAGGGAGGAGGAAGAGGGACAGAGCATGTGGTCAGGCTGGGGACAGCCCTGGTGTGATGGCCCTGGAAGGGCATGGAGCAGACCCTGCTGCCATGGTGGCATTGCAGGGGGCCTGCCAGCGTGTTCTGTGAAGGGAGAGCTCCACGGCTACACAGGAATCCCCGCCACACCCTGACACCAACTTGCGCTTATGTATCGGCCTTTGAGGAAGGTTCAGGGTACAAGTAATTGAGGGGCTCAAATAACTTGAAGGCTCAGGATTGGGTATTTTCCTTTCTTCGGTCCCAGAGGGCCTCTCGTGCTCTCCAGAGTGGCCGAGATGGCCCCAAGTGTCTCCTGACTGTTAAAGGACCACAGTGGGGACAGCAGTGGTAGTGGGCTTGCACTTTTAAAGGAGGGATGGTGTGGCTACCAAAGTCACCTGAGTCACAGGCAGTGCCCTGTGAAACTCACTGCATAGGAAGCCCGCTTCCAAGAGAAGCTGGGGACGCAGGCAGACCTGGACAGGGCGAGAAGCCCGCTCCACCACAGCCATTCCCAGCCAGCTCAGAGGGAGCATAGGCCACGCGGCACGGGGAGGACCCGACTTCCTCAAGGAAGCTGTGCAACCATGCGACTGAACAAAGCCTCCACTGAAACTTCATTAGAACAGCCACATAAACCATGGAGAATCCATTACACACGCACAACCGGGAGCTTCGACACAAATATAAACCAGGAGAGGGGCCACTGGGGCGATTACTGTACCCCCACGTCCTCTATGATATCACATCACATTCCCATCTTCCCGAACTGTAATTCTTGCCTTATTTATTTACAAGATAAACAATCAGATGCTGCAGGGAGAGCTTCGGGAAGTCATGAAATCCAGAAAGTAACAGGAGAATATTGAGATATGTTTGAGCTCTGCGAGGGTTCTCAGGAGTATTTGACTCTTGACAAGGCCAGATGTTAGGCCATGTGTCCCCACTGTGAAAGCCCCCTGGCAAACAGGACGCCAAGAATCAAATTATCGATTATTCGGCTGCTCCCGAGATGGAGTGCTTCTGCTTTCCCTCTTAGCAGTCATCTTATCCACGTTAGCAACATCACTGGCCCATTCCCCAGCAGCTCTACAGGAAGCTTCCTCCGCTCCAACTGCCCTGACGTATTCATCACATTACCAAGTCTCCGTGGCCTCACCGCAGCACAGGCACCAGAATCCCAAGCCTGAGCTGGACACTGTCCAGAGACTTGCCTTCCTCATCCACCCCTGGACCCCTGTGGCTCCACCCTCACTCAGCCGCTGCCTCAGTCGGCTGTGGGGACGCTCAGCAATGGTTCTCCTCTGTGAGCCAGGGCCCCAGGCCTAGCAGGTGCCAGTGTCCACCTGAGGAGGAGGTCAGGAGGGCAGGGGCCTTGGCAGCAGGGAGCTGCCCTGCACCTGGTCTCCCTGCTGCCGCTCCCACCAGGTGGCGCCTTCCACTGAGCAGAGCTAGCAGGCCTGTGGCTAAGGGATGCGGCCTTGCCAGGTGCCGCAGAGCTGAGTTGTGGTCTTCAACAGTGCTGGTCAAGAAACTGGCCAGCATGCAGGGAATGGAGGTGCATAGCCTTTTAAAAGGTCTTTAAAAAATGACCAATAAAGGTGATATTGAGTTAATGAAACATTTGCACCCACGTCAACTGATGTTTTCCTATTAATACAGTCACCCAAACCCGACAAACCAGCAGATGTGCGCCGGCACATGGTCTGGAGGGAGAGTGGTGGTCTCCAGGTCTGGAGCAGTGCCCATGTGCAGCCAGGGCAGAGAGGACACCAGGGAGGATGGCAGGGTTGGCCCAGGTCCTACCAGCCCAAGGCAGCACAGCCTCAGGGCAGGAGAGAGAATGCAGGAGCCCCACAGGCTCTGGATTCTGAGTTTACCTCTGGGTACAAGAAGCACTCAGGTGCCCTGCGCAGCCAGAGTGAGAGAGGAAACTGGTCCCCCAGTTCACAAAGACCCCACTGCCATGAGCGCAGTCACCCCGCTCCCTTCCCCGGACTCTGCCAGCTCTGGCCCAGCAGCAGAGACCGACTGAGACACCCATCCCACAGCTGCATGCTGAGGCTGAAGGTGACCCCAACCCCTGGGCCGACATGGATATGAAAATGAGTCTGAGAGCCTAAGGAGACCCCAGGAAAAAGCTGCATGGCCCACACGGTGCGGAGGACAGAGGGCCGCACCACAGGGGGAACTGGAAGAGTCTGGGACAGGCTGGCTGTCACTGGCCTCGGGGAGCCTGGCTGGTGGCTCTGAGGGATGGAGGTCCAGGTGGGGGCCCCAGGGACAGGGACAGGGCCGGGCCAGGGGCCCAGTGGGGAGAAAAGGGATGAGCGTGGAATCACACAGCAAGGGAAGGCAAAATATTAAGGCTGAAAAGGGGAGAGGAGAGGCCTGCTGAGCTTACTTTCTGTTAAGAGGAGGAATTTCATAAACTAAAGCCACAAGATTTGGATTCGAACACCGGTAAGACAGTGAGACATCCCTCCACTGTCTGCCCTTCCCTTCTCCTGGGGCATGCCTTGCACCTGCCGCTCCGCCTCTTCAGGAAATCCTGAGGCTGCACACACCCCTATGCCCAGCTGCCCAGGAGGCTGAGGCAGAAGGATCCCAAGATCAACTTTGGGAAACCCTGTCTCAAAAGAATTATCTTTCCAAAGGAAGAGACAAGGAGAGGCAGGGCAGGGTGGGGCTCAGCTTCGAGGGTGGGGCCTGTGATTAGGAATGAGCCCTCAGGACAGTAGTAATAGAAGCAAGTCCAGGAACACAAAGCTGAGCTCAAGTAGAGTCCTGTGTGGGGGCCGAGGCTCGGTTAATCAGCAACACCTGAGAGTGAATGAGGAGCAGGCACCTGAGCAAAACCCGAAAACCAGTGAGAGGACAGAGCACCTGACAGAAGCAGCACCCAGCCCAGCCCCAGGACGCTCCCATCGCTAAAAGAAAAGCCCCGTGAGAAAACTTTCATTCCTTAAAAATGCAGGAACTGTTAGAAAACTGGCTGGCTAATTTCTCAAGGACACGATTCCAGCTGAATTCCTTTAGGGACTCTAACAGTGCCGCTTGCCACAAGAATGTCCAGACTGCCAGAGAATGCTGCAGCATTTCTCCTTCAAAGAACTCAGTGGTGTGCAGAAGCAGGCAGGGCCGACTCCTGCAGGTGTGTCTTGGCAGGCCGGACCCGGAGCCCACTGACTGAGGTCAGTGTCAGCGAAGCAGAGCCCCGAGGAGTGGTCCCGGCTCCCATGAGGTGGTCTGGATCTGGAGAGAACCTCGAAGAACAGCCAGGGTTCTGATCCCTCTGTGCGTCAGTTCTCTCCTCCTAGTATCTCAGTCATCTTTTATCTTTACAAGCAAGTTACCTTAGCAACAACAACGAAACACAGCCTGAGGGCCTGAAACTAAAGCCTCCTCCTCCCTAGACAGACACCCATCGGCTTCTTTCCTTCCCCAACCAACTGCCAAGGGCTCCTATGCGGGCCTTGTCAACACTCAAGTGACAGTGTTCCGTGTGTCTAATGTGGTGACAGGTCACCAAAGTCAGGAGAACCAATGTGGCCGGTGGCCCCGCTCTGCTGGAGTTTCTACCCAGACCTTGAAGGGTCAGGCACAATGAGGATTTGGGGTACAGTGGCAGAAAGGAAGGTGTAACATTTCTCTCCCAAATGGAGAGAGGGCCCATGGCCGGGCAGCGCTTCCCCCTGAGCATTCCTGGCCCACTCAGCGGGCCTCTGACCTTCTCTGCCTGTAATAACTTGCAGGGATAAGAACACAGCTTTGTTTCAGTCCATTTCAATTTGTTTCTGATGGCGAATGCATATCCTGCCCGATTCCATCTGATTCCTGTGTAGGCTGCATCTCATTGCTCAGAAGCAGCCCCGGGTTTGCTGGGCACAGGAAAGAACCCTGATCGGAACCTGGGCGAGCTCTCCAGAAGTTCCCGCTGCTTCTCAAAGGCGTCAGCCCACTCCAGAAACCTGTGTGCGGGCTTTGTTCTCCACAGCCATAAAACCTAGATGGAGGTCGTGCACAATCTTTACTACAGCCTTTCGTACAAGAGCGAGGCACGGGACCAGTTCACAGTAATGCTTCATCCAGACACTGGAACATCTGCAGCCACTAACGATGTCTTAAAATAATATTTAGTGACACCACAATGTGTTTATAATAGGAAATAAAATGAACAAAACCAGTTTAATCAATTATGATTAAAATATGAGCAGAAAATGATTGGAAAATAAGCACAGAAAATGACTACCTCTGAAGAGTGATTATGGATCATTTTTAAATGTGTTCCAATAATTTTTAATCTTAAAATAAGCACAAATGAAACCTGAAAATCTCATACTTCTTTCTTTTCTTTTCTTTCTTTTGAGGCAGTGAGAATCAGAAAATTCGGGATTGAACCTTTGTTGTCTTACTGAAAGTCTGGCCTTGGCAAGCTGGGGCCCTCTCTGAAACACTTCTAGCGTCCTAAGCATGAGTTACTCGGCTCAGTGGCGGTGAACCCGCAGCACCTGTGTGGTCTCTCTTTTAAGACAAAAGATGTTAGTGTAGAAGTTGTTTCTGAACCACAACCTCAGCGTTGGCGCTTTGCGTCAAATAAGTGGGCTTTGGGTTGCAGATTGGGTGCTCGTCTCTAAGGTCCACTGTGACCTACCCTTATGTGAGGGGCATCTCCCTCCCAAGATCATCTCAGAGCCCCACCTCTATCTGCAGGACTGGTCCAGGGGGTCTACGCAGGGATTTGGCCAACAAATGAAAATATCTGATTCTACTATGCTTTATATTAAAACAATTAAAGAGAAACCCTAAAATCATTTAGTTATGAGTCACTGATTACAAAACCTGATTATACCCCCCCAAAATCTCCCTCCCAACAATAAAAACAATGCTCAAAGCTCTCAATGGTCAATGTTACAATCAGACTTAAAGCAATTTGTAGGGTGTAATTTCAACTTTTTTGAAAAGCAATTTAGTAATATGTTTCAAGGGTGATGTTCATACTATTTGTATCAGTAATCCAAATTCTAGAAATCCATCCTAAGGATATTAGAGTTGGGGACAAGACTATATATTTAAGAATATTCTGGAGTGTATTCCATAGGTCGGGACAAAGTAGATGCCCACAGTATTGGTACAAGTTGTAGAAGATTATGTTTCCTAACTTTTCTATACACACAAAAAGTATGAAGTGCTAATTAAGAAAACAGTACACCACATAGCATATCCAGTGTGACCGCAGTCATCTTCTACATGTGTGCACATATACATACACACAAATACACAAACATCCACCAAAAAGATGGGGGAACAAAAACGTGAATGGCTGTTGACCACGGGTGAATATAGCTTAAATACATATATGTTCTTGCCTATATTTTCCAGTTTTCCTACAGTGCCGTATGTGACCTTTATAAGAAAGTAATAAAGCTGATCTGCCATCTGCAGGAGAGAAGATGGAGGCGACACCAGACTCAGCCCCAGGACGTGGCCGCACTGATCTGCTCTTCTGGCTACCGAGTCCTCCGTGCAGTGCTCGGCTCCTGATCCTTCTGTTCTTGCTGGCTCTGTGGTTTTGATAATGCAGTGTATCCAGGACGGTGCTATTCTTGAAACCCTACAAAGCAGTCCTTATGGAGAGTCCTAGGGCTTTCACAGGAACGCCCTGACACTGTGCTGCGAGCTGCAGGTGTCCAGGTGGTGTGGGAAGCACTGGGCTTTGGAGCCCATGCAGCATGGGTTTGGGGCTCTGTTCCACCTTTAGAAAAGGGCTCCAGTTTTGCAGAGTTGTAATAATGGTACCTAGGGTAATGCGTATGAAGATACCCACCCAAATGCCGTGTCCTCCATAGTTCTTTGTTTCTTTTCCCTTTGCAAATTTAAATATTAAAATATTGGCCTGTTTCCAAAAACACAAATGCTCTGGAAAAAGTACTAATAAAAATATGATTTAAGAGAGCTGCGAGGACCCGTGAATCCAATGGGTTCCTAAATGAATGAAGGTGCTAACCTTTCGCTGAACTCCGCTCTGTGTGTGGAGAAAGTCGTCTCTTACAGAAAGATGACACAATTTTTCGATGACACCCAAAGTCCAGGGTGTCACACCTGAAGGCTACATGCATAAAACGGCCAAGGGTTTTGTGGACCCCTCTGTGTGTGAGTATGTGGTTTTGGTCACTGCCGTGGTAGAGGTAGAAACAAGATTATTAGGTTGTGAGGCAAATATTTTTAAACATAAATCATTATTTGATGTAAAGGGACAACTTAAAAGTTAACATCTTTAATTTCTGCTGGATAAGGTACCAGAGGGCCACCTGTCCACGGCCTCTGGTCCTGGGGCCATCACCGCCTGCTGCTGTCCTTCTGTTCCATGTGGACTGCGTCCTGCACATGCGGCCAGTGCCCATCCTGTGTCCTGGGGTCCCCCGGAAATGCGGCCCAGTCGGCTCTTCTCGGTGCCGAGTTCCCAGGGCCCCAGGATCAGCGTGCCCACCTTTCATCAGTTGTGCCAGTCTGAACAGCCCCACCTGCGTGTCCAGCGGTGTGCATGGCTTACACTTAAAATTCACGCACACATTTCACGCTGGAGTCGTACATGTGTCTGACCACCTACATCACATGTGTCTGTGGCTGAGCTTATCCTGAGAGGCAGAGCCGGGTCCCACCTTGCCCTGATCTGATGCTATGGTGCTTCTGGTCCCTGCTTTCCAGTTTTAATCCCTGTTGCTTTTACACGAGGGAGAAATCTCTCAAAGTTGTGTTTTCCTCTGTTGGCTTTCTGTGGGACTGTCAGTCCTCTTACTTTTGAAAAGCCTATGAAACAGTGCAGCCTCCTGACACACGTGTTGCAGTTTTCCCACGTTAGCTTCTGTCTCTTGGCTTTGTTTATGGTATCTTCTGTGCATGCACTTTTGATGCCTTCAGAGTAGAATTTACTCGTGTTTCCTTTTATGGACACTGGTTTGTGGAGTGCTTTAGAAAGGCTTTCCTTCCTCTCCCATATTATATTAAAAAGGCGCTATGTTTCCTTGTGGTGTTTTATGGCCTGGCTTCTTTCTTCGGTACTTGGGATTGAACTCAGGGCCTTCATACTGCACTACATCCCCTGTTCTTTTTCTTTCTTTTCCTTCCTTCCTTCCTTCCTTCCTTCCTTCCTTCCTTCCTTCCTTCCCTATTTTGATACAGGTTCTCACTAGGTTTCCCAGCCTGTGCTCAAACTTGTGATCCTCCTGTTTCGGGCCCCCAGAGTGCTGGAATTACAGGCGTGCCTTTGTTTAACATTTTGCTATGAACAAGTTCCATTCCGGGAGAAATGGAGCAGCTCAGTCCCCTTGCCCGGGTGACAGGGATGCAGCCACGAGGAGAGTGGGACGACGACCTTCAGGCACAAGCAGGCAGCTGTGGCGTCCCTGTCCCCAGGCGTGGGCACCGCTCCGTGGGCGGGCACAGAGGCTGGTGACCCTGGGGCCGGCCACTGCGGTGCCACCTCTGGGTCCCCTGCCCAGGGGCTTCGGGACAGTGGGTCATGGTACTGCCGCTGACCTGGGAGCCCTGCGACCTGAGAAGCAGTTGCTTATGTTGGTCATTCCCCCGGACACCCATTCACATGACGAATGAAGACGCAAACTCACGGGAGGTACGAAGATAAACAATAACGGTAACGTCGCTACATGCGCCTGCTTTAGAATTCTCATTTCAAAACACTCAGAAGTTCAGAGCAAGGAAGGCCTGGCCAGAAATGCTTATGCATCTTTTATGCAACTTTAAACTGAGTTTTTGTGTTCCTAATTAATTAAAAAATGGAAATATGAATGTTTTATCTTCCATCATGACTCAAAGGTTTTTCTTTCATTTTAAAGGGACTGTCCAGGACGCCAACCTTCATTTCAGAAATAATGAAAAGCCCGTTTTACAGTCTGAGCTCGGTCTCAATCTGCTGTATAAGAAGTGGGTCCTCACGTGCAGTTCACAGAAGGTGGCATCTGAACATCCTGCTGCCAGGACCCAGGCATGAGCAGCCCCGGGGTGCTTGTGTCTGGTGCCTCTCGGGAAGGGCTCCTGTAGAGCGCTGAGTCACAGGCTCCTTCCACCTGGCCCATCCGGCACTCCGACCTTCCACTTTCCTCAAACTTCTGTGGTTGTTTCCCTTCCTGTAGGGCACTGCTCCGCAGGGCAGGAGATCTGAGAATCCGCTCTCTGCTCCTGTGCCTCCAGCGGTGGCCAGTCCGCTCTGCCTGCCTTTCCGTGCCCTGTGATCCATCCAAGCAGGGCCTTGGCCCTGCTGAAATCCACAGGGCCTGGCCTCCTGCCCACTCTGGAGCACACGAGGGTCCTGCCCACGCCGTGTGCTCCCAGGCAGCAGCCGTCCTGCCATTCACTGGGTCCACCCCTGTGGCCACTGTCTGGACTGCTCCTTCCCTTGAGCCTCACCCTCTATGGCACTTGCTGTTCTGCGTGTCACCAGGACGAGGATGAGGACGGGGCTGTCCCCGCCCCACTTCCTTGGGTTTTTTAGGGCACTGCGAAGGACTTTTCCCATTAAAATGTATTTAATTCACAGGCAACTTTTTTCCCAGATCTGCCTTACCCCGTTTTCCTGGCTGTGGGTGCAAAGTTCACTGTTGCTGCCAGAGGCGACTGATTAGTTAAAAAACACATACTGCGCTCAAGGCTAGCAACCACTTGTACGTCGTTATGAAAGGATATTAAAAACCATGCCCAGGACCTGGGTCTACAGCACAGCACAGCTGTCAGTGTGCCATGCCGAGTGGCCTAACATGGACAGTGCCCACGTTATCCCCTCAGCAGGGAAGGGAGTCAACGCCCGAGTTAGTGACAAAGGAGACCCTGGCACAACTTCCTGGTTTTTATTTTTAAAATCATATTTTATTGCAGCTGATCACAAGCCCCTGCCCAGAAGAGGCTGTCTGAAGCTGTGCAATCAGTGTTTCTGAGAAAAGACTTCCAATCGGGATGCACTGTGGGGCCCTGAACACCTGCACCTCACTCCCTGCTGCGACAGTTCCCCGCTGACACCGGCTCCGACAAACCGGCACGGACGAGCACAACCCAACCAACCCGTGCCTAATTCCTAAGAAACCACAGGGTCTGCGAAACAACAGCTGTGCCCTCACCCCACCCAGGGGCAGTCCAGTCACAGATGCCGCCCCACGCTGGCCCGGAAGCAGAGGTCTGCCTTCCTCTCCAACCTCAGAATGCAACCCTGCCGAACAGCCGAGAACCACCTGCTGCCCAGGATGCTTTCCGGGAGCCCCCGTCCGGACCACGTCCCCATGTCCTGTCCTCTGCAGCACACACACACCCCTCCACCCTGCACTGTCGCCTCTGCCGACCCAGCTGCGCGCTCCGGAAGCTGCAGCTCAAGGGGCCACTGCCCTCTCTCTGCTAGGCCCAAGCAGCAGGTACAGCATTGGCCTGGCCAGGTGCTTCGTGCAGAGGGGTGAAGAGGGAGGGGAAGAAGGCGGAGGGCGGAACAGGAAGAGGAAGGAGGGGGAGGGGCGGAACAGGAAGAGGAAGAGGAAGGAGATCCTGAGCAGAGACCAAGGGTGAGGGCAGGGCAGCCTCAGTCCTAGCGTCTGTTCCTGCCGTCCCTTCTGCTCCGGTCACTGCTCTCTGGCTCCCAGCTCAGGTCCCACCTCCTGTCTCTCCCTCCCCTCCAAGGATCCCGGAAGTGGCCAGGGACACAGAGCCGACGCCGCCTCTGTGCTGTGGCCCGTCCTGCTGCGGTGGGGAGACCTGGTTCCTGGCGGCAGGTTGGGAAGCGCCTTTCTTGCGCTGCCTGTGAACCGGTGCTCTGACAGTGCGAGTGAGACGCTGCCTCCCGCCTGACCTTTTCCCGTGTTCGTCAGCTGGCTCAGAAACGCGGGCCTGAGAGAGGAGTTCTCCTGCTGTGGGACCCGCGGGCCGCCCCCCGGGTCAGATGCGCAGCTTCGAGAGCCTTCCTGGGCAGGGTGGCTCCTGTGCCATAGAGGCCGGCTCTCCCGCCTGTCCCTGCCTAAGAAAGCCGATGGCTAGTGCAATGGCATAGGACCATGACCCAGCTCCCCCGGGAGGGCCTGTCTATGAGGGAAGCCTTTCGCTGCTACTACGGTTGCTTCAAGTTTCTAGCATCCTAGTGTCACGAGAGTCACTGTCACATCACCTACGCCAAGCTCCGGGACTCCCCTCTTCCCCTCTCCTAACTTAGGCCAAGAGTGGGGTTGGCCAGGACCCTCCGCCCTGCCGTCCTCCTGTCGCAGTGGCTGTTCCCTCCTCAGACTAGGGGCCGCCAGCCCAGGGCGTCACCTGGAAGAGCGGCTCGGGAGCTTCTCCAGGTCCCAGGGACCCACATCATGCTCCCAGGCCCAGCGCCCCCTGTCTGAGTGTGGTGGATAAGAAAGTGCCCCGCTCCCTGGCAGGAGGGACATTTATCAGAGCCAATGTCCCAGCACCCTGCTGACAGGTGTCACTGCCCACGCCCCACAGAGGGGAAGTGCAACCCGGAGGAAATAGCGCGTGTAGCCCTGCCTGGGACTCTCACTACAAAGCAGCCGCTTGCCCATGGTGGTGAGGACTCTGCCCAGGACAAACGGCATCTCACCAGAGGCAGAGTCTGACACACACAGGAGAAGGTGGGAACGTGGTGCCCAGAAGGCACCGGCTTCGATCCAGGCACAGATACCGAGGGGAGAGGCACAGTTTGGGAGCACTTGGAAGGCGGATCACCATATACGGTGAAGGCTGACATTTAAAAATGTATTACGGTCAAAGCCACTGCCTTGAGTTCCCCTCAAAATCCTCCCCATCAATTTTGAACACTCAAAATGGGAACACTCATCCCATTGCTCTGGCCACTTTCTGAGCAGCTCTGGAGTGCTCTTTCCTGGGTGTCTTTACCAGGTGTGAAAAGACAGTGAATCTTGCTGTCGAGCACCATCCAATGGAAAGGCAGCTCGTAAAGATATGACGCTGTGTCCTCATCCACCTTATTCACCAGATCTGGCTCCATGCAACTTCCTGCTCTTCCCCAAAGTCAAAATGACCACAACAGGGAAACATTTTGAATTGATTCAGGACATCGAGGCAGCCAGGACAGCACAACTGAAGACACTGAAGACAGAGGACTACAGAGCTGTTGCAGGAAATGGCCAGGATGGTGGGATGGGTGTGTTCAAAGTAGGGGAGGACTTTGAGGGGATTCACAGTAATGTGTCTCTTCTGTAACACATTTTTAAATGTCAGAATTCACGGTGGGTTCTGACCATACCTTGTGTCTGACTTGCAGCAGATGCTGCCTATGGATGCACTGCGCAGGACGCCCCTCCTGTGTCCCGTGTGCCACGTCCCGCTCTGCACCCACAGGCCACGCCAGCCCTGCTGGGTCTTGGGACAGCGGGCTTCTGCTTTGCCCACAGTGCTGCCCTGGGCCTCTCACCCAGAGCAGCAGCTCCCCCAGACTTCCTCTAGACACAGAGCTCATACATGGCACCGCTCACTCCACACGGCTCATCCACATGCCCACATGCTGAAAGCTCAGACCCCTCCGAGAGGCGTCCACCAACGACTCCAGCCATCCTGGACTCAGCGTCCCCAGGGCTGACTCCAGGGAGTGGGACCCGAGCAGAGGCTGCACCCTTCCTGGACGATCTCTGCTCATCTGATGCCACGGTGACGCTCCGGGAAGCTGAGCGGCCGGGACCCCTTCATGGTCCAAAGCTAACACCGGCCATCCCACTGCTGTGCTGCCCTCCAGCCCCGCCTGCCACTTCCAGCTACGTCCTCCCGGGCCTCTGCCTCCTCCTCAGCGGTCCCTGACCCGCTGAGGCTTGCCAAGGTCACTGCCTCTGGGCCTGTCCTCCTCCCTCCACCTTGACCCTCTCTGGAGCAGGGGAGCGGTGCCCTCCAGGCCAGCCAGCACATTTTTGGTCATTATTTGAGGCACTAATCCCTAATCACAGCTGTATCTGTGTGTTCAAGATAGTTTCAGCCTGTGCCATCTCTAAAACACCAGGAAGAGCTGCAGCAACCTCTCCAGCTCACCAGGTAATCGGCCTCAACATGAAGAAGGTTCTGAAACCTTCTACTCTGGTCAGATGTTCCCAGACACTCAAGGAAGAGCCAGAGCTCACTTCCCACCCAATGCTATATCCTGCTTCCTTCAGCCAAGCCTGGCCACGCGACTGCCCAGGGCTGGCTCTGAGCCTCCACCAGGCGCCCCCTCTGGGCAGTGTTCGAGGCACACACTCAGAGCTGACGTGTGTTCTAAGCACTGCTTCCTACAGGAGTGCATTCTGCTTGGACCTAAAGTCCCTGGAAGGTGGGGCTGCAAGAAAGAATCCGGATGTCCGCTAATAGGAAGCCATTTGCGCAAGTGGCTTGGGGGCCGTGGGTCAGGGCCACTCAGGTCATGCACAGCACCTAACAGTCCGTGTGGCGACCTCAGTCTTGGGCCTGCCCTCACACTGTCCTGTGCACCCACTGCGGAGCTAGACCCGTGTCTGGAGCACACAGCGGGCACAAGGCTCAGTGCCCCATGCTTGGGAAGTGGCTGGCGCCTGGCTCAGCCGCACTTACTTGGGGAGGTGGGGGAGGCTGGGCCCCCTTCCGTGGATGTGGCCGGAGGCTTCGTGTCCGGCACTGGCAGAGGCACCGGCCTGGCCATTGGTGGTGGCGGTGGCGGTGGCAGCATCGGGGTGGGGAGGAATGGGTTGTGCACCTTGCCTTGGCTGCTTCCATTGGGCTGCAGGGTGGGAGGAAACAGAACACACAGGAGAGAGAAGGCACAAGTCAGACAGCAGTCACTTCCAGACCTGAAGCTGCACCAGGCACAGCCCGTGGCGGTCACCAGCTGTGCACCGAGGAGCTCAATTCTAAGTCCCTCCTGGCAAAGAGCTGTGTGAGGCAGCTGCAGAGCACAGGGCAGGATGCACGCTGCCTTATTCTACGTGTCTTGCCTGGACCACACCGCCCTGCTCACGTCTGGCCCTAAGGTGACTGCCGACGACAGGGTCTGCGTCCGTCACCAGCTCACCGATGCTGCTTGGAACGCTGTGGCTCTGTGCTAATTTCCCCTTTACCATCAGTCTGCCAATTACTAGTTATTTAATATCCGAGTGTGCCACAGACTGGTGCCAGTCCACGGTGCCTATTGCATAGTAAAGGGAAGTTTCCTAAATAAGCATTCGGGGCATATCCTCACCTTTCAAAGTTGATCTTCTATAACATTTAATACATGTGTTAAGGGAACACAAAATTTTTCTTTCACATATTGTATAACATCAGGCAGAGAAATCTTAAAATTCAGCTGCTGGAATTCTGCTAGGCAAAAATATCACTTCTAATTTTGATTTAAATTATATAAGCATATGTCACAAGAGTCATATTTGTTTGGCTGCCTGGCGTTAAAACAACGAAATAACAGCTCTTGAAGAAAAAGTTTCCTTCTGGGCCGGGGATTTAGCTCAGTGGTTCCGCCACCGGCCTTACAAACACAAGGTCTGGAGTTTGATCCCTGGTACCACATAAAAAAGAAAAAAAGAAAAAATTTCCTTCTGAAGAGAGCAGTAAAATCCATTTTATTCTTAAGATTTTCAGGATAGCTCTGTGAAGAGACTTGCTGCAAGCCCTGTAAAATTTAGATCAAAATGCAGAACTTGGCCTTTGACAGTCACATAGGATGATGTCAAGACCGCTAAAAACCAGGTTAAAACTCAGGAGTCAGATGCCTGGTGCTGGGGACCAGGACCGTGCTTGGTTTCCCAAGTGGCTTTGTGGACAGAATTTCCAGATTTCATCAGTGACACCGTTCAACAAACAGCGACAGCGCCTACACAGGCTGCAGCCCCAGGTCAAACTCCAGCTGGTGGAGCTCTTGCCACCCAGCTCTCAGTGTGAGACGCGCACCTCTGCAGCTCAGCCTCTGTCCCCTCCTCGTGCACCGATATACTGAGTAATGTTCCTCCAAGTCTATCTTGTCTGATGATCAGGAACATGGTGCTTTCTGGCCAGCGAACTTGCCAGTGTGTTATTTCTGAGTGCACTGGAAGGCCCTAAGTGAATGTCTTAGGAGAAGCCAGGCAAATGAATATACAAGCAACAGGGAAAAATGGCACCATATTGATCTGTTGTCTAGACAGAGCTGTATCTGCGAACACATCACCAGACTGGTATCAGTCCACATGCCCATTCTGGCTCAGATGTGCAGAATCGGGTACTTCTGCAGGGACGGAAACCAGGGGTGGGACCTTGAGGCAGGGCGACTGGGACGGCAGCCAACCCGGCTTCCTGGGCAGGTGTGAGGAGAGCAGCGAGGCCACTCGGGGCTGCCAGCCGGCCGTGTCTCTCACGGTCGTCACAACTGGCTTTGGGAAAAGCTCTTCACTGTAAACATTTACCTCTATCTTTTTAATAAGACTAGTGCTCTGAAAAGTTGCTTTCACATTTGGAATGTTATTTCAAATTGTGATTCTTGGGTTTGAGAAAAAATAAAAACATTCATTCTAGGTTATTGAATATGGTTTAGCTTTGTACAAAAATAAGTGGGAAAGATAACTATTTGCAGAAATAACAAACCATAATAAACTGTGCCTCTAGCATCTTGAGTTCAAGCAATGGTCAGCTTGATCTTAAGTGTTAGAAGACTGTATTTTTAAAAAATATCGACCCGGTTGATCTGAAACATCTGTCCCCTGCCGCCTCTACCGTCCTCCACAACCCCAGATCATTATTTAAAATTATTTGGTCTTTCTATTTTGTTAACTGTGTGTGTCCTGGGGTTGGAATGCAGGGGGTGGGATTATCAGCCCAGAGAATTTAGAGGATTACACAGCTCAGCCCGGAGATGATTTATATCCTGGACTCCACAGCCAAAATCTTAACACAAATGCTGTGTTTAAACCCCGGCCAATCGCTCCTCGCAGCGAGTTAACTTTCCCACCACCTAGAGAACACACGACATCGGCCTGCCAGCGCAGCACCTGAGCACATGTCCCTGGGGGCGCCCCATCTCTACATTCCATCAGCATTTTTTTCTAAAGAGTTTGAGAAAAGAGTCTCCTTACATTGAGGAACCCCACCTGTCCGGCCTGCTGACCAGCGTCAGGGCAGACAAGCTGGACGAACTCCTTCAGCGTCTCCTGAGGGTGGTACCGGATGGCCGGGTGGGAGAAGTATGGCCCGGGCTGCTGGATGATGGGGGATGTCGGGAAGTGCAGCGTCGATGGCGTGGCGTGAGGGCTCGCTGGGGAGAGAACACAGTGGGGTTAGTGGAGAGCGGGTGTGGCTGGTGGCCCCTGACTCGGACTCGGCACCGGTCCGGTCCAAGCGCGTGCGAGGAGCCGACTTCCACACCACACAGGGCCTCTGGCTGCCTCCCTCCAGGCTTTGAGACGAGCTCACAGGTTAGGTCAGGGTCGAGCTTCAAGCTGTCCATGGCCACTGCACATGAGTTATAAAGGCACTGATAATCCCTGGGGGAGGTGAAGATTATTCATTACTTTAAGAGCCTTTTTAATGAAGCTGGCAATAAAAAATGTATCTGGTAGATTAGACCTGATTTAACTGACATCACATGCGGCAAATCCGAGTTTGCACATACGGGTCGCCTTTCACGCCGCAGACATAATTCACGGTTAGAGCTCTGTACCCTTTCAAAGAAATTTCTAGGGACTAATTCAGGATGAAATTTTTTGGAAGTATGCAAAGTAAGCGACCACTTAATGAACCTGTACCATTTGGGGCTCACTTTACGTGGAAGGTGTCTGTCAAATTTCCTACTGTTTCAAAGCCAATGCAGAAACTTCAGAGCAGGGGAACCCACAGGCCAAGTAGGGGTGTCCCTGCTAAAATGTGGGTCCTCAGCCCATAAAAACTGATAAAAGACTCAGACAACTATGACTCCCTTACATTTGGACCCTGATAAATTTCATTTGTACGAGAAGGTTGCATTACATTAAGAAAACTTAAGTGAGATGCTTAGTAATTTTCTGAGAGAACTTTTGCCCCCACTTGGAAGGATGTGACTGATGAAACCAGCTGCGGACCAGTGCCGCACAGGCCGAGGGTGGAAGACCTCTGAGCTAGTCAGCTGTCGCCTCCCACCAAGTGGGAGCAACTCTCCCGAAGGAGGGCAGATGAGCATACGGTCTTTGCTGTACTCTCTGCAGTTTAAGCCTTTGAACAGAAGGAGTCTCTGCAAAGAGAAACACAGGACACACATGTGTTTGGCGAGAAAGACTTCTCTAATACGAAGAGGGACTCACGCTGAAGAAGCCACCCCTGGGCGTGGCCAGGCTGGACACAGGGCTGCTGGGGGCTGCAGCTCCTGGTTCCCCGCTGGGACCAAGGAAGGGTGAGAATGGCTGGGGCTGCATGGCCCACGGCAGCAAGGGGAGGCTGTAAAGACTGGGAACAGCGCTTCGGAGAGGAGCCCGAGTCCAGCCCCTGCCTTGCAGGTGGTGTGGCAGAAATGGCACAGCGGAGCAGGGGCAGTGACATCTCACCCTCGCCACACAGCCGAGGACATTCTGAGCACAACCCAGCTGAGCCAGAATCTCCGCCACGCTGCCCTCTCCAACTTCCTCTTCTCCCAGGCATGCCCATCCCAGCAGACGCTTTTCTGTCCACATCCTTGGCTGCTCCTGTGTCCTCAGAACCAAGTCCAGCTCTCACAAGCAGTTGATTGTGCAAATAAACCAAGTAAGTGAGCAATCCAGAAAAGAAAAACCACCATACAACTTGATAAGAACAAACTCCACTTCTCCACCTGGTAACGAGGCAGCCACAGGAGAAGTGGGGCCTTCCTCCCATGGTCTCTGAGTTCAAACACAGAAGCCAAAGAGCTCAAGGCTCTGATCAGCCCTTAACCTTGGAAACTGTGCTTCTGACTTAAAAGAACCAAAGGATTTTTCATGCACTGCAGTGAAGTTATCCTTGTTGGAGGCAAGAAGCTCTGACCTCAAGCCCTGTGTCCGACTGCATAATCTCTAGGTAGTGGTGGAAGGTGGTGTCTCCCAAACTAGGCTGGGTGGACAGAGCCCAGCGAGACCACGCAGCCAACTTCTGCGGCACGTCAAACACAAACATGGCAACTCCACAGTCAACGGTCCCTGAGAAGTGGGCCTGTGGTGATGCCTGTAATCCTAGTACTCCAGAGGCTGAGACAGGAGGATCGCAAGGTTGAGCCCAGCCTGGCAACTGAGTGACTTAGCAAGACCCTGGCTCACAGTAAATTCAATCCCCAATAACACGCACGCACACACCCCAAGAGGCTGGTTTTGATGATAAAGAGGCAGAGTGGCGCCACCTCAGGTGCTCAGCCGGAAGAGACTTGTCTCTTAGATTAACACATCCTGGTAGCCAGCAAGGAGCTTAGCCCAAGGGAGAAATTCCCTTCAGTGAAGGCCAGGCCAGTGAAAGTTCAAAAAATGTGACAGAGGAAATCATTTGACAGAACCATGGAATCTCTCCATTAATTGTTTTTTTCTTTTTTTTTTTTTTTTTTGTACCGGGGATTGAACTCAGGACTTTGTGCTGGCGAGGCAGGCGGCAGAACCACTGAACTAAATCCCCGGCCCTCTCTATTAATTGTTAATAAATATCTTTGCCTTCATTTGTGGCTGTTAAAAATGTAAAGAAAATCATCAGCAACTTAAATTTGGACTTATATTTCCTTATATTTCACTAAAACAATTTATTCACCTTTTCCTTATGGCACAAAGTTTAACATAAAACCTAGGCCACATGGTGCTATAACTACTGACTTATTAGGGTCCATTCACCCTCAATGAGTGCCAGGAAGCTGCCCAGCGTGTGGCTTCCGGTCAGTCCATCCATCGCCGAGGTATGCGAGCTGGGAGCTTTCTGCTTCAGCCATCAGCTCACGAGAAGCTGGGTGCAGATCACCCGGGGTCCTCGGCTTTCGTTCCTCCAACAGAAAACAGGTGAAATATCTGCCGTCTCTCTAGAGAAAGTCGTGTTCCCATTCCACCGACGTCTTCTCACCGATGCTCAGAGCTGTGTTCATCGATGCCTCACTTTTTCTTCTTTCCTCTCTATTCCTTTCCTCTCCTTACTGTGGTTTCATATAATTTTAGAAAGTCACTGGGTCAGATCAGACAGTGAATTCATGAAATGTGTTTTGAGATGGCCACACAGGCCCTGCAGAGAGAAACTACCACTGTGAACCCGGCACGGTGCTGATGAATGCACAAAGGGTGGTACGGGTCCAAATGTCAGATGCAGAGAAACATCTCCTATGGATGTGTGTGTGAGAGTAGTTTACATAATAAAAAATTATAGCACATTATGTAAATGCATATTTAGATCCTTTAAAGTGTGCATTATTTACTTGAGAGTCAATAAAGGCTTTTCTCAAGTGGTTTCGGTTTATTGCAGTGCATCCATCTGTATCTGTGTTGATGTTAATGCAATTTTGTGTACTGAAAGACTACAAAATTGGCTGCTTCTAGGGTTCTGAGAACCAGGGCCAGTAGCAGACAGCGACAGACACACTCACCCTGGGTGGCTCTCACAACTAGTTTAACCTTTAACTAGCAGCTAAACTGGTTTACAGCAACTGCTTGGGCATTCTGTGAGGAGTCCAAAAAACACAGGAAAGAAGGAAATGTGATCGGGTTTCTCTGGCTAGAACAGCACTGCGTACTCTTCCTGAATGGAGCAGCCACAGTGAAACCATGGAGAACCAAAACTTCCCAGAAGGCGTCAGGCTCGGTTACTTGTCCTGAAACACACGTATTACTGAGTACTTAAACTACACAGTGAGAGAGCGCAGGCCATAGAGGCTGGTTTACTTGTTTCCGCACACCCCTCCAATTCTTTAAGATGGGGAAAAAGCTAAATGTTCAACCCAACTGAATATGAATATATATATACACACACACTCATCTGTCTGTCTGTCTGTCTGTCTGCAATTGCGTCCTCCTCCTTCCGGAAGCAGCCCCTGGAGCCTGGGGAGAAGGCCCGGGTCATTCCTGCAGTGCTGTGTGTGATCTGGCAGAGACTTGACTGTCTTGCCGCATCTCAGTGGAGGCCGCGCAGTGCCAGAGTGAGCCACAGAGGTGCACACAAAAGGTGGCAGCCAAGGTGGTGACCTGACAGGCTTGAAGGCCTGTATTTTTGTGCTTTTAAGTTTTAGGAAACAAAAAGTGGAAGAAACCAATCTCTTACCATTTTCAGCCGTTTTCCCCAAGCTCAACCCCCAAGAATTCTATGGACTCTCCCACATTTTTCCCCCAAACCAAAATGTCACAGGGGAAATGTGTTCTCTGTATGCCTGACGTTGCCTAATTGCTTTATTCCTTGCCTGTGAACCGTTGCAGATTCCCACGGACTAGACACAGGATTGGGATTCTTTTCACGTTAGCTTTGCTTTCTGGCACCAGACTCTAAATCCCAGTCGCTCTTCTATGGGAGGTGCTGCAGAAAGCTGTCACGAGGCAACTCGAACAGTAACATGGACCCTCCAGGTGCAGGGGCGCTCAGACAGCGCCACACCCCGGCTCCTTCCCAAGAGGGCCTCGCGTCCGAGGGGCGTCAGTCTGCATTCATCCACGCTGAGTCCTCGGTTTCCATGAGCACCTTCACGGGAGGAGCCGTCCTCGGTCTGCAGCAGCAGCGACAGCAGCGACAGCGACAGCAGCAGCAGCAGCAGCAGCAGCAGCAGCAGCAGCAGCAGCAGCAGCAGCAGCGAGGTGTCTTTCAACAAGAGCAGACATTTCCCCAGGAGAGGGTGGCAGGAAGGACTCCTGATTCTCCATCCCAAAGTCCAGACTTTCAAATGGGCACAACTTCAGGAGACTTTGGGAAGAAAAAAAATCCTACTTGAAAAAATCAGCCTTCTAGAAGGGCAAATGGAACCCGGACTGTTTGGATTGCCAACTCCTGTGTACTCCACTTCTTCAGAAATTCAAAACCACACGATAGAAAGCCATTACAGCTGACCTAAAGCTGACAAGTCTAGCTTAATGGTCCATAGCTATGATTTATAAATCATGCATGAATCAGCCTGCCATTTATGAAAGCCGAGAAGTTTGGAGTTACAGTATTTATTTTAACAGAAACACGAGGAAAGAGGAGTTGGCAATGGTTTTCAAGCCTTTGGGAGGGGGAGGCTATTCTAAAGAACGAAGCCTTGACTCGGGCAAGCTAAGGCTTTCCAAAACAAGAAGCCCTAATCTTTAACAGCACTGAGATGGCATGTGGAAGAACTGGGAAATGTCAACCAAGAGAATCAGATGACGCTGTCTTGTGCTTCACAAGCCATTGCATCTCATGTCACTGTTACCAGACAAGGTGACTTAGGGCAGATGGCGGGAATGCTCTGTCCCATTTGAATTACTAGGTCTTCTGCTTGGAGACCGAGTTCCAGGTGCTTTAGAAGAACCTACGTTTGAGTTTAGTTTCTGCTACAATCTGAGTGATAAATGTGGGCAAATTCCCCTCTGCTTTTCTCATCTCAGAATAGAGTTTGGATGAAACTATCGCTGAGGCTCACCTAGTTTTAAGGTCTGTTGGGCATGGGGAATTCAGTCTGGGGTTACATTTACAGATTTCCATGGATCCACAGTAAGAACATTATAATCCAAGAGACAGGAAACAGGAAGTAAGTGCATGTCAAAGAACTCGCCTTAAAATGGTCCCAAGATATTGAGTAATGGGCATATCTGACTAGGCCTTTAGGGTGCTTTGGCTTTGGGGGCTGTAGTGTTTTAGTCTTAACAACTCCCAAGTGTGCAAGTCCAGGGCTCATGAGACACAACCTCAGCTGTGGTCCAAACAGGAACCCTCGGAACTGGTCACACTCACAAACTCACTGCTGAGCCACCATGAGTTCCAATGCCACCCCCAGTTGTGGTCACCACAAACACCAAGTGGGCGCAGTGGACAGGACTCCAGGTCCATGAAGGAAACTGAGCTCCTACAGACTGGCAGGTGATGCTACAGGTCAGGGGAGGAGGGAGGTGGGGACGAAAAACAGGTCTACTCGAGGGAAAAAGCAAACCAGCATAGACTGGGTGGGTACAGAAGCTAACAGGACAGGGGACCCCCTAGTGACCTGGCAGGAGGGCCTGGCTCAGCACCTGCAGTGCTCGAGGGGACATCAGAAACAAGGCCCAGTCAGATGCTGCTGCCTCCCGGACAGTGACTGGGATACACCTGTGCTGTTTGCAGGTCTTAAGAAGAAAAGGCAAAGAACAGTAAACAAAGCCCCATAACCAACAGAAGGCATGCGCTGGGCAGCATTTCCTCCACCGAATCTTCGGGTCTACACTGAATTTAGACCCCCGTGTCTGAGGGGTGTGACAAGACCAATGTCAAAGCCTCCTCCCGAATGTGAGGGGCCTTTAGGAATCCACCTCACTGCACTGGGGATTTCTTCTACTCTGGGTAGATTTTGCCCCAGGGAGGAGCATGAGGAACCTGGTCCAGCGGGGACAGAGGGCTGGGTTTTCATGCTGGCCTGGGCAGCAAAGAGCTCTCTGCTCCTCTTTTCCTCTACTGCAGAATGCAAAGGACGAATCTTGTGTGTCTTCTGCAGGGCAACTACTCTGGATTTGAAATCACTCACTCCCTGTGCTAACGGGGACAGAGCTGCTCAACCCTTCCTGACCTGCACTGCCTCAGCTGTACATCGGGGCTACGAGCACCAGGTAGAAGCCCCTCTGAGGGTTGGAGGTAGTGGACAGCGGGCCCTCTTCAACCAGAAGTGTGTTGAGAACCTACTGTGTGCTGAGCAGCACGTGGACTCTGACTTAGTGTCTCTGGGTTGTTCCAGGAATAAATGAAGACACAGGAAAGGCAATCAGATTCACGCAGGGCAAAGCGGCAATGCCAGGAACTGGGAGTGTCCTTTTTCCCTCACAGGTCGGTGGTGGGAGCCAGTGGTCCCCGCCCCCTTGGGGGACAGCTGTGAGCTCTGCCCGCCCAGCACGCCTTCACCCTTCTGGACAGCGAGGTTTCATGCTCCCCGGGGAGCTCTTCCTCCCTCGGTGCCAGGCTGTTAGGGTGGACACTGCAGCCCTGGCCTCAGGTCTGTGGTGGGCATGCAACCCTCACGGCCCTTTAAACATAGCATTGTTTAAAACGTGAGCCAGCGAGGCCAGTCAGCCCTGAATACCCTGGGGTGCACCCTTCACTGGGCCATCCCTTCCCTCCCCTTGGGATAGCAAAGCTGGCTGGAGCAAAGCCCGGACACCATCTTCTCCCCAGTCCTCGGAGAGCGAGCCCACCCAGAGGGGACAGGGTGCACCGCCACCGGGAGCCACAGACTCTTCAGCCCCAAACCCATCCATTCTTCTCTGCTGGGTCAAGCAACTGGTTGTCTCACTTGAGAGTCCTTGTGTGCGAATCTCATTAGCCAGTGTCCGACAAGCTGACTCTCATCTTACTGGACTCGGGAACGTGGGGATTGGGGAAGATCTCGGGTACCCCGGGGGGTCACAGCATCCTAAGCACACCTTGTGTGTCCACAGGAGGGCCCCACGGGTCCTGACACAGCCACGTTCAGATCCCTGGAAATCTTTGCGTGCCTGTGCTAGGCTGCCCGGCCTCACCCCTGCCCCGAACCTGCACGGGAGTGGCGGTATGTCTCCGTGCTTCGCTGTGAGGTGGACGCCCTGTCTAGCGCGTGCCTGGTCCAGCACAGGGGCAGAGGATGCTCACCCTGTACTTCCTGAGTCAACTCCGAAGCCCCAGACTGCGGTCTGGCCATGGCAAGCTGCGCTCTGCCCCTCTGTCAGCGAAGGCACCAGAGAGGGGGATGGAGAACGGAGGAGGGAGCAGGCCAGAGGGCCGAGCACAAGGACACCGGCCGCTACCTGGGCCAGGCTCGGGGGAGAAAATGGACACACAGCAGACCCTTGACTTACGAACTCCATCGGGTCCCGAGGCCTGCTTGTAACTAGGTCAGTACAGCTGAGACCTGGGTGTTTCCCTGGGTATGAGCTACAGATAGCAAGAGGCAGATGAATGTTCCATTAACCTCATTAACCCAAGCTGTTCCTACGTCAGGCCGGTCGTAACTGAGGGTCCACTGTGGTGGTATTTCCTGCACACCAAGCCCTCAACTGCATGGATCAGCTCGCTTTCTCCTCCCAGGAACATGCTCCATGTCAGGCAAGGGGGAAACAGGCTGGCGGACAAATGCCTTGCATGGACCGCAAGCAGCAGGACTTGCAGTCTACACGGCTGCCTCTGCTGCCATGAACACACTCTCCCACTCCATTTAAAGGAGTTTTCAGATGACAAATAGCTCACTTCCTTTCAGAATGTTTTGAGGCTAGGCCCGTGTCGTGGGGATCTGCAGACTCGAATGTTCCCCGAATGGGTTTTGTGGGGGGTCTGATATCTGATATGAAGAAACCGCAAACATGGCCAGGTGAACGCTGAAGTGGTGATGAGACAGCAGTTTGCACTGCACAGAGGACACGGCTGACACGGCTGGAAGGGCGCCTCTCCAAGGCCAGGCCAGCACCTGGCCCTCCCCAGGGGTGACATGAAGCACCCCCAAAACACATCCAGGCTGCAGCTCCACGGGGCTGGCACTCGCCAAGCTTAACACAACTCATGACTGTCAACAGGGAGGGTGAAAACACCATTCGGCGCTTACAGTGAGCTTGACATTTAAAGCAGCAGGTGTGAGTGCGTGCACGTGTGTGGTCTGTGGCTGTGTGTGACCCAGAGAGGGAGAGACAGGGAAGGGTTCCATCTTCGGGAAGCAGCTTGCTCTGTGGGGATGGCCCAGCCCCGCTCCCATCACCCTGTCTGCCCGAGGGACAAGACGGTAACCAGAGCCCATGCAGAGGAGCTCTCCTCGAGAGTGCTGTGGACGGCGGGTTGTCCCACGCACCTACTCGGCTACCAGTTATTAGTGGAAGAGACTCTCAGTTATGCATTTATCTGGTAATTACTGAGTGGCTGCACAGAACCAGGCTGGGCAGTGTGGCCCTCGTGGAGGCTTGGTGGGTGGCCCCAGGCAATTCAGGATGGCGCTCTGGGGCAGGGCCTGCAGACCAACGAGCTCGGCAGCCTTCTCCTTTAAATATTTTCCATGTCACAGGGAAGGCCCTTACAATACAATGAAGGTACAGTTTTAATTACACGCTTCCTGACTTTTGTTTAGTTGTAGTTTTAAAACATTTGCTCGCACTGTTCTCTCCTTTGTCTGGGCAGTAATAGCTGGGGGTTAAGTGTCTGGCTAATGAATTTAATAATTTCCTGAGCTGGGATTGAAGAGCCTTTGCTAAAACACTGCATTTCCTCTTCACCGTCCAGTTCCCTCCAATCCCAGTCCTGGGCATGTTGCTGCCAGTGAAGCCAGCCCGTGCCCCAGTTCCTGGCCCTGAGGAGACACCCTCAGGCTGTCTCCTCAAATGACACATTGCAGGAGCAGACAGACACCTTCCGCCGTCTGCTGGCAGGTTATTCCAGTGCCTGGTGAGCAACAGGTGCTTAATTGCTTCCCATTTTCCTGAGATGATTCAAATGCATAAACCAGGAGAGACAGATTAGACCCAGCTGAGCCCCAGCACGTTCTACAATTAAGTTAAAAGCTTTCCTCAGCAGTAAGACGCTGTCGAGCGGACAAGGACAAGCTGCAAACCCGCTGTGTGGGGTCTGCATCCAGGCAAGGGCCCGGCCGGAGCGAAGGCCAAGGAGCTGTGCCAGGCGAGGTCCTCCTGCGGGCTCCCGCCCTGGACAGAACCTCGCGGCGACACCTCTGGAGCCTCTAAAACAGGGTCCAAGTAACCCCAAGTCATTTCTCTCCATACCTGTCACTGAGGCAGCTCTTATTAAAACCACATAAACAAGTATGGATCACTTACACGTGTGAGGCCCGCCCCAGGGCTGCCAGCCCCACCGTGGGGGCTTCAGTGTCATTTTCATCATGACACAGGGGATGGACGGGAAGGGTGCCGAGACTCCCAGCCTGCTGTTTCCATCGGATCTGCACGTTCCTTTAGTGGACATTTGCTTACCGAGTGCTCTCCTGTGCAGCGCGAGGCCCAGGGACTGAGCTGATCCGCAGTGCCTACCCGCTGGTCCTGACACCCGGCCACTGTGCCCGCAAAGTGGTGTTTCACTTCTCCTTCCTGTACCCTGCACTCGTGTGCCATGAGCCCACACTCCCCTCACTGCTCCAGTGACAACTTCCTGGAAAGGGTTTTAATGCTAGCGATTCTCCCCTGAGTATTTTTCTCCACCCAATGGGAGACGAAGTTAACTTCAGGCCCGCCCACTTTCCAGGTGGGAGCGTGGCGCACGCACTCCCTCTAGAGCCAGGAGGGTCGAGGAAGGGCACAGAGGGTCAGCGTGCAGATGCCGGCTGTCTCTCCAGCCAGGAACTGCAGAGCACAAAGCCCCACGGCAAACCTAGCTTGATCCCTCTTGTTTCAGTATATCTGCTGGGTGTTTTCAGAATCAGGACAATTTTATTTCTCAACTCCTTCCACATGAGATATGCATTTTCTGACTCAGAAACAAGTGGGAGTTTAATCTCGCGTCCGCGTTTCCAGGTGCTTAGCTATGGCTGAGCTGCCTGGCCTGCTGCTGCCGGCTGCTGGAGAAGGGGCTGCCTGCGTCTGCTTGGACTCTCTCGTCGAACGACCTCCTTGTCCCTGTGTCCCCTATGGTGCCCAGGCTTCTCCTAGCACAGGGCAGAAGAAGTCTCCATTTTTCTGAAATGCCTAGAATCAGAAGTGCTTATAATTTTGGATCTTTTACACATCTTGAAATGCTTGCATAGACTGTACCAGCAGACCCTCCCTAATCTGAAAATCCAAAGCCCCAAACGCTCCAAAGACTGAGTGCCAACCTGACCCGGAGTGTCCGTTTTGGATTTCAGATCAGGGCTGCCTCACCTGGGGTGCAACTGCTGTTTCCTGTCCTCTCCCCCAGGTGAGGGGAGACGAACGCGGAGGCCACCCTCCTCTCCTCTGCTCTCTGCTCTCTGCTCCTCTGTGTGTGCTGCAGAGCACTGTGGATGGTAGTGGGGCTGCAAGCTGATCTCAATACTGGAAAAAGTCAAGCTCAAAAGCTGTTTCAAAGGGAGCTGCTCTTCACAGAAACCCTGCATTTGCCGGTGAAAGGAACCACAGGCTAATAAAAAAAAGCTAAGTGATTTGTTTATGGCTGCTGTAAAAAGCTTAGTGAGCTAACACAGACTAGTCATGGTTATCAAAAGATCTAAATGAACATATTATGTCTTTGACTAATAAAAAGTGTGAAAACTAATTGCTTACATAAATGTGGTTTATTTCTCCAGATGGATGGCAAGAGGGTAGGAACCACTGAAAGGGAGAAAAAGCACTGAGCAGGAGACGTGGCTGCTGGTGTTGTCTTGGACTGCCCGAGTCCTCACCTTCAGCACCACGGAGCTATGGGAACTGCGAGCCCTACACTTCCGCTCCAGCCGTGTACTCATGCTACACAGAGCCAATTTTATGCTCAGCTCAGAATGCAGAAGCTACACTTCCTGCTTCCCTTGCAGCTAGGGGAGATCGGCTGGCTTTTTTCTGACCACGCTGCACTTGCACCTTCACAGGTGACAGGATGAGCTGGAGGCACATTCTCCCTGTCACTCTTTCCCCACCTGCATGGAGTACAAGCGCTACACTGTGACACACAATCCACGGAAACGTGGCTCAGTCCGTGTTGTGCCACTGTAAGGAAATGCCTGAGGCCGGGTACTTTATAAAACAGAGACGTCGGTCTGGCTCCACACTCTGGTGGCCGCAGGGTCTGGACAGATGATGCTGGCATTTTGGCCACAGCATCCCCTTGGCTGGGTCACAGCTTGGCCTTGTGCTGATGGGGAGGTCCCCACGGGGAAGGAAGCCAGAGGGCTTCACGCCGACACTCCCTGGGCTGAGCCTGCCATGAGACAGCACGGTCATCCTCAGGGGGACCCAGGGCCTAATCTCCTCCCCACCCATACTCAGCACCCCGCACAGGCCCCTTTGGGGGTCAAGTCACATGGAAATCACTGCCCAGCTGGCAGAATTGGCTTCACATGTGCTGGCATCCTGCTGCTTCCACAACGGCCTTGACTCACACACTTATTTTTACACAAGAAAAATACAACTCCTCAGTTCCCGAGTCACTGTTTAATCAGACTTTCCTCTCACTGCAGCCAAACACATTCTTAGCAGACATAAGGAACACATTGGACCAGAACAGTGATGGCGAACCTTTTACAGCTTTCCACGATAAGCAGTCGCTGCAGGACCTGCGGGTTTGGCACCACTGGTCTAGAAGGTTCTGAGAGCAGTCCCTACCAGTACCTTCACTTCTGACTCCCAGTTTTTAGGATGTGGGCATCTCCTTTTTTCCAAATCTCTAAAGCACAGAGTTACTTGACTTAGTATGAAGTTTTTAAATACAGTAAGTACCATTCATCGTCTTGTTTTTTGAAAAGAAAGACTTTAGGCAGAAAAATAAATTTCAAGAAACTGACCACTGATGATTACTCCAGATAATTCTCAGAAAAAGACCCTTTAGATCATCGAGCAAACTTACAACTCTTGAAAAGACAAAGAAAAGAAGAGACTCGGGTTGGGTTTAGCTCAGTGGCACCGCACCTGCCTGGTAAGTGTGAAGTCCTGAGTTCGAACTCCTGTACCAAAAAGAAAGAACAGACTTTTCCCATTTATCATGAATAAGATAAACTGATGTGATTAAACACTTCATGATGGTTACAGTTTTAAGTAACACTAACAAAAGTCCTTGAAGGCCCAGCCTTTCAGCTTATAGTGTCTGGTAAATGAAATAATGTCTGATGTACAAATGCTTTTGCTGAAATTTAATAGCTTCTCCACCTCGAGGATATTCCAGCATAGTTTAACCCTTTTCCTTAATTCTAACCACACAGAGAATCAGGTAGCAAAGTGTTTTCCCATGGTACAGACGGCCAAACTGAGGCCGAGGGGTTAAGTGATTTCTCCAAGCCACGAAGAAAGTCACTGTCAGAAAGGGGATTAGATTTAAGAAGCCACATGCCTTCCACCTTTCCAAATAAATGGGGAAGTGGTCAGAACAGCATAAACTAAGGCAAACCATAGCTTTTAGTATCAAGGCTTTACTTAACCTTGCACGGTTCCTTCAGATGAAGGGCCCGCTCTGCATCTTGGACACTGCTGGCGGAGGACTTCCTAAGCTGCCACAGTGTATCACCTTCTCTCTTCTGAAGCTGAGAGAACCTACTGGGGCATGTGTGCTGGGCAGAGCTTTTATATGCAGTCAGACTACTTTTCCTGCATCCAGGCCATCAAACCCGCTGGGTGAGGCAGAACAAAGACACACGTGTGAGAGGCGCTGGTCTCCCAGAGTTTCACTCTGGGGTGGCACATGAAGTAGGAGAGCAAACTGGCAGCACCACACGCTTACAGGATGGGCGGGCTGGGTGCAGCGCACAGAGCTTCCGGTCAGACGCATCACTGGGTGAGCACCTCTTGTCTGAGAATTCCAAGTCTGAGAAGACTCCACAGGCTCAACTTTTTGAGCACTGACATTACACAAGTGGAAAATTCCACCCCTGGCCTCATGTGACAGGTTGCAGTCAAAATGCAGGTACAATAAAATATGGTATAACATTATTTTCAGGTGACATGCATGAGACACATAAATGAGTTTTGTGTTTAGATTTGGGTCCTGTCCCCAAGATCCTGTGTAGATGCAAATATTCCAAAGCCGGAAAAACCTCTGGTCTTAGCGTTTTAGATGTGTACAACACTGACAGGTAAGGCGGCCGGGCAGTGTGGGGCTTCCACGCCTGGACGAAAATGGATTATTGGTTTGCTCAACCCATGTGCATGGGTCTCTTTGCAGACGCTGCACAAGTGGCTGTAAACACGTGACTTCATACACTCCTTCCAAAATACAATCTTTGGAGGCAGAGGTTATGCTCTCTGTGTACAGAAACGGTCACACACTGCGTACCAGTGGTGGGCACAGGATTCAAACCCTTTTTACCTGAGCCCTAGCCTTTGTGCTTCATAGCTGCTGTGTAGACTGCATGTTTGGAGCCCCTCAACATCCATGTGCTGAACCCTAAACTCCAAGGCGATGCTCTCGGGGTAGTGCCTTTGTGGGGGGTCCAGGTCACAGGGTGGAGCCTCAGGCATGAGATCTGGCACTTCTGAAGGAGATTGCAGGGGGCAGTGGCCGCTGGCCGGACCGCCAGCACCTCCATCACGGACCTCCCATCACTGGGTCGTGAGGAGTGAATCCCCGTGGTGCACACTGCTCAGGACTTGGCGCTCTGAGAGAGCCCACCCTGACACTTCCTTCCATGTGTCCCTGCCTTTGCCCTGCATCACGAGGAACAGGTTTCCTTTGCAAGTGGCAGCCATCATGTGTCCAAATTGAGCTCATATTTGCAGTCAAAAATAGGGTCTGCATTTATTTGGCGATGTAACCTGGCTTTGTCCCCTGAGGACGGACGGGGACAGCCCACAGGCTGCTCTCTGGTCTCAGCACTGCCTCAAGCAATCCTAGTGGCTCTGGCAGACATCTCACACCATGCTGACCAGAGGTGGGCACGTCCTGTGCCCCAGCAGGAGGGCAGCAAACTGACCGGGCATCACCCTTGTGCCTGGGCCCTGGCAAAGGGCTCACTCTCTCTTCTTCAAGGCGCCAGGCTTCTGGAGCCCGATCCCCAGTCCCAGTTGTAGCTCTGCACAGGAAGCGGTCAGAGGCTGACCTGTCCGTCAGGACCATGTCCTGCTTGGTCCACACGGGCTCCCTGGCACGGACTCCCCCTCCTCTGACCTGGCCAGATCTTCCTGAAACATTGAGTCCTCACCTAGACGGGTCGTGGGAGTGAGAGACGTGCCAACAGGGACAGGGGAGGATGAATGGGACACAGTGCCCGCAGCAAGCACTCCTGACCTCCGCCGTCTGGGCGCTGTGACTTGACGCCCAGGATGCAGCCGCAGAGCCACTGTGACACCCAGGGCCTCCCCAGACTGCGGGGCCTGCACGGACCTTCCCAGAAGATCGGAGGGTGTGGGAGCCATCCCGAAGCTGGTGCACGGCAAGACGCTCTGGGATCCCTCGTCCACACCAGGCATCCTTCTCTGTCATCCTCCTCAGGGCTGTGAGGGTGAGCAGGGACGGGACACCGGCGCAGCCGTAGTAGCAGAGGGCCACCTCCCCGTGGCGCCAGGTGGTCACAGTGAGTTCCAGGGCAGGTTTACACCAAGACACCTCTCGGGCACTTTCAGCATTCGCTGAGTAACATCTGCCCACCGCTTTATGCTCTTCAAGGAGTCTCCAAAATAATGCCTTTTTTTGTTTTGCAGTTTCTGTGTAAGCAGGTGGGGCTGGAAGAAAGGTTCCTCCCACAGTGGGAAGGAACCCAGAAGGCAGGCGGAAGGCAGGAGGCCGCTCACCCCGCTCTCCTGAGGCTGTGTGGGCTCTCTCCAGGCTCTTTGCTCCACACAACTGTCTCCCCTGTGTTTGGAACGCCCTTCACTCACAGAAGGCGATTTCAGTATCATCTATGTTTCTGCTCTCTTTATTTGATACAAATGATCAGCGCTAGCCCATTCCTGGTCACCTTTTAAGTGCCTGTCTTCTTTGGTGTCCCTCCTGCCCTAAACTGCAGGTGCCATGCAGACAGGAACCCAGGAACCTATCCCAGGGTCATCGAGTGACTCAGTAAATCCTTGTGGGATGAATGAATGGAGGAAGCTCCACAGCCCCTTCTCTGAGCTCCTGTAGAAAGCTGTGTGTGTAACGCTCACTTAGCTTCTGAATATGCTGACCTGACCATAAAACCTGAGAAGTAACCCATGCCTTATCTCCCAGGATCATAAACATTCTGAGCAAAAGGGCTTCGTATCTTTGGTTCCCCCTATCATCTGGATGCTGAGGGAATGTTAATGATGAGGACAATGTCATAATACCACTTCATTTAAAGAGGCCTATTCTAGGACCATCTCATCCAGTTTAGATGCGGGTGTTCAAGGTTATACACACACACCACACACACACACACACACACACACACACACACACACACACACGGTAAGTATCTCTGTTTACTACACATGTGAATAAAATTCTGAGGAGTCTGGGGAAAGGTCTATCATTGATCTCGGGTGTTTAAAGAGGAAGCAAGTGAGCGTCCATCACTGCTGACTAGGAGTCGCCTCACAGAGTTGAAGTGCACATTTCTCCTGTGTGCTCTTTCCCAGAGAGCGCCAGGCGGCCCTCAATCCCGTGTTTTCCTGAGATGCACAGACATTACACCTGAAGGGGTTCAGATCCATGGGATAACACTGAGGCTAAGGCCAGAAATCTCCATTCCTCCAGGTGTGTGTCAGAGCAGACAAGAGCCCCCAACTCCACCTTGCTGGCCTGGATGGGAGAGGTAAACGTGTAGTTATTCCTGCTCCTGCTGGAAGAGGTGCTTAAACAAACTGGTAAATATTTTCATCTTGCAGTAAGATCAAATTAAGTGATTTGCTGACATTCTCTTGAGGTTTAAGTCTTGTCTTTAATGTGAAATACAAATCGTATTTCTTGGGGACACATTTTAATAATACACTCAGAAGCACACGAGATGAAAATGAAAACACGGCAATGGAAACCAGACCGACCATCTCCCACTTCAAAAGGAGTGGATGGAGCTGCTCGTCAGCATGGAGAGAAGCAGCCCCAACACAAACACCGCATACTGAGATCGGGCTTCCCGGGAAGAGGACGGAAGGAGAGAGCGAGTAACAGCACTGACCTGAAAACAGGTGACTGACCGCCCAGAACAGGCGGTCAGCCCTGACCTGAAAACAGGTGACAGGCACCCATGCAGGACACGGACACATGCACGCACACGCACACACGCCCAGAGGTGGACCTGACTCTGGTGCAGGTCCACTTACTACCCACCTCTTTGCTAATCCCACAAGCAACAAGCACGTCTGGCCCTTTGCCTTTGAGAGGAAAGAAGGCTGTCATGGCCCTCGCTGGCCCGAGCCCCGCTGCCCTGCAGGATGAGTGGAGTGGCTCACCTCGGGGTCCCGTGATGACCGGCCGGTGGTGCTGCGTGAACGCTGTGCCCAGTGAGGAGGTCTGCGAGGGCGAGGGGCTGCTGAAGCCCGACTTCTCCGACTTCTTCAGCGTGGTTGGAGACGGCATCCCTGGAAGGAGGAACAGTGCCTTTGAGTTCACAGACAACGGCACTGCAGCCTGCAGGGTGAGCCCAGGACACTGGAGCAGCACAGAAGAAGGCTGCGGCCGTGAGTGCGGAGTGGAGCAGAGCGTGGAGGGCTCTGCTGTCAGGGCACAGATGGCAGAGTCCTCGGGCTGGCCCAGACCTGATTCCGACGCACCCGCCACCGTCTGCTTGGGGCCCTGGCCCTCTCTCCATGGAGTTCGCTCCTCTGGGGCTCTGGGGGCCGTGACGCCTGCAGGGATGGGGCCAGCAGGAGGTCCCAGGTCGCTGGGTGCTGGCCCTGGAAGGCAGCAGTGGACGCTGCCCTTCCTCCTACTCTCTTGCTTCTCAGCCCTGAGAGGAGCAGCTGTGCTCTGCGACACACACCTGCCCCTGTGCCAGACTGCCCAACAGAAACGGGTCCACGCACACCCGCGTGTAGCAGCAGAACAGCCATGCTGCGGGAGCCAAGTGCCCCCCAACAGGTGACTGGGTAAAGAAAGTGTGGTATTTATACCAAGGGAGCGCTAGGCTGCAGTAAAGAAGGACAGGCTTGAGGCATTTGCCGGACAGTGGATGGAGACCATAACGTTAAGTGAAATGTTGGACACACAAGCTGAAGTACCACATGGTTTCTTTCTTATGCGAAACTCAAAATATAAATAAAGAGCAAAAGTAAAGATAGATAATGGGGAACAGGGAGACAGATCTTTTCCAACAGGGAAGGGCCAGGAGACAGAGGGAGGGAAGGGAAAGGGTTGGGGATGGAAGAAGAATGAAGATGTGTTACAGACGTGCGCCAGTTCACCAAGAAGAATGGGATCATTATGTACTCGCACATTACTAATAAAAATAAAAATTAAAAAATGAATTAATAAAAGCAATGAGTCTGACCAGGGACCGAGGCCCCTGAGACTGTGAGCAGAGCAAAGCTTTTTCTTTGGTTACAGTCCCTGAAAGCTAACGTGGGGCTCAGTTTCTCCAGCTCGTCCTCACATCTAGATGTGTGACCGCTGGCCCCAGGAAGCGGGTGAGCCAAGCAGAAAGACCTGGCAGCCGCTTGTCCTGCCGGATACCTTGCTTCAGCACCGGAGCACTTCCTCCACAACTTAAGTAATTTAGCTCTTTTAACCTAAAAATGCCCTCAACAATGGCAACTCTGTTGTTCATTCAATAAACTATTTATAATAGAAAAAAAGAAAAGATAAAAGTAAAAAAACCCTAAATGGCCAATAACCGGGGTGGGCGATGCCAGGGCGCCTGTCAAGGAGGGACAGGCTGGGCCTCGCGGAGATGGAACACTCATGCTCTGAGTATAACCACAAAGCACTCACAGCAGCTCCAGCGCCTGGACAAACGTGGCTGCAGGTGGGGCGCAGCCTGCACCATGACCCCGCAGAAGGGCGTTCCCTTCCATGCAGAGAGAACAGAGATGAAACCCGGCTCACAACAGTGGCACTCTGTGGGGGTGGGGGGGTCTGGGGGACTTTCACTGACCTTTGTTTGCTGACATGTCTTTCCTATGATAATCATGTTATTTTTATGTTAAGAAAATACAAGAAAAGCATGTGTTACTCTATGCTCAAGGCTTTCCCAGCATCTCCTGGCCAGGAAATGGCTTGAGAAGAAGCCCCAGGTGTCACTGCTAGTATGTGTGACGCCTCTGCAGGTGCCCCGGGTACTGGTGACATGGGAAGGAGTCCGTGGGAAGCGTGGAAATGGCTCCTCCTAGCTTCCAGCACAGACCGAGGTTCGCCTCCTCCACATTCTGTCTGTACTGTTTTCTGCCCATGACAGATGATTATTTGGGAGAGCCGGAAAAATAAATAATGAAGTGAGGATGCTGGTCAGTGGCTGTTACTGGCTAACGAGAGCACCGTGCACCATGCCGAACACTTTCTAGCAGAGAGCTGACCAGAGCCCGAGTCTGTGTGGACGGTATCTAAATACATCCTTATCATCTCTCTCATCTCAGGTTTCCTCACTGCCACTCCACACTGTGATTGCTGTGTGAGGTCATTTGAAGTCCCACAAGGACACAGGTTGTGTCTGTTTTCTCCTCTCTATGTGCAGGATTTTACTGAAGGCCTGGAATGCACCCAGGGTACAGAAAGGTATATAACTGCTGGTGCAGACCTCAGTGACACTGTGGCTTTGGCGGTCAGAGTGCGGACACGCAAAGCATGGGCTTCAACCCCAAGGCAGAAAGAAACTTCACACTGATAAGCACATGTTTGCATGGTCAGACTTGGGCACTGTGTGGAGTGGTGCGCAACTTCATTCTAAGTGGGCACTCTGGGTCTGAGGCTTGGTAGCATTGCCCTGTGATGTGAATGAAGGTCACAGCGAACTCTGTCACACTTCACTCGGACAGGCAGGTGAGATCGCGGAGGGGCAGGACAGTATCACTGCCAATGCCCAAACTGAGGCATCATCGCGTGAATACAGCAGGAAAGAAATTTCAGAACAAAAATTAAAAGAATGAAATGCTCAAAGTGTAGAGAAATCTCGCAAGTTATTCAAACCTCTTGCACAAACCAGTTTTTTAGCTGCCAACCAATCCATTAATTTAAATTCAGTTAAATGCCTGAATTATGTGTTATGAAAGAGGCAGAAATAGAATGGAAAATGAAAAATGTCAAAACTTTGAAGATCACAGATGCTTTTTCCTTCAAACAATGAAATCATTGATGAAATTCTGTATCTGATCTAACCTTACTGAAGAAAGCTAATGGCTGGACTCAAGAAAGAGTTATTTCTTTGAAATGTTCATGTTTCCCTGTCCCTGCCATTCTGAGAAAAGCAAATGTGATTTTAATCCACTATTTACCCTTTAAGAGGGGAGTTGTACATAAAATTGAGGCACAACAAATATCAGGAATGATCACGGTGGTAAATGAGTTAAAACCCAGCAAACTCTCAACCCTCCTTGAAGGAGTTAAAGAGGAGGAAGCTCTGTCTGTTGGCCTGCAAGAACAACAAGCCAAAACCATATCTAATCTCTTCTATATTTATCACCGCCAAGTCATACGAACCCTAGGGCTGTCATGAATCTCAAAATTACTTTGTGTTTTCAATTTTTAAAGACTCCTATTGAGCACATTTCCTTATTATATACTTTAATATTTTCTCTACATGCATAATGTATGTTTTGGTTAATTCGCTTTGTATACTTAATTGGCCCGATGAAATTTCAAAATGCTAGCGAACTGCTCTACGTCAAAAGCTAGAGGCTATGAATCTTTGCTTTTAGTTTTGAAATAAAATTTGGTTTCTGTATATTACTTTAAAAATAAAATTTCTGTGAAAGGTTCTTATTGACAATTATGTAGGCACAACTGTTACACAGTTAATGTATTATTTAATGACTGGCTTTCTCTTAATGAATCACAACTTTAATTTCAATGTATTTTCTAGAAGTGTAAGTTTTTTTTTTTTAAGTGAGGTTATAAAGTAATACTACTCTTTTGGATGAAACAAAATATTTCAAAGTTCCGCAGCAAGTAACAGTTTTATGGGACGAGAGGTACAAGTCTGGCGTGCAGTTTTGCCTAAGGAAGTGCTCTGCCCTGACTGTCCTGAAAAGTCGCGGTGCACCCCCCCCCCGGGGGGGGGCTTCTGCGCATGTGCGGTAGAGCTCGGCCACGCACTGTGATGGGGGGAGGGGAGAGGAGGGGGAGAAGACACGAAGGAAAAAGCACTGTGGCCAGTCGGTGGTTTTCTAAGACCCCGACCCCGAATTTCTCAGCCATTAGGGCTGTCGCAAGTTGTGTTCTGCAGGCGAGGCCAACGCTATGATCTCGGGGCGTGGCGGGCTGGGGTCCAGCGAGGCAGCCGCACACGCCTGCCACGCTCCGCACCTCAGGACGCCCGCACGGCTTGGGCTCGGCTGGCTCCGCGGCCTCGACCTCCACGACAGGAGCCGAGGCCCAGGCAGGAAAGGCCCACGACGCCCGGGCCCAGCCGCAGCAGGTAAGCCCCCGGAAGACAGGCGGAAGACAGCGGTCTCCGGGCCTCGAGGGCGGCGCTGCCAGGGTGGCGACCTCCCGGAGAAAGGCGGGCGCTGTCGGAGAGCGCGGAAGGCAGGGCGCGGGTCCTGCCGGTCTGCAGGGGCTCCAGTAAGCGCGGGCGCGGTAAGGGCGTGGTGATCTGTCTCGCAGCAGCAGAAAGCACGAGGACTCAACCGCCCGACTCGGAGGGCTGGCAGTGCCCGCGCACCGAGACTCCGCTCCAGAGCCCGGGGCTCCGTGGTTTTCACCTGAGACGCCCTCCACAGCCCACGCACACTCAGAGAAGGGAGGACGCCTTCTCAGAAAAGGGGCTACCACGCAGGTCTCTGCAAAAAGAGGGCCACCTTGAAAGCTTCTAGTTCCCTCCGATTCTTCCAAGAACCCTCAATAACGTCGTCAGATTAAATGGTATCTAAACCCTCAAAAGAATTCTCCAGGTTGCCCATGAGAAATCAAGGTTTCTTTAGTTATCTTTTGCTGCAGCCTGATGTTACAGAAATTAAAAAGAAGAAATGGGGAACAGATAATAGTTAATTTTAACTGTTCCCTGCCCCCAGATTATGAGCTTTGCCAAACACTTTGACCAGGAACTCTGTAGTGCTGACTATGAAGGTATCTTGCACACAGGGTGTGAAGTCTTAGGGCTGGGGTTGGGTTGGGGTAAAAATTTAGGGGTAGGGTTAGGGCTAGGGCTAGGGTTATGATGAAGTTTAGGGTTAGCCTTGGGTTGGGGTTAGTGTAAGTTTTGGGGCAAGTGTCCCAGCACTGGTACGCTCTGAAAAAACACATTCCCTCATGGAGTTCCCTGGTGCACTATACAGACAGTGTCCTCTTTAAGTCTATAAAGTATATTTATAGTTGAAGTTTCTCATTTGGTTTTCCAAAGGAAAGAAAAATCAAAGGAAGGTTGTAGGAGCTGCAGAAGAAAGCACCACACTGAAAGTGACTCTCAAGTACACCAGGAATCATTTGTCTTGTGTATCAAAGCTGCCATGGTCTTAGAAGCAGTCACTTAGGATTTCAATGAATATGCTGAATGTATCATCTGTAATTTGAATACAGAGCCTCTACACAATACATATCACAGGAACTTAGAAGATTCCAGCCCAAGGCCAGCTGTGAAGCAGCGGATAGGCACTGTGCACTCCTAGTATGCCTCTTGTCCATTCAACAAGCTGCTCCCTGTGAATCACTCTGCAGATTTGGCTCTGCTCAACTTCCGGCTCCTCCTCAGCATTTAAATGACTATGGGAGGGGAACATTCTGGATGGATTCAGGACACCGAGGCTGCCACGACCCTGCTGCTACTCCTGCTCTTCTGCCTGCAGGTGCTGCAGGTCAGGAGGTCGTGCCCTGTCGTGGTTCCTGCCCTGAACACCCACTGATTCTCTGCTCCTCCAGTCTAAGTAGGGGGACATACAGTCCAGTTATGTCTGTCAGACCAATGGTGCCAGCTTAAGTGCAGTGACATTTCTCCAGCCCAGGATGAAAGCTGAGGACCAGGACTGTATTCTGCACGTCACTCGCGACTGGCAGATTTATGCTCGGATGCATCTCTTCCACACTCCAGCAGCTCCTCCAGCACAAGAGCAAGACTTCCTGGAACTCTTTCGGCTACCCCTAGTGACTGGCTCTCCCCAACAGTGGTGCGTAAGGAAGGCAGTGATGGCATACGTCCATCCCACAGGTGCAGGCATGCCCGCTGTTGCTGAGGGGAGGTTGCTGAAGATACTGCACTTTGCTTAGATCTGTGGGCTACTGATGAAACCCATTAGGGCTCTCTCTCATGTAATGTATTATAATTAACACACTCAACAATAAAAAGGCGAAACATTCTGACAGTTTTGACTTTTAGCCTTTTTCAGTGAATAAAAATGTTTTAAAATCATTTTTATGATAGAGAGGATAAAATGAAAGTTCATAAAGCTTCTTAGGTTTATCTTTCTTATTCTATATGCACCCATTTAAAATGAGTTACAGGGATCCCCAAAGAATTACCACATCATAAAGAATTTCAGGTCACTCATTTAAAAGGCTGGGTAACAAGTGATTTCTTTAATTAAAAAAAAATAGGAATATGGAGTAAAAGTATATGGATTATTCAAGAGAAAAGAAACCACGGATTCTCTAATGCATTCCAAATGTTCATTTATGAGTGAAAATTTACAATCAGAGTAAAGAATAGACACAAGGAAACGTCACATAAAAATCTGGTTTCTAGGCCAGCAGTAAAGTCTCTCGACTTCTTAGAGGATTTCCTTCCTCTTCAAGGTAAACACCGGACTGGATGAAGGGAATCGCTCTGTATTCTTATGGGAACTGGGGACTGCCCACCGCACCCCACCAGCCCCCCCACACCCGGCCCCCACATTGGAAGTCACGCAATTACACACGACTGTGGTAGAGAAGATATTCCTGAGAAAAAGAAATTATCTATATAAAAATAAACAGAACAGGACATCATGTTTCATTTATTCTGCTTAGATATCCTGCTGGAAAAGTAAAAAAAAAAAAGTTTGGTTTATGTCTGCCCTGTCTAGTACGGTAGCTACTAGCCATTTGTGATTCCTCAAATTTAAATGAATTAAATGCTCAGGAGCCCCAGGGGCCTGTGACTACAACAAGGGATGGTGCCGACTCAACCCCACATGTCCTGCGTGTGTGTCTGCGACACCAAGCAACTTATTGGTTCTGCTGTGCAGCAGGGGTGAGCCTTACTTTTGTGCATTTGCACGTTGAGCTTTTTAGGTTCCTAAAAGAACGCAAATGCACTATGCAAATCCAGACTTGTATGGGAAGCTTTTCCTCTGCTCTCCAAAGGCTGCAGGTATCCCAGGCTGGAGTTTGTAAGTCTCCTTGTGGATGCTTTCCTTGGCAGGCAACCCTAGTTCTGACGATATGAACCTAAGCATGTATTAGCATGTGTTCCTTTCTGACCCTTGGAGTTTGAGGGCCCCGCATAGTCCCTGATGTCCGGTGTTGGGCACATGCTTACACTACAGACCTGTTAGTTCCAGCATTCCCTGGACACAGGCAAAGCACCCGTCATTTTATTTAAAGTACAAAAATCTGAAGTTGATTAAAACATTTCATAGGGGAAAAAATATAATTTTAGGGCTCTTCAAATTGCTTGAACTGTGAAATCAAGTAATAAGCACTAGAAAAGGTTCTGTCAGCTAGAATCTGGCTGAGTATAGTCAGCATTTTTTCGCACAACCTGATTATGGCAAAGCATTTGATTTTTCATCTCTGCATTCCGGTCATCCCTGCAAATAAACGACTCTGACCTCCACCTGTTACTTGGTGAAATCTGCCCGCCATCCTTCAATAATGCTGTTCTTTAGCCTTCAAAGGCCTGAGATGCGGAGAAAGGGGGAGGTCAGAGCTGTACAAAGACTCGGGCTGATAGCACTTTGTCGTTATTCAGTGTTTCACAGTTTATGCTGGAAGCTATGCAGCCAAAGAACATGGATGGATGTTTTAAAAAGGCAGTGCCTGTGGGTGTGGGGAGGATAACACATTTCATCATGTGCATATAAAATCTGTCAGAGAAAGAGGTTCTCGTTTAGGCTATCAGTTAATGTAGGAAACTTCTAGCCCATTCCTCATAGGAAAACCTCTCTCCAAGAGCTGTGACTCCATTTTACAGAGATGGGCCTGGCGGTCATTTCAAAGCTTAAAAATACCTCAAGTTAAAGAATGTTCATGATGTTGATATTGTGCAAAACAAAATGAACTGCCAACCTCAAACACAGCTTTATGGGTGCAAAAGGACCACGTTATGATTAACTTTTAACACAAACAAAAATGATACAAGATAAGTAACCGCTGTGATGCAAGTTATGCAAATACAAGCCTCACTCTCAGAAGCAGAGTACCTGACAAGATCATTCGTTTTTGGTGAAACCAGTGGCGACCTATCAGCAAAGAGTGTTCAGTGCCAAGCGGAAGCTGCGTAGGACAGAGAAGACAGAGCCTGTCTAATTATGTTCGGGCTTATCGAGAGGGATTAGCAGGGTGTCTCTGCTCGCTGTCATTACGTGACAACATAATGATAGATCCGTTTACTTATGAGTGCAATTATCAAAAACTGTGCTGTTTTCTTAACTGTCTTCATATTTTGGAAATATTTTATTAAAAATTACTTCTCTGACACAAAGGGTAAATGCTTGGCAGAGCTCTGTGTATCAATTAGGAAAATGAGTTCCCTCCTTTCAGTCAGTGCCTTTGTCGGGTATCTCATTCACGTTCGGTGAAACTTGTTCACCACAATGCTTTCATGCTTCAGTTAGTGATTTACCCTTTTCCTTCTCGTGTTATTGGTCCAGGTTCTAAAGTCTGGTTTTTACTTAACTAAAAACTGCTCATGGCCGACATTTTCTCTGGAGTCATGATTTCACACTTCTTTTTCACATTCACACCTTTTTTTTGATTTGGAACCGAACACAAAGATCCAGTTTTAAGCAGACAGCCCCCACAGGCCCATCAGAATGGTTTCTAGCCACACACCACCTTCCACTGCTTTTCCTACTCAGTGGGGAACGTTACCAGCAACTTCAAGGGAAAGGTCTTTGTACAAGACAGAAACAGGAAAGCAAAGCTCCAGCTGCTGCAACTAGGCGTGCTATGCCCACACCACTGGGCTGTCCCTGCGCGTCTGCACGGACAGACTTCCTCCTTTCTCCCCTGCACTTACTAACTCTCAAGGGACAACTGCCACCAGGCTGGGCCTGCGAGAGAAAGACAACCAAACATGGGTGTTGGGCTCAGTAACTACTGGACATCCCACTAAGGAGAGTCGACCTGTGTCTCTTGTTTTAGTTAACTTACAGCAGTTATCAATCAGGTAGTCTGAGTGGTGGCTAATGACACTTTTGATAAATTATATCTCTGCAAAAATCCCCAAATGTGTGACCCAGCACAAAGACTATGAGTTACAAAGATTTTTCCTTTTAAAATAAAGGCATGTTAAGGTATTGGCGCTGATGGACAAACTCATAAAAATAGCCAGCACATCAAAAGAAGAAAAATTACTAGTTAAGCCTTTTGAGTATAAAATTTCTGAAGAAAAAAACTATCACTCTCTGTAAGAAAGAACTCTTAAAATTAGAAGCAGGTGTTGCCACCATGAAGAGATAAATATCAAAGGTAGCCAGCCCCGAAGAGCATTCGCAGGCATCCCTGACTGCTCCTAACCCTGACACGTGTAACTGATGTCGGAACACGCGGTGCAGTGTCTGCACATCCCTGAAGAGTCTTCTGGCTTGGGCGATCCTTGAGAGCCTCCTGTGAGCTCCGCTCTTCACCTAGGCTCAGGACGCGGCAGAAAGGCAGACGGTGGATTCTGGCTGGCACCAAGTTGTGGGTCACTGGGTTTCTGAGACTTCACCAATCCAGGAGCTAATCACAGCTAAGTGATCTCCAGGCTGGGCTGGCCAACGTGCAGAATAATCGTGGTGACAGCGGACAATGCACACCAGGCAGGGACACTGGGTGCCATTCCTTGAATTTCTAATGCCCCAAGAGCCTTTTCAGATTTGCAAATGACAATTTCAAGAACCTCCTCTTGTTATGGAGAAGATGGAAGATCCCCAGAGGTTGGGATCTTTCTTCCAACAGAACAGGAAGACGCTCGGCCCACCCAAAGCAGGGGCCCTGAAGCATGCTCCGAAGGAGCACCGAGCTTCACAGTCCGGGCCTGTGAGCCTGAGGTCCTCCTTCCAAACAGATCTGTACTTAAACACCCAGGGCTCTGGAGGGGCCGTGAATCGGTTAGAGGGGGGCACCAGTCATTCATTCTTTCTTTGGAAGAGCCAGGCCTATGAACTAGATTACTTAACATTTAGACAGAAACATCAGTACGCAGGGAAAAGCACATGCCAGGGGAAATAAGCCTGCAGACACCATTTGGGGGCAGTCATTCTATCTGTTTAATTTTCCCAAGTTGTAAGAGACACTCTGAGATAACGTGACTCTCTCACTCCTGGGCCTCTCCCAAGTGAGTCCTTCTCATCTCAGCATCCGACAGGTTGTTCACCCATCATCTGAAAGTGGGTGCCGTATTTGATTAATTGATGAGTTACTTTTTTTTTTTTTGGTACTGGGGATCAAACTCAGGACCTTGCACTTTGGAGGCAGGCAGCGCCACTGAGCTAAATCCCCAGTCCTAATTGATGAGTTTTTGATGTATCTGAAGTCGGAGGATGGACAGAGTTGGATAAATGGTCGTTATTGGAATCCTCTGTAAGCAGGAAAGCCACGGCCTGGGTCTGTGGGCCCAGGACCTCACTCCTGCTCTGATCCTACAGCACTGACCCTCGGGGTGAAGCACTGATGGCCAAAAAGAAAGGACTCTACTTGCGTATAATCTGATGGGGTGATACTTGGTCAGTGAACATTTAAGTATGTAGGAAAAATGTGAAAACGGCCAGAGAGGGAAAATAGCCTGTGAACAGCAGTATCAGTGGCCTGTATTACTTCTGACTTGAATTACATGACTATATATGCACGCACAGACATGTTTGTGTACACCACATACATGGGGCTATCTATCTATATGTGTATAGTATGCATATATTCACAGCTTACAACCACGTATGGCCCTAGTACATGCTTAACTGACATAGCTATTTGTATTTCTTATAAAACACTTGTATATTTTGGATTTCAGCTTCATTCTAGTGATAAAATATAAGCAAATATATATTTATTGTTAATCAAATTTTGATATGACTTGACTCTAGTAAATACCTACATTGTGCTCAAAGACTACAGCAGAGGAGATTACTGCACTACTTTTATCTTTGCAGTGGAAACTAAAAGTACCTCCTCTGTGAGTTCTACAAATATTAAAAAATATTTATTAGACACAGGGAAATGCCACAGCAAACTCTAAGTCTCATCTTTCTGTCAGTCTATCATCATCATCATCATCATCATCATCATCATCATCATCATCTCTATCTTTTTATCTCTTGTTTTTCCTTTCCAACTACAGTTTCTGGTCACTTTACCCTATCCTGAATACTTAACCTCTATCCCGAATACTTTTATTTCCTCAGAGTAAATAATTCTGCCCAATTCCATTGCCCACAAATCTGAAAACTGTCTTGGCTGGGACACTGGAGCCACGGGTGCAGGACGACTCCCCTGCTGGTCAAGGACTTCCTGGGCGTGGCCGGCGTGCCCTGCAGGGAACAGGCTGCCTGCCCCTGGCTCCGCTCCTCCTGCGCTCCACCGCGGGTTCTGACCTGAGGGGAGGGCCATCACCCATCACTGCGTGGCACTTTTCGTCTCTCAGATGGAGATGGGTACAGCATGTTTTCAGCTACATTTCATAACAACACGTGTAGTACTTGAGAGTTTTCCACGTTTGCCAGAAAAAGCATGCAACATTTCTTTAAAGCTTTAGGCTTGTTAAGTAGAGTCTGCGTACGTGCAAACATCCCGTGCACAATGCCACCGAGAGCTTTGTATACAGCTGGAACTCAGTCAGTGTAGCTTGTCTTTGTTGTCGCTTGATCCTTCCACAGCTGTGAGGAGGCAGGGCTGTGCGCTGTCCCCAGTGATGAAGAAAATTCAGGGTACTCGGCTGAAAATCCCAGATTTGGTCACGGAGGGAATGAGAATTAGTTTTCCAGTTCCCATGCTTCTTCCTCCTGTGAGTAGATTTTCTTTTTCCCCTTTGTCCCGCTCTCCAGTCGTGGCTGGCGTGGAGTGTGCTCCGCAGCTCCTCCTCACTGCACGCCAGGTCCCAGCCCCACAAACACAGCCTTCTGGCACCTGGCCCGGCTGTGCGGGTGGAGATGCACCCGAAGTGTGTCCTCTGTCTCCCACCCAGCCTCACCCCAGTCATGACATCAGGAATGCCAAGATCTGGGAGGTGTATCGGTGACCGGGGGAAACGCAGCGTCCGCTCTCCTGGAAGCTTCGCGCTCAGAAACCGCACAGCTGGTGTCTGAGCAAGGGACCAGGCTCAGGCATACGAGAGCTGTGCACACCACTTCCTGAGCTCCATCAGCCCAGACACACGCGTGTTTCACCCTGTTCCTCACTGAGGTGCCCCACACATGGTGACGGAATGGTGCTGCACACCGTCGCGGGGTTTCAGGAGCAGCCGCTGCCGTTTTTCGAAGCCCACTACACAAGTGTGTAGCCTACACAACACAGGGTGCACGCCTGTGTGAGGAGGACATTTCCCTTCTTCTGGGAGGGAACACTTTACACTAATTACCAGGGGTCATTGTAGGCCCTTTTCTGGCGTTAACAGGTTCACAATGGGGCTGTAATCCTTGCGCCTCACTGTTGAGCGGCTCTGATTTGAATTCGGTTGTCTGATGTTATATAGCTAACATGTTTATGGTCTTTTTCGATATAAGATGTTTTGTGAACTCTGCAAATCAGCTACCCTTATGTATAAAATGTTTTAAAGAAATTCACAAATATAAATTTCTTTTAATGTGACATAAATTTGTGATTATTGTAATAGATTCAATCCATTTATAGACTTCTTATGAATTTTACTAGTAAAAGGTCCTATGAAAGTGATTAGACCCATTTGTACCACCAGTGGCATAAGCTGTCCAATGGCACGGTGATGCATGCAGTTCAGGCTGCTGGCAACTGGTGTCAAACACCATGATAAAGATGACGAGGGCATTTTTGACGGTGGTTAGAGGGCTGGTTCTGGGATCACGCTCTCCTGGTGTAAGCCTTCCTTAGTGAAATTTCTCTGGTGAAGAAGGGTCTGTAACAAGCAGGCCCTGTCTCTGTACCCTGGCCCCTCACATGCAGGTCTCTAATGACCAGGGGTCCATACTAAAGAGTCAGTGAGGGGCACACTGCCACAGAATGGCACGCACAGCTCCGTCAATGTGGAAGAAAAGCCCAGCCACTGACCCAGGGCAGTGTTCTGAAAGAGTGCTGTCCCACTCTGGTGGGTGCGGTGGGGTTCTGATCGTCCTCCCTAATCCATGCAGTGCCCGGATGTACTGCTTGACTGTGGCTGCCCGCTGTTCGCACCGTAACGGGCCTCCTCTGTGCGGGCCAGTGTGAGCTGGAAACTCCGTCTGCTCAGAGCTGATGAATGGCGGTTGTCAGTCCAGTGGGTGCTAGCAGAGGTGGGAATCCAAGAGAACCTAACGCCTGAGTTTTGAAGTTACAGTGAACTAACAGAAGTCTGCAATACCCACTGTGCTCCTAGCAGCTGAGACAACAAACCCCACTTCTAAAGGCCCTGGGTTACTGTTGACTAGATGCTTACCAAAACATGCTTCTACGGACGCCTTTAAAGAACTTTTTGAAAATGTGTTTATTTATTAATAATTGGGATAGAAACAGAGGACATGTTATTAAAATACTTAATTTTAACCTTTAAAAGTTAGAAGAACTTACTCTTTGGGAAGAAGAAAATTTATCCCTGAGAATATTTTTGAAAACTAATAGTAATTAAATTTATTACTTATCAAATTTGGCTTTAAAACTTTCACTGAGCTGTTTGGAATTTCCAACATTTTGGCCAGGGAAATTGTGTCTGTTCATAGTTTAAAAATTCCAGTATAATTATAATACAGTTACAATACATATGTATATAAAATTTGAATACATTAGAATTTTGAAATTTTTTCTATGGGAGAAAGGTTAAGTAGCCTCTTAGGCTTGCATTCAACCACAGTACTAAATTTCACTGAAAAATGCTATAATTTCATGGCTTCTCATAATAAAAAATTAGCTTTGCCTCATAGTTGCTGACAATGCTGACATTCAGCACGGTTTGGCCCCGAGTCTGGGACTCACCAAGCCTGGTGATTCCGGAACCCCTGGGCCCCTGGGGTGAGCTCCAACTTCAGGGCACAGAAAGACTGCAGGGGAGTCCCAGGACAGCCTCGGCTGCCTTTTGAGGAAGGAAGGAGTGCGCCTGCAGGGAGGGAACTTAAGGGTATGTACGCTCTCTAAGCCATACTGAGTCTCACGTTGGAGTCTGTGCACAGTTTGCAGCTGGGTTCCAATTGAAACTCAGTTTAATTGCCACTGTTAAGGACACTGTCCCTAACTCTCCAGTCAGACTTAATGCCACCAACCCTGACGGCTTCCCACGCCATCGGCTGGGCGATGTCTGTCTTCCCACATGACCTGGTGGTGGCGGCTCCAGGGCTGCAGAACATCGATGTTTACAAAGGCCTTTGCTTCCATCCCCTCATTTGATTCTGTGACAGAGATGTGCAGAGAAGACTCAGGCAGGGCTGGCAGGGTGTGACTCAGGGCTTTGCCTCAGAGATGGCGACCGGATGGAGGCTTTGCTGCATCTCTCAGGAGACTCCACAGAGAGCTGTCTCAAGACTCAGTGACTTGGCTTGCTCGGATCGCCATCCTGAGACAACCAGCCACACGCCACAAAGCCGAGGAAGGCAGGGGAGAGAGGAGAGCTTCCCCTGTGACCAGGGGGTATCTGGGGCTGCCCAGCGCACAGTGACCTCTGTCTCTGGGACTCAGGGAGACCTCAGGCCAAGGGGCACTGTGAAGCTTGTGGCTCCACCTGGGCCAAAGGTGCAGCCCACGGGCTGGAGACCTCGGAGCCAGTGAGGCCTGGGGGTTGGGATTCCGGTGGAGCTCACCATGGAGAATGATCTTTAAAAATCACTTTGAAATCATAATTCTTACTTTCACTGACAAATAATTGTATATATCAATGGGGCACAGCATGATGCCGTGACACCTGCATATTCTTACTGCATAATGACCCAGTTAAGGTTTTACCATATCTGTCACCTCGGCTCATTGCTTTGAGAACGTTCCAAACCCCCTCTTAATTATTTCGAAGCGTATAGCACAGCGCTGCTGACAGCAGTCACCCTGCGGTGCCCAGCATAACTCACCGGGGTGAGGTCCCCAGCAACAGCCTCCTCCGCCTGCCCTCCAGCCTTGGGTAACCACTGCTCCCCATGGCAGGGAATTATCCATCTTGAAGGAGTGCGGTTAACTTGGAGGAAGAGCCAGTACAGCAAGGGCCCTGTGCTGCAGTTTGCTGCCTGCTGCTTCCAGTGCATTTTTGGGTGAGACTTAATGATGGCTTTTCACTTTCTAATAATGGATTTGACTGAAAGCCAACAGATTAAAAACACAGTAATGGCAATCCCGAGAGGATTATTTACTCAGAGTACCCAACACTCCGCTGTGAGGCTTCACCTATTCAGTCAATTGATGTTTATTGAGAACCTATTATGTGCAAGACACCGCCAGGGACACAGAGGAGAAAAAGATGGACCTAGGCTGCTCTGGTGACCTGTACACTGTGAAGGATAAATCAGTGACAGTAGAGGGAGATGTGAATGAAGGAGAGCAGGGTTGCAAGTCATAAGACAACAGAGGGGCTTCAGCTCTTCAGGTCAGGCAAGCCCGCAGTGCTGAGGATTACTTGATTTTGGGGTAAAAGTGACAGGTACCTCTCTTTGTTAACAGTGATGACCCTCTGCTGAGACGGAGTGCCCTGTGTGCATTCAGCAGCAGCCCCCTGTGCCTCTTCTGGCATAAGTTGCATGGCAAGGGTTTGGGAGAAGAAAAATGGGAATTTTCAGATCTCTCTGATGACTTATTTTTAACTGTTATGCTTTTAACTAAACACAAGTCCAGGACAAAGACCTTAAAATGCAAGCGCAGCCATTTGTGGTAAAAGAGGTTACCGAGCAGAGAAGACAGAAGTCCCACCCGGAAGTCGGGTCTGGTGGAGGAAAGGATTCCAGCTGCACAGACGTGTTCTTGCTGCAGAGGGGCAGAGCCCACACATCCCACTTATTTTTAAGAAGGTTAATCCGTAAGAAGCTGGGACACAGTAGATGCTCAAGTGTGACAGCGATTTTTTTCTACTACGTCAGAGTGTCGCACACAGTGCGTGACCCATGAGCGTGCCCACCGCAGGCTCCCTTTCTCTGTCTGCATTCTGCTTCCCCAGACTCCTCATCCCTAAGATAAACAAGAGCTGATGGTTTGTGCATTTTTGCTTAATGGGATTTCACAGGACTTGTTTCATCTGCGCATGACCAGCTTCGGAGCTTCGACACCAACCCAGTTTTGCACTAAGTAAGAAAGGAAGCGAAGTGGGAGGCACAAGAGCAGTGCTGTGAGCGACGAAGAAGGGAGCCCGAGGTTGTCTGGTGTCTCACACTGACTGCACTTTCCCAAGCAGGAGGAGCTGCGAGACAAACTCATGGGCACAGGGTGCTCCCGGAGACGGCGGCAGAGCCGATGATCAGAGTCCTGCAGCCTTCTGCTGCACCAGGCGATGGCTCCTTCAGAGGCCTGACCCGCTCGGCCAGGGGCCCGGGACAGAGGAGGAGGCCCAGTCCTGCTCTCTGGGCAGGAGCAGCGCAGGCCCGGCCGCCGGGCACAGGGCGTGCATCTCCAGCACTCACTCAGGAGTCACCCAAATGTAGACGAGCGGAGCCTGCCGTGACGCCCCTCGAATTTCTGGAGTGGTTTACTCAAGTGAAGCACTAAAAGCCTCCTGCTCAATTCACTGGGCCCTGGGGAGCAGCTAGGTGGCCAGGATGCGTGTGGGAAAGGGGGTCGGGTCTGCTGGAAACCCCAAAAAGGACCATCTGGCAGCATAAATTATACACTGCGAACGGCTGGTGTGAGTCAGTGACCCCCATCACCAGGAACATGTCCGGGGTCCTTCGGGGGAGCTTTACTGTCCCCGAGGCCCTGTTTCCATGAAGACTCCATGCTGATGGCCAAATGTGAACGCGTCCACACCCCGCGGCCCAGGGAACGAATGTGGACAGTGGACCAGCAGTCCACATATAACTATTGCGGGGTTTCTCTAAAACATGCAGCCACTTCAGGAGGGTTCAGCCATTAAACTTCGGGGACTGGCGCTCAGATGTTAAAATGGACAATCACTCGTATGGCAATCACAGAGCAGCAGGAGCAGCTCTGGGCAGAGCCACTGGACCCAGCCCACTCCCGCCCTGCCACAGCATCCAGAGCCTGGGCAAGGCCTGCAGCCTTGGGAGGAGCTTCCTGCCCCTGCCCCACACCGCCAGCTGCGCTAGCACGGTACTCAGGCAGAGCGCACCAAACCTGCACTGCCGAGGGGGACCTGCCGAGGGGGACTTGCCGAGGACTACTCAGGCCTCTGGAAAGGGTCTGAGAGCTTCTCATCTTTCTACGTTCTTTTCGCTGGTGTGGATGGTGGCCATGGTGAGCGGCCAGCACTTCCGTGCTGCTGTTCTCCGCCGTGCTGGGCAGAGCGTCCACAGCGCCTGCATGCGAGTGTGGAGTGGAGCGGGAGTGACAGCAGAGCCACCACGTGCGGGGGCTGCACTGGGTCCTGCTCAGTGACCGCTGACTGTCTCCTCCCCGGCCTGAGTTTGTCCTGGGCAGGGCTGAGCCGAGGCCCTGGAGCCAGACATGGAGCCTGGCATCGAAGGCCCTGACAGCCCCTGTGGAGACCTCGGAAGGACAGGTCAGGCCAAGAGCCCAGGGGAAGTTCTGAACCGTAAAAGGCCTGGCTTGGACGGGCCGAGCTTGGCCTTTATTTGCTTTGTTTTGCATTCTGATGCCGCCCTAACAGAAACTTCTGAGAATGTGAAAGCAGCACCGGCCGGCTCAGGGCACCCTGAGAGGCCCCTCCCGTGCTGGGGAGGGTGCTGTCTTCTGCAGGGAGCTAGGGTATGAGGACAGGGTTGGCCGGTCTTCCAGAGCCGGAGGGGCAGGGGGAGACAGGCCGGGAAGGGCAGGCCTGCCCCAGGGCACAGGCCCTGCCTGCTCCACACCATGAGAGCCGAAGCAGCGCCCCACGCCCAGGCCACTCAGCGGGAGCTGCGCCACACAGCCGGCGGGGATCACACCCGTGCCCGTCCTTCAGCCAGCGGGCTCGCCTGGGGTCGCAGCTCAAGGCCCCGCTCTTGGACTCGTCCCTACTACGCAACACCACATGGAGCCAGGAGCCCAGGGGAGACTGGTGGCGCCTGCTCGGTTTGGGGGGCGCACGGGTAGCTCTCAAACTCGTAAAGAAAACAACCCTGATGACACCCAGGACAGGAGAACACCGCATACCAGTGCGCACCCAAATCCAAGTGCAAACTCTGGCACAAAGAACTCATTCTCCAAGCCAGCGAAAGGCTGATGGGTTTAAGTTATGGTTACTAAAAAATAACTTTAATAACTAAATAAAGAGGTGCGAAGTGTGAAAACCAAGCCACTGCAGTCCCAGCCACTTGGGAGCCTGAGGCAGGAGAATCACGTGAGCTAAGGAGTCTGAGGCCAGCCTGGGTCTCAAAAACAAAATCAAACAAAAGCGAATGCAACACTGCGTGGAAAGTCTCCGTGAGGGGAAACTGTGCACCACTCCTGGGGAACTGTGCCCCGTGCTGCTGCCCCTCCCTGCACGTGGGCACGGCCAGTGCCTCTGCCCGAAGAGCCCCGCCCGCCTGGTGGCTGCTCACCTGGCTCCACCTCATGCCACCCGCTGGACTGGCTGCCACTGCCCGGGGAGCGGCCCTGGCCTGTGTAGAACGGCTCCTCGCTGGGGCTGTCCATCTCGTCCTCCACAGACTTGAGGCGCTTCGTGGAGCTGAAATGACAGTGGTGCACACTCAGGCCCCCAGGCCTCCTCCTGGCCTGGCCGGCCCGGTCTGCAGCCTAGGCGGCAGGGAGGGAGCCATGGGAGGTGGTGCGGGCCCGAATCACGGCTCAGCATCTGGTCCCTCCTGCTGCCTGGCTGCCTCCCACACCTCTTCCCCAGGGAGGCATGGTCCACACAGGCTGGAGTGTGGGTGGTCAGCCGGGTGGCCCCTGCATGGGGGGCCCAGTCAGGGAGGGTGGCAGGAGGATGGTGCAGGAGAAGAGGGCGGCATGGAGACGCTGAGCGTCTGCAGTCACCCACCACAGTACCAGGCAGCCTGGAGCCTCTCGGCAGGCAGCGAGGGGGGAGCTGGTGCAGAAGGTGCCCAGGGGCCTGTGGTGTGGACGCGAAGGACAGAGGAGAGGGGACATATGCTGGCCAGCTGGGGACAGCAAAGAGGCTGGGCAGCAGCCCGGGTGCAGGCAGGGATTCTGCACTGAGGGTGACCTGGTCTGGCCGCGTCTGAGCTGTGCAGCTCTGTTCTCAGAAACCCGGCCTTGGGAAGCTGCACTAGCTCAGCCCAGAGCAAAGGCCACCGACCGATTCGTTAATCATCTCTGTCTGGCTCTCCATGAAATTCTGCAAAAAGAGCCACTGCAAGAAGTTTTCTATATTTTAGGTAACACTGCACCTAATGTTAGTCCTTTGTTCTAAGAGGGGAAACACACAAAAATCTCCCTCCAGTACATGCAACCAGGAAAATCTAACATCTGTGAATGAATCTGTTCCCTCTCATTAGAAAACACAAACTCTGCAGCTTTCCCTTCTTGCCTGGCACCTGGGAAGCCCAGGCCCAGCGGAAAGCGTAACTCAGGCACCCGCGCAATGACCTCTCCCATCCTTCCGTGTGGTTTCGGGTTCTCTCTCCGTATCTGATGTCACTTGCCATGTTTCAAATTTGAAAGCTGCTTGAAATCATCCCGAAGTAGGAGGAATAGGAACTGAGAAAAATTCCCCAAAGTAGCCTGGCAGGAAAAGGCCTGGTGTGAATGTTCTGAGGAGGGTGTGCGGCCCTTGGGAACTTGTTATTTTTAAGCGCTAGTGCTGACCACAGCCTCTGGCCGGCATCAGTGCCCAGAGCCCGCTGGACTGGGCGGTGGCTTGGAAGCAGTGGCGTGAGTTTGGCCGACAGGGGTTTCCCCAGGCTTCACAGCTCCAGGAGGCCCTCGGGGCCCACCCACCGGCCGCCAGCTCCGTCATTAAGCCTGGATGCCTGGCATGGTCCAGGGCAGCCCGGACTCTGGGAGCCACGGTCAGGACAGAGGAGGAAGATGAGCTGAAGGAGGGAAGGAGGGAAGGAGGGAGCCCTTGGTGCTACCAATGCAGGGGAGCTTCTGAGTCGTGGTGCTGACTTCGCGCGCCTGGTACCTGGTTTACTGTGGTTCATTCCTTGGGAAGACACTTGCATCCCATCCTTTTACATGCCCTCCCTGGGATTTGGGAGGTTAATCCTGGAGCAGTCTGGACCCTACAGAAAGCACCTAGTGAGCTCCCTGTTCACTTGTGTTCTTGCTTTCAGAAGCGAATTGGTACTGGACCGTGCTGTGGCTCTTGCTTTTCTTCTCTGGAAACATCTCAGGACAGCAAGTGGCAGGAAGACCTTTCCAAAACAGGGAAATCTCCCGAGGGAGCGACACCCTGGCACTTCTGGGAATCCGTGCACGTTTCTCACACATTCTCCACGGGAGCAGGTGAGCCAGTGCTGAGCTCCTGAGGTCTGCCTGAGTCTCAGAGGGCACTGGAGCCTCAAGCCTCCTCTGGCATGGATGCTTCTCCTCCATGCCCTGGGACCTGCGAGGAGCCTTTCCTGTCCGGGGCCCATCCCTGGGTGAGAGCTCTCCAGCACTGTGGTGCCCAGGGAGCACCCACTCTGATGCCTGCTGCCGTGCCGGGAGCGTGGGGCTCCATCCTCCGAAGGGCTGGGTGCAGGTGGGGAGGACAGTAACTCAGGGTGGGTGTGCTCCAGTCCAGGAAAGGCAGGGTGCCAGGGGCTGCTTCCTGGGCTCCTGTGTTGTCCCTCCCGACTCATACCAGTCTCCTGGGAAATACCATGCAGCGGAAGTGCCACAGACTGGAGTCTTTCCTTAGGCTGTGGGCGCTCTGCAGGTCATGGGGTGGCAGAGCCCCTGTCCCAAGCCCACTGCAAAGATGGAGCCAGACCGGGCCTTGAAGCACCAACTTGGAGCCTCGCAGACACACCAGGCCTGGTGTGACCACGGCCCAGCTGCGCGGGGAAGGTCTCTGTGTGAGTCTGTTGCTCTTCTGCACACCTAGCCTGACACAACTCTGCTGAGCCCAGGAGCTGAAAGAATACTTTAAAAATCATCCCAGGAAGAGCCTAGTGAGAGCAGAATGACATCACACCCAGTGATTAACTGTGCCCAGTGTTTGGAATGAGCTCCTCGGCAGGCTGGGCATCACAGCACGCTGGGTGACACGGCTCGAGGTCATGTGATTGACCTGCTTTCCGCTCAGTCAGGATGGGAGGCTGAGACAGGAAGGGACGCCGGATGCAGCACACACAGGAAGAGCAAGCAGCCCCTGAACTGGTAGACCAGTCGCTGCCCACAGGATCTCAAAGGCCCGCGCCCTGCCCTCTTCTGTCACGATGCTCTCTGGAGTTGAGACTTTCCTCCAGGAGCTGACGACTGCCGTGAGCTGGGGGGGACATTCAGCCAGCATCAGGAGGACACAAGAGCCAGGGCTCTATTTGGGAGGAGTAGTTTCTTTAATGGCCTTCAAGGTACTTAAAGTGACTGGATAGATGTTTTCAAGTTAATGATGTTTAAAACACTGTAGACGAAGCCCAGGCAGGAGTCTGCCCCAGAAAATTTCAATAATTTGGGCTTTGTTCTAAATCACAACGCTCTAGACTTGCTTCAGGAGAAACGGACTTTGACAAATGTTCTTCTGCAAAGTACACAGATGTGAAAGATCATTTGGCCCTGCTCCTCTTTGGGGACACAGTCCAGTGCCAAAGCCAGCTTGTGAAAGAACACCGTGGCTTTCCTGCCTGACCCCTGCCTGGCACACGTAGTCTGCAGCACAGCCCCGAGGATGCTGCCTCTGGGTTGGGCTTTGCCACCTGAGCTGGGATCAGGAGCCCAGACAGCGGCCTGGCCGCTCCCCAGCCCCTTTGTAGGTCCCCAGGTCACCCAGGGACACTGTGGTCTGTGTCGCCCCCTGCTACCTGGCCAAACGCCTTTTATAACTGCACCCCAGGGTGTCAAACAGCTTCGCTTTTCGGGGAACCCCAACTTTGGGGTCTGGGTAGAGCAGGACTGGGACGGAGCCACACTGTCAGCTGTGGGCAGGGCACAGGGCTGCTGTCACCAGGGTGCACTTCCTGCCCGGGAGCCGCGGGTGTCCTCCCTTCTGGGCACACGCCTGCCCGCTGGCCCCTCGCCCATCCGGCCCAGCGGCCCTTCCTCTCCTCACCACCCCCGGGCACAGGACTCTTGGGGGACGAAGCCTCTGAAAACTGCTTTTAGTCCACCATGCACAACTTTGCTCGCTGACTTCAGCTGTCTGGGACGCTGAGCTTGTGTGCACATGCGGACACTTCTCTTTGGACATTCGCTTCCTCTCCCCACGACACCAGCAGCATGTGGGGTCTGGGCCCGCTTTGCTGGCACTGCCCACAGGACAGGACCGTTGGCTGCGAGGCCTGCGCAGGTGGGGTCGGGTGTGACCCGTGGGGTGTCGCTCCGGCAGGGCCGCCGGGGATTACCTCGTGGAGGATGTGCTGGGGAGCGACCTCCTCATGGCTCCCGGGCTCATGCTGTAGTAGGAAGAGCTTTCCAAGTCTGAGAGAGAAAAATTGGGGCCGGTTCCTGCAGCTATAGGCGCTAGAATGAAAGACAAAAAGGGAGACACGTCAGTTCAGCTCTGTGAGGAGATCAGTGAGCGCTGATCTTGCTGCACCCAGCCCTCTGCTTCTCACGATTACCCAAACAGTCAGAAATAAGTGGTGCCCACGGGGACAATGGTCTGTGCCGGAAAGACAGTCCCTTCCAGCCACCTTCGTGCCCTCTCCTTGGCAACTGCACGCCATCGCCAGGCCACAGCACTCCTCAGCTGCTCCAGGCTGACACTGCTGCACAGCGACCAGCACAGCTTTCTCCAGACCTTCACCTCTGTCTGAGCTCAGCAGCCTCTCCTCGCCTGTGTCCCAGGGTCTGTTCTGGGTGTGCTGAGAGGGGATTCCTCCTCCACACGCCCCAAGGAAGCCCATGGTTCCTCCTCGCTTGGAGTGGCTGGTGCCCGCACACACCGACCCTCCTGTGTCCCACTGTCACGCACGGCCCCAGCCTGGGCTCTCCTAGATCTCTGGTGGGCCCACCCATGACAGCACCGTGACTGCCTCACACCACCTCAGTGGGGGCAGCTGCAGCAGGGACCGTGAGGCCCTCACTGGACGCTCGCCCAGCCGATCCCATGCCGGTAACATGGGCCTCTCAGAGCTGGCGTTTTGCGAGTTGTGATTCCCTGCATTTTTATGTCCCAGGCCTCTAGATGCCTTGCCTGCAACAGCTTCATAAACATTTCTTAATGAACAAACAGCACCCACTAATCTTATGAAAGGGGTCTGCAAGCGGTGGTGGCACAATGACAGTGCAGACGACTCTTCCAAGCAGGCAGTGGTGTGTTACTGTACACCACCAGACCGAAGCCTGCGGGACACCCTGAGTCCGCGGATGCACACGCCCAGACACACAAGCCCACACCCCTCAGACCAAAGGTCAGAAGCAGAGCAGGCTCAGGGATTTCCACCAGCGGCCGATCCCTGCAGCGGACATCACTAAGGTGGTGGTGGATGGTGAGGGAGGCCCTGCCCTGAAGCACGGTCCCCATCCACCCACGGCTTCGGAGGAGACGCCTGCCAGCAGCTGGAAGCCAGGCCGGATCCTCTCACGCTGATTCCACATGGCCCACGGCACAGGAGCGGGTCCACACGGTCTGCAGTGGTGGTGCCTGGGGGCACTCATGTAGCAGTGGGCTGCTGGTTATCACTGGCCCAGGGAATGCCAGGCCCCAGAACTGGATGCCGATGCCGGGAGGCCAGGGAGGTGTGCACGGCTGAGAGCGGGCTGCCGAGAGCTGCCGGGAGGGCTCCACCCTCTGCAGTGATGTCCCCGATACACAGGAAGGAGGCTGTGCTAAGGGCCGGGTAGACAGAGGGATGCGGATTCGAATCTAGCCATACCAGCATGCGCTGCACTCGACTCTTGGGGAGATGGCGGATACAGGCTGAGGCTGTGCCGCCCCTGGCTTGGCCCCGTGTGGGGCTAGCAGGTGTGGGCCGAGTGCCATTCACCAGCTCAAGGGGAAGCAGCAGGCTCGGGCGCTGCATCAGTGAGTGACCTTCTCTCACCTCCAGATATCACCTCCATCAGGGGCAGAAGCCCGAGGGCAGGCGGGCAGGGCTGGTGAGCACAGGACCAGTAAAACCTGGAGCACGGGCAGGGTGGGAACAACGGGGCAGGAGGGGTCTGGGTGCTACCTGGGGGTCAGCATCAAGCAGATGCGACTGCTGACCAGTGCATGAAAGCAGGGGGATCGGGGAGCCACGGTGACTCGAGGGGCCCCGGGTCAGGAGAGGACCTAGGAGCGTGGCCACTTCTGGGGATAAACAAGGAGCTGCCTGAGGAATCGCACCGACTCGAGCATTAACCACAGGCTACAAGCAGTCACCGCTGATGGGGAAATGCTGAGAGTCAGCTCAGGGTTCCAGCGCCCCTCTGAATCCCAGGCTGGCCTGGGAGGAGGGCCCGAGTCGGAGCCCAACAGCCTGCACGGGCCTCATGTGTTCGTCAGGTTCGCACGGTTTCTCTTCCACTTTCTCCGTGTGACACAGGCCTGCAGTGAGTAAGTACTACATCGTGGAGGTGGCATGGTTCCCACAGGACAGGCCCCTGGCTGAAGGCACGATTCTCCTTAGCTGGAGGCAGGACGGGCTGGGCAGTGGGCAGCGTCCGCGGTCCATGGTCTCAGGGGCTGAGAAGGTGGCAGGCCCCGGCTCCTGGGGGCGAGGAGCAGGGTGGCCCGGGGTCCCATTGCCATGCGGTGCATCCAGGAAGAGCCTTCCCTTGAGTGCCTTCATCAGGAGTGAGGGATCCCCGTGGAGATGGTGCCTGCGCCTCCCCCAAGCCCAGCCTGCCTCCGCATCTGCCCATGTGGCCAGTGTGGCTGCAGTGGTGCCACACAGCCACTGCCAGCGCCCAGGGCACCCCAGGCTCGCCCGGTGCAGCCGGCAGGCGGGCTGGAGTGGCTGTGGGTTCTAGATCAGCCCCAGTTTCTGCGGTAAGAACGAACCTTGGTCTTATAGCCTGGATTCAAGAACCTGGCAGGGCACAGCCTGGAGCTGGCTGCCCCACGCACTCCTGCGGGCAACCTCAGGTCTGCCGTCTGGGCCCATGCAGGGTCAGCTGCTGGAGGGAACCTGCCAGGGCCAGGAAAGGCCTGTGTCTGAGGAGGGGCCTGTGGGTGTCCTGCAGTGAGGCGGGAGGGCCGGCCCGGCCTGGGAAGCTCCGTTTTGATAGGCCCTGTGGCTGGCAGCCTAAAGGAGCCCTCAGAACGCCCTTCTCAGGGAAGCACCTTCTCCAGGTGAGGAAAACAGCCTGAGACTGACCAGCTTGTTCTCGGTCACGGAGAGGCAGAAAAGGGTTAGGAGCTCCAATTCCAAGCATGTCTGTGCTTTCACCACCGCAGCACACAGACTACACAGAACTCGACTTGAACTTGAGATGATGAAAAGCATGTAGGGTCTCTCTCCCCCAAAAGGGACAGTGGCCTAACACCTGAACACCCGAGGCAGAGGGTACGCTCTCTGTGTCACAGGAGAAGCGCAGACATGCAGAAGGTTCGGGGTCAGAAACCCAGCCCCGGACACCAGCAGGAGGCACAGGGAAGGCAGGCATTGGCGGATGACACTCCGGGCATCAGCTGGAGGCGCAGGCAGAGGGAATGTGGGCTTGCCCCTGAGGGACCTGCCAAGAGAGAGGACGGACTCCAGACACGGGGCTCTGACCCGGGAGGGCCGGCAGCTGACTGCGTGTTCCCAGCTCTGCACAGTGCCGGGCCCAGATGAGCAGGTGGGCACACTCCCCTAACTAACAAAGCTGCCGCCACACAAACGGAACAGGCGCTGGGTGAGACAGCAGCTTCCCAGTCCTCCTCGCAAACGAGGGAGCAAGCTGCTGTGGCCCAGGGCTGAGGCCTCTCTGAGGCCACCTTGCCCTGGTGACGGACACCAGGCCTTCTGGTGTCCCCAAGGGTGCCTCTCCCCGCCCAGCGCGGGTGCTGCGGAGCACAGGCCTGGCCAAGGCCCTTTCTTTCTGCTCCCTGCCCCGTGATGTGCAGCCCGCTTGGTGTGCAGCTGGCCCTGGGCTCACTTGTGACATTCCCCCAACCTGAGTGAGTGGCTAGGAGAGGCACCTAGCATGCCAGCCAGTGTGATGCCGTCACCCGCAGAGTCACTGAGGCTCTTTGGCCTCATGATTCTCATGAGGACAAAGGCAGCATGGAAAGCCACCATTGCCGCCGCTCTAGGCCTTGAGAGAGAGGAAGGACAGCTCCAAGTGCGACGACTCGTTTAATCCTCAGGACACGGGGTGGGGGTGGGGGGGGCAGCCGCATCTCCTCATGCCGTGCGAGCTCTCCCCGCTGTGTGCAGGCTCCTCTGCAGCTCCTGAACAGCCCTCGGCACTCTGTGTCCACAGCTGAGGTCTGTACCCAGACTGAGTCTCGGAGAGCACAGGGCTCTCCTCAGCCCTGAACTCCAAACCATGCAAACGAAGCTGGAACCCTGTAAATGCACGAGAGCAGTGGCTGAGCTCTGCCTCTCAGCACCAGAATGGCCACTCCGGCCGAGTGTCCAGCCCCACCAAGGAGCTGGCTCAGGCTGACTTCTGGAAACCCTGTCTTCAGGTGTTATTTGCAAGTCACCCCTTCCTGTCGCCCGTAGGACATACTCTCCGTGTCAGTCCTTGATAGGCGGCTGGCGCGCTGTTAAGGAATCAGTATAGCAACGTGGACCAGTGGAAGAAGGGTGCTTAGGAGCCAGGTCTTAATGAGTCGCTCTCCCGTGCACATGAGTAGTTGGAGAAGGCTGTGGTGATTGAACTGCCGCCATCCACCAGAGACAATCTGCTCAGCTCGCACTGTTGGGAAGAGAGGATGATGGGAAACAAATTCCATCCAAATTTCTGAGCTCCTCTCCTTGGGAGACGACAGTGCTGAGTGCACACTCGTTCGACAGGAGCCACAGGGTGAGCTGACTAGCTGGCCAGGGTGTGCAGCCGGCTGTGAATGCACACCGCCTCTGAGAGGCTCCTTCACCGGGATCGACTCCTGTCCGGGGAGCACTTCCGCCTCGAGGGGCTCATTCCAGAGGAAGTGTCAGGGGAGCAGGTGGCTGGCGCACTTGTGTGGGGCCTCCACTCCGGAGCTCAGCCATGGGCCCCTCTCAGTCCACGCGGGCACTGGAGAAGAGGGGGTGACAGCCACAGATTCCCCCAAGACGACCAGTGCTCAGCACTCCACTGCTCCTTAGAAATCAACCCCGAAAACCCTGGGGTGTGTTTTTCCTCCGACTGCAGGATTCCAGGTCCTTGTGGAGGCTTCGGAGCAGGCACTTGGCGGTGGTAGTGGGGGGTGGGGCGAGCACAGCCTGCAGCTCCTGGGCCGAACAATTCAGTGTTGTTTTGCATTCTGGAGGCAGAGATCTTGTAAGAAAGTCCGTGTCACTGGCACAAAAGGAACGAACATGGGAAAATACTTGTTCTTCTTCTATCAAAGGCACAGTTGTAAAATGCACAATGCTATGAAAACTCAAGCAAATCTGGAATCATCATTAAAGGGAATTAACTTGGAAAGTAATTTATGGCAAGAAAATCCAACTCCTTTGTTATCTTCCTTTTACTATAATATCCTTCCTGAGCACTGCCTATGAGAGAGGGCTTTTAGAAGGAAAAAAATATGTAAGTATAGTAAAATTAACTCATTTCATCAATTTGTGCTCTGCCAGAGTTTCCTGACTGCGGCTACGAGGGCCGTAAAACTGATGAATTTGCATGGAAAAAGAAACCAGTGTAAGTAATTTGTGTAAGAGGCAGCGGGAAGGAGCCTGCCATAATTCAGAAACCCTGCAGATGCAGCCTGCCGCAGTGTGGGCAGCCCCAGCCTGGGAAAATGACGACACTGCAGTCAGCCTGACTCGAGTGGAAATCTATCATAAAGGTACTTTCTCTGCAGCACCTGTACCATGCACGGGCCCCAGCAACTCATTCCAAGCAGATTTCTGGTCTGAGCTCCCGTTTCCACATTGCCTTCTTAAATCTCCGACCAATGCACTCAGGGAGAACAGTATTCCAAACAGCAACATACAAGAAAGACACTGAACGAAAACACGGACCTCCCTTGATGTGAAAAGGAGCTTGCCTTGTATTAGAAGGGCTGAGCCACACTTTTTGTGAAATGTGGTATTAGGTGCTGAGCCCAGAAGAATGTTTTTAACTCCATGGAAAGGGGCTGCTAACCAAACCATGGCTCCTGGACACAAGTTCAGGAGGGAGGGAGGGGAAGAGAGAGACAGAGGAGAGTGAGACAGACAAGAAGAGACACAGAAACACAGAGAGAGAACCAGAAAGAGAGAGGAAGAGAGAGACAAAGAGACAGAAGGAGGAAAAGACAGAGACAGAGAGAAGCCGAGAGAGACAGAGACAGAGAGACACAGAAACAGAAAGAGACAAAGAGAAAGACAGGAAGAGGGAAAGAGACAGAGAGACAGAGACAGAGACAAGAGATGGAGAGAGACACGGGGAGACAAGAGAAAGAGACAGGGAGGAAAGGCAGAAGGAGGTGAATGAAGCAATTTTTATTTTTATTTTGGGAAAAACGTTTCCATTTTGTTAAAATAAGAATAATTCACTGACGCCTTCCCCAACCCCGTTCTGAATCATGAAGGTGGCTTATCTTAGACGGATGGATGACTACTGTGAACTTAATTTGTAAACTATGCATATTCAGGTGCTTCCTGTCATTAGCAAGTTCAGCCTGAGAAACTCAGCCCTAAGAGGTAGGGCATCTCCTACAGATTTCTGTATCCCTCTAGGCACACAACTTAGGGCACTTCACATATTACGCATGCAGCAAATACTTACTGCGCCAAACTACAATCACGAGCGTGTTATCGACAAGTAGGTACTGACAGACAACATGCTCGGGTTCTACCTGAGCTCCCCGTGGATCCTGCAGTATCCCCCGGAATATGCATTTGTATTATTCTCATTACAAAAGGGAAATTGGCTCTCAGGCCCAGGAGCAACATCAGAACCTCACAGGGGAGGCGCTGCAGAGAGGGCTCTGATGGGGCTGTTCCCAGATATCTGTGCACAGACAGGGCCAGCCCCACATTTGTGGCCTTCCTGTCCTTTCTGAAGCCCTAGGGAGAGGAATTCCACGAGATTCAAACCAAACGGGTAACTAAGGATCACCACCTCCGCGTGGCCCAGCCTGTGCCTCGCCCTTCCCTCTCACTTCCCTGACTGTGGGTCTGGGGCGTGGCAGGGCCCAGCTGGCGATGTGCAGGACACCGGGCCAGGTTCTTGGGCAGGTGAACAGTGCAGCTCCAAGGAGGGGCAGTGCTGACTGATCCCCTGCATTAGTGGCTTCGGCCTTGGGGAATGGAATTGATTTTCTGCATCTCAGCGCTTTCGGCTGAGGTCAGATATAGTAGCTGGTTAGTAAATGACACAGCCTCAGCCGTGGGCCCAGCTTCCCTGACAGCAATGGATTGGACTGGACAGCCCGACAGCTTCACCGCGGTGATCTCCACTCACGGCAGGGCTTCTCCTAAGCCCCTCTGCCGAAGGTGCCCTGGGACCATCTGCCCCGGCCACGTCCAGAACCTCTGCCCAGCAACACCCAGTCCAGCTGTCTGAACAATAACCCGTCCAGGAACTATGCAAGTTTTCTTCCTTCATCCACTGAGGAATCCTGGGTGTTAATGTGCACACCGGATCAGTTCGGTTCCAGTGTCTGCCTTACCGAGTGGCCTCCGCCAGTCTTGCCCTGGACATCTCAACTGCATGCCTCACACGGCCGGCCTCTCCTACCAAGAAGCAGCCAGGATGTGCACCCCAGCCAGGGCTCAACCCTGCCTGGGCCCCACTGTGGGGTAATAAAGGGTTTCCGCCAGCTTTGGAAAACACAAAGATGCCTTTTACTTACTGGACATGAGCATCTGCAGTTTGGGGAAAGGAGTTTCATGAATACTGTAGAAATACTGACTTTGGGTAGGAACGTGAGGAATCAGAGTTCCTGGCTTCCCAAAGCAAAGGAATGAGGGCTGGGATTGGATCTTGCTCTATCAGAATCACTAAGTCTAATAAATCAGTCATGAGGACGAAACTCTGAAGCTGCTCACTCCAGATACAAACACACGGAGCTCCTCTCTAAGGACCTTGCTGACCATGGGCAGTGCCAGCATTGGGTCTCACACAGCACAAAGAAGAGGACAGAGGCTCTGCGCAGGGACGGCCACAGTGGCCACCAGAGCTGCAGAAGTCTCAGTCCATGGGCCACGCCTGAGAACCATTTCTCTCTCGCACTAGAACTCAGGCCCAGCAGGCGGTTGGGCTTGGTATTTTTTGATTAAACGTAAGCTATGAGCTGAGACGGTTAGGCATTAATTGGTGGTAAAGCTCGATGCCCAACCTCCACCCTGGACTACTTTAGGCCACCACACTGCCATTTGCTCCTGGGTTCTGTGCATCACACACAGGAACCACTACCAAGGGTTTCCCTGGGAAAGGCTGGAGACAGATGAACATGGGTCAGAGAGCAGGACAGCGAACCAGCGAGCCTCCAGGGTGTGCGCATCTGCCTCTCCCGGTCACACCTCTGAGGAAGAGCATTCAGTCTGGCAAACCGAGTGGAAGCTAAAGGTGAGGTGCAGAGCAGAGGGTCTGCAGCGCTTGCCCTGAGAACCTCACCCAGGCTGCCCTAAAGGAAGGCGGGCTGCTCTCCACCCAGGATGTAGGTGGGGTGGGGGGTCCACCAGGCCACCGAGCTGGGAGCTGGGACTCGGGAAGTTGGGCAGGGAGGACACCTCTGCTATCCAGTCCGCTCTGTGCTGCCATCTCTACTACCCAAATACTAACCCGATATGGAAAGGAATAGAATCATACAATGTAACATCCTTCAGAACTAACCCAATTCTAGTATTTATTCTGAAAACTTACTGGAGTACAGTGGAAGAAACCTGCTAAATGGAGCCAGCCAGACTGATACTTTTCTTTCTCAGAGTATGGGAATATTTATTATTTTATCTCTTTGTGAGTGGTTCATCACAACTAGAAAATGAGACATTTGCAATGCCATAATATCTTGAGAATAAGGTGGCTTAGACAGGAAAAATGACAAAATGTACAGAGCCAGTCAACATTTGCTATGATGTAGCCAAACAGTTTCCCTAAAAACTGTATTTTGGAAACATGTGATTTTTCAAAGGGACACCACCCTCTGCCTGCCATACACCATCCTCCTCAATCCAGAAGAGCTGCCATGGCTCTGCAGATACAAAATGTGTGATGTGCATTTTGGGGTTACTAGTTGAGGCTGCTATTGACCATCTAATTATGCTGAGTTCCATTTATAAACACAGCTAACCACCAAGTTTATGGAGACTTTCTGTGCTGCTTTAATAGGATATTGATCGAGAGCAGGCTGAGTGGACTGCCGTTGGATCGTGGAACGGAGGTAAACGGCAAGGTCACTGCCCGATTCTGCCAGGGCTGCAGTCTGGGTTTTATTATCATCTTTTGTTTCTTCCTTCAATGCTCAAGACTGCATGGTTTCTTTCAAAAGAAGACCTTGCTTAAGAATAGAAATTATTCTTAAAATCATGCTCCACGCCATGATAACAGCCACCTGCTACTTCACAGGGGAGGATCCACAGGCCCTAGGCTACCGTACTGCACATCTGCAAATGGCGCCCGCTAGGCCTGGCCACCGGGACGTCCTGTCCTGGCCGATTCCTGACCAGTGCTTGTGCAGCTCTGCACTTTCAGGCTGAGGCTCGCTCTGCCTGCAGGCCCATTTTCCCTCAGTCCCTGCATCATAGCTCCTTCTGTCCCAGTCAGTCCATGGCGTCACGCGAGACCATGGCCAGCGGTCCTTAGCAAGTGGCTGGCCTGGACGTCCGTGTGGATGGCGACCCGGGCCCTGACGGGAAGCTGAGCGCTCAGGCCCCAGCTCCTGGTGACTCCAGAGCAGGCAGAGCAGCTCCCAAGGCGAGGGCACCGCCTCATCCAAGCCAGCACAGCCCCTGCCATGCTGGGCCATGGGGACAAGGCCTGGTCAAGGCGTCCATGCAGCAGCAGGGCCAGGACACTCAGCTGCTGGGTGGTAAGAGATTCCCAGCAGCACACTGGGAACCCAACAGTAGCCTGGCGGGGGAGAGCGGTCCTCACACCCGAAGATGCCAAGGGTCCAGCTTCTGGACTCCAGGGCCATGAGTCACTGCGCCACCTCTGCCTAACCCTGCAGCCTCTGCTGGGTCACAGGGTGGAGTGTGCCTGAGGTCCCCTTTCCCAGGGAGCGCGGCGTCACCCGACCGACTTCAAGGAAGCAGGCAGTGCTGCAGAGGGAAGTGGGCAGAAGCAGGGCGTTCTGGGAAGAGCTCTCTGGGTCCAGGCCAGGAGGAACAGGTGAGAGGCAGGCTCAGGCTCTGAGGAAACTCTGGCACAAGCCAAGAGAGGAGCTGTCTCACAGAGCGCTCTGGGGAGAGGCGGCCGGTCCTGCGTGTGAGGACGCCCGCTCCCCTCGTCTCCTGGCCTTCTCTCTCCCGGTGCTCTGCATCCCCTCCCACAGAAATCATGACCACCCAGGGGCGCTCACAGGGCCTGCTGCACAGGGAAAGGTGGCAGCCGGACCTGGCCGGGTTCATTCTCCCTGCTTTCCCTGCGGTAGCGACACAGCTCTCCTCTCCTGCCTTCGCCCACCTTCAGATGACCTTGAGCAACCAGAGGGTGCTGAGCCCCGGCAGGGCAGGCTGAGGGGTCCCCAGGACCAGGAGTCCTGACCCTGCGGCCAGGGCCTCTCCCCTTGTCACCTTTCCCTGTGCCCTGCCAGGGCCACTGCGGTGGGGACACCATCATCACCAAGGACTGAGCACTGCCCTTCAGGGAGCCCCCTGAGGAAATAGCGACGAGGGAAACCAAAGACAGAAACGGACTGGAAACCCGGGGAAAGTAAATATTTATAGCATCAAATTCACAGTCAAATACCAGTATCTAGAAAGAACACTTGCAGAGTGAGGCCATCCTGACTGATGACTGTGTGGCGGGCCGGAGGACGCGGGGAAGAGTGGCCATGTGGCGGGGGAAAGGCAGCACTACGGAAGCGGCGGGACCCAGGGCGCGTGGGGAGAGAGCAGGCCAGGGGCGTCTCCAGGGCAGGGACTGCGCGGTGTCCCAGGACGCAGGGACGGTGGACGTGTGTCACCAGCACTTGCTGAGAAAACACGCACCAAGGTACAGCGTGCACCCCAATGCCTGTCTGCCACGGGCCTGAGTGGACGGCCACGCGCCCACCTTGGCTCATCACTCTTGAGCAATGCCCTCGGCTATCAACTGGGCTCACAGGAGGGCTGTGGGGTGTGGAGGGCCCAGGCGCTCTGTAAGCCACCCCAGCTGCCTGTCCCAGGCCCAGACCTGCACACTGAGCCTGCCTGGCAGGAGCGAGGCCGGGGTTCCGTCCCCAGCACCGCGGAAAATGAGCACTGTGAAGTCTGCTAATTAAAAACAAAACTGGACCTGAAAACAAATCCAGGAAACAGTTTTAATTACGCATTTGACTTTTTCTGGCTGACATGAATTACTGCGAACGTTCTTTGAATGTGAAAGCTCAGTGACAGCACAGAACCCGGGGTCCTGCTTGGTTCTGTGACGCAGCCAGGCACGGCGAGGGCAGGACGGAAAGGCCTGAAGCTGCGTTGCCCTGTGCGTGCCTGGCTTAGTGCTGTTGTGGGCTGTGCCTGGTAAACACTGGTGACAATGACGGGTCTGAATGCTCCTGCGACTCTGCACCTCCCATGCCTCCCAGGACCATGTGGTGGGCTGGTCAGCCCAGCACCGGCCAGCGTGTTTCTCTCCAAGGACCTGGGATGTACCCGGCCTTGTCATCTGGACAAAGTGTCCTAAAATGGAGGGTGGGAGAGCAGAGAGCCATGCCTGGGGTGAGGAAGGGTTTCAGAAAGGTGTGCAGGGGAGGGAGCCAGCAGGGGTCTCTGCCCCAGGACCACCCTGGACGGACCCAGATCACAGGTCTGGGAGGAACAGAGGTCTTCGGAGCACCTAAACCAGGCCGAGAAAAAGTGTGGTTCACAGCCAGTCCCCCTCCTGCCAGGCGGGCTCAGGCAGCGAGCCCTCGAGGCACGAATCCAGGGGCCCTCAGGGGGGCCAGGCATGGGCAACCCAAGCCCTCCATGGGGCAGGAAGCAGACCTGGGTGCCTCAGCACGTGCCAGGCCCTGACAGCGTGCCACGTGGCATGGCCCTTGGGCCAGTGGGCTCCGGGACAGAGGACCGGGAGGAGGCTGCGGGGCACACAGGAGCCCCCCACAACCCAGGCTTGGGCACCGCATGGAGCTTGATGCCAATGCCAGCGGAGAGGAAAAGGGTCCAGAGCGCCAGTCTCAGAGTAAAGGGGTTTGGTTTTGCTTTTCTTTTATTTTTAAGGCTGCATTTGGATCTCAGTAAGGGTTTAATAGATTCCTGCTGTCGTTGTTATAAAATTGGGGGATACTGGCCATTTTCAAACATCTTACACACACACACACACACGCACGTGCGCGCAGAGCTGAGTGCCGGCCAGGCCAGGCCCCACTCCTGGCTCCACCTCCTCCCTTCTGGCCTTTCACCCAGGCCTGCCATCCAGCTCCGCACCTGGTCCGCCCCGGGTTCCAGCGCCCTATCCTGCCCCTCAGCCCCTCGCCTCCCCACACAGGCGGTTTCTCAGCGCCCCGAGTGAGTACAGACTGTGTGCCTCCGGGGCGACTGAGAAGCACACCTGACCTGGGGCTTGACTCTGGGCCAGTGACTCACTCTCGGGCAGGCGGGGAATTCCTGATGAACAGACCGCCTGGGAGGACAGCATGAGCAACGCGCTGGCCTGGCCCTGGCTTGGAGGAAGTGCTCTCCATCCCTGGCTCCTCCTCCAGCCCCGGCTGTGTCTCACCTTCTGACCCTGAGGTAAGGACACAGCCAGGCTGAGGGGCCGCGGGACTGGGGGACACCCAGCGCCTTCCACACGGCCTCGCCGCGCCCAAGAGCCACTGCACTGCTGTGAATATTCCCTGCTGCGGTATTTTAAAGAGGTGTGTGGGGAAGGAAATGATAATGTTTGGTACCTATTTTTCGTTTTTTATTAGGAGCTAGAACATCACAGTCATTGCAGGCATGCTTCTAAAAGAAACAGAGAGGCAGACAGAGGAGGAGAGACAGACTGCTGGACTCCTCCCCAGAGGGCCTGGGTGGTGTCTCGGCCCAAGCGCAATCAATGGGCCTTTGATGAGCAGACAGGTGGTGACAGAGCTGTGAGCAGGGCTGCCGCAGGTATCGACAGGCCGGTAACGACCACGCCACTCATGTCTCTCACACCTACCTCATTAGCATCGCTAAAGGTCAGAAGCACCTTCTCTCCAAATGCAGAGTTTCTCAGGACTCAGGGAAGACTCATAACTCATAAACATCCAGTTTGCACTGACATAAAGAACACGTGAGACACAGACTTCTGTCTGCCCTGTGCCTTTCATGAAACCTCTCATTCTTCCAAAAGTCCTGGCTCAGTACAATCCTCCCGGGGGAGCGTGGAAAGGGGATTCTGGGAACATTTTTCTGTAGGGCCCGGATGGAAAGTAAACACAAACCCAAGGCCAACCCCACTGAGTCAAAGCGAAATCTACTCACTCTGCGACACACGGACCAGCTCAGTGACACTGAACACCCCTGACGTGACGAAGCTGTCCTGGAAGCCCAGATGTCCTGTGGAAACAAAAACAACAGTTTCACTAAGATCAGAGGCGGGCGGCCTTCGCCTCCCTGGCCTGGGCCCACTTCCCGTGGGAGGACATAGTCATTTGGTGACATAGACAGCTCTGGGTCTGACTCCGGAGGCCATGGCAAGCTGTGACACAACGGGGTGGTTTTTGAGATAGTTTAAAAAAGTTCAACAGGAAATCTGAAACAAAAGATAATCTGAGAGAAATGGTTACCCGGAGTGACCTCTGAGACCTCCACAACGGGAAGAAAGTCACATGCCGAAGACCAGCCAGGACAGCCAAGTCCACAACAGTTTAAAACATCTCTCTGAAGAAACATCGGATCAGGCTTAGTTATGCATTTATTTAAACCAATCAGGATTTAAAGATGTTAGCCATCCTTTCCTGAAGCACTACAAGGAGAGATTTGAAAAAGCCAGAATAGCAAAAACAAGCTTACTTCATTAAATATAAAAGGAAATTATTTTGTACACTAATAAAGGTTTAGATATGCTTAGAGAACACGATTTTGGGGGGTTAATATTTTTTTGAGAAAATAGAAACCGATGGTTCAAAATTGATGAATCTATGAATTCGGTGTCTGCTTCATTTTCCTGACTATAGTTAACTTCCTTTAAGATAATTAATACGAACTCTATTACCAATTACCCATTGGTAATTTTATGGTACATTTAGAAACAAATACACATGGCAAAAAAAAATCCAAAATCTATCAGATGTACTTTAAGTCTCTGCCTCTAAAATTTTCTGATTCTGTGTCCACTGTAGGTAGATTCTAGTTGAGGATCTGTGTGTAAAGTTATGTCTACCTGCTTTAAACTTTGGCTCAAAGAAGTTGTTAGTTGAAGGGATTTTTTAAAATAACGGTTCTTTGCAATAAGAAACATAACCTTTAAGACATGCAACATAAGAAAACAGACCAACCTGAATATCTAATGATCCATAGATAAAGTGGATTTTTAAAATAAAAGCTGTACTTTCTGTATCACTGGGGGAACGCAAGTTTATATACGGTACTGAATAGGCCCCAGTACACTTTATCAAATGTCATGCACATGAACATATGCAAAAACCACTATGTTTTGATGGATTACAAATGGAATGATGAGTTATCCTTGTTTTGGTTACAATGGGTTTTTGTATAAGGAAGATTTTTACTGAGATTTAAAAGAAAAAATTTCAGTTAACTTTGATATCCAACACACATCTCTGGTATTTTAGATAAAACTATTCTAATTTTTAGGATATGCCATAATCATTAACTGCTTTATAATACAATGACAAAAGTTTCACTGAAATGTGCTAAAGAAATTTCACCTGTCAAAACAACCCAAACCCAGGTATTCAGCTGCTTTATTCAGTGAGCGCCTGCGGCACTGTCTCTTGGATTAAGAGAACTGAGAAGTAGAAACATTAATAAACACATAAACATTCTCTAAAGAGGTTCTGGCAAAACAGACCATCACATTTCTTTCTTACTGGGACATGCGTAAGATCGCGTTTATCCCACAGATCAGCACAAAGGAAATCCAGCCACAACCCACCCTGGGGTGACTCATCGCACGTGTAACCAGGAAATTCACTGCTGAATGGGAAGGTCCGGGTGTCTCCACCTCCTGCTCTTTCTCTGTCACTTGATTTACGGGCTGATACTTGCTTCCATTCCAATCTTTGAAATCCCTTATTTTAAGGAAGAATTAACAAGAATTTCTGTGCCGAGTGAATATAAACACAGGCACTTTAATCCTGCCACCAAAACATCAAGGCGCATGTCTGAGAGGCTCGATTGAGGCTGATGCGAGACAGGCACAGTGCTCACCCACTCCAGCCCCCACCCTCTCCGGTCGCTGGCTTCTTTCATCTGCCTCCTGTGTTGGTCCCCAAGTCTGGGATCCCCACCTCCGACTGATTTTATCCATGTCCATGTCATCAGCTACCAATCTAGCCCATGGTATTTGTGGAAACCAGGCTGGTTGATCTGTTCACCACTGTCCTCCATGTAGCTGAGGAATTTGTGAGTGGGTGTCTGTGGGATGTGTAGAAGAATGAACCCATAAGCCGAGGACCCTCAAATCTTTATCTTTCGCCTGGTTCCAGACCCATGAATCTCAGCAGACAACTGCTGGCGGTTCCATCCAGAGAGCCTGAGCACCCAGGCCAAACACCCGAAGCGGACCCACCTGTCCTTGCTCTTCGCCCCATCCACCACCTCTCTATGTCTTGGTGCCGGCCTGACTCCTCCCCTCGGACCCCGCACTTGGCACCCCCCGGCTCTCTTTCGCCTGTCTCCTCACCCTGCCCCTGTCCTGCCAGTGGCTCAGGTGCTCCCCGCTGCCCCTCAGCCTCCAAATCACGTGCTCACCACCACTGGTCTTGGATCCCTCCCCCCACCTCTTTCCGCTCTGCTCCCCATGGGCAGATGGAGGCCTCAGGCCAGGAACACCCGCGGGGCACCCACTGTGCTGGGCATGGTGCAGGGCTGGATGTACAGCCCTAGCTGCAGAGGTCACGGTTAGGAATGGACACAGCCAAAAACATGGAAAACACACCTGTAAGGAAAGGAGGGGCGGGAAAAGTGACTCCAAGGAAAGCAGCAGCAACGAGGGTGCGCGTGGTGCTCTCTCTCACAGACACCAAGGTGCGGAGAAGCCCGACTCGCGGGCGCAGCGCACTCCCCCAGCAGGGGCAAGTGAGGGCCAATGCCAACGTGGGGCAAAGCGGCCAGAAGGTGGGTTGTCCCTGTGTCCTGAGCCCCGACAACCCCAGGGCCCCAAGGTCAGCTACACGCAGCTCCTGGGCAGCGCTGGCGGTGGGGCTCGGTGCTCAGGCTCCTCCTCTGCCCTCTGCCCGGGCCCCTCTGTCCACTGCTCTGCCCGGGCACCTGTCCTCCCCACGCCTTGAAGGCCCCTGACGCCAGTCCTCACTGCTGCCAGCCCTCTCTGGACAGGGACGGAGTGTGTGGCCCATAGTGGGCCTGGGCGGGACCCGGCATGGTTCCCTGTGCTGGGCGCTGGCCTCCAAACCAGCCGCCCAGCTCAGACCCCAGCCTGGCACCCAGCCACAGAGGGCTGCGGGAGGCCCCGCCTGGGACACGCGTGCCGAGTGTGCTTTCCCTTCCTTCTGCCTCTTTCTCTTCGGGAGAGCATCAGGCTGCAGCCCAGCACAGAGCCCAGTACGGACAGCTGTGGGCGGGAACTTCGTGGCCATTCCCTCGGTATCCAGGCACAGGACAGGAGAAGTGCTGAGATGCGCTTGCGGCCCAGTGCGGCCCAGCTGGTTTCCCTGCTGAGGAGAGGACATGGGCCCCCGGTGCGGTCATCTAGTTCCCAGTTGGGAGACTAAGAGTTAAAGGGCCACATCACTTAGCTGCCACTGGGGACCAGAAGCCCTGCCTGGAAACCAGGACTGCTGCTATCCTGAGGTCCCTGCAAAAATGGCACGCACCCTCCTTCCACCAGACCCGAGTGGAAAGTGCACGATGCAGGGTCAGGTCTGAGAGTTCGGACGACAGTGTGCCCATCCTGACTCAGCCATCTCTGCGCTCCTTTCAGATCATCTGCATTTCAGACCAATTATGCTCATAACGTGTCCTTGACGGAAACCCCAGCTCCGCTCCCTCCCGGTCACTGGGGAACCTACTGGTAGTCTTGGGAAGGTGGTGAGGACACATGAGACCCGAGGCATCGGGAGCGACAGGGCTGACACAGTTCCCCGCAAACGTGAGCACACCATGCTCCAGCTCAGTCACACACGAGCCACAGAAACGGCTCTTGGGGAAATCGCACCAATCTTGTTCTCTGACTGCAAAGTAAGAGAAAAGTGGAAAAGAAAATAAAAGGGCAAATTTAAGCAGCTTGGGATTCAGATGTTATTCTCGTAAAAGATCCTCAGTCAGAAAGCATCAAACATGTCCGAAGGTCCTAGGGCTTATGTGTTGAACAGGCCCCTCAGAAACGAGGGCAAACACACTTTTGCTAAGTGTGCTGCAGGTGAAATGCCAGATTGCCTGGTGATCTCTGAATTCTGAACTGCTGTTTGGGAGCAACTGTACAGGAGACGGAAATGGGGAGCAGAGCCTTTCTCATTTTATATAAAATGGCTAAAAAGTTCCTTCCCTGGAGTCTTGTTAAGTGAATTCACAATTACAGCGTGGTTCTGGGGCCAAGGCGTCAGTCGTACTTGTCGGGGAGAGATGAGACTTTTGGGGAGAGGGAGACGTAAAAAGCTAAATTCTTTCACAGGCAGTTAGGAAAAGCAGCTCCCTACCTCGAGGACATCAGCGGCGATTATGAGAATGCCATTAGCTGGGCACCAAATCTCACTTCAAGGGGGGACTGAACACCTGTACACCTTTCCACAGGCTAGAGGGAGGCGCCAGGTGTGCGGTAGGCAGGTCCCCTTGCAGGGCCGCTCAGAGGCCACCAGGCAGGGCGTGAGCGCCCGTGACCCACAGCCAGCTCGGTGCCTGAGCGGGGAGCTCACACATGGTGCCAGGACACCCAGGCCTCAGAGCCGCCTGCTGCGGGCACAGACTGAGAAAACACATCTCTCGGCTCTTCCTGGGGCGACTGCACCTCCCAAGCTGCACACAGGGACCCAAGGCAGAAGCCTCCCGCCCTCCACCCCCTGCAGGACTCCACACAGACTCCCATTCTCGCCCTTATCGGGCCACCCAGCTCCTCCCTGGGATTTCCACTCCACTCCGTGAGCCCCAGGGGCCGGAGCCCTCGCTGGTTCTCTCCCCCAGCTTGCTGGACTTCAGGTGTGCTCAGGAAGTCAGGTCTCATCACAGGCCCTGCCTGCAGGTCTGTCACTAGCCACTGCCAGCCGCATCCAACCCGCACTGCTGACGGCCTCGGCTGCATTCCTGCAGAGGGGAGGCCGGGTGGGGCTGACGATGTGCAGCACGGAGCCCAGCGCAATCCCAGGTGCCGGGTGTGCAGTTCACAGTTCCTCGGCGATTCAGATGACCGCCTTGAGGTCCCGTCTGCTGGCCTTGGAGGCCAGCATGAATTATTATTAGCTTGCCTGTGTGGAATATGTCACCTCTGTGGTCTTTGAGGGAAGATCTGAGAATGTGGGATTTCAGCGGCTGAATGGGAGCATGCTTCTGCTGACTCACTAAGACCAAATTCTACAGTTTTGGTCTGCATTTGTGATTACATGTGGCCGACCAATTCTTCATCACTAATTGGTGACCTTTGAGATAATTCTTTTAAACTAATTCCTTTGTATTAAAAATGCAATAATTCAGATATCTACTAAAAATATAGGAATATAAAAACACACATATTCTGTTTGTGTGGTTAACCTTTATGATGTGGTGAAAAGCCATTTGGTCAGCTGCTCACAGTCAACGAGCGGATGCAGGGTAACCCTTAAATGATTGACATGTTGACTGTGGGGCTGGACTGACGATGAGACTGGAATATTTCTGTATCTAGAAAGTGTGCCTGAGAATCTGCAAAACACAAAACGATGTTTTCCACTAATCACATGACGAGTGTTTTCGGGGTGTCAGGTGAACAGTGGGTCGTCACCGATGCGACTGCAGTATGGTCTCGACTGTCACTCTGCTGGGTTCCAACACGGGGAGGAGCTGTACCACTGTGGAAGTATGGCCTGGCGCTCAAAAGAAGGCTGAGACCCAGGGCCTGCGATGCAGACAGCAGGACCACATGGCCGGCCGCGTCTGTGCCGACTCAGGTAACTGCAGCTCCCAGCTCCTGGCTCCCGGCTCCACAGGACCAGTTCGAACTCGGACACCGGATCTGTGGTGTGGGTTGCTTGGTTTTTGCCATCATTTCTCAGGCAGTGGCTTCTGCCACATCTGTACAGACGAGGCCATTGTTTGGTTTAATGTTTTCCTTCAACAAATGTGTACTGACCATGCTGCCAGGCCCAGGAGATGGGAGCTGTCAACAGTCCTTACTCTCGGGCTCACTGCCCTGTCAAGGAAGAAGTTTACGCCACAATTTTCAGTAATGCACGTGTGTAAATGTGGACTTTGAAAGAACTTTCTAGGACGACATCTGAAGCTAACAGACCACAGCAAGGTTCTGTGCACCAGGCGTGCTGGTCGTCCCTGCATATCCGAAGCTGCGGCTGCCCACGCCCAGCCTGCCTCCCTGTGGGCAGTGACAGGACCAGAAAGCTGAGCAGCGATGCGGTCCACATCCACACACCTCTCGCTGCAGCCTGAGGCCGCTCTTCCTGCTCCGACACTTCCAGCCATGCAGCCAGTGGACACGGCCACAGGGCAGCAGAACACGAAAACGGACGGGACCCAGACTCTGAGGCTCAGTGGACAGGGCCACCAGCATCGGGCTGTGCATGTGGGTCACCAGAGAGAAAGCAGACTTCGGTGTACGCTGACCGCCGTACTTCACATTCTTGTATACGGTGTATACATATCATACACACACAAGAAAAACTTTCTTTCCTGTGCCCACTTCGCACCTGCCTTGATCAACATAACTTCTGACTTTTCCTTTTGACTCTCAAGTGCCCTAAATTGGCCGCACACGCATCACTTCCAGTCTGCACGCGTGTCCTGCTTGGCCAGCGCAGGGCGCAACACAGCGTGCCCGCCTCTGCCTGAGGAGCCTCCCTCCCTGAGACTGGCTGTGCTGGCCGGGCCGCTCTGGGCGGCCTGAGGAGGCGCAGGTACTGCGAGCCGCTGCCCAGCTCCGTGCATCAGCACGGTGAGGGAAGCATGGGTGGCTAGCTGAGCCCTTTTGCTTGAAGGAAAGCAAGCCGTGGAAACTCACGTTCCCCGAGAGGTAATCTGAGAACACTCAGCTACGCGTTCAGAGCCTCTCAAAGTCTGGCTCCTGACGCGCCTCTCCAGCCTCATCTTCCAGGGCGACCCACAGTGCCTGCCGCGTCCCTGCGCCTTCTGCGCACCCAGCAGCGCTCCGCTGTCCACACTGGCACCCAGCCCACACATGCTCGTGACCCCCAGAACGTGCTACCTGGGTCAGCCCCCTGAAACACTCCACCCAAAACAAATACGAACAGAAACACAACATCCAGGAATCCAACACTTACTTTACACAGTGAAATGAACTAAAAAACACTGTCACATCCACTCTTGGAAAAGGACCAGGAGCATTTCGGTCCGAAGGCCGGGAGAATTCCTGTACCAGTGCATCTCCCGACTGTGACTCAGCCACTGTCCCTGGGCTCTGATGCGCCGACACTGGTTTCTGAAGGACACACAGATGTGGGCTGCTTTCCTCTTCCCGCTGCGGCTTCCCAGGTGGGGCGTGCAGCCAGCACCCTCCGTGCACGGCCAGGACCACTCTGCACCCGGCTTGCTCCCCTCAGCACATGTACCCCAGGGAGATGGGTTGGACCAAAGCACGGGCATCTGGGAAGTGTACCCGTGGGGCCTCTCTGGGTAGTATTTTCATCCAAAGCATCATTTACTCAGGTGGGTGAAGTGACCCACACCTGTAGTCCCAGCTTCTTGGGACCCTGAGGCAGGAAGACAGCAAGTTGGAGGCAGCCTGGCCAACTTAATGAGACTCTGGTTCAAATTAAGAAAATGAAAGGGGCTGGGATGTAGCTCACTGGTATAATGCCTTTGGGTTCAATCCTCAGTACTGCGCAAAAGGAAAACGTTTGATTTATTCAGTCTTTACTACATACCTGGTACCCTGCCCTGCATCTCTACTGCCCCGTCTGGGTGGGGATGTTCTGATTTTACATAAGTGGAGGCCTCAGCTCAGACAGGTAAGTGACTTGCCTAAGGTCACACGGACGGCGGCAGAATGAGCACTAGAACACAGGTATATCCAGGTCTCTACATACAGACACAGGGAGTAAATTTCATTGCAATCCATTACATGTCATATTTTTCACCCACTTCTACAGTTAATAGAGTAGCACTTAATTAAATTAAATTACATTTGCTTGCTCAGTGACTTCACATTAGGAGGTTCACGAGATAGAGTTACAAGTGGTTGAACAGTTAATTAAGGGCCTATTTCTATTGGACAGCAAAACATCTAAAAAGAAAAGGTTTTTGAGAAAAGACCTTGACTGCTTTGTATGTTTGGGATACTGGCTACGCGACACCCTGGGCGGGCCTGGCAGTGGAAGGGCCCCAGGGGCACCTGGGGCTGCAGCAAGGCGTTCGCAGGCCCCTGCCCTCTTGGCACTCACCGGGGTTTGGCCGCTGGGCGGAGCGAAGGCCCTTCTTCCCCACACCAGGGCACCCGGCAAACTCATTTCCCTGTTTCGCTTCAATACTCATGCATTTGTCAGGCCTGTAAGCAGGAAGAGGGCTCTGCTGGTGGACCGGATACAATTAGCCTCTCCAGGAACACAGAAACTGACTGGAGGGAGTTGGTTTCAAATGCACCATTAAAATAACTAACAATACAGAAAATTTTGTGTCTTGCTAGAAGAGCAGTAAGTCCACCCTAATTAGCACAGTGCCGTCCATAGTTTATAAATTCAAATTCAGGCCTTTCAAATTCACTGTGCTTTCCAATGCACTGTAAGTTTAGAATTATTTTTAAATTCACCTGGTTTTGACCTAAAAGGGTTTTTTTTAAAGCAATACCTTATCGGTTTTTAGGTTCTGAATCAAAGTTTTCATTGCAAATGGATTTGTAATGACCTAAGTTTTGCTTCGAATCTTTATGCATGCTGAAGAAGAAATACGGAAGTGTATTCCCTGAATACATCAGAAACTGCTTTCCTTAAATCAAACAGACAGGAAACTGGATCGCTGGGGGCCACCCTGGCTCACGGATGTAAAACAGCAGAAAACCTCCATGGTCCGGCACCCTGGCCCTCCTTTTCAGGTTTGACTCATAGGGTTCTGACTCTTCTCAGAGACAGTCCTGCTGCCGAACCAGCGGGGCACAGGGAGGACGACCAGGGGCCATGTGCTTATGTGAAACACTGAACATTGACTCTGGTTCCCCAAGCATGGAAAGAAAATCACTGATGGGCTGAAGCAATACATCTAGGTATGCAGCTTTTCAAATATACAATGCAAGTAGTTAATATTTAAAACCGCAAACTGCAAAGCGCATTCATCTTTTCTGTCATTTGTGCTGTGCGATTCTCACTCACTTACCAAGCAGTTACCGAGTGACCAACAGTAATCTGCACTGCTTATTGAATTATAGATTCCACATGACACAGTTCTGTAGAAACTACAGTCGTGTCTCCAACTGTGCATACCACAACACTTTGAAGTTTGCTGGCCCAGCACAAGCACAAAGTGTGGCAGAGTAGCAGGGCATTCTTGGTGAGGCATCACCGGATGAATTGGACTGCTCAGGCCATGTCGTGTACACACAATGGGGGAACACTTTTAAGACTTTAAAGTCATGTAATGCAATTCTAGCTGGATTTTTCTTGTTAAAAAGAGGCAGAATGGCAGTGATTGGAAGAGAAAGGGCCAATATTTGACAACAGAAATCAGCATAGCCTTTTAACTGCAGCAGCCATGGGTGACTGCCCTCGACCCTGGAAGATTATGTGGGATTTCAATGACAACAGCTGGAAGGCAGCGTGTGTGAATAGGGATCACAGATCCGAGGCTGGCACAAAAGATCAGCGGCTGATCAGAAATTGTTCCCCGGTCCCGGCTTAACAGAGTGTGATCGTGGAAATGGTGGAAGTTTCTTCCTCTCTTTCTTTTTAAACATTCTCCTAGTAAGAAGTCACTGGTGGAGCTCTTCCACACCCATTTTCCTCCTCAGACCCTCAGAACGTTTGGACTCTCACGGGAAACAGATCCATCGTTCCTAAGGGTGCTGCATTAATCCAAACTCTTACACACTATTTCTCATACTCAAATTTTCTTTAAGTTTTTAAACTGAGTTCTAAAATAATCTCTACTGGAGAATTTCACAAATGGTGTAATTACTTTTTGTTTAAGGATCTGTCACACACAGACAGACAGATGGACCAAGAGACACACAGACACACACCCAGTTTGAATGAAGATCAACTGAAAGTAGGCACAAGTCCCTCTCATCCGCCGAACTCAACTATTTGTACAGCGTGAAAGAAAGGATGGGTCCTCAGTGTTCCTCGGGTGAACGAACCCAGAAACGAACCAGCCATCTGACCCATTCATTCTTTCTATTCTTTTTGAGATGTGAAGGTAGATTCTTGCTACTACACAAATATTTCATGATCTCAAATTGTTCTTCAATCAACATTATCAATTTTTAGTTGTCTTCAAGGGTGCTTACACTAGAAGAGGATATGCAGAAAGATGAGCAACTGCTTCCTTTTGCAGACACATTAACCGGGCCCAGCACACAGAGCTATGGCTGCGTGGTGAATATGGTCACTCCCACAGCCCTCAGTGAACTCTGCCCCTGCTGCGCTGTGCACGGCGCTGACGCATGCGCACTTTCACTTTGCATGGGATTGCCACACTACTCAGCACTGCCCTGAGCCCCAGGGCCACAGGAGCAGCAGGGACCAGGCTGGTGACTCATACATGTTGCTCTGGTCTCTCCACGCACTCGACCTTACTCCCACTGGTCTGGATTTTACTAATAACCACCCTGTTTCTACATCACTCAGCAATGACTTGGCTTCGGTAGAGGTGACCGTGCCTTTATGCAAATAACAAGCCGAGCTGGGCAGTCGTGGGGGGACACAGAGGCTGGCGAAGCTGTCTTCCATGTCCGCCTGTACCTTCTGGGGCAACCCTAGGCGTTACTCCCACCAAGCCACAGGCAGACTGTTTTCTCAGAAGAGACCAAGTCCAGTTGCTGTTTCACAGTTCTGTAAGCAGAGCACTGAGGAGTTCAGCTCCCAGAGCAGCTCCGCAAGGGTTGGCTTTAGTTTCATGGGCGCCTCTGCCAAACTCCCAGGCTTGCAGCTCCAGGGCCCAGGGTGTCCTCCAGCTCCACCAGGGCGGGCACACTGGGATCCCAGCCCTTGCCAGGCCCGGCCTCGCTGGTGACAGGCACGCATGACAAATGTTCCTGCAGGCTGACCTAATTTCCGCTGCAGCGAGTGTTTGCTGAGAACATTCCCTGGAAGTGTCAGCTTGCAGCTGAGATGCAACCCGCCGAGCCCATGAGCAGGGCGTGTGAAACTGCTCTTCCAATGGGGCTCACTTCGCTTCCTTCTCAAACTTCTCCAGAGTCAGTTTTGAATTTGTGTAAGTTAAGACACCCACTATAACATATGCAATTTCAACATACTCACGTAGTTTTTAGGTGTTTGTGGTAAGAAAAACCCAACACACTGGGCTAAATATGAACCAGGGTGAACTTGCAATGTCCTCTCTCATAAAGGCACACACGTGCCGAAATGTCCATTCGTGTTGTCTCACAGGTTTTTTCTCACGGGGCTATTTACATAAAAAAGGCAGCAGGGAAGTCTTGTGGACATCAGCGCCTAGATACCCTAAGTCCCATTTCCCCATTTGTAAAATGACAGTAATAGTTGTACCTTGCTTAGATGTTGGCTGTTAGGAAGAAACAAATAGCACATTTAAAATGCTTACCGAAGAACCCAGAACAGAATGTGTTAAAGATATTGTTATAAATAACAAACATGTTCCTTATGCCTTAAATCTTGAATCATACAGAGAATTTTTAACAGAAAAAGCATTTAAAATGATCGTGTTCTTTTGCATAGAATGTTAAATAATGCAGGTATTCATGCAAAGCTTGTGTATATAAATTAAGGTATTGATAATTTATTTCAGTGAAATTTTGAGAAAAATAAAATTATTTTCTAGAACAAGTAACACAAAACTTACTACTAAAAACAAATCCACTGACGTTTCTTAGGTTTTCTTAAAAAAGTGAGATTAATAGTATGTAGTCTCTAAATTATTTTCAATAGGCTGAGTGAAAATTTTAGTAATATAATTCTTAAATACAATAGTGTATATACACTTATTTCTAATATTTATAAAAATAATTATCCATAACCCTAAAATAACCTAAATATGACAGTCATCTACTCTGCTGATGCATATCGAGTGTCTCCGTGGACCAAACATCACCCTAGATGTGGGGAGATAAACTCTGGTCTCATTATTTGCGAATGATAACTCTGATACTCTAAAACTAGATTTTAGGTCAATTTTTCTTAAAGCGGGTCAAATTTTACAGAGAATGAAAAATACCATTTTACCTATTTATGTGTTCTGCAAGCTTCATGTTTTTTTTTTTAAAGAATTTGGTTTGCTGAAAATCCCTGCCAGCAACTAAACGTGTTGTGCTGTCTGTTCTAGAAAATACATATTTAGAAATCTAATTTTGTTTTGCAGTATTTTTCAAATAACATTTACATTTTTTAAAAATGTGAAATACTGCCAGAGGTTTCAAAGGGGATAGGAAATAGGCAATCATCAGCGACATTAAGGGAAGAAATCTAGTTCCAAGAGGAACCTGGCCCACAGGCCTGCACGCAGCCCCTCCATCCTCCCTGGACGGGGCTGGCTCCTCCGCTCAGGGAACTGGCCTTCGGATGGGCAGGCACAGGCAGGCTGCAGGAGAGTGGCTCCTGGTACCGACTCCCTTGGTGACGAAGGCCACCCCTTGACTTTTGGGCAGGCCTCTGCTCATTCCCAGAATGGGCCCAGAACCCCAGCCCAGCCTCCGGCTGCACCCCGAGTCTGTCTGAGGCAGGCAGAGCTGCTCATGGGGCCACGAAGGGCTCAGAGCTGCCCTGTCCCACAGGCCCCACCGGTGAGTGTCAGCCACATCTCCAGTGACAGCCAGAGCCACCCCACACACTTCGGAACGCAGCCCGGGCTGCCTTGGTGGTGGAGCCTCTCTCGAGGTTGCTGAGAAGATGCAGTCACCAGGAAATCACTCCGTGTCTCGTGTGTTCACAACTGCATCATGGTACCCAGAAGTCCGCGGACTCCAAGAAACGTGGTGTCACATGGAACATGGGAAATAAATTTGCCACCTGCTCTCTGCTATCAACGGCAGGATGCAGGCGAAAGAAAGACAGGGCCAGATGACCCCAGGCCAAGTGCCACCAATATCCCACAAACAAACAAGCAACGAGAGCCCCAGGGTGTCAGCCAGCCGGGGCGCAGTGCGTCCCTCACTCTCGGCAGCTCATTCAGAAAGAGGGCAGCTTGTCCAGACCTATTTCTTCCTCCAGTCATCCCGATACTTGACTGAATACTGTCATTCCTCCAAAGCCAGGAGCCAAGGGCAGCTGCTGGGCCAGGCTGCGCAGGAGTCCTTTGGTGGGGAAAGCACCCTGGGTTCAGCTTCTGTCCCCAACACCAGGAAGTTCACGAAACCTCCCAGGGCTGGCGGATGCTCACAGACGAGGCAGAGACCCTGCACGTGTGCACGTGTCCTGGACACACGCCTTTCCTCCCCAACAAGCCGTCGGAGGAAAGCACTCTGGTCAGATGTGCGCAGCCTGGACACTTGCAGGATCTGTTGCTGCACAGGTGCAGCCTGCATCACCACCGGCACCCAAGCCGTGAGGGACGTTAAGTGTGACTGACCCGAACACGGAGCTCTCCTGAATGCCGCCGGTGAAACCAACAGCACTAGCCTCTGTTTTATAGCCAATCATTTGAAAACGAGCCAGTAGGCTGGATGGATAGTTTCTGAGGTGCACACACCACCAGTGTTAGGAGAAGCTAAATGTGGTTTGTTTTCCTAAGGTGCTTTAACTATAAACCTAAAGTTTTCTCTGAAGCCTAATTTATCCATTCAACAAACATCTGTTGATGCCAATTTCTGAACATAGTGCAGATGGCAAACTCGGAACAAATATCAGCATGCTTTGTGTCCCCAGGCTCGGGTGGTGAACCAATCAGCCACGGCAGGTGTGGTGAGGAAGACCCTTCAAACACTGCCGCCTTCCAACACGCCCTGTCTTCAGCAAGTCACATGCTGCTGCTGCTACACCCGGGCCTCACAGACACCGACGCGCTGGAGAGACACAGGCGAGCGAGCAGGTCAGGCCTGTGGGGAGCGCAGGCGGCCTGGGTGAGGGAGCAGGGTGTCCAAGGGCCAGATCTGGGGTCACCACTGGGCAGGTCTGCAGGGGTCACCGGGCCAGGCCGAGGGTCAGGGTGGTGCAGACGTTCCTTGAGCACAGGTCAGTGATACTCAGTTATTATTTTCCTGTCAGACCCGGGTCCCACACAGCCGCCAGCCTTGAGCCCTGGAAGACCCTGACCCTTTCTGCTGAATCCTGCTCTGCCCGGTGCTGTGGCCCTGACCTTCCCGTCCCAAAGCCCAGGGGGAGGTGGCCCCCGCGTGGGGACACCGGACAGGTGAGCAGGGCCTTGCAAGGGCTCAGCGCTGAGCCCATGACGGCATGGGGAAGGCATCCAAGAAGAGTGGAGAGGGCCTTGCTGTCTCCGGAGCCCAGCTGTGTGTGGTCCCCGTGGTCCTCCTGGGCGGCAGGCAGCATCAGAGCCTCGCCAGCAGAGCCTCGCCAGCGTCCAAGGTCACACGGAGTGACCCCAAGCCGGGATCTCAGTCACGCAGCCTGAGGGAGGACCCTGCCCTGACGCTGGCACTCTGCAAACCTGGGGAGCAGCAGGCAGGCCCCAGACTGACCGACCGCAGGTGCTGGAGAGGGCTCAGGACGCGGTGGGAGGACTGCGATGCCCACGGCCTCCGGTGAGCGGCGCACGGCCCGCTGCAGGGCAGCTGGTTTCCTCCCAGCCCTGAAGGAGGCTGAGGACACCCCGAGTCACCAGGCGCCAGGGGTAGTGTCCGCCCCGGCAGGGAAGGCTGCTCTTCAGCACCAAGACCCGGGGCTGGCCTCTTGGAACACCACCCCGTGCCCACTGTGTGACCATGGAACAGCCCCACGCACCTGCACTGCAAGCTGCACCGCCTCAGCACGGAGGCTGCAGGGGAGCCTCGGGGACACACCTGTGTGTGTGCTGTGGCGATGCACTGGTGCGCTTCTGTTTTGTTTTATGTTGTTGCTGTCAGGCATCACAATGCGACTCTGCAAAGCGCAGACCTGAATGTGAAGAGCCCACCCTGAATCTGTCTCTAGGCCAGCCCGGAAGCGGTCAGTGCTAGTGACAGAGTACTGCTGAAAACCATGGCCGAGGCCTCGGCAGGGGGCCAGGAGTGCCAGGAACAGCGTGCTGAACCTGAGCCTCCACCTGCAGCCCTTGGCTGTGGGCGCCGCCCTGGAGAAGGCCTGATGGGCATCGAAGGGGAGGGAGCGTGCAGAGCTGGCCAGCCACAGCTCAGCCCCCCGCTGCGGGCTCAGTGTGCAGATGTCAGCACTGCACCTGACTGTGGGCTGGTGGTCCCCGACTCCCAAGGTCGGACAGCGCAGGTGCCCTACAGACAGGTGGCACAGGCTCCGGGGGGCAGGCGGTCACCTTCACACCCCATGGGCGGCCGGGCGAGGGGGCCGCAGGCAGAGCGCCGAACCCAGCCTCCTGCAGGGTGCACAGCTCCTGTCCCCAGTGGCAGAGGAGCTGGCACGGGTGACACTGCCCAGCCTCCACCTCACTCCAGCACTGCCGTGAGGACCACGACCCACACAGACCCAACACGGACCCGGCAGAGCTGCAGGGACTGCACGCCGCTGTTCCCAGCCGTGGCTCAAGGGCTGGCACCATGGGCGGAGGTGTCTCGCTTTACAATCCCGAAATCCTGCCCAGGGCGAGCTCCCAGGGCACCCAGACATCACCAGGGCAGGGCGCAGAGGCGGGCAATGTCCAGAGAACTCACACTCACTCAGGACAGGGAGTGAACCATGGAGCCCGGACAGGGACACGCTCAGCCTGGCCCGTGGAAGTCCGCACATGGGACTGCTCCCTTCTCTCCATCCAGTGCTTCTCAACTGGTGGTGACTGTGCCCCTAGGAGACATCTGAGAAGGTCTGGATGGGTTCTTGGTTGTCACAACTGTGTGTGCTTGTGGGGCTCCCGAGCAGGGGCCACAGACGCTGCTCACGAGTCCCCGCGGGGCACGGGACGGGGACTGGGAGAAAGATGCAGCCTGTGCCCGAGAAAGGGCGCCAAGGCCCAGCCTGAGCTCCTCGGCTGCAGCGCAGTGCGTGCTTCATAACTGTTCTCAGAGGGCAGCGGCGGAGCGCTGACGAGCATGGAGCACTCACACACGCCTGCCACCAAGACTGACCACGGCCCGCGGTCAGGGCCAGTGGAAAGCTGCCTGCCTCAGCCACAGAGCTGAGGGAGCACATGAAGGGGTCAGGGAGGCCTCTCGCGGTGGGGACACCCGGATGACTCTGGAGGAAGGCCCAGGACGTTCCAAGGAGGAAGGAAGCAAGCAAGAGTGGGGCAGCAGGACAGGAGAGAGCAGAGCGAGCAGGCGGCAGACACTCCCGGGGAGGGCGGCGGAGCAGGGCCTTCTGGGCCCTCAGAGCCCCGCAGCCCTGAGCGAGGACACGGCCGGCCTCAGGGAAGGCAGTCCTGCACTGCGCAGGGCCCGGGCTCACAGTGGGACTTCCCCTCCTCCCCCCTCTCCGCCTGCCCTGCTCTGCTCTGCTGAGGGCCCAGACGGCCCCCACCTGGCACTCAGAGGAGGGAGGACTGACCAGAGCTCGTCTCTCAGCACATCTCTGCCAGCAGAAAATGCAGCCACAGCCCAGCACACGGAGGGGAGAGGGGACAGATTTCCCGAACCCAAGAAGCACTGAGCTGAGGGACTGCACCTGAACGTGGCCTGGCCACCGGGTCTGGCTTTGCAAAACAGAACATCTCTGTCACCGTTCAACTCCTCGGTTTTCTGTGCCTTCAAAGCCAACAGCGCTGAAAACAGAATCCCACTCTACCGGACAGCGAGCAGCCAGGGATTCCATATCATGGGATTGTTCAGTAAAGGAGGAAATCAAGGGCAGAGGGAAACATCTGCCTCACCCGAGCGCCAGTCCGGCTCCCGCCACCCCAGCCTCGTGGCTGTCATCTGTTAGCTGGGACCACAGCGTGCCCCTGGGGGCAGACTCGGGTGGCCCTCAGGACACACGGTTTGCTTCTTTAACTCCACCCCAGGAGAGGAGCAGTCCGCACAGGGTTGGGCCTAGAACAGGCAGAAGGAAGCCCAGTCCGAGCCGTTCACCCCATGAGGAACACTGCCTGGGACGCACAGTGCTCTCCGGACAGGCCCGCGTGGACAGCAGAGCTCATGGTCTGTCTTACAGCAGCTGCAGCTGTGTGCTGCCCCGAGTGTGGCCTGCAACACCAGAACTGCTTCTTGGGCTGCGGCCGCTGAGGCCTCCGTGGGGCCGGGCTCCGGGCTGGACTTTGCTTCTTCCGCTGAGCGGCCCCTTCCGCCTCCCTTTCCATGGGATCTGGGCCTCTAGCTTACTGTCTGCTGCATCTCCACTTTCCTTTTCTGTTTTAATTTCTTTTTGGTTGACATATGATTGTATACGAACTACAACTGTGTAATGATCAGATCGGTCTAAAGCACATCCACTGCGTTAAACACTGCCTTGTGGTGAAAGCCATCAAAACACTCTCTTCTAGCTACATCAGCACACACTCCGACGTTTTTCCCCTGGCAGGACTGGTGATCAAATTCAGGGACACTACCACTGAGCTACATTCCTGTCCTTTTAATTTTTTTTTTAATTTTTATTTTTTTCCCATTAAGTTTATTGGTCCATTTTAGGTATAAAATATAGTCACATTCATCATTGCGTTCTTGTACCATTACATGAGTATCTTGGTTCTTATTTTTTTCCCCTTCCCCTGCCTTCCCTTCACCCCCTCCACCCTTCCCTATTTGCAGAGACTTTGTTTCCACTTTTTTCCTTTTCTCATATTTTTTCTTTTCCCTTCTTTCCTTTCCCCTACCCCTCCCAATTCCCCTGCTCCTTTAGACCTTTTCTTCCTATTACACAATATCAAATATACATTTTTAAAATTACAATATCAAGATTTAAGAGACATTACCACAGATTTTACAGAATTTAAAAGGATATAGAAAGCATATTTCAAAAATCCGTTTTGAAATAAATTTGACAACTTCTAAGAAGTACCTTGGAAGACAAATTAATGAAACTAACTCTGGAAGAAATATGAAATTTGAATACCACCTATTAAAGAAAGTATATTCCTAGCTTGAAAACCTACCTATATGACAACAGCAGGCTCATATACATTTTAACTGATAAATTATATCAAACAATTAAAGCAGAAAAAAGAAGGAACACTTCTCCCCTCATTTTAGGAAATCAACAGTGTGCTAATCCTAACACTGGATAAAGATAATAGAAGAAAAAAGTATGAACATAGATAGACATTTGTTTAACAAAACAAACTATTAGAAGTCAGATCTGGCAGGATGTAGAAAGTGGTTTTGTTATAGGGATGGCAGTGTTGGTTCAGCATTGGAAGATCCACCCCCAAAAGTCATCATTTTAACAGAGGAAAGGAAAAAGCCATATGATCCTGTCACTAGTTGCAGAAAAAGTATTGGACTAAATTCCACAGCTGTTCATGGTAAAAGCTATCAGGAGACTAGAAGTAGAACAGAACCTTCTCAACAGATTAAAGACATGTTCTCCATACTTCCAGCAAGAACGCCTTATATGAATGGAGAAGACACAATGCTTTCTCCTTAAGGTGGGGAACAAGGGCAGATATGCCTACTCTTCATCTGTCCATTAAACTTTGAAACCTAGTCCCCACCAAAATAGCCTGGCAATATAATGACACAACTAGGATAGGATTGGCAAGGTAGAAGCAAAATATTTATATGTAGATGAAATGATCATCTACAGAGAAAATACTAAGAAATCTCTAGGAGCCCCTAGAACTTGTACTTGAATTTAGCAGGATTAGAAAACACAAGGTATACATAAAAATTCAGCTCTGCAAATACTTGCTATAAATGAAGAACTGGATATTGAAATTTAAAAGTTATGTAGGAGTACAAAGGACCTAGAAAAGTTAAAAAAACAAACAGTGTTGGAAGACGTTTAGTACCTAATTTTAAGACTTCTTCTAAAGCTACAGTAATCAAGGCAGTGTTGGTGTAAGGAAAGACATATAGATCATTGGAATAAAACAAAGAATCTAGAAATACAACCACACATATATGGTCCACTGAGTTTTGAAAGACTATTTAACATTAGCATTTTATAGAATATAAACTCAATTCAAGAGCCGAGGAAGAGATAAGTGTTTTCAGCAAACGGCACTAGAACATCTGGTATCCATATATAAAAAATTAACCTCAACCCTTTATTTCCATACATGAAGATAACTTGAAGGGATCTATGAACCTATATAAGAAAGCCTAAAAGTATAAAACTTTAAGAAGAAATTATAAGGGAAAATGTTTATGACTTCAGGGTAGGCAAGAACTACCTAGTATGCAAAACACATGATGTATAAAAGAAAAAAATTGATAAATGAGATTCCATCAAAATTTAGAACTTTAAATGACATCATTAAAATGAAAAGTAGTCCTTAAACAGACCATATTTACAATGCATATAACCTATGACCAGAATATATAAAGAACACTTACAGCTCATTAATAGACAACCCAATTAAAAAGTAGACATAAGAAGATGATAAATAGCCAGTACAGCACAAGGAAAGGTGTGCAAATCTAGAATCAGAAAAATACTAATCAGTACAATAACAAGATTGAATTATACACTCATTAGGGAGGTGAAGTTAAAAGTTTTAAAAGCCTTGTCATGACTTTTTCTTTTTGTTGGATTCTCCCCCTTTGCGTTTAATTTGTCACGCCCAAGGGAATCCTTCTGCTGGGCTTCCTGGGGTTGTGATCCTCATTGTCTTTTCCTAGGATATTGTCTAAAATTTTTTGGAGTGCCGGTTTGGTATTCATAAAGTTCCTGAGGTGCTCTTTATCATGAAAGTATCTTATTTCTCCATCAATTTTGAAAGATAATTTTGCAGGGTACATCCATCTGGGTTGGAGGCTGTTTTCCTTTGGGGCTTGAAATACATCACTCCAAGCTCTTCTTGCCTTGAGGGTTTGCATTGAGAAGTTTGCTGTGATTCTGATGGGCTTTCCTTTTCATGTGATTTGTTTCTTTTCTCTCACTGCTTGTAGAATTTTGTTCTTCTGTTGGATTTCTGGAATCCTAACTATTCCTATGTGTAGATTTTTTTTTATCAAGGCTAGCTGGAGTCCTATATGCCTCACTTATCTGTATGTCAAGTTCTTTTCCCCTCCTTGGGAAGTTTTCTGCCATCACTTCTGTGAAGAGTTTTTTAATGTCATCTGCACTCTCTCCTCTTTCTTCATTGACTCCAATCAGTCTTATGTTATTCTTCTTTGCATTGTCTAGCAGCTGCTGGATTGATTTCTCATGCTCTTTTACAATTTTAAAGCAATTTTTCTTTTCCTGGTCACTAATTGCAATCTTAACTTCTATATCTGAAATTCTATCCTCACACTGGTTCATTCTGCTGTGCAGACTTTCAGTGGAGTTTTTAATCTCCTGGAAATCTGTTTGCATCTGTTTTATGGATTCCATTTGTTTCCTATGTTGGGATTCCATCATATTCCTCAGATCCTCTATTTTTTTATCTGTGTCCTCTCTAGATTTATTGATCATGTCTTGCTCCACGAGCAAAATCTTTGCTGTTATCTGAGTAATTATTTCTGATTTCATTTTTCCCAGGTCCTCTTTTGTTGCCAGTTCAGAGAGTCCAGGTGGTTGAGTATCAGAGTGTTTCATCTCGTTTCCCTTTGGGGTTGCTGTAGGTGATCCAGAAGTCTGTTTTTGAGGCTTGTTTATGTGTCTTCTCATTTTCATGGGAGAGGGGGGCCTGCGCGGCTCAGCTTCTCTGCCCTAGGAGCTTGAGATGGCGGCGGGGGAGCTTCCTTCCGGGTTCTGGGCCATCCTTTTTATTTTTTATTTGGTACAAGGTCTTTCTAACTTTCTCAGACTGGTCGTGATCTTGTGACTCTCCTGTCTCAGCCTCCCCAGTGGTTGGATCACTGTGCACGCAGCAGCAGCACTTCCCCTCCTGTTAACAGCAACCTCCTTTCCTCCCGACTTCCGCTGCAGGTGCCGCGCCCTGCTCTCCTGAGCCTCCTGCACGAATACTCACAGCAGCACCCCATCTTCTCTCCTTTGCCCCTAACGTGCCTCATTTACACGGTACCTCTGTGTCCAGTGGGAATTTTGGTTAGGGACCGGCAGGCGTCAAACTCAGACAGCAAACGGAAGGCACCAGACTTCCATTGGGATGAGAATGAGGGCCGGCAGCTGGCATCTAACGGATACCCTCCCAGGGCAGATGAGACAGGCTTAGGGGGGCAGCACCTGGGTGCTGGGACCCAGCTCAGCCTCTCTCTCCTCCTTGCCTCCTCCCTCTGCGTGGCTCCCCTGTCTCTGGTCTCTGCGCTAACTGCAGCTCCCAGGTGCCCGGGCCACTCCAGCAAGTCCCAAATCCCACACAGAGCCTGGCCGACCCTCCCGGGCCAGCCAACCAGCTCTGGAGGCCTGCTCCGGCCTAGTCCCCTCACACCTGTGCACACGCTCCACCTGCTCAGAGCAGAGGGTGACCAGAGGGGTCTTGGGAGAGGACATGACCTGTAGCCTCCTTAGCTTTAGAAGACAGCCTCCCGAGAACTCGGAGTCCCCACTGTGCCTTCTCTGCTCTCTCTCCGGCAGGGCTTGCGACCACACAGGCCCTGTGTCGCCCTTGCTCGAGTCCTGCAGGTGCAGTCCATGGCCCTAGGAGTTAAGGCCTAAGTCCCAAAAGCCTCATGGGCTCTGAGTATGGCCCCAGCATCCTGGAACCTTGTCAGAACCCTGGCTTCTTGGTGGAGACTCGCGGTCCTGGTGATCTGGATCATCACGATCTTCCAGAGGCTCTGGAAGCTGCTGAAGCCTGAGGTGCCCCTGCCCATGGCTCCTCCACGCTCTGCCCCTCCTGCTCCCCCACTTGCTTCTTCCAGCCACACCAGGCTCGGCCTGCCAGTGCTGAGCCTGCGCCTCCTGTGGGTCTCATTCGAGTGCCAGAGTCTCAGCACCATGTGGCGCCCATAGGGCTTCAAACCCAAGCCTACGGTGCCTCCTCTCTCCGTCTTTCTCTGCAGCACCTATGCCATCCACACACTGTGCTTTTCTGATGGATGTCTGAACTCTGTCTCCATCAGTAGATCATAAACTCCTGGATCTCCAGAACCCAGGAAGCTGCCTGGGGCAAAATAGACATTCTGGTGCCCAAGAAATGTCCGCCAGAAGCTGCAGGAAGGAGTCATTCTGTCCCGCCAGTTGGGAGCCATCTGGCTTGTGCAAGGGTTTCATCTCTCTGAACCTCAGTTTCCTCAACAATAAAATGGGATTGAAAAGTTAAAAAGTAGACAATGCACAGTCCCTTTAGTTGTTCAATTCAGAGTAGCTACTGTGACCATCAGATAGGAAAAAAATCACTTCAATATTATTAAAACCAATGAAGAGTAATAGTCTAAAACTTTAAAGCATTTTTACAGGTTGGAGGACCTCCCCGGGGTGTGAAGGATACATTCCCCCTTTTAAGAACAGGTTGCTGCAACAAGGAATAATCTTCCCACACCGAAATCACTTTCCCAAGAGGCAGCATTTTGATGACTTAAGAACAAAGGAATTGTAAACGTACTATTTAATTACCCTTCAGAAATAAAATACATATTGAATTGAAAACACATTGAAAACTTAGGCTTGTTTGTGGGTGTTTTTCCAAAATATTGTAATAAAATGTTTGGGAACATCTAATAAAACTAATATGCAGCTGGATTTTCCTGCCCCAAAACTAATTTGCACTGATTACAAGATAGGTCACAAGGTCTGGATGCTTTATTTTTGATGCATTCATTATAATTGTTACTATGGGCGAAGACTAAACACAAAAAATAAAACATCCTGTTGGGGATAGGCTCGCCCAACGCGCACCACGTTTTCTCTTCTGTCCTCGGCCGGGTGCCTGGCCCACCACTGCACACCCGACTGAGTCACTGCCGAGGGCTCCTGCTGCCTTGGACAGCAGATGTGAGGCTGCCCCCGCCCATTCAGCTCAGCTCAGCTCAGCTCAGCTCAGCACGTACAGGACAGGGCGCTCTTCTCACACAGCGAACAGCCCACTCCACGGACGCTGCCGTGTCCCACAGGGCCGCCCTCCTCCACAGCAGGAGCGCATGAGGACACAGGTCCCGCCTGGACTGCCCCTCGGCAAAGGAATACGGTCGGAAGGGAAACTCCACCCACCTACAGGAGAAGGCAGCTGTCCAAACACATCCCTCCCTGCTGCTGCTTCCCGGTCCTTCTGGTCATAAGCAACCGTAATATGGAAAATGTGAAGCCCTTCTTCAGAGGAACTGGGTCAAAGCAAAGGTCCCGGGGTCAGCAGTGGACTAAGTGGCGCCCACAGGGACCTCGGGAACGCCACTGCTGTCTGTGTGGAGGTGACTCAGCTGGGACAAACCTGCCTCGCCGTTCACTGCCTGGAAGAGCCCAGGTTCTTCCACTCTTGGAGAAGCTGCTTGCAGACAACCTGAGATCTGCGGCTTGTGTTGGAGGTGATTAGATCGGTATGCTCTCTCTCAAAAGGCTCTGCCTTCTTAGCCGCATCCTTCTTTAATGACTCGTAGACATCACTGGCCACGCAAGGGCTCCTCCAGCTACTGGGGGGGCACCTTAGAGGGACCGTGCTCAGTACCTGCAAAGGCAAGCACCTGCTGTAGGGCAGTGCTGGGCAGACACCCGAACGCCGTGCCCACCAGCTCCTTCAAGGGCTCTGGTTTCCAATGAGGGCCACATTGCTTGCTTACTTTAGTTTTTATTTTTTTGAGACAGGGTCTCGCTATGCAGTTCAGGCTGGGCTTGAACTCACTTCGTAGCCCAGGATGGCCTCAAACTCACAGTGATTCTCCTGCCTCATCCTCTCAAGTGCTGGGACTACAGGTGAGCGGTACCACGCTCGACTTCTCTCACTTTGGAAAGGACTGGGATCTAATCCTTAGCAAACATCAGCTCTTACAAACATCAGTGCCAACCGTCCGAGGCTATAGGAGATCTTCTAAATTTCATGACATAAATTTCCCCAGCATCGATTCCTCTCCCGACAGACTCAGAGCCAAGCTGCTGTCAAGGATCCCTTGGGATCATTTTTGTAGAGTGCCCACTGGTGTTCTGGCCTTGCATCTAGTTACAGGGCCCTAGGAGGATCCCTGTGACCAGGGCCCCTCGGTCTCATTCTGCAGCGCCCTGCTCCTTCAGGAGGCGTGTTTGTTTCCTCGTGGGTAATGAGAACCACATGACTCATCACAAATGTCTCTCTTTTTCCTTTGGCTGCCAGGAAACTGAGAGCCAAACTTCTATCTCCAATGTTACGAACCCCAGACAACCATGTGTTTGAATCTTTGTTCAATGTTTTCTCTAATTTTACCTTTCTACTTTAATTTACAAATTTCCCAATACTCTTTACCTGGTGATTTTTTTCTATCTTGCTGTACATATTCTTGAAGGCCAACAATCCTTATAAAAATGGAGGTTTTTACACATACATATATACATATTTATATTTACATTTATATACATGTGTGTGTGTAAACATCTGTAGGTACAGTTGGTAACTAGAAAGTACAATTTTCGTAGCATATTTTCATGAGAAATAGCCCTTATATGTAATAGAAGTTAAACTGGTTGTACTAGGCGATCCATCATAGAGAATTATTTGAATGAGTTTAATAAATCTCTGCGGGCCGTGTACCAACATACAGAAATATCCATGTTTAACAGCACTTTCTAAAATATTATTTTGCCCAATGCAGTATTCAGAGTTCGTGGAATCTAATTTCTAAGCAGCCTACTTCTCAGAAATTTCAGACAGGTAGCAATCTTCTAAAATGCAGTGTGCTTAATCCTCACCCTCTGGTGAAGGAGGTGTGGGACATTTGAAGCTCATGTAATCAGAAGATCTGGGAGAATCACCACGACACACAGGAAAATGTTGAGTGAAATGGCAGAGTGTAATATAAATGTCAGTATTATTGCTACTGCCCATATATAAAGAATCTGTATTTATGATCGTAACTGTGGAAAGGTAGAAAATAAATATGGTAAAGACAAACAAGTGTTTGTCGATGCTATGGTTTCCAGCGCCATGGATGGAGCCCAGGGTTTTATGCTGTGTCCCTGGCACCTCTTGAATAGTAAAAATGTTCTCCTCAGTGGGTTTGTTTCTCCAGAGGACTAGGCCTGCTTGTGGAACAGTTCTGTGCTGGCCCGGAGACCCCTACTGGGCTATACCAAGTGAGAATGCACCCCGGACCTTCAGGGATCGGAAGACTTCGATCTCAGGAGCACAGAACCCAGCAGCTAATTTTTAGTCTTTGTATGAAACAAGTTGAGGCCTAAGAGAGGAGAAAGCTTCTCCGAGGAGGTGCAGGCTTGCTCGCCCCATCTTCCTGGCTGTTGAATACAGCTGAGCCATGCACTAGTAACCCAGGAAGCACAGAGCGAAGACTCTAAGCACTGCTCGGTGGCCAAGTGCACAGCGTGGAGCACCAGCCCAGCATCTAAGTGCAGGCCGCACACCCACGGCTCTGCCTTTCCAACACCAAGTCACGGAACAATCGAGTCCGCCTGGAGGAGGCCGACAGAGGGATTTTCCCTTGGGCGGTCTGAGACTTCTCCAGGTGTTCCAGACTCGCAGGAGCCGGTGTTGGCAGACCCTTCCCACAAATTCCTTATCTACAGTTCTTTCTGTGAAGATTTCCCTTTAACAAAAATGCTTTTCCGAAACTTTAGGCTTTAAGTGAAAGCTTTTCTTCTACAGACATCAAGATCAAATTAAGAAGAAAAATTAAATAAGTAGTGGCCTCATTTGGGGAATATCGGTTAAAATCCTCTCGTCCAAAGCTGAAGCAGACCTAGGTCAAGATTTCAAATATCTGAGTCTTTGAAGTCCACAGGGGAATTCAAAGGATCAGAAAAGAAGGCAAAATACAAAGCAATGCAGACCAGATGGAAGGTGCCGAAACGGTGGTCAGTGCTTCGTGGCTGGAAGCCTCCTTAGAGCAGGATGGCGAAGCTCTGGAGACGAGCGCCCAAACCCCGCGTGCCCACGAGGTGCCTGGTGCCAGCGCCCCTCAGAGCCTGCAAGGCAGGCTTCGGCAGGGGGAGCTCGGGCTCTCGGCCGCTGCTGGTGAAGACCTCCTCCTCGTCCCACCTTGCCGCCCCCAGACGCCCACAGACAGGCAAGCGAGCAGATGGTGTCAGACAGGCACGGAGTGGGCTTCCCGGCCTCGGCTCGGCCACCCCAACAGTGCTCTGCTGGCACAGGTGAGCCCCTTTCATGGCGGCTTCTACTGGGAAGGAAGTGAAAAGCGTCTCACTTCCAAACGCATGCGAGCCCTGAACAGGGACGTCCTCTCGCCTGTGCCCTAGGTCAGCAAAACGAAAGCCGCACGCGGCTTCTGTGAGGCGGCAGGGAGGTGCCCAGTGCTCCCGGGGGCAGCTTCTGTTTTCTGAGTGCAGTTTAATGCCGAGAACCGTGCCTGGCGCCTTCTCTGCGTGACCCCACCGCAAGTCTCGGTCATTCAGCAGCCACTCTTATTGCCCCAGTCGACAGCAAAGCAAGCACGGCTCTCTGGGCACAGCCAGTCAGGGCAGAGCCAGGCACAGAAGCCAGTTTTGGGGTTCCCGATCCAACGCTTTTCCCTGTATTCACTCCTTTTTACTTCTAGTTCTAGGGACTGAACCCAGGGCCTTCACACTGTACGCTCCACCCTTTACTTTTCCTTTGAGACCGGGCCTCGCTGAGCCACTAAGCTGGCCAGGCTGGGCTCCAACTTGCAGCCCTTCAGTGTTTTTTCGACCAGCGTCTGACTGGCTGAGAGGCTGACTTGTGCCTCAGAGTATCCAAGAGAGAAGCCTCAGATAGGGAGGCTGCAGCTGCAGGCGCTGACCCTCCCAGCTCACCCTCGTCCACCTGTACGACTGTGCCTGGCTGTTCCGCAAGCTCACCACAGACTTCCAGGCCACACTCTGCCCTACGGTGCTTTCTATTGATGTGCAACATGCTTTTCTCCTCCACCTCCTCCTCTGCTGTTCAAAATTTAACTTCCAGTCTGTGTTCCTGAGCTCAAGTTCAGGCCTGCCCTCCTCCGAGTCCTCGGAGCACCCAGTCTGCCCACGAGAGCACTTGGCATAGGCATCAGCAGTGCTGGTCACATCCCCGCCTGCCACCTACAGCACAAGGGTGGGCCTACACGACCGCACCCCGAGGTCTGCATCACCCATGTCTAACAGGCAGTGAACACAGCAGGCACTCAATACTTGTTTCATGTAGAGCTCAAAGAAGAAACTCAGACATGCCTGCAACGTTTGTATCGGAGACAGCTGGATCCCTGCTTCTGCTCACTCTTCTTTCTGAAAGGGTTGTGCAGTCACCCACTGCCATTCCTAGGAAGGCAATGGGGCTATTTTCGTGTTTAGGAACCAGTGGTTTAAGCGATGCAAGCTATGGATCAGTGGATCAGTGCTTTGCAGTGATGGGCTGATCGGAAGCTGATCACACTCAGCGCCGCTAAGGTTCATGGCATTGCCTCTGGTAGAGGAAATGTAAAGAGATGGGAAGGGGTCCGTGAGATTGTCGATGCACACCTTCAACGGCCTGCAGAGCAGAGCCCACGTAAACGAACACCAACCGATGAAAAGCTCTCCAAAGGAGAGTGACTTTTAGAGAAATCTTTTATCCACAGGCCCTGTATTTATAGAGTAAATGTTTCAAATAAATACAGGGTACAAAAGGAAATTAAACTGGTAATTGTTGTGAGTCATTGTGGTTCACGTAACTTTCATCAGGCCAACGAAACAAATGAACCATTTAACCAAAGGCGACTCTTCCACCGACCACACCACGCATGTCAGTCTGAGTGGAGCCTCCTCACTTGGAGCACAGGGTGCAGCCAGCCCTGGGCAGACAGATGTGCCCAGGGTACCCGGCCTGCACCGGGCACCATTGAAGCCTTTGACCCTAGGGCACGGAACTCAATGCAACCAGAAAGATGCACCACAAGGCAAACGTGTCATTTGAGATCTTATTTCTCTATGAAAGTTACTATTGCTAAAGGAGCATGGATAGCAGAAGGCACATCTATGGTGGGCAGAGATTAGGGTGAGGGGGTGGAAACAGCCTCAGTCAGAAGTAAGAGCTGGACTCCAAATGGGATCAGATCTTCTCTCTGTGGTCTTCGACGTGACTCGTCAGGGATCTAAATTTTATGCTCACCAGAACTTTCTGACCAGAGCCTAAGAAAGCAGAGACTGACATTTTCTTTTAAGACTACCAAACACAAACGAGAACTGCTGTAGACTGCGGTATTCCTCAGGCCCACAGCAGCTAATGAGACGGACGTCTCTACGCCAAACAGCACGGACACTGTGGGCCTCTCTGTCGCTGAGCGGACCGACCCCCAGAAGAAAAGTCTAAGCTATGCAGACTGCACCTAACTGCCAGGCTGAAGAGACTCAGTACAAACTCACCACGCACAGGTGGCAGAGCTGGGTGCTGCTCGCTGATGGCTAAGCTGGGGGTGTGGGGTTGCACAGAGGAAGTGGCTGGGAACCACGTGAGTGTGGGCAGCGTCACATGACCACATCACACTGGCAGTGGGGCCCCTCGTGGGCAGACAGAGTCCTCGGCTCTGCGCTTACAGCGGGGGTCTGTGAACACTGTTGACAGGCGGGCTCCGTGCTGAGGAAAGCAGGTGGATGGAAAAGAGAACTGCCCTCCGCTTAGGGGTCCCCAGCCCACCCCACTACCTCTGCAGAAGTGATGCAGAGAGTCACACAGATACAGGTGCTATCGAAACTGTGGTCAGCCGAGCATGGCAGCACACACCTGGAATCCCAGCACTCCAGAGGCTGAGGCAGGCGGGTCGCCGTGAGTTCAAGGCCAGGCTAGGTTACACAGCGAATTTAAGGTCACCCTGAACCACACAGTGAGACCCTGTCTCAAAAACAAGCAGATTAAAAAAAAAGCACAAAAAGAATAGTGCATAAATTAAACAAACATCTGTGTTATATTTTAAAAAATTGCAATCAACGGATTCAAACTTCTAAACCAATGACTTTCCAGTAAACTGCACAACTTGCTGGCGAATTTGGAGAAGGATTTCAGTAGCCTTTCAGGCAACTGTCTGACTTGGGTTTGTCTGATGTGTGGAGAAGCAGCAGTGAGAGGAGCAGACGACCCCGCCGCAGCAGGGATGTCAGGGCTCGCTGTGTTGCCTGGCGCACCTGGCTCTGCTCCTCCAGGTCCCGTGGTCCGGCGACGGACTCCTGGACCAGGCTGGGGCACATGGCAGGTGTTGCTGAGGACGTACGGCAGGGAGAGGGACTCCTGTGCCGAGAGTTGTATGGCTCACTGTAAACAGCTAGGAAGTGCAGAGGAGCACAGTGGAGCCACAAAGGCTCAGTAATGAGCTTCTCCACAGAGACCCTCACGGGCACCCGTCGTCATGGGCTGTGGGGACCCCCCCAGGGCCTCCCCTTCACCCTCTCAGGCTGGAATTCAGCACCCAGCCTCGCCAGGCCTCACTCGGCAGTGACCTCACCGGGCCACTCCGGGCCACTCCGGGCCTTTCCCTCAATGTTTACACCACGAAAGCCCACTGGGGTCTGAGCTCCGAGCACATTAGACTGTGACAGCTTGGAAATGTCATTCTCAAAGCAAGGACTTCACACACATTGCATCTTGGCTGTAACCATTCTATAAATGCAAATGCAAATATCCTCGACCAGAGAACCTTGAGCATCGGGCCGTAAGGATGTTAGTGAGATTACATGAAGTTCTCTTTAACTGTATTAGTTTCCATCCGACATCCACCAAATCGAATTAGAGTAAAGTGGGAAGCTTAGGTTTGAAAGGTGGATGCCAAAGGAGTCACATTCTAATTTCATTTCCGCCCTCAGCCACGGTGTCTTGTAGCTGTCAGCCGCAGTCAGCAGCTCCGCTCCCCAGGACCCACAGTGCCCGGCCATGCAGGCACCGAGCAGATGAGGCCCTGTGGGAGGCTGCGGGTATCCGGCCCAGCACACTCTTCTCGCTGCCCGGCCTGGCTTCCCCTGCCCTTCAGGACACGCACTCCAAGTTCAGCAGTCTACCCACCGATTTGGAAAATCCATTGGTGGTGCATTTCTTATTAAGAAAGGAGATTTACAAAAAGGCAAATTTACAAAACTCAAGAAAGTGTGAGATTTGAAACTCCCATGCATTTAGAACTCAGCAAGACCCAGGAGAGGCTCAGAGAAGACAGGAAAGAGAGGAAGGAAGCCCATGTGTACATCACCAGGAAGGTGGCTGTGTCCCCAGATGAGACCCACGTGCCCCCGCCCGGCCTTCACCGAAGGCTGCCACACACACAACTCTGCGTGTGCACAGGGTGGAAACACAAGACAGCGCAGCAGCACGGGAGGGAGCTGCAGACCTTGAAGGTGCAGGCACAAGACACAGTGACTGGCACGGACTTCGGTCTCCTCAGTGAGGACGGGGTGTGGGACCAGTGCCGAGGACAGGAAGGTCCCAGGTCACACCTGGGAGGGAGCACATGTACACCTTGGGGTTTCCATCAGGTGCCCGAGACGCTCTGTACCAGCAACTCACTCCCCTGCTCTCCCTTCCTCCACTGTGCGCCCCTCCCAGGTGCAGGTCTTTCCCGAGGGTGCACCAGGGTGGACAGGGGCCTGCCTCCACTAGTGTTCACACCTCCCCTGCCCAGAGCAGCATGCATGTCCATAAACACTCAGGATGGGATGCCCTGGAAGGGGGAGGCCAAACCTGAGCTTTTGTATCTGGTTCCATTTCAAGACTTCAGATCTGAAGATGGGACTCACCCATCCATCCACTCGATCCTACGCCACTCCATTCTCCCCCAAATCCCATTCACCCCAATCTATCCATTTGCTCTAGTACCGTGAGGGCTGGATACCGGCTGCAACAAACCACACCCTGTCTGCCTCAGGGAGTGCGCGGCCTGGAATAGTGCTCTCCTCAAAAGACACAGTGGGTCACCCAAAGAAAACACTGGAACTCCCTTTTAGATTTATTTTGCATCCTCTAAAAAATGACACAGAATTAATTCTGGACAAGGGCATAGCTCAGTGGTGGAGCGCTTGCCTAGCACATGGGACCCGCGGGTTCCAGCCCTGGCTCATAAGGAAAAGCCCCAAACCGCAGCTCTTCCTCGGCCCTCTGCTCCCACAGTCCATCGCATGCCCCAGGACAGGGGCTCAGCCCACCTTCCCTCACCAGACTTTGTGGCCTACTGTGCCATAGTTCTGTTTCCATGTGTTGGTGCTTGGTTAAACGAGCCGATAGGCTCTCCAGTTAGCTAAGCGACTCTCACTGCTGCCACCACCACAATCATTCACCCGAACTATGTTTTATGACGCGCTGCAGCGTGTACGAGCTACATGACATGATCACATGACGCAGTATATGGCCACGGCTGTATGGCGTTTTATGCCCATGCTACTCCTAGAGGCAGCATTTTCGGGTTCCCTGGGTTGGGGAATAAGACACAGGAAATACACTGAAACCTCCTCCTCCTCACCCTCGCCCTCCAGGCGTCACCCGCCCGCTGTCCTCTCCTTGGAACCCGACGGCACGGAGTTCAGTGTCTCCGCAGCTTCCCGATGGCCATGTACCTCCTCGCCTCTGTCAGTTTCACGGAGTCTGCGCGGAAAGAGCTCCGAGCTGCCAGCATCCTGTGTTTGAGTCCGCCTCCCTGGCCTTCCCTGGAGGCCGCTGACCTCACGGCCAGGCCTGCTTCGGGCTCCGAGGCCACACCGCCCCAGGGTCTCCTCTGCCGCCTGGCCCACGGCGCTCCGCCTTGAATCTGCAGCAGACCCAGTGGCTGAAACCCCGGCTGGGGCAGCAGCTTCCACCTCTCCCTGTGAGCACCCGTGTGATGGTTTCCTCCCGTGGAGTGTTTCTCACAGCATCGAGCTGCCATCACTGTCGCATGGGGAGTCATCTCCTCCCACTGCGTCCCGAGCGGATCCAGGCTGCGCCTCCAGAGCCCGTGCCAGTGTGAGGACCTGGGCCCTCCAGCCCGTGCCACAGGGCCAGAGCAGGAAATACAGCACTTGGCCTCAGGTGGGCTTTCTCCTGCTCCCTCCAGGACGCTGGGCTGGTAGCTCCCGCTCAGCCCTGGGCTAAGGTCTCTTGTGAGCAGCCCGAGGGGCCCATCTGCAAACCCGAGACCGCGCAGGGGCGAACACCAGGCTGCACAGCAGCCCCAGGCTGTGGGAGCTCAGCCGGCAGGCAGCCCGCGACCCCCTTTCCATCTCCAAAGCACAGCGGCACAGCAAATCAAGAAGCTCAAATTGGGCAGCACTTGCAAATTTGAAAGCGAAACCTCTCCATGGAGTTCATGCGATCTGTGGGTGTGGGACAGGCTAGGAGTCAGATACCCTAACGAACTGTGTCTTGCTCTCTTGAAATGGAGAATTAACCGATTCTTTTAAATAATTCAGAAATCTAAAATGAAGGGGCTAAGGTGAAAATTTCTATTGCATTGCACAAAAAGTGGGGAATGGGGATAAATATTTCGTGTTTTCAATAAAATGACATTCCCACATCTTTTGGAACTGAAACCCTTTTTTTTTTGGTACCAGGGATCGAACTCGGGACCTTGCACTTGCGAGGCAGGCACTGGAACCACTGAGCTAAATCCCCAGCCCAAAACACTTTCAAATTTACTGGTAACCATAACTGTTTTATGCCATCCAACAAACACGCTGGTGCCTGGTATAAATACCTCACGACTCGGCTCATTTCATTCCCTCCACCTCCAGCAGGAAAATCCAACGGAAATTTAGTCTACTGCCCAAAAACATCTGCTCATGGACCACAGACTCATAATATCTGAGGCTGCACAAAAAGAGGAGGGAATGTTCATTAAAAGTAAGGATGTATTTTTCCATAAAAACATTACATTGCCAACACCTTTGAAACAAGCAAATCATGTCCAGGAGCTCCTGGCCGAGGTCTGGAGGCAGTGGGTGGATGGGAGGGAGGGGCACAAGCCAAGCACACTTCGCAAACATGTACACGCATGTATGCCACACACACACACACACACACACACACACACACACACTGTCCCGCCAGCTCTGTGCACCTAACCAAGCCTGTGCACGCCTGAACAAGGCTGAGGCATCTGCCCAGGAAGATGAGAGGATGAAGGAAGACATTCCTAGATGGAGAGAAACAAGAGGAAGGAGAAGGAGCTAACACAAACAAAGCTGCCACAAAGCACGTTTCTGGGAGGCGATCACATCTCATCTTATAGCTGAGAAAGAGAAAGCGTGAGGGTTTACTTGTCTAAATTCACATTCATGAGTTGTAGACCAGAGTCTGAATTCCTTTCTACGATAGCACAGTGTACTGAGCCACCCGACTCTGGAGATGCAGCGTTTGTGTGCTGTCTGCCTTCTAGCCTATGCACACGCTCTTTAAATTCTGTGTCTCAGTGTGGTCATCTGTAACCCGGGCATCACTTATTGGCAAGGTCGCATTAAGATTGAGCGAGATCTTGCAGACAGAACCCGTAGGAGAGTGTATGGCTCTGGTGCAAAGAGCCTTTCAGCTCAGCCACAGGTGGGGTTGTATGACAGCCCCTGCTGCCCTCTGGGCCCACTGCACACTTGCAGGCCAAGCTGCCTCAGCTGGCCAAGGGCAGCCATGAGCACAGGCCCTTCCTGTGGGACACAGGCCTTCCAGCAGGCGACCGGGCTCTGGGATGCCCCGGAGCTCCCTGCTGCCTGGGATTCTTCCTGTGCAGTTCCCCGTCTGCCCTGCTGTCCTTTCCCGGGTCCGATGTCCTCACCCTGCAGCCCCAACACTCCATCCCCTCCCCTGCTGTTGTTCCTGGAGGACACGTGGGCTGAGGGAAGTCCACAGTGGAGGTGGGACGCATTGGGGTCCTCATGAGCACCCTCCAATCTGGCTCTACAGCCCAGTGGCGTTCAACACTATTTTCCAAAAGCACTTTCCCCTGAACCCACGCACAACTGCTTCCTTTCAGTTGAGGGGTTCAAAGCTCACATCGCATTTCTCTATTATCTTCTGATGGCTTTCTCATCCCTGGCCAAGGAGTCCCGATTACAAATGGAAACGTGAAGGCTTAGCTTCCGTCTGTCTTCCAGTTCATCCAAAGTGCCTCTTCCACCCCATCTCTGAAGTGGGATTTCCCGGTGCTCTGTTCTTTGATTGTGTTTCTATTTTTATCATCGTTCATGTGGTAAATCTCCACCAATAACTAGATGTTGTGACAAGATACACTTCCTCTGCATGGGCTTTGAACAAGTGACTCGCTCGCCATCCCAGTGGTCACTGGTTCACGTCCCACTAGTTACACTTACACGCCTGCATGCAATGGCTGCGGGACTCTCGGCTTCTGTATATACAAGTGATGGGGTTGACAAGGGCCTACTGTTCCAAGAAAACCCCTGGGCCAGGACCCGGGTGTGGGGTGGAATGTGAGCAGCCACATCATGAGGACTTCCAGTGCCTTCTCTGGCTTCATTTCCCTAGCTGAACGCCAGTGGTTTGAGTTTGTGATCAGTGAAATTATCACAGATGAACCAAGGCTGGTGTATGACTGCCTGTGTGACCCCCAGGGGAGAATGTGGAGAGCTAGGCTTGCTTTAGACCAAAGCATGGATATTTACTGACATATTTAGGTTGAGACAGGGTCTGGCTCTGCAGTTCAGGCTGGCTTTGAACTCACCATGTAGCCCAGGGTGGCCTCCCACTCCCACGGATCCTCCTGCCTCAGCCTCCCAAGTGCTGGGATCACAGGAGTGTCCCACCCCACCCAGTTGGATACTTTTTTAATACATCCTATGCATTATTTAAAAATTACTCATTGTTTTTATTTCAAATTTGAATTTAACTTGGCATCTTGTATTTTTATTTGCTAAGTCCAGCAACTGTTAAGCAAAATCAACCTTCCCTGTAGATGTGCTTGAGATCCAGGGGCTGACAAATGCACGGTGTCCTGAGACAAACATCAAGCTGCACCTCCACCAACAGACCTCCATCACGAACAGGAGTCGCTGACAAGAGCGGGTACCTGTAGCCACGATTCCAGGCAGGAAACTCAGCTCTGTGATGCACGTGTGAGGGAGCTTCTGGGGCCCACGGAAGGACACCGCCCACCCCCGGCCATGCAATAACCTCAGCACAAGCGCGGGGGCCCTCACAGCACGGGACACACAGGCGGCATCAAGAACTGAAGGGCTTGCTGAGGCCTCCGCCAAGCCTGGCCCGGCTGATGGAGGACTCGCAAAGTCAGCGCTCAGCGTGCAAGCGGACACGCGCACGCACACACGCACGCACACATCGACTCCTCTCCCAAGAACAAGAGGCCCTACCTGCGGCAGCCTCTCTGCTAACTAGATTTTAGCTCAAATGTGGACAGACTAGCGAAGCCTTCCCTGAGCACCCTCCGTGCTCTGTTCCTTCGTCTTGCTTTATTTCCCTCCATAGCCCTTAGCACCGCTTGGCATTGCACATAGGGCAGTTTGTTGTTGGTCTCCACCCCGAGGAGGAAAGCTCAACGAACAGCAGAATTTTGTCTTCTTTGCTCAACATGGAGCCTGATTCTTAGAATGCCCCTGATGAATGCGTGTTGAATGAATGCATGCATGAATCGAGTCGTCTCCCCTGCTGGGGCTGTCAGGCCCCAGGAGGAGGCTGTCTGATCCTGCTCCATCTCCCGCCACACATCTACTAGAGTCCAGATGCATGCGGCAGATTCCCGGTGACTCCCTGTCGGGGGAAACTGAGGCACGAGGTTCTGAGTGACTGGGACAACTGATCTCACCCAGCAGAGGCTGGGGTCGGGTGTTTAACAGCAACTCCACTTTTCTAATCTGACCTCCTCGGAAGCTGTGATTTGGCTTCTCCTTGTTCATCTCTGAGTTTACAAGTGCTGCTTGCTGAGAAGCTCTCTGGTTGCAAAATACCTACAGAGATCTGAGCAAACACTGCCTCCTTCACAGGGAGAGCTGGAAGGCTCTTCCTCTTTTCTGGGCCTGCGTAGTGTCTGTTACACTTCATCTTTTTGGGTCTTTGCCATACGATGCCTGTGGATAAGGCATATGAGGCTCCCTTGTTCCCTCTGGGTTAAAATCAACCAAGTATAGAAATTAAGCAGGCAGCCAGCAGAGGCCTCTGCAGTGTGGCCGCCCTCACCGACGGGCCTTCCGTCCCCACGGATGCCTTTAATGACAAGCTCATGCCCAGGGGACAGGGCTGCCAGGAGCGGGAAAAATCTGAAGAGAAGAGTGAAGAAGCTGCAGGGAGACGGGGTGCCCCAAGTCCCAAGGCGTGGATTTCCCGCAGGTAACTAATCATCTGGATTAGCGACTCCAAATCCGCAAATGCATTATTTATATTACACTCACTTTACTAACATCATCCACAAATGGAAGAATCCTTCCAAAAGAACAGACACACTTAAAAACAACAACCCTGTTCAGGTGTCAGGTCAGAAGTGACTGTCATCTGCAGCACGCAGGGCTCAAACCCGCTCCTGGTTCTGACACTCCTCCCGCGGATTCTTACCTGACGGGCGGTACGGGGAAGTGGCGTCAGGCGCGTCCTTCTGAGGCATCTCCGCTAGGGGGCTGTCTCCCTGGCCAGCCCTCCGCCCCCGCCCCCGAGCAGAGCAGCACAGACGGCGCCAACGCACCTTCCACCGCACCGAGACCCGGCCCGACCACGGCTCTCACTTGGTTTCTTTCCCCAGCCCATTTCCAATACTGCATGAATTGTATCACTGCATATTTTTAGAATCCAGTTCTGCGGACAATTTTCAAAATCCCATGTAACTTACAAATAAACACTTAAAAGCACTTCTCCACTGGGAACCGTCTAACGCCATTCCCGATCATCCCGGGACCTGAGTCAGAGCCACAGGAGAACTGGAAGCCCAGAAAGAAAGTTTGCTCCTCTCTCCTCTGTATTTCCTTGTGGGTGAGGCTCACCAGCAGTCGTTTCAGAGTTGGAAAGTCAGGAGAACAGGGCCTGCCAAACTCAGGTCTGTGCAGCACAGCCAGCCCGCGTGTAGACAATAAAGCATGCAGGCTTCGGCTACCTGGCAATCAGCACACATGCCGGCTGCCCCGACCCACACTGGCTGTGGTGGCCGCTGATCACAGCCCCAGGTCAAAGGCAGCGAGCCTGCTCCCAACACTGCAGAGAGTGGAATCCGCCTCACTTCAGGCTGACTCAGGCCAGGTCACTTTGGCTGAGAGCAGAGCTGGCTCCACCACAGGGCTCGGAATTCATCAGTCAGAGTTTAATTACACAGAGCTGGAAACCAGAGGCGTTTAGGGTTCATGTCTCCTAAGTCGGGCCTGCTACACGTTTTAGAATATTGATCACCACCGCTATTGCTGCTATCATGGTGGCCACTCTACTGTGTCTGTCCCTGCAGGGGCTTGAAGGAACACTGCAGAGAATAACTGTCGCTAGGTAATTGTAAAGGAAAGTTATGCAAATGATGAAATATTGATAGACTGTATTTACAAGTCAATGGTGCTGGGTCACTCCTGCTCACCCAAAGAATGCAAACTGGAAGTCTGCAATGCCTTCAGAATGCTTAAAAGGATCCGATTGAATGACACACTCATCACACTCATTCTTAAAACACAGTCCACCCGCTAGTCACAGTTCTTGCAGTTTGGAATTATGAGTTCTATTTTGCCCCCCCACTATGTATTAATTTTGCAATATAATATTGCAGTAAATCTACTGTATATTTAAGGAGGTAGTAAAAGCAACTTAAAACATTAACCAGAGGGTCTCTAATTTATTTTTATTTATTTATTTATTTATTTATTTGGTACCGGGCTCGAACTCTGGTCCTTGCACTTGCACAGCAGGCAGCGAAACCACTGAGCTAAATCCCTGGCCCAGGGTCTCTAATTTATAAAGAGCATATTATCAGATAAAAGAGTATTTATCTAAAAGGGAAACAGAAATTGATACTTATCTCACCCCAAATAACAAAGTGAATCCTTCAACAGATCTTAAGTCAGGAAGTCAGTAGCTTTGCAAGACCTTCTGCAAACATTAAAATATTCAAAATATGCACAGAAATAAGTGATAACTAATGAAATATGGACAGTTAGGGTTGACGACAAATACATTCCTTGTCTATCTAGCAACATTAGACATTGATGTCTGGTGTAACAACTCCAGGTGGGAATGCCATAAGTCAGGATGGTGACCATGAAATCTAGATCCAGCTAATATTCTAGGTTGATCTTCAAGCTGGGAGGTCATGCTGGGAATTCTCAAACTCTGGGGCAAGCATCATGACGAATGGCTTTTCACTGATGGCCAGGATCATCCGAGGGCTGATGTCACCAGCATACAGGCCACCACCAGTCAGTGAGGAGGAACGAACAGGTTCAGCCAAGGGAAAGTCAGGAAAGTGAAACCACAAGATGAGGTTATTATGGGGTATGCAGGTGGTGAGAGGCAGTAAACAGGGAAGAATGTGAACTCAGTATGCTTTTTGGCAAGGAAACCTGACGTTTTCTTTTTCATCGAGGGGGCTCCATGGATGCCGGGCTGATGCTTGGCTCTGGAGGATGCTCACAGGCCCTGTGGACACCTAGCAGCCCTCAAGGGTCTGCTCCAGGAATGCTCTGCTTAGCAACCAGCCTTAGCTCTACCCCAGGGACACGCATGCATGTGTGAAGGATGTGTGAAGTCCAAGTCCAACAGGTGAGGCTGAAAACCTTCTGGAGCTCTTGAAAAGCTAGAGGCCAGGCTGCCGTGCCTTGGGTAAGGCTGCAGGGGCTCCTGTTGGGGCTGGGAACTTATCTGAGCTGCATTCCCTGCAGTAACCAGGCAGGCGCTCACATGACCGCAGCTGCTTCTGGACCCTACTGGTCCTGCCTGTGCTTCTCAGCCCGGTGTCTGCTCACGGCCTTTTCCTGTCCTCAGAGTAGATGTTCAGCTCCTTCAGACTATGCTTTTTTTAGTTTCAAAACCTTTCAGTAACTCAACAGTGAGTAGACACTCAACAATAGTAGGGATATGACAACACGCTCATCTGCAAACGTTATATTCATGAAGCAAATAAGCACCAGGTGCTTTCTACTAGCTGTTGTGCCAAATTATTTTTAAAAGGGATTTGCTGGGCCGGGGATTTAGCTCAGTGGTGCCGCCCCCTGCCTTGCAAGCGTAAGGTCCTGAACTCAACCCCTGGCACCAAAAAAAAAAAGGAATTTGCTGTGAATCTTACTCTTAATCAGCCTGCCTTTTAATAAGCCAGATTCTACTTGGTTTGCACCAAGGAAAACTCAGCTCATGTTAAAGACACCTAGGTGGAGCCTTTCTTCCTGAGCATGCGCTCTGGAGTCTTGAAACTCTGACTTCTGCAGTCTGCCGGTCTTCAGACTCAGGGGCAAGGGATGGACCACGAGGACAGCGCTGAGCAGAGAAGCAGATGCAGCACTGTGGGGAATTAAGGAAGAAACTTCTGTCTGGCATCTCAGAGCAGAGCAGGAATCCACACAAGGTGTCTCTAAAAGCCTTGCTTTTTTTCTGACGCCACCCCCGTCCCTCCAAGGCCCCTGGCTTCAGGGCTCATGAACATATGTGCTCCTCACATTTAGAACAACTCTCTCTGCACCATAAGCACGGCTACCTGGGGTCTGTAACTGTGTTGTTTCCCGTGCACCTCGACACCCAGAGGCTGTGTTCTTCAGCATCCCTACTTTACTCACAAGTAACTGAGCCTGGGGTAGCAGCTCACTTAGTCACCTGGCTGCTACTTAATTTGAATTCAGGTCTCTGACTTCAGAGGCACTTTTTAACCATTAAATTATACTAATTTTGAGTTTCAGACATTCTGGTATTTTATCTCTGGGCCTCAGATAATTTCTTCAAAATTCCCATCAAATGCTAACTGGACCAAGACTTGTTTTCTTTACAGTTAAATCTTAAGGGACCACAATAAAGAAAGCAAAAATTCCGCAGAAAAAACACTCATTGGACAGGGAGGAAAGCTGCATCCACTTTAGGTCGAGTTCCGTGGCCTGGTTTACGGTTTTGCATAAAACTGCAGGTTACCACTTGCCTATCCATTCTCCATGGTTTATGGGGAATACCATTCGCTTCCCATTACCTTTTCAGGAGCTAAGATAGAAAGAACAGTACTTTCCCTCGAGTGCATGCAGGTGCAGGGAAAGAGTCCCCACTTCCTCTGATGGCAAAGTGTGTTGGTTCTCAGCCATCCAAAACTTCAGAGCTCTGCTGCTACACCGTGAAAGCTGTTCTTTCAGAACAAAACAAGTCGGACACCTTTCAGGAGCTGGTTCGCACAAGCTAGGGCCGGGAAGCAGAGGCCACACACTGGACTGAAGCTACACCAGAAAGGAATCACCCAGCAGGTGCAAACGCCACGCCACGGCCATGCCTGCTTCCTGCAGGGACTGGCTGTCTTTACGGAGAGACAGTCTCCCCAGATAACTCCATCTGCAGTGGACTAAGAGCAGACGGAAGACCTGAGCACCGTGGCAACTCTTTGGTTGGGGTAGTGGAAGACAAAGCAGCTTCTACTTCTTTGTCTTTGAAATAAGTAAGAATTTGAAAGGTGGGAATGTGTTGCTTTAGCTGCTAGATAGGAACAGTTTGCTTTTGTGAACTCACACATTCTCCCCAGAATGGCATTGCAACTCCTTGAAGACGCACTAGGTAGTCTGGGGTTAAAAGCAAACGTGGCGAGGTCTGGCCACGCTTATGGCCAAGCCTCCAGGCTCTATCCTGGCTGCTTTCTGGGAGGGAAATGCACAGGCCAGACTGCCGGTGGCTCCAGAGGACCATGGCAGGCCCGAGCTCCCATTTACATCTGCAGGGAGAGTTTGAAGCCACTTCAAGGGCCAGACCCACACGGCAAACCACACAGCCTGCAGCAACAAGAGGAGACTCATAAAATAAGACAGGTGTCCTGATACATCTTCAAGGAGATTGTGTGCAAGTATAGTACAGGGAACATTTAAGCATCATCCATAAGTCAAGTGCAAAATGAAGAATAAAACCAGTCTATAAATTTGCTCTTTAAAATGCCAACAAAAAATAGTAGGTAGCTGTTTATGACACTAAAAACAAACCTTTAGAGTTTTCGTGTCCTCTTGAAGCTACTTAAAAAGAAAAAACAACTTGGATATAGAAAATATTACCAAAATATCAGGATGAAGAGAGGAACAGTCAGACCGTTCATATTTAATGCCGGAGCCTGTCAAGGGGAATTTCCCAGGGGAAGGGATGAAACAGAGTCTGAAGAGATAGGACACCCAAGGCGGTCAGCTTGACCCTCTCTCCCGCCATGCTCCCATGATTCTGTCTCTGTGGAAAGATCAGCCGGGGAACAAAAGGGAAACAAACAGCACAAAAGACTGACCGAGGCTGAGGCCACCTGAACAGGCAGCAAAACAGTGTGGCGGCCGAGAAGAACCGTAATACTGAACCTCGGCCAGTAGTGTTTTCCCCTAACTTCATGAAAAACAGTAGGTAAGCATGTTATGCATATTGTGTTTCCTAATTCTTCCACAGTAGGTACAGGCCTCGGTTTCAGAGAAAGGAGTCCACAGCCGAGAGGTCAGGCGACCCGCTGTACATGAGAGGTGAGAAGTGACAGGCCAAAGAGGAACAGTTTGGATTTTACGAGACGATCGATGTTTGAGCCCACCTACCAGCGACAACATCCAGACACAGCAGGGGCCTCCACAGCACCTTTCTGCCGTCACTGGAACTGATGGTTCTGCGCCATCTAAAATTCCAGCCCACGGCAGTCTTTCTGCACTTGGAGTGCATTCCACAAACGCAGCGTTTTGCAAGGTGCTATTACATTCACATGTAAAGGCACATTCTACTCTAATAACATTTCTACAACAGAAAGTCTGTGTATTTATGCACTTGAGGAATTTAATACTCTCCTATAACCTCAGTTTTATTTTAGATGATTTAAAGTGTGAACTGCTTCAAAGGTAGAGATTAGGGCTGAGGGCCTAAAGTCGTCAGAGACGCTTGTCTGGGAAGGAGCTGAAGTCACCAGTGAGGACTCTGGGCGCTGCCACTTCAAAAGGAACAGACATCAGTGGGCAAGGCCCTGGGTCTCGCTTCCCACTGTGAAGAATCTGGTTGGTAGACCGAGCCCACCTCTCAGCTCAACGAGGGGACCAGCGCTGGGAATTTGGGTCTTCACAGGGCTTCCTGGGTGCTCTACCCCCCTAGAGAAGTCTGCTCGCGCTTCCTCCCTGAGTCCTCAGGGTACCCACCGCAGGCACCCACACAGCAGACCCCGAGACCCTCGGTTCGGCCCTGCGGGCTCTGCAGCAGCAGCTGGAGGCCCACACTGAGCTTACCGTTTTCTGCCTGGTCCTTAATGTCAGCGTCACTTGGCTGGCTGGGACTTTCAGATTGACTTGGATCTGAAAAAGATAAAAACACAGCCAAAAATTACAGGGTCTGCGAGGGAAAGTGGATCAGAGGTGCTAGCTTGCTCAAAAAGTTCAGCCTCTAAACTGAGGAAGACATTAGAGCGACAGAGCGAGATGAACAACGAAAGAAGAGCCAGGTGGGCACTGTGTCCCGGGACGCTTAGCTTCGCCGAGAGACCATCCCCACACTGCCTTTCTCCGTTATTTATACCCTGGAGCCTGGCAGAGACTTCATTCTTGATTGCTCACACCTGAAGCTTGACTCCGAACACAATCAAGTGTCCAAACACATTTTGAAGCTGGTATATAAAAGCCACCCAAACATCAGCCATCAGCGCTGTCGGCATTCAGCTCTGCACTGGGCGACAGGGTCTGCAGGCAGCGCCCCCGTATGGTGCCAGTGCACATGTGCTTGGAGCAGCAGAGCATCCGGCCTCAGGACAGGGCCCCATGTGGCACGGCCCTGTGCTCACACGTGGGAGAGAGAAGAGAGTTTGTCAGCAAAGGCAGGTTCATGCACACCTTTCTAGAACCAAATTCAGTTTTTTCTATTAAAAACACAAGCAGACCTTTGAACTAAAAAAAACAAAAATTAATTCAGTTAAGGCAATTTCTAAATAGAAAAATTTTAAATAAAGTAAAGCTTCAATTTAAAATTAGATAAAATTAAGTTAAAAGAATTTCACAAAATTGGTACCAAGCATAGCTGTGAAATATTTTGAGGAGAGAAGAGAAAAGTCTGGGAAAATGTTTCAAAGGGAAAAATCTGTATTTTCTGAGTTGTTTGTAACAGTTTAGAGCGTTACATAAAGGCAAGCAAGCAAACAAACAAATTATTTAAAACAAAACCTAAAGCACCCCCATATCTGTGGGAGGACTGGATCCTAACTCTCCTTCAACTTTGCAGGGGTAAATTGGCTGTGTGAAATCTGACCACGTTTAAGCAAGAAGTTGGACGGATGCAAGATCGAAAGTTCCTGACACTGAAGGAGATCGAGTTGAAAATATTCCTCCTGCAAGGGAGAGCACAGCGTACAAAGAAACAGAACTAAAGGGACTCTGGGTCTAGAAATATAGATGTACTGCTCAAGACTTCTGCTTTCAAGCAAATGAGGACTTTAATCACAGGAAAGTACTGTAAAGAACATGTCCACTTGGAAATTTTCAGATAATCTTAACCTGGTGATTGTACCAAAACAAAAACCCTGTTCATGCAAAAGTTCAAAGAACAAAAGATATAAAATGGTGAACTTTTACTTAAGTTTGGCAAAGTGACCGATTTTATCGTCTTGCAACAATCGCCATGGTAAAGACACAAACAAAAATCATGACATAAAACCCTTCAGAGGTCCTTCAGAATAAACTGCAAAACTAAATACAAAGCCTGTACTAAAAATTGAAGATATGAATAAATTTATATTGGGACCATATTTGAAATTTTACCTATTATAAATTAATATTACATTCAGAATGATTTAAAAAGAATACTTTTTAAATTATTTTCTCTTTTTCCAGGAAATTATAGGAAAGATCCTTTCATTTTGCCATTAGAAATTACAAATTAAATATCTTCAGGAATAATCTAGTATGTTTTAGAGGTCGCATACCTCTATTACTTTTGTTCTGGAAAATTTTAAGTCATTAATATATATACAGAAAACTAAAGCAAAATTTCTAATTTTGTATTAACAGAAGTCAAATTCTTCTTGACCTTATTCCTAAGCAGATGCACAAAATTTTGCCAAATCCATTTTCTTTGGAATTTTCCTAGCAAATAGAATTTTCTGTGTGATAGCTTGCCTGATCTACTCCTAGGTGAAATATCTAATCACTTCCTCAGGGACAAATGGAAAGCATTTTTTCTCTCAATTAATTTAGAAGTACAAGAGCCAGTGACTTTCCTGATGTTTACTCGTTAATATTAAGGCGAAAGGGATGCAGGGAGACCCCAGATCACTTTTTATAATAATCTGAAAGTAGCTTCTTTCCTTCTCACTTCTCATCCATATCAGGCCTGCCTCCCACTCTTACAGAGTCATAACAGTAATGGAAAACACGAACAGCCATAAAGCACGGGGGTCCAGTATGTGCCAAGTTAGTTTATGATTCCAAGCCACATGAAAATAAGCCAGCCAAGAGCGGAGGACCCTGTGTCACAGAAACGGTCAGGGCCAGCCTGCGGGGCCTGCTCTGAGAGGCTCCACCACAGACGCTAGAGGAAGCCAGCCACTGACCCACCGTGCAGTTCCTCAGTTGCATTCAGGGGCTGGAGACAGGGCCATCCACCCAGGAGACACACACAAAAATATCCTATCCTGCCCAGGCACCGGCAACACCAAAGGTCCACAAGAAAATGTAAATGATGTGAAAGCTTCAACAACACTTAGCACCTACCCTGTCCTTTCTAAATCAAAAAGGAGCAAAACTACCCTGCCCTCGTGTACCTCCACACTGGCAGGTCAGGATGCTAAGTACGGAGCCAGCCAGATGACCAGACTTACAAACTGATTTGTCCATACATAATTAATACAAATGAAAGATCTCTCTTAAGTATTTGCATTAAAATATTATCAGTAAGGTTAAAAATTAATTTACTTTTCTGTTTTACTTACTTGGTAGAGACCTGTCTGAAGTCAAGGTCATTTCTGCCTTCTTAGTTTGGACAGTTATTGTGTAGCTGATGGATTCTTACCAACTGAAATAAATACAGGCCCAAGAAAAAAACCCCAGCTGCATACAACTGGGTGTTCCTCTTGTATCTGAATGCCCACAACAGTGAATTTCTCTGGTTCCCGGCTTGATTTGTATTTTAAAGTGAAGAGAATATTAATTAAAGTGTGTTTAAATGATGGAGTTGGAAATGCCAGGAGGTACATTAGAGGTATCAATTTTTCCCTCGTAGGGATTTGCTTTTTGTTTAAGGATCCTTAGATTTCAACCTAACCTTGAAAACCAATCTTTCTTTTGGTTTTTAAAAAATTTATGAGCAGAAATTTAAACCTAAAATAGACAGGGTTTGCACAGAGGAGGCCGGGTTAAGACCTCTTAATTGAACTGGTGGACATCCATCCATGCATTTTTAGGGTGCCCACAGCTATGCTCCTGGAGTACCCAGACGAAGACAGTCCACTATGAATACGACCACTAGGGAAAGGAATGAAACCAACCCTCGTGTCCACACAGCAGTCTGCTTGGACAAGCGATATGAGGTCAGAGACCGGGCCCTGGGACAGCTAACGTGGTGCCTGTGTTTATCTCGTCCCAGCTTCAACCTGCTCCCTTCAGGAGGGAGCCGCACAGAGCACACTTGGGTCAGGTGACAAGAACAAGAACCTGCTAACCCGGCCGAGCCGACCAGGCACAGACCTCGGCGTTACCGCCCGGAAGTGGACTTCTGTAAGCAGGGCAAGGACGGGAGGGGCCGAGTCCTCCCTGTGCCGGCCAGGACCAAGCCCCTCTGCCAGCCTTTCGAGTTCTCTGGCGCGGCTGAGAAAAGCCGCCCAGGAGCACTGGGGCTCCAACAGAGAAGAGCTCCTTCCTTCTCTTCTCAAGTCCCCAGGTCCTACCCCGGGGCCACAGAGGCCACGCTCGGCTCACGGTGACCAGAGGAGCTGGACGGGGCTATGGCGCAGTACAGCCGGGGAATGTGAGCGCACGCCTTGGTCTGCGCTGCGGTGGCTGGGAGCTCAGGGGTCCGCTCTGAGGACCTAGCTGCACAGGACAGTCGGACGCACAGAGGCCCCCTGGAAACAAACTTCGCAGGTGAATGCCGGCCAGCAGGAGTCTCCCACACTCAACATGGAGAAATCCGCCAGGCTCAGAGTCTGCCTCAGAACCCTCACCACTGCTACTGCGAGCAGCTCAAGAAAGCCAAGCAGACAGGCTGAGGGGAGCTGCTTCCCTCCCGAGATGCACAGACAAACCTCTCAGTCCGCACACGGCCCCGACGGGGTTCTATGCACCCTACAAGTGCAATGCCAGTTCCACGGGGGAAATAACTTAGCCCGGTCTCAGCCTCCTTGCTTGCACAGCGACTTGGCTACAGACGAGGGCTGGAAAGCCTTTGTTAGAATTTGCGTCCAGGCTGAAAAAGTCCAGTCTGGAGAAGCCAGGAGGTTCCCGCAAACAAAGATGAGCGAGTGAGAGAAAGAAAGTGAAAACTCTGCCTGGCAGAGTTGAGTTATTTACAGCATGAAAAAGGAAAGGCAAAGACAGGAATGAGTTCGTTCCTGCGAAGAGATGAAGAGTTAGGAGAATTCCTTGGGTGGAAGAAAATAAGGACTAGGGCGACTGCACTAAACAGTTCCTCTGCAATTGTAACCCTAGAGAGGTTCAACGTTTACACAAGGCTTTTGTCCCTTATGCTTAGGGAAGATGAATACTCTGCAATGAAGCTGGACCAGAGTCCATTTCGCTATACCCACAAAGTGAAGTGGTAAGAGAAGAAACAACTCTATTTCTGATGGCTAATGTAAGTGCTAGAATTGCCCTATTTTGATCCAGTACCACAGAATGTTTATTACAGTAAGAAAATGTAGAAAATCAAATGGGTATGCCATTTTGCTTATTAGTCTCAGTCTCTTACTACTGTAATATAACTTGTGACATTTAGTAATAATGCCTATTTTTTCCTACATGGCCATGACCTTAGCACCGAAGCAAGAAGAATGTGAACGTCAGTGTACAGGTGTAAGACTTGTAGTTTAAATGTAAACACTGACGGATACAACATCATCAGCTAAATAAAACATTATTCATCATGGTCTGGCAAAGAACAAACAGCATTCTGTAACACCAGCACTGTTTGGACTGCTGAAAACACACAATTATTAGCATCTCCAGAGAACGGGTAAGAATCCTCCTTGTGCAGTGAACAACCAAACCAATGTTTCAGATCAATTAATGTGCATAAATGGCACCTAGTGAAAAATTAGCATACAACAACCTAGTTCTCAAGACAGTTACATTTTGAGGTGAGTCACCCATGTAAGTCTTCTCAGGCTTTGAAAATGGAAACACTCCATGGTTCTTCAAATAGAAATCTTATCTTTATATGTAAAATACAACCTCTGATCTCTGCAATGCTCCTGGCAAGGTGGAGCCATGTGTTTGCATGATCGCAGCAGCAGTAACACTGGCAGAGCCAGTCCACCTCATCCACATGGCTGGGAGGCCCTGTCCCCGCAGACACCTCTCGGAAAGGGTCCACGGACCACCGGGGGCTGCCAGCTGCTCTGGAGACCCCTGGGGGTGGCATTTCCAAGGCCTATTTAGGATTGTTATGTCATCTAGGTCACTGCCATTTTCGTTCCCCAAACTTTCCTTTCGGAATGCCTTCCTGAACAAGAAATTTGCAAAATATTTAACTTGCGGGAATGCAGCTTTTTGGCATGGGCGCCAAGGCCCAACTGTCGAGGGGCGACTGTGTGTGTGAGGCTGCCCGGGTTGAAGAGCCCGGAGCCCCGACGCCCCCCATCCATGTGTCACTTCTCTGTATGCGCAGGAGGCTGCAGGACAACACAGCTGGACATGTCGGGAGGAGATTAAATGGCACAACTCCTGTGCCATGACAGTGAGCGGGACCCAGTCCTCAGCTTTAAAAATCGTAAATCCAGTCACTCCGAGAGCAATGACTCCGTCGCCTTCTGCGCCTTCCATCTCTGCAGCGGGACGACTCCAGGAGGCGACCAGCTTTTCCGTGCGGCCGGTGGAGAGGCCCACCCGGGGCTCTCGGTTTGCAAGCGAGGTGCTCCGGGTACCATGTTGCCCCTCACTCCTGGGCTCTGTGATGAAACTGAGCATTTTAGGGAACCGTTTTGAGTTTTGTTTTTCCCATAGGATGAGCACTGTGGACCTGTGACAGTGACCTGTCGATTAGTTTAGAACTCAAGTTACCGACGCCTGTGCAAAGCCCTGCGGAAAACGCCCCCAAACCACGACTATCCGACTTGCTTTCAGTTCCCCCTTAGGGCCACTTTTTCTCACAATCAAAGTTTATCCTAACACTAGGTCCTTGGAATTTTTATATATGCTTGAAGACTATTCATATAGTCATTTGCAACTTAAAGTAGATAATGTCCCTATGTACTTCATGTTATAAAAACAAATACAGCAAACGAAAGTGACGCCTGCGGGAGCCACATTCTGTGTGCACTGTTTTCATCTATCTGGAAGTCTGCAATTTATTGAAACAATAAAGAGGGCACCGTGCTGCTTAAGCTCAGGTCCAAACACCAAGCACTACCCTTCTCGCACTTGTATTTAATATGAAATGGTAAAGTCACGGCCCCTAAAACTCTTGGCCACGCTGCTCTAGACCTGTTTCTTCATCAGTGAAATGAGGACTCTACTGACGTTCTGTCTGACTTAACAAGACTGTTGCATTATCAAGTAGAACAGTGAAAGAAGACCTGGCTGAAATTCATAAACTGCCGAGAAAAATAAAATAAAGGTATACTTATTACTGCTGTACAAGTCTTACCCAAACTAGCTTTTTGTTTCTTTTTAAAAACCAACCCCAACCCACACATGATGTGATTCTGACAGAAAACATCAGCATCACAGACCTGGTTTAAAGCAAAGGTTCTTAATTCCCATATACTGGGAAAGAGATTATCTCTGATAATGGAAATGTAAATCTCAGCTTGCTGGTGTTTATTCCACACAGACATTTGTGTGTTAGGTCTGTTTATCAGGCAACACTTTGTCTAAGCCAGGAAGTAGTCGGTCTTTGTAACAAGATGTATGCAAATGAATTTCCCATGAGTCTCCGCAGCAAATTATATCAGGGAGAAAAAAATCCCTTGCTGTGTTACCAGCGAGAAGCCACCTCCAAAGTGGACCACAGCAGAGAACTGCAGCCAGAGTGCGCCCAGGGTTTCAGTGAGCCTGACCAGGGCGAGCTGCTCTCTATTCCGAGCAGCCTGGGTGCCTCAGGCGTGTTCATGCCACAGCGCTGTCTGGGCCCAGCTTCGGAACCCTGCAGATGAACAATGGCTGCAGCCCAGGAAATACAGGACCTGCGGCAAAGCCCCAAACCTCCAGCCACGCTGGGAGGCCCCATGGACCGCGCTCCCTCAAGACCTTGAACACAAAACAAAAAAATACCTCAGTTCTAATTTTTTGTCCGCTTTCTACCCTAAAGAAACTTTCCTATATTCATCGGTTTCCCCAGTGGCAGGACAGGTTTCAGTCACGATGGACTTTGGCACCCAAAGTGAACTGATAAATAAGACCCTTGCTGACAGCACCCTCCCTCACTGGCGCAAACGGGGTGCTGCTAAAAGAAAATAACAGAGAGGAATTTAATCCCTTACTGCTAGGATTAAAGTATTTCTTCTAGAATCTTTTCCCTTTTTAGTCTTAAAGTAACAGACTCTTTTTAAAAAAGCTACACAAAACGTTAAATACTATTTCTTTTCTTTTCTTCTTGGTTTTTAGGGTTTGAAAATGTTACCGGAGGAACCGGAGGGTTTAGCTTGTCTTTCTAGACAAAATAAACACTTTAGGACTCTGCTTGTTTGTATGCTCCTCAGTGGCACTGTATGCATCAGCAGCTAAAAACAAAGAAACTTTTTAGCTGCTCAGACAAACCCAGAAGCCTCCCCAACCGGGTGGCTGGGAGGGCCTGACAGTCCATTCAGTACGGGCATGACGGCTGGGGCACAAGCGTCCCCTTGCTAATTAAATATGCATTGGTGCAGTTTTGATCGATGCAGGCCATGGATCAGATGACGCACCTGCAAAATCTTGAGCTCAGAGCTCCCAGGAAAGGGGAAAATACAGTCTTGTCTCCTTATCTTTGTTTTCAAAGGCTCTCAATTTCTGTGCTTAGATATCTAATTTAATTCTCTCACCCCTCAGCAAACTGGATTAGGGAGTCAATACTGCCTTTGTGCATCTACAGGAAAACACAGCTGTCCTTTTATTCAATTTAGCTATGACCTTTAGACAAAGATAATGACAACTGTCTCAAGGTAAGCTGAGGAAGACCCCAGTGCTGCAGCTCACCAGGAATCCTGGCGAGGAGGCGTGGGGCTGGTCCCATGCGGCCCTGGAGGCCACAGGTGAGGGCCGAGGAAAGGCGTGGTGGGAGACTGCCAGGCACTGAGCAAGTGGCTTGGCCCTCAGGTCAGCGGCCCTCTCCCACCCTCAGTGGAACAGGGCTCCGGCAGGTCAGGCAGGGGCATAGCCCTGGCCCTGAGGAGGGCGGAGGGGCCAGAGGGTGGGGACGTCAGAAGGGTCCTTGCTGTTGCCGTTGTCTCCCAGCCTGCCGAGTGTGAGGAGCTAGGACTCCCACCCTGGGGAGAGAGGAAACCAGGCTCTGGACAGGCCGGGATGGGCAGCGTCTGCACCACTGCTGCTGAGGGGGCAGCACTGGCCCTGGGGCCTCTGCCCACTCATCCTGTTCCCTCGGACCTTTGCTCTTCAGTACCTGCTGCGTGTCTCCCACACCGCCTGCCTGGCAGAGCAAGCTGAAGGAAGGCCGAGTCCTGCCCTCCAGGAGCTCCTGGTCACCAGGACAATGGCTGTAAAGCCAAGGTTCCTTGACACCCCCCACAAATCCCTCCCTCCTGGGGAGGCTGAGGCAGGAAGGCCAGTTATGCCCACCCTTGCAACTTTACTGTTTGTGCCATCGGGGTGCACGTGGGGACAGAGTTCCAGGAGCTGGAGCCCACCTGCAGCTGTTGTGATCAGCGTTCGCTGTTTAGAGAGCTACAGAGATCCGGCAGGGTCCTGCCAAGTGAAGTGCTGAGCTGTCGCTGCAAAGTCAGCCCCGTGGCAACAGTGGGAAATCGAAAAGAAGTTTCACAGAGCAGACCCCTCTACAGGGACAACGGGACATGCCTCCTCGTGAGGCCTGGCTCCACTCATAGGAGCACGGTCTGGCAGAGGTGGCTGTGGAGCAGAGGGAGGGTGCAGGCGGGTCTGAGAACAGGGGCCTGACCCGTGGGTGTCTCCTCCAGCTCCAAGGGCTCAGCAGGCCCTCACCTCCCCAGGTCCCTGAACCTTCCGATGCTCTCTTAAAACCATGAGGGCCGCCTCGAGGACGCTGGTGCTCTAAAGCGCATAAGCAGGTTAAGGCCTCAGGTTGACCACTTGCATCTCCTGTCTCATTTTTTCTGGCACAAGCATGGCATCTAGAACATAGAGGTCCTAATACACGTTTGTTAAAACAGACTTGAAATCAGAAGATAGAAAGTAGCTCTTTCAGCGCCCTGAGCCAGTTCCAGGTGGACTCGGAGATGCCTGCAGGTGTCTGGGGACACGCCGTCTGGCTCTGGGGAGGCTTCGTCTCCTGTGGTGGGCACAGACCCGTGGGAGTCAGCAGTCCTGCTTCAGGGGCCTGCAACACCCCTCAAACATAGGTCCCCCTGGAGCTGCCAATTCTCACGGCTCCAGACCCACACAGCTCCAGGACCACGGGGCCCTTGTGTCTGTGAAAGCCCCCCCTGCAGAGTTCAGTGTTTGAAACGTAACTGGCCATCACGCGGCTGGCCTCTTGGTTGCCTTCAGGGCTGAGGCTGCCCTCCCATCACAGGGACTGGATGACACTTGCTCATTTGCTACTGACCAAAAGTGCAATTAGACATGAGATGAGTGTCATTATCATTACAAGTCAAAGACTGTCTCTTCTCTACTTTACAAACAACCACAAGCAGCCCATTAAGAGTTGCAAATGTAAGGGGCCAGGGATTTAGCTCAGTGGTTCCGGCTGCTGCCTTACAAGCGCAAGGTCCCGAGTTCGATTCCCAGTACCAAAAAAAAAAAAAGAGAGTTGCAAATGTTTGTCTTTGGTAACTTCGCCAAGCCCTGACCACAGAGGCCCATAAACATGTCTTTTCTTTCTACCTTGACCCAGAATATCAAGAAACTCTTGTTTTGAAAAACTACTGAATAAGGTTACCTGAAAGAACCAAGAACTTAGTCTAGATGGCAGGGCCTACAATCTAGGACAGTGTTCTTCTCTTCACTCCTTCCCTGGCCCCTACGCCCACCCAAGCTGGGGTCAAGCCCAGGGCTCCCTGGGAGCCAGGCAAAAGCCGCACCCCCAGGCCGTGCCCCAGCCTGAGCATAACACTTCAATTTGTTTTCAGATACAAATTCTCATATTCACATCTTTAAAATAATGTGCTTTCAATTTCCACAGTGACAACAGCTTTTCTCTAGTAACTTGGTTTTAGAACCTGTAACACACATGCACAAGCAGGGAACTATTCATTCAGTTGACCCAAAAATGCTCTGACCTCCTGTGTGACCATGGCAAAGCACAGGTGAACTGTGACTCTTCTGAATTCACTCAAGCATTTTTCAAGTGGAGATAGTCATCGCTTTTTCGCTTCTATGTCCTTATGAGAGATAAAATGATTTAAATGAGTCATTCCGGTCTGAGGCGCTTCCGCTTGGATTCTGTCATGGCTTTCCTCCTGACATATGCAGTGCTAAGTTACTTTGAATTAATTGCAGCACAATATTTTAAAATCTCTTCACATGGTGCTAATCTCGAGTGCTCTGGATGTTTGAACCACGCTTGGAAGCTTCGGTCTCCGTGTCTCCTTCTCCAGGAGCACTTTGGCTCTGAACAGAACAGTCAGGGATTCTCCCGTGAACTTCAGTCTACAACCGAAGCTGCAGTGCCTTAGAGAGTTTCACAAATGGATGAGCTGAAGCAAATGAGAAAACTGAAGACATCGCAAGACAGAAAGACAAACCCAGGTAGCTGGCACAGGGCTGCTGCTGAGCTCAGCCCGAGCGCCTCGCAGGAGTCCACGAGGCTGGGCTCCCGCCTCGACGGCGGCCCTGCCCGCTCAGTCTGGCCTCACTTTCAGCCGCAGTCTCCAGTTCCCCTGTGCCTATGTTGGGTGGGAGATAAAAGTATTTTCCAACCCAGTAACTCAGTACGGGTGAGTAATCTGCTCAGTAATAATCCTGAAATTAAATTGTCTTCCATACAATGCCTCGTAATAGTTGGTGCAGGATTAGCTGAATGAGCTATCTTCAGGATGTGCTTTACAAAAGCTGCTTTTTTTTTTAACCAGCGAGATTTACTTTAATAAAAAGCCATGTTTCCCAGGTGTCCTTCTCCAGCCCAGTGCTCCCCGCATCCACCTGTCACAGAAGAGCATGTGCGCCTGGAACTTCGCTCTGACTCGCTTCCGACACTGGCACGGACCCCACGCTCCAGACGAGGCACCCTTGCCTGTCCCGAGCCGCCCATCCCATTATAACGGCCCACGGTGTGCAGCTTGGTCCCAGGCTGCTCCTCGTGTCCCTGGGGGTCGCCGCCGCTCGCCGGCCTGTGACACCTGCTCTCCAGAGCAGTGAGTTCCGCATCTCTGCCCACGGAGGTCGGTGTCTGCCTCAGCACCCGCTCCAGAGTTAGGGAGGGAGGGAGAGGTCTGCAGGCCCAAAGTGGCTTACCCGTGCATCTCATATCGAGCAGCAGTCACGCGCCCTTGGCCCTGTGGCTTCTCAGTTGCCTGGGTCCGGGTGGAGACGCGTGTGAGCCAGGGCTCAGAGAGAGGCTAAGGCCGCGTGTGCACAGCAGAGTGGACACTGCCCGCCAGCTGCACCTCATCCCTGCTGCACCCCGCGCCGGCCCCGGGGTCCCCCTCTGCTCAGATCTGCAACCTCAGGGAAACGGGCCACGAGGAACGTGACTCAACCACGCAGAGCTGGGGTCTGTGGCTGTCTTTTCTCAACTCGCTCCTGTTCACTTATTGGTCACTGGAAAAGAAAAACATGGGTGGGAAAAAAGGAGAACCAGCAAAAAAAAAAAGGGGAAGAAGAAGTAACAGAAAGTGTGATCCCTTTGAGCAGGCAGTGGGAATGGGGTCTCCTCAGAGCAGGGGAGGCCGAGTCAGTCAGTTACCGAAGGGAGGCAGAGCTGCAGGTTGCGCCCAAGGCCGGCACAGGAGCTGTTCGGGTGCCGGGGGACGTGGCGCCCCCTCTGCTTCCTGTGGCCCTGGCGGCCCCGGCGGTGCACAGCCCGGAGTTGTCCCCGTGGAGGCAGCTGCAGGCTGGTGTGGGTCCACAGGACTCAGGTCCCCGGCTTGGTCCCGGCTGGCCCGCTGGGAGCCCTGGGAACCATGATGCTGTTCTACGGGACCTGTCCCAGCCCCCTGCCCTCTGTCTTCCTGTTGCCCACGCACCTGCCACCGTGCAACGCTACCAGGAGGCCCTCGCCAGAGCCATGCCGTGCTGCTGGGACTTCCAGCCCTTCAATCCTACAGAAACCTCTTTCCAGCCTCGGGTATTTTGTTATCGTAACAGAAAACGGACAATTACAGTACTTAGAAACATTACTTTCTTCTTACTTTACTCAAGTGATTTCCAAAGAGTCATCAAGTTTGTTTTCACTTTCCAGCTTCACTTTATACTTTAACAGCTCATCGAGTGATTTCATGATTTCTTTTCTTCTCTAAAGGGAGGCCTTAGAAGGGGAAGCACTTCTACAGTCTCACTCCGCACAGCCACAGTCCTTATCAGAAACACCTGTTTTCTGCAGGGTCCTCAATGTGGGTGCACACTCTGATCCAGTGCACCACACTGACACGAATCTCGAGGAGCAGACTTCAAGTAAGCATATTTGTACCAAAAACACTAGACAAAAAGAAAATCTCAAATTAATAGAAGGAGTAATGTCTCACCGGTAGCAGATATGTTAATAAATTATTCAAACTGCATACACTGACATCATAATGAATAGAAAGGCCATTCAAAGGAATCTCATAGAGAAAAGCTGGTATTTTCATAGAGATTGAGAGCAAAACAAGACAACAACAACAAAAAGATCCTACCCACGGTTTCCTAACCCAGTCAAAAGACCCTGTTGTGGCTCAAACTCCCGGATTTCCATAAGCAGAGAGCGTGGAGAACAACAGAAAGTCCTGAGGTGAGGGGAAAAGAGACGCACAGGACAAAAACGTTACCCAACATTTCCAAGTAACCACGCTGTCACACGGGCCATGTGACGCGAGAACATTTACATCTACATTTCTATTTCTGTTTAAAAGTAAAAAGATCAGAGATTTGAATCTGGAAAGGCAAAATCTCCTGCAGGTTTAGAAAGCATCTAGAAAACCTGGCAGCCAAGAGCACTGTTCACCGCCGCCATCTGCCTTCTGGCACACACAGGAAACTTTTCTAACACAACATTTTCTTACATCAGAAAACCCACTAATTACTTTTGTTGCAATAAGAAAAATAACCTTTGCTCGAGAGGCGGGCCGCCAGCATGCTGCTCCCTCGCTGCTGGCCGCACCTGACATGCAGCCGACCTCAGAGCTTCCTCTCTCCCTGCTGAGGCTATGCCAGGTTCCCAGCTGTGCGGCTGGGTCTGGCTGACTCACACCCCAGGAGGACATCGGTTCAGACCAGGAAACTGGAATCCAGGCCCAGGTCCTTGTCTTAAGGGCTCCAAACTAAATCAGCTCTAGATTTCCCCTAAAATTCCTAAAGTCTCTGAGTCCAAATCATTTTTCCCCCACAAGCTGTATTTTCCAAGAAATAAATGGTTGCAAATGGAACTCCAGATGTCACAGATAAGCCTCAAATAACTCCTGATACGCTGTCCTCGACCTACTGATTAAGATACTTCAGATCAGTGGCAACTCAGGAAATGGAAGCTGAACTAAAATTGCCTGCTAATACTCTCTAAGTCATCAGCGCACAGCTCCATGAGGAAATCCAACAGAACTGCTGAGTCCCTACTGAGCGCCCAGCCCTACTGTGCGCACCACAGTCAGTGTGGCAACACACACCAAGGTCAGCGGCGCTCACCAAGGAGGAGCCACAACTCTGCCCGCTGCAGCCCCCATGGCGCCTCTGCAGAGGGGAGAGGACCCAGCCGCCAGGGCTGCTGCTCAACTGTTCCCCGAGCGGAGGCCCGCAGTGGCTCGCGTGCTGCACCCGGTACTGTGGGTGCCGGCGGAGGATGGGTCTAGCTGCATGGCACTGTCACGCGACGCTGTCCCTCCTCTCAAGGACAGGCAGCTCTGGACTGCCATCAGAATACACAGCAGCAATACCTCGCTTGTTGGACTCTGTTTGTTCCAGATTCATGGGCTGAACACACTGCCTAAGACTACAGTGGACTCGGTATCGCTAGCTTCATTTGGAGCCATGGTTCTTTTTCACAAAGAAAAGCGCAGTGACAGTGCCCTTGGACTGGAGCTCACCCTGTGTTGGGCAGAGACGCCACGAGCCTCACTCTCGGCCCACAGGGCCTGTCACGTCGGATCCTGGGTTCGACTGTCGAGCAAAGTCACAAACGCCGAGCGGATGTTCCGGTCCAGGAGGGGGAGTGCGGCCTGGACTGTTCTGCAGCCAAGGCGGCGCTGTGCTGGGAGCTGAATGCTGCCCCACTGCTCTGGTCGGAGGACGGGGAAGCCAGGGCCGACGTGCCCAGCACCCACCTGGTGGAGAGCACCTGCACTCCTCCCAGCCCCGCCCGCCACAGGTCCAGCCAGAAGAGGGAAGTCAGAAGCGCCCTCCTCTCTCTCTGCACCCTGCAGCAGAGGACAGCACGGAGCTCCACTGCTGCTTCCCCTCTCAGGGTGAAATCGGGGGCCTCCCCAAGGTGCCCGCCCTTGGGCGGGGCTGCACACAGCAAGGGATGAGGGATAGGGGTCAAAGGTCTCCAGAGGGACACGAAGACTTCCTATCTCCTAGCAGAAACAAAGTCGGCCAGAAACACAAAGGCTGGATTTTTCAAGTAAGGTTGAAGTTTCTGAAATGTCTACATTTAAGGGGCTCTTCCTCCCATCAGCCACGGGCCATGTCTCATCTGATAATGTTATTAGAAAATGGAACACGAGAAACCTGAACCAGAAACAATCCGAATGTAAGAGGGAGGAGGATGACTCAACTCACAAGACAGTTCTGACAATTCTTTGTAAATGCTTTTGGGTTAGGAGCCTAGAAACATTTTCCAAACCCAGGCACAGAGGCACAGGGCTGTAAACCCAGCACTCAGAAGGCTGAGGCAAGAACACCAGGCAGACTGGGCTGGAGGGAGTGCCTGATGTCCCTGAATAGCATGGGCAGTGTGGCACAAGGCGCCACGTGCAGATCTCAGCAGGACCGCGCCAACAGCGCCCGCTGGTTTTCGCGCCACTGTGATGGAAGGGTGGCTTTCAGGCTGGAGATCACTCTGGGCAGGTCCCAACCTGCTTCCCCCACAGCCACTTCTGCCCTCAGCAGCGCGAGGTGCGATCTCAGATACTCTTGAATTCCTTCCTGTCAAAGCTGACTTGAAGTTGAGGAAGTCACTCCCAAAACTGACCAGAAGCTCTGAGAGTGACCATTTCTCATGGATCCACATCGCACTCAACACTACTGTCATCAGACTGTCTAGAACCCCACGAAGCTGTGATTTCACACAGGTGATGACAGACACACTGCGGGCAGGCAAGTCATGTGAGAAATGAGGATGAATCCAGAAGGGAAACAATTCAGCAAGAGAGGAGAAGGCTTCCCTAAAGAAGAGAAACTCCCCAACCAGAGACAGCGTGGCCCACGCGCTGGAGAGCCTGGGGTGCAGCCCGACGCCCCCAAAGCCCCTCTCCTTCCCTGTCCACTAACTGAGGGAAATTCAGCTAAAGAAACCGGATTTCCCCTGGCTACAGAAAGGGACTGACCTTGACAATCATAAATGAAAAGCAATTATTTGCAAACTTGCTAAACTAGGTGGACTGCAATAAAAACAACTGGTTGCTTTTCATTAAGACAGTTGAATGCAGGCTGTCTTTGGAAAGCTTTAATTTATTAATAATTTATTTCCCAAATGTATAAACACGGTGCATCTTTCCGAAGTTCTGTCCCAGCCAGCACGCAGTGGCACCAGGCCACGCACAAGCACATGCCCTGTCTGCCCTCCTTTCTGTGTTTCCCTCTTGATTACAAAAAGCAAAACAAAAGGGATCCAAGTGCTCGGTTCACAGGGGCCAGAAGACTTCCTCAGCTCATGCCTGGTCTTCCCAAGGGCTCCGGATGTGGGGAGCTGCACCCCAAGTTCAACGTCAGCACCAGGCAGGGGTCAGGCAGGGGTGAGGGAGGCTTCCGGGTGGTCAGATGGGAGCAGAGCGCTCCGGTGCGCTGCACAAAGTGTAGCTCTAGATGCCAGCGCTGGACTGAACACTTTGAAGAGCCAGGAGGAGGACCTGGACAGCTGTCGACACAGAGAGATGCGGAGTGTTGAGACCCAACGCGCTGGGCCCGTGCAGCCTCACACGATGCACGTGGGCCCTGAGACACTCGGATACCCATTCTTAGGTACCGCGTTTGTTTTTATCCATCAGTTACACATAAATTTTAAAAAATTAAATCAAGACATCTGCATTGCCGAAGATGTGAGTAACACAGGAAAGACCAAAGCTTCTATCTACAGGATGCGGATGCCCTGGCACAGCAGGATGCCTGGGATCCCAGGGAGGTGCTGAGGAAAGACACCCTCTTTTCTACAGCAGCCACTGCCGTCTGGGCCTGGCCACCAAAGACCAAAACCTCCCTGGAGAGCTCAACCCAAGGGGCTCGCTTTGAGGATGGACACCACCTAAATCTCCTCTGAAAGCCTGGGACTTCTGACGGTTCACCTGTCGCCGCCAGCCCTGAAATACACACCCAGCCTCCTGCCCCACTTCCACGGGCTTCGTCTTCTGAATTTGGACTTCTGCCTTGCTTCAGAGCATCAGCAGGATGCAGTGTACAGTGCAGACGCATTTCAGGTGGCTCGGGTGATGTGTGCTGGATCATTTTTCATGGTTTCCTACCAAAGGAATCACTGCTAGTGAAGACTGAACATGCTTTAAATGCCTCCTGCCAAGCAGCTCCAAGCCAAGTATGTTGCTGACACAGCGACACTGTGGTTGGGGGAGGCTGTGGGAAACGTCAAGTTTATGGTCCTGGGGGTGATTGGTGGATGGTTTTGTGGTGTGCATGGTGTTTTGTTCTGTTTTGTTTTGTGTGTGCTTTTTCTTTTCTCTTTTCAGCCTCTGACAGCAGCAGAGCTCTGCAAACTTTCTGGCGACCTCCCAGAAAAACAGAAGGAAGCTGTACCCTGTCCTTCCCCTGGGACCCAAGGAAACACACAGCCTCCAGGCTTCTTTCAATTTGGACTTTCAGATTGCTGAGCCAGTGAGAAGGGGTCCTGGCTGTCACGGACGTCACGGGGTCGGGGTCACCTGCTGCTGAGGGTTCTCATGCCAGTTGTTGACATAATAAGCACCCCTCACACTGTAATTACAATTCACAGTGTGCAAACCATGCAATCTGCTTTAAGGCAGACTGTCTGCAAATCAGCCCTGAAATTCTGTGAGTGATAGGGCAGGAAAATGCGGCAGGCGAAGGTGTGTCTGGGAGAGCAGCGGCCCTGGGGAGAGCAGCGGCTCTGCCGGAATACAAAGCGGGCTCCCTGGCCCTTACTCGGGAGGTGGCGCCGTCTCCAGGGTGCCTGCGCTTGTGACTTCTGATGAGGAGGCCGCAGAAACACAGCGCAGTCTGCTCCCTGGCAGTGTTTTCACCGTGGTGACTGCGGTGCTGTCCTCCGCAGGGCCCCGCGCTGCTCCGCAAGACGTCTCGCCAGCGAGCAGGGCTGTTGAGCGGTGAGAGGACGGAACTTCCACGGGCCCACCCTCCCGCTTCACCCTCGGCAGTGCTAGCCGTGTTCCAGCAGAGTCTAACGGAAGCTGTTTTGGGCTGCCATTTACAGGGTCCTTGTAGTTTGCTAACTACAGACCTGGGTAAGCTGTATTTTCACCCTCAGAACATGCAAGGTCATTTAAAAACAGAGCCCGTTTAAAATAATATGACAATTCAGGGAGCTGTTTAAAAAGTGCTAACACATAATTATGGCCTACAGTTTTCTCCAAAAACAACAGTGGAAATTAGTTCCCATTCTACTCAGAGAACCGCTGTGAACCTCGGTGGGCTAACCTTTGCACGAACTGCCCCAGCGCTCTGGGAGCTGCAATCTTATTCTCAGCACCACAAATGACGCCAGACGGGCCACGTGAAAGGCAGCCTTGCCCGGGGCTCTTGTGTTTACTCGGCCTTGCTCAAATGCCACACTTGACCTTTGGGAACACCACGCCGTGAAGGCCACCACCACCGGCCACAGCAGCACGGCCCACGGAAACAAAAGCATGCCAAACGTGCAAACACAGCGATAGACCGAAGAAGCTAACAGTGTCTACCCTCACCTTAGCGGAGGATGTGCCTGAATTACAAATGCCATCAGAGAGGTCCGACTGGCCAGCAATTCTTCACTGCTCATGTTTAGGTGCTAGTCAGTGGGAGATACCAAGACCACCACCACCACCAAACAACAACAAAAGAACAGGGATTATTTAGATAACAGTTATTCTAACACAGGGAATAGATACATCTTCCACTGCTCTTGCAAAAAGACCAGTAGACCAGTTTCTCTCGGCCAACTTTTCGTTCTTTGGCTTCAGGGTTTTGTCTTCCCGAGTACAGACACTGAAGCAATTTCTCTGTCTGTCTCTCTGTCTCTCTGTACTGGGAATTGAACCCAGGGCCTTCACATTGAGCAATATCCTCAGGCCTTTTCTGTTTTTCATTCTGAGACAAGGTCTTGCTCATTCACTAAATTGTCCAGGCGGGGCTCCAACTTGAGATCCTCCTGCATCAGGAGCCCAAAGCTGGGGGATTCAGGTGTGCGGCGCCATGCCTGGCTAATTTTAGTCTCTTGTTTGAGCACTTCTGGTCCTCACCTGGCTCCCTGCCTTCCCCATTCTCCCAGTCCTGCAAACACAGGGGTCGGCATCTGCCGGTTCACCATGAGCTGCAGCATGAAGCTCCCCCAGCCTCCGACCTGGCTCCAGTCTGGGTACAGTGACTTGCGCCAGCTTCTCCCCCTTCACTGTCAATGGCTGCTCCTGTGCTTGGGCCAAGTAGCCAGGGTCATGTGGAACTGGGGGCCACCTTGGTTTCTGCAGCTGGCCTAAAACAAAACCCTGGGCTGGAACCGGAGCTGCTGCCCGAGCCCTGCAGCCTGGGGACACCACCCTCTGGGCTGGCCAGGCACCTGCTCATGCCCTGTCCTTGTGCTGCCCAGCTGGGGACACCAACCCTCTCTCATTTAGGTCTCCACGTTGCGTGCAGTTCCACTGAGCCTCTCAGCAACCTTTCTCCTCAGTCCACTGGGCACCTGCTCTGGCTGGTCCGATCTTCTCAGAGTCCTCCAACTGGCTCAACCTCAGAAGACAATGCTCAGCTAATAATTTCAGGTCTTGGTCCTTCACACAGCTCGCTTTCCAGCATACAAACCCCGTCTTCCAGTTCCCTCCTTTCCCTTGGAAGGAAGAAAACTGGGCTTGTTGTAAAGGCTTGTGGAGAATATGAGTGAGTGAAAAATGCAGGAAAAACTCTGTCCAGTGCTGATGGAGCTAGCAGGTGACTGGTCAACTTAAACACCTAAATAAAGAAGGTATTTTCAAATGAAACATACACACCTTACGTATTTTAGCTTCAGGCACATACATGTACAATCCTTGGCCAATATTTTTATGAAGAGACAAGACCCAACTTTAAGCACGAAAGACAGATAAAGGGAACAGCAAGACAGATCTTTTGCAAATGAGAAGAGGAACAAGAGGAAGGAGGGAGGGAGGCAGGGGTGTGTCATGTACGTGTACCAACTCCTCATGATGAATGGAATCGTGGTGCATTGCAAACACGGACTAATAAAAAAACCAAGCAAAAAGAATGAGTCTGTTAACTGAAGTTCTGCACCTTTCTTACATAAACCACCCTGCAATCCATTACATAGGATTTTCAGTTTCATTTGTTTAAAACAGAGGGTGAATTTGAAGATACCTCTAAAATAGTCTAGACATAGAACTCCTTTATATTTTCACAGATTTCTCTGATCTTGTAGAGCTGTCTCATCCATGCCCCATCTGATAGGAACTTACGACTCATCTTTCCTGAGTCTTTCCAAAGCATTGGATTTGTTTCACAGAAGTAAAACTTTCTTCTTCATTTTGAACTTGAATGCCATTACTTTATGCCAGTCTAATTAAGTTAAATAATAGCAATACAAATAAAACCAATATAAGCAGGTCTGGGAATGAGTAACTGGCTTTTGGTAAGCACACATCCGGGAAGAACCCACCGTGCAGGGTGTGTTGAGCACCCAACCTTCTGCTGGCATCGGTGTGCTTCAGGTGGGTAAATCCTTAGCCCTGCACGCCAGCCAGTGCGGCCTTCTGCGCTGAGGGGTGGTCAGAGACAGCGGGGCTACCGAGAGAGCTCAGCAGGGATCTACAGAGGGTGCATGATGTTTGGAGCTGGGACTCAAAGCAGAAAAGACATCTTCCTCAGCATCCTGGCATAACCCTAATTGCTAATCATATCAAACAAAAATATAAAATAATTAGAAGAGCTTTTCATTGGAGTTAGTGTATTTAAAATGGTGAACTAGGTTGACACTTTTATCTACCGGCTATCGAAGAGTTATTTAAGTTGAGCCAAATATATTTAAAGAGCAAGAAAAAGGGCCGGGATTTAGCTCAGTGGTGCCACGCCTGCCTTGCAAGTGCAGGGTTCTGAGTTCAATCCCCGGTACAAAAAAATAAAATAAATAAAAATAAAGAGCAAAAACAAGAGTTAGCTTAACTCCCAATAGTTATTTTCAAATTCTAAACTGCCTTTTTATTTTTCGTTATAATATCAGATTATTTGTTTTCATTTGGATTTGTGATTGGTAAAAGATTTTTTTAATACTGCATTCACTGTAAAATTAATTCCCATTTTAACACTGGTTAGTTTCACAATCACATAAATCATACTGTCTTAATTTTTCAGGATTTTCAGGTTTATATACCAGTTTAAAGGGATCAATCCATTAACAGCAAAAGTAAATTACTTATTATCAGTTTATTATTAGCAACAAAATAAATGCATTGTAAAACTGTGCATCTCCTGCGATAAAGATGGCCAGGGGAGGACCCCAACTTTACTGACTACCTAAAAATGACCACGGGGCTGGTGTAATCCAAAGGACTTCCATACACAGAACTTTGCTGGCAACTTCCGCAGAGTAAATACTGTCATCCCATTTCAGGGTGAGGAAACCGAGACAATCAGAACAGGAAAGTCCGGAGCTCTAACAGACTCGGAGCTTAGGTGTGCCCACCCCAGCAAGTCTCCCTCTGTGCTTGCCTACAAATGTGTGTGTGTGTGTACTTATTTGTGTAAAGTACACCAGAGATCACAGATGCTGCTTTCTGGTGAATTTATTTGTATAGATGTGTGTCTGTGCAGACATGCGCGCGCGCGCGCGCACACACACACACACACACAGTTAAATAAATTACACATGCAAAAGAAAAGTGAGCCGGGGCTGTTATTAAAAGTCGCCTTTGAAGCAAGGAGCGATGATGTGTGAAAGACATCCACAAAAGTTTATTTAAACAAAGAACAAGCACAGAGAGGGCTAGAACAAAAGTGAAAATACGGGAGCAAGGCTCCCGGGCCTCCTCTGTATATACGGTTTCTTGTACATGGCAGAGACGGACAAAAAGAGACATCTGGAACTTTTTGACTATCCAAAAGTTAAATAAGTGTAAGGAAGATGCAGTTCAGATGAACCGGATCCACACTGATTTTCAGTAAGAATTCTATGGTAAATGCAACAATATTATCTTATAAAAGGTCTTTAATATTAAACATAATTTCTTACCTAGAAGAAAAAAATTTCAAGCTAAGATTTGAAAAAATATTTTTGTAGTATCATTTTCAAAGGCATGTTATTAAGGCAAAAGATTTGACTTGGCTGCAGAAGGCAGATCAAGAGCCGGTTCCCTCGCAGTGCTCGGCCAAGGCTTCCGTCCCAGCAGGCAGATAACAGGCTCCTCTGCCTGTGGAAATTGCTGTCTGGCCATCTTAATTAAAGTGAAAAAGTCAGCCACTCACAGTGAAATCACATTCATGCCACACACTACCCCGTCATACGGCACTGGAGTGGTACTAGTCAAAATAAACACTTCCTTTCCAGTAAGACAAAAAGCAACACTTAAGCACCCTTGGGAGGGAAAGCAGAAAGAGTGGAGAAAAAGTTGTAAAGGACAAAGGTGGAGTTGTTCCTCTATTCTGAAGCTAAAAATAACTTTGTCTGCTTGCGTTTCAACAGACATTATGATAAACCCTGACTGAGACTCCTTGCTCACAGAAGGCAACTTCGCCTCTGCATATAAATGGAAGCACATTTCTAGCACTTATATTATTACAAATATTTAGAACGGCCTCCAGAAGCTTTTAGAAATGTACTCTTTGTCTTGTTTCCAAAGAAGCAATCCAATTAAAATGATTATTTTTAGCATTGAGGACTAGGACAAGAACTGTCCCTTGTACTCAGCATCTTACAAACACTACAGAGAAACATCTAGGGGAAATAGATTTGAAAACTTCAGTATGCTTTCTGTGTTCTTGTATTGACCAAGTATAATTTAAAAGTATTTTCCAGGGGAAATATTTTTCTAGTAGAGTCTATTCATGATGTGCCCATGTCTCCTAGGCTTTCTTCCTTCATCTGGTTCACGGGTGCATCTTGTACACTCAAACTGCTCAACAGGAGCTGGAGAACAGGACTCATTCTTCATACATTCCTTCCATCTCCCCACTTACAACTCCTCCATCCAACAGCAAATGCCCGTGCCAAGCACACGGAAGACACTTACCGTACTGGCTCCATTAATTTTCTTACAGAATTATCTCATTGTTTGCCCTCACTACAACATTTGGTTATAAACCTTTTGATTTATAGAACTATTTCCTTCTGAAAAGAATTTACTAGTTCATCACATTCTTATGTTTTAAATTTTTCCTCCCTTAATTCCATAAATTTAATTCTTGTGGCCACTTTTTAACCAACAGATTTTTATTAAGCACCTTTTATAAATTGTTTTTGAATGGTTTATATTATGATCCTAGTGAAATTATAAAGTAATAACTTACTGTTTGAATCTTGCAGGATGTATGTCATATAAAAGATGAATGCTTCTCCTGAAGATATCTGAATGAAGCACCAGATGATTACCTACTTTTCTCATACATCGCAGATAAATAATTAACGGGAGGTATACACAGATCAGTTGCATACTTAAGAGTAGGAATCAATTAAAACAAAATTGGATGCACACTCTTCCAATAATATATCACCTCAGGGACCATGAAATGCTACCCTCTGTTTGTAAAATCACTGAGGTCAGGGTAGAGCCTTAATGCTATTTCTCCATGAGTGCTTATAAGTGGGTTTTGTGCATGGAATTGGGAGGGGCTAACTGGCAATTTTCATTTATTAATATTTGTATAATCAGATGCTTTAAACATTAGTGCCTACAAATGACCATTCACACCCAAGTGTTTGCTCCTTACCCTGGGATAGACATGAAATCCCTTCATTAATCGCTTCAGAGCTTCCCAACACAAGCTGGGACAGGCAGCAGCCCTATGCCTGGCCCAGAACACACAGCTGGAGGAAGATGCCACCGTGAGGGAAACATGAAGCATATGGCTGAGGGGCTTCTTCTAGTTCATCTGGGGAGCAGTCACGTCTGGGCATCCAGATAGCTCAACACCCCCGCCACCTGCATGTGGCTGTGTTTTAGTGCCACAGAGCTGACCTATGTTCCAAGAACTCTGGGTATAAGGTTTTCCAAAACCACCTCACCCAAGCCTTTTAGTATGAGCACTGCCTTGCAGCACTGTGCACACGGATGCCCGCAGTACTGACCGTGTTGCACATGTGACTCTGTTGACCCAAAGCTGTGGTTAACTGGATGCAGGCTTGCCCCCCGCCCAAGGCTCGGTCAGGCCTGCCCTCTTCCCTACACTTGGCTTGGTAAATGCAGGGGGAACAGATTGCTCTCACTCCACACACATCCAACAAATACCTGGAACGCCTAAAGAGGAGAGTTCATCCACCAGGGGCTCAGAAATAATGATGAAAGACAGCATTCCCACAGAAGCCTGAAAGTTCAACACCAGGAAACACACACAAAGCAGGTCATGAGGCGCCACACTCTCCCAGTGGTCTCAAGCTCTTCTCAGGGTCGCCTTGGCAGCAGAGCCAGGCGATGAGTCCCCTCCCATCTACAGTCACTGTGACGTCACCACGACTGCGAGACCCAGTGATGGCGGAAACTCGATTCCGAGCCCCGTGTTTGTGGGCAGCAGGTCCTCTAGTGAGGTCCCAGGGGTGACAGGTGAGGACCAGGCTGAGGGCGTCCTCCTGCCTCCTTTAGCCAAGATCAACTCTCCCCACCCACCAAGGATGGCCCCAAGAACAAGTTCGCCACTCTGCAATGGACGTCAGGTGGACAGTGTCACGCCTGTCACAGGTCTTCCTGTCATGAACAAGAACCCAGAGGCACTTCTCTGGTGGTCCTAGAGGTAGACAGGCCTTGAGCCCTGATGCGTGTGTCATGTGTGCCCCAACACAGACCTAGGGTGGGCGCCCATATCTTGGGCCACTCCCTGAGTTGGGGGAGGATACTCAGACAGGGAAGTGCACACTTCGCCCAGTGTCCACTCAACAACTGGCCACAGGAGGAGTCGAGTTGTAGGTGGGCATGAGGTGTGTTGTGACGCTTCCCACGGTGGCCCTGGAACCTAACCAAGCTCCTGGAAGACAAGGGTGCTGCTTACTGAACAAAGCTCTTCCCAGCACCCAAAAGCATCCACCCACTGGATGGAGGATGTTGGATGGACAAAGAGACGATGTATCAACACTATGCACTCCTTACATTTACAAAACGTAAACATTTTGGTTAAATATCACCATTTACAGACAAAGGATTCCTGAGCTTTCAAGACACTAGCTTATAAAACAGTCATGAAAAGGGCTTAGCTAATAAAATAAAATCACTGGTCTACTAATATACTGTGTCTACTAATGCAGACCAACAGATGGATCTGTGAGCTAACTCATGGAAAGAGCCCAGCACATGGTATCTCAGAGTACGCGCTTGATACAGGAACAATACACTTCTGATTATGGTGATTCATATGGGAAATGAGGCTCGTGATTTATAACTGTCCACGAGGATCAGCCATCCCATGTTCCAAAGAGATACAGGGACGAGGACACAGAGACAGTTGCTTCTAGGCTTCTCTGAGTCAGAATCTGAGAGGCCCTTGCTGTCTCATCCTCTCCTCTCCAGAAGAGGAGACTGGTGCCCCACAGAGGTTCAGGAAGCTGATCTGAAACCACGCAACCAGTGGAAGCCACCTGACTTCACTTGATCTTAGCCAACAGGCCGAGAAGCGACGGAAGCCAAGGGACTCAACAGTGATTCTGTGATCAATAACAGATTCAGAGATCAATAATACCTAGCACCATTCAAATTGTATATTCCCTCCAGAGTTAGTTTCATTAATTTGTCTTCCAAGATACTTCTTAGAAGTTGTCAAATTTATTTTTAAAAAGATTTTTGTAATATGCTTTCTATATCCTTTTAAATTCTGTAAAATCTGTGGTAATGTTTCCTAGATCTCGATATTGTAATTTTAAAAATCGACAATAGGAGGAAAAGGTCTAAAGGAGCAGGGGAAGTGGGAGGGGTAGGAGAAAGGAAAGAAGGGAATGGAATTAGTATGAGAAAAGTAAAAAAATGGAAACAAAGTCTTTGCAAATAGGGAAGGGTGGAGGGGTGAAGGGAAGGCAGGAGAAGGGGAAAAATAAGAACCAAGATGCATCATGTAAAGGTACAAGATCCTAATGATGAATGTAGCTGTGTTTTACACCTAAAATGTACCAATAAACTTAATGGGGGAAAACCCAAAACCAAAACAAACAAACAAAAATAATACCTAGCACCTCACCTCTCATACTATCATAATAAATGACGCAGCAAAAGTCTTATTTTAAATAAGTATTTGGCAAAAAGGTTCTGTATAAGATAACATTACTCTTTCCAAATAATACGGGTCAAGAGATCTACTATTAAGGCCATCACTAAAACAATAATCATTCCTACAAAGATATCCACGTCCTTCTGACCTCTGAGACCCCGGGGACATCTACACTAGGAAAGAAGTTCTAGTCCTCTTCTCAAACGGCACTGTTATTAGATCTTCACATCAGGAGGACTATATTTAAATACCAAGAGGTTTACGATTTACACTTCCAAAATAAAATAGTTCCCTTCCAAAGGCAAGCCTGTCTTCCAGTTGTGGACACATAACACTGCCACTAGGAACAGCAATTTTTAATTGGCTATAGCAGATTTAGTTATTTTGTGTCTTTGGGGTACACCTTTGGTTCATAGGACTTCACTCTGTTTATGGGGTTCATACATAGGTCAGGTGAACTTCACCTGGAGCTCCTCACGTGGTTTGAGGATTGGCCAGGGACTGAGCAGTTTACAGGTCACCCGGGATTCCTGTCTTGGAGTCTTGCCAGGAACTCCAAGCATTTAAATGCCGAGTAAACTTATATCACAGAGTGACTACAGGTTTTTAGGAACTCTTCCTATTCCTTATTTTTGCTATTTTAAATGACAACTATGAAGTAGAAACATGGAGAAAAGAGTCTGAGAATCCAAAGTTTAAGAAAACAAAAAAGAAATTAAAACCTAAACATCTTGATATTTATAGACTACTTTAGCTTACACAGGGATTTCACATACATTAACTTATTTCAATACTAACCTTTGATCTTCAAAGAACATGGATCAATATTCATCTTAATAGTAGCTCAGACTCTTCACCTTTCTAATTATATGTTTTGTAACTGAAATATTTGTAAGAAAGAATAGTCAATTATGAATAGCATTTATTTTGTAAACAAAGTGTTAACCGAAGCTAACTTTATAGCATTTTTCCCTGAAGAACAAAAGCTTGCCCCATAATAAATGGAAAATATTTTGGTGCCTACAGTTAGGACTTTGAACTTCGAAAATTTTACTTTATATTTATGGAAATGTTTTCAGGGGACATTATAATGAAGTCTTACTGTGTATAATATAGTTAAAGATCTAACACGACAAATGGATACTTACGAAGCAAAAACTACATGCCTCAATTTAATTCTGTATACATAGTTTATTAGATTGCAGCATGGTATTGTAACTTTAGTTAAGAAAAAGCCATCTAATGCTGAAATTCCATTTTTGCTTGCATTTTTGACTCAAATCTTTCTAAACATAATGTGTACTTGTAGGAGAACATTTAGTCAAATTTATTTCAATCTACTAAAATTATTTAATGAAGAAAACAATGGTCAAATACATAACGCATCTCAGACAATAGACTAGCAGCAATTCGTATCTCAGTCCACCCACAAGTGACAACTTAAATCCAGACAGGTAGACATAAATTTTAAGATTATTCCCTGAGGTCTACTGGGCACATGTAGAAAATACACTTATGGAAAGCAAAACAGAACGACACTTAGGAGGAAGGGGATGGTACTCTTTTGTTTGAGGGAGAATTCAAGGCTTGGGCCGACAGCCAGTATCCAGGAATAATCTAGGGCTTTAAACAATCAATGATGAAAATCACTAAAAGCCTGCCACAGTACGTGAATGCCACTTCCAAGTGACTGAACCCCCCCTCGGAGAATTTCCAGCCCCCGTTCAGGTGGCCACCGGGCCTCGACCTGTGCACCGTACGTCCGTGTGGGCACTGGCTCCGGCACTGCCGGGAACAGCTTCGCTCGCCCTCTCTCACCTACCCTGGCAGAGCCGGGCCCCTGGCTGTGCAGAAAGCCACAGTGTGGGGAGGAAAAGCCTACAAAAGAATGAAAACAGAAAGTGTCTAAGGCCTTGGCAGAAGGACACTAAATAAAATAGAGAGCGGTGACTCATTTTGGCAGTGAATCCACCTCAACCCCTTCAAAGCCTTTGGCAAGAGTCCTCGGAGGAGACCCCAGCCTTTTGCCAAGCCACAAAACACCACAATTATTATCACAGCAGTCATCAACAAAACAGATTTTGTAAACTGACTTGTTGGCACATAGATTAAAGAAGCTATAAAAAGGAATCACAGCTGTTTGGGTTGTCCTATGCGAGAGAGCGACTATATAGAAAGTGCACTTCGGATCCCCATACGTGTTTGGGCAGTCAGGAGCCAAACACCACGCCATGTACTGATCGTGTGTGTGCACTCTGCAGAAAGGGCAAAATTCGAAACACATCACTGCCTAAATCTTAAACACAGACAGCCCTTTCAAATTAAAATACTGTACTTGCTTTGAAAGGACTAATAGAAAAATTTCCTCAAGAAAAGATTCTGTAATTCACTCACTAAAATAAGGACTATGGAAAAATGAATAAAGTTTCTCTCAAAATACTGAAAAGTTTCTTTTGCTTTTTACATAAGCAAAAATGTTGATGAATTCTTTGGGAATCTGCACAAATACGCCTTGCTCTACCTACATAAACATTACCTGCTGGCATTTTATGCTCTAAAATTTAGAATTACCTCACATGCTCCAGGCAACTTGAAAAATGCTACTTGTTACACACTCATGGGCATAGTCTGTTATGAATAAAGTAAAGACTGCATATTTTGAACGGTTTAATTCTTTTACCTTTGCTATGACATTATTCACCTGAATAAGTAATAAGTCATCAATGCATATTTAATCAAAACAAAATAAAAACTGACAAGTGAATAAGTGCTGCTTATACAGTCCTAATTTGGAGCTTAAAATGTACTCTGATTTATTGTAAAGAGGCCTGCCCCTTGACTTTTAATTTAAAAAGAAAGGTTTTACTTGGATTGTTTATCACTATCTTACAGTAAGATGTTTAAGAATTATCAAAAAGGCTTTTCATGGAACTGTTTTCTTTCTGTAATGTCACACAACGTTACAGATAGCCTATGAATATGTATTAAGAGATCTGCTTTGCAGCTTCCAGATCCCAACTGGCCCAGACAGTCTCTCAGTGCCTCACAGCTCTTAAGTGTCTGGCACTGAAGCTTCCTAACGGGCACTGATCTTTTACACTGGAGGACGCAGAGCTCAGATTTCAGCACTGTCGATAACACTGGGTTTCACTTATTGAAGGACTGGGCCTTGGTTAACAATAGCTTCCTATGTGAGAGAAGACTGGAATTGAACACACAAGAAGCGCAGACAGATGCAAACATGGTGGACTAAACACCAAGAGAAAATCCAGCCGGCAGGGACTGAAGAGTCAGCCTCCTTGGACAGCTTCTGTGATCGAGCGCCGCAGAACAAATGGGCCATGTGAGGGCTCACGACTGAGCAGATCCCTCCTCTGTGGACTTCCCAAAGCTCCAGGTGAGCCTGAGGACTAGGACAGTGTCACTCACCAGTCCCACTCCGTACTGACATACAAGCAAAACAAAGCACCACCACCATGATAACTAGCTTTGTTGAATAACTATTAGTGCGTTAAATAAACTGCTATATCAATTAAAAACTATCTTTAGAACTCTAGCGCACCACGGATATTAAACAGAAGCCCTGTCACCAACATTTCAGCAAGCTTTAGAAATGTATTTGCTATTAGATCATTCCTCAAAATACCACAAACCCTACAGTTTTTCAACTCAGTTTCATATTACTTGCTTATATCATTAACCCAACTGCATAGCAAAACTGTATGAGGTTTAAATAAAATTCTTTCTCTCAGGTTGTGTGTTTCATGTTCAAACTCCTTTCCCTTGTTACCATATCTCCGGCTTCCTCTGTCTACCTTGGAATCCGAGCACATGATGTAGCCAGCCCAATGGACTGCGTGCCAGCAGAAGTAGCTGCTGCACCTATCCAAGAATTCAGAAAGCATCCAAGCTCACACAGTATCTCCTGTGTAGCCTGGAGATCCCTATTGAGCTTGTGCCAAGTGTCTGAAAAGTTGGACCCTGCATCCGGTATTTACACTAAGCTAAAATTCTAATCAGCACTAACAGCAGTATGTTTTAATTCACCCTTATGATTTTATTCAATCTGCTAAGTAGCACAACTGCCAGAAAGCAATTGCTATAAACTTAAGTAAACAAATGCAAAACTAAAATAAATCTTAAACCTGTTGTATATAAAGTTTGTGCCACTGCAGGCGAGCAGTACAAAAAGGCACAGCCCAAAGTCTCGGTTCATGCTTTTGGATCTCATTTAGTGAGCTCTCTGGAAGGACTGCCTTAACCGGTCCCCCACCCCCTTCCCCGAGAATTATTTGGTGCATATCAGACAAGGTAGAGGAAATGGTCGTGTTATTTTACAGTGGTTTTTCACCTCACGTATTCCCCTGACTTGCCTCTGCCAAGCATGAGGAATAGGAGCACCCGGTGACTACTCGAATCTCTGGATGATACTGTAGCCACTTGTGCCAAGGAGCTGGTGCCAAGTCTCGCATCCCCCCCGCCTTCCTTCCTGGGTGGCAGTTGTGTGGGGAGGGCCTAGCACTTGGGGACGGTGACGGACACATTCTGGGACGCTGGTCACCATTTTGAACCTGTGCAGTGTGCTCAGACCTTGGCAGCCATCTTACAGCTTGGCAACCATTTTGAGAATTTGTTTGGCAAGCTCTCAAAATTCACTGACACTGTTTAAATAGAAGGCTGGTTAAAAATAGTCTGCACTAAACAATACAATGTGATATCAGGTAAAATACCCCCCCCCTCCCAATCTTGCCAAGGAAAGAATTTACAACATCTTCACTGAAGTAATGACATCCAGTTTGCTTACCTGAAATACACCACGTGAAAGCAGCTTAAAATCTGGCTTAACTCTTTAGCAGACGAGCTTTTAACAAACAATATTGGAGGGGTGCCCGTGGATAGGTAAGAGAGGTGGAAAGGCAGAAAGAGATGGCCAAAACCAGGCACGATTCCTATCAAAACATTCCTGAGCCTGTTCAAATTCAAGATAGGGAGCAGAAAGCAGTGGGGCTGTCCACATATTCCATGGGGTACGGTTCTAGAAAAGGGTCACAGAATTTCAGACACTGGGTCCCACCTCCTGTTCTGTGAGCTCACGGAAGGAAGCTCTCTCAGAGTCCTGTAGTACAGAACTCTCCTTAAGTGGGAAATTATAAACAGCACTTCCCAAAAGAATGTAATTCTAGGAAGTGGCTAAAAGAAAACACAAAGGAAACAAAGAAAAACCTTTTAGATGCTGCTGTTCTCCAAAATCAAGACCTGTTATATTCAGCCTTTATTCTCCTTAAGCTTCAATGTTTCTAACTCAATCAAAAATAAGTTCTGCCTTTGAAAATATTTCTTGATATCTGAAAATCTGAAATGCAAATGGTAAATTTGCACTGATGTAACTTTGATATCATCACCAGAAGGCTGAATTAACCAAAATGACACTGGGCAATAATTTTACACCAAATGGAAAAGAAAGATAATAATCCAATTATCAAAAATATCTTTTCCATACTGGAATAAATAATACATTAATGTATGATTCTGTATCTTCCCTTCACTGTTATATTTAAGAATAGCCTGTCGGTACTTAAGGAGCAGAAGCAAACGGTAAAAAGACCATATTGTATACAGTTTTATTAAAAAATTAAATGAGCTACTATTTTAATGAGCCTATTATTATAATGTTCAAATATAAAAATTTGTCATTATTAAATAAAGTCCTAGCCAAAAATTTATTTAAATTTCAACGCTTCTTGGGGCATGATGGATACCTGCCTTGTATTCTAGTTCCAGCTGTAAGAAGACCCATAATGGCACTTCACAGGGCTAAAAGCCATGCACTAATAACAAGGTTTGCACTACTGCAGGGCTTTTAAAGTTGAAGACTGAATTTATTTCAATTCAGGAAATATTTTAATTCACATAATACCATACAAAGTGAAACAATTAATTAAGCCACGATCAAAATGAGAACATTACCCAGAAAGGCATTATGCTGAAATGGATCAGTCTGAAGTCGTTACCCGATTAGATGTCTTTTTATTGAAGGCTGGTATCTGCAGGGTATGACGTAAGCCATGCTAGAACCGTTTGGAATGCATTGATAAATTGCTCTATCGATCCCGTTGTGCTTCACTTACCATAATTATAGCACAGTAATGGAAGACATGAATGATATATTTTCACTACAGAGGAAAGCCCAGAGTTTGCCTGTTTCTTTATGAGATTATACCAAATCCTTTCAATTAATACAGCAGGACTGATACCTAACACTGACTGAGGATGACACCTGACTCTCCTTTTCCCTCTGAAATAGTACTGTTCAAATAGTTGACAATTATTTCAAATAAATGTATTTGGAGTTTTGAAGACAGCATTTTTAACTCTGCAGGGTGCTGCTGCTTAGACACAATTTTACAAAAACATTGTATTCCACTTAGAAATCCCTCTTCCCAAACTCGAAGACATTTTAACATGATATTATCATCTTACCGTCACTGAATATGCTAGATGTTACCTCAAAGCATTTTAAGGATAATTCTAACAAGAGTTATTTCACTAAGCAAAAGTAAAGATTGCTCAAGAAGAAAAACAGGCAACTAAAATAATTTTTGGAAGAGAAAATGAATGATTACTAATCCAGACAGATTTAACAAAATAGCTCAAATGAAAATTAAAGTGTTTAATGCACATCAGTTATAACCCTCATTACCCCTAATTATTCAGTGTGTATAAAAGCCACCATATAGTTTCAAAGAAACCCTAACCTGCACTGAAACCACAGCAGCACTGAGTCATGCAGACTCTGCCACCCTTGGGCGTTGCTGAGGAAAGACACTGGGTTCCCCAACGGACACATTTAAAATGAAAATTGTCATTCCCCATCTCACAGAAGGAATGTGAGAAGCTCTACACAGGGTACAATTGGGTCTGAGAGCATGACTTGAACTTTTAAATTTTTTAAATATTTGTGAATAAAAAGATCTAATTTTATGTGCTCTCACTAGTTAGAAGAAAAATTACATAAATACGGTAAATTTTTAAAAGAACAATCAATGTGCAGAAAAAATTTTCCCCCAACAACTAAACGATATAAAAATTGATCTCTACTTCCCTTCTCAAATTACAAAGGCCACTGTGGGAATAAAGCGCAAGCCAGGAGGACCACGACAACTATCAAGCCTTCCCTGACACATCAGAATGCCTGCAACCCAGGCACCAAAGGTTTCCATCGGAAAAGCTCCATGGAGTGAACAACTCAAAACCAGCTGTCCACCAAGCCATTGATTTTTGATGGGGACACCAAGAGAAAAGCACCAGAAGGGGTAGAGTCTGCCTTTCTTCTCTCATCCCCACCTCAGTGGCTGCAGGCTCAGGTCTTCCTGGGTAGAGCCCTGGGCCACGCACTGCAGCCAGGGTGTCTGCCGAGACCACAGGAGCTGCACCTGGACTGGCCCCAACGTGCCTCCTCAGCAGAGGGGACCGACCGGCCCACTGGGAAAACAGGCCATACGGTTGTCTGTCCAGGTGTCATGTGACAATACCCAACTGCAAACACTCACACACTATACCCAACTCAGCAGTGGACAGGCGGAAGCTAAGCCAATCCTACTTGAGAGGACTCCATGAATGGTATGGACAGAGTGTTACAGACAGATTTGTTTGGAAATTAGGGAGTGAATTAAACACACAGAGAAGCTGAGTTTTAGAAAGCCCGTGTTTTCCCTTCCACATAAATTCACACAGAACGGGCTATCAACAAGCTGAAAGGTAACAAAGCCAAGCGCTTGCTTTAGCTCCTTGGGGTCTCAATCACATCACTTTGAATTGGTTGAGGATCATTTACTTCGATCATTATAGTCATACTGTACAAGTATTCCACCATTTAACTTGTGAAATGCATGGCCACAGAGCATGTACACAGAAAGAATTATTAGATGTACTCATTTTATTACTAAATTCAGAGATGGCTCTGAGCCATTTAAAAATAATAACAATAATAATGATGATTAATAACAACGAACTTCCATCCTAACTCCAGGGGTTTTACAGATGTTCACTAATTAAGTCTCACACCCACTTTGCTAGGTAGATGAGCACGGTTAGGCCAATTTCACACCTGGGAGAGGCAGATCTCAGCAAGACCCGAGATGAAGACCAGAGTGTGGGCAACTTCCAGACCACCGCAGCCTTCAAGTTCACAGCTAAAAACAGGCAGGAGGGAAAACAAAGCACAATGACCAGGAAAGCAGTCTGGTTCATGTGCTGCTTCTTTTGCTGCTAAAAACCATAATAGGTCTTGTGGGCTTAATTACTTTCATCTATTTTGCTCATGATGAGAAAAACTAGTTTGTTGATTTCCTCAATTTCTAGTTTTATATACATAAGCACACTGTTGTGCCCAGTGTAGGGACAAGTATTTGCCAGTTTTTAGACGAATTCTTCTACTGCTGGCGTGAGTGACTGTGTTCATGCTCACCTTCACATTCACAAGGCTACTCGGAAACAAGTACTGTACTAAGTGCTTACTTGGTAGTCATCAGAAGGCTTCTCCACCTGAAGTGCAGCCACGTAAGCCTGGGGTGCTCGATAACACAGATCAGAAAATGCCGCACCCCGACTGTTTAAGGGTCAAGGGATGCTTTGAATTCACTCATGTGCCTAATGCAGGGAGTGCAGGGGAGGGACGCTGCCCAGGTCCCAGGCAGTGTTCTCGGTACCAGGGTCACAGCACAACCAAGAGATGAAGCCCTGGCCCGCAGCAGCCTATGTGTTGCTGGGATTAAGAAGCAGGATGCCAGGTAGGCACTGTATGCATCCAGGCCCTCAGCATCACAGGACCTCTCAGGCACCAGGATGAACAACAAAGAAGTCACTGGCTGGGACCTCAAAGAGGCTCTTTCTGTCTTCTTCTCCCTAAGTTTAATTTTAAGATTTCTCACTGCTGACAACCACAAGGGACAGCCACAGTGCTCTGAGCTGGGCACAGATGGAGGGATGAGCCCCATCAGCCTGGGACCCCACACCCGTCCCCCACACTCTGTGTGCAGTAGCATGGCCAATGCAAACCTGGGGCTGCTGAGCCCGCAAGACATCGCGAGAGTCCAGCAGCAATGCTGAGGAATAAGAACGTCCCCTGTAGGAAAGAGCTCTTCCAGGGCCGTCAAGTGAGTCCGCATCTACCTCGTGGGCCCGGAGTGGTCTGGCAGGTGTCGGTCCAGCCACAGCCCCGGGCCCTCCGCTCCTCCTGCATCACTGCTGTTGGTGAGGGCTTCTCCTACTGAAGTGCGCGCTTGTGAGAATCGCATCACAGGAATGACGTGAACATAGGCGAAACACCCGCGGCACGCTCGTGGCTGCCTGCTACTCTGCTCAGAGCTCTTTCTGCCTCCTGGTGAGGGACCGACCCCGACCAGCACAACGTCAAGGCAGAGATCCGTGTGCCTCGCACCTCTTCCCCTCAAGACCCCTGGCAGGGTGGAGTACAAAGAACGGTCACCGCATGCTGACGATGACCCTAAGAAATCCCCTCCGCCTGCCCTCTTCCCCTTCCCACCTCCTGTTTAAGAGACTGCTCTGGGCGGTAAATGTGCCTGGGGTGGGTGCAGACCACCGGCCCGCAGCCCTGGGGCTCCCTGCCGAGGACCAAGAAGGGATGGAACGGGAGGGGGCCCGGGAACCACAGGACCCAGGAGCCCCTGCAGGGTCACCTCTGGCTCAGCGCAGAGCAGCGCCTAGCGCGCCTGAGGCCCTGGTTGGAATTCTTTGGTTTGGGGGCGGGCGGACCCCCATCAGATGCTAATCCACGAAGACAAGGAGCTGTACAGCAGCAAAGCAGTCTTCCGTCGCGTGGGGAGACTTAGTCTTCTTCCTTACACATCACATCAGGAACTCAGGCATCGCTTTTCCTTTTTCCTGCTTTTGGTGTGGCAGTCTCGTTCCTTTATCCGTTCATGAACACGCACCCCCCTGTGGAAGTGCTCTTCACCACCCCAGTAACCTTCCTTCATGCGGGCAGCTTCCTGCTCAAGGGTGGGGTCCTATAGGGTGTGGGACAGCTTGGTGAGCACTGAGGCAGGACCAGCCAGGGAGGAGGAGCTAAAATACCGAGCCAGGGGGACCACAGATGATGTCAGCTGGTATGGCCAATGCAACTGGTCTGTTTCGAAGAAAAGCCCAGTTGGAACCACCTTGAAAAATGAAATACAGTGAACAGTCATGGAAACTGTGTTCTTTTTGCCTTTTCATAGCAACCCACTTCAGAGAGCTGCGAGTCAAGGGGGTACTCGGGCCAGGGCTTCCAGACCAGGCGGACGGATGCTCACAGCCTCTGGCCCAGAGAGCCCACATCTCTCTCCCCGCAGGGGTGTGGCTGGCACCAGGCTCATCGGGACCTTGGAGCACAGCCCTCAGGAAGTGGCACGGAAGGCCGCATCTCCCTTTCCTGTCCATACCGCCTAAGACGGGGCGAGTTCTGAGCATGAGGGTCATTTGCCTGCTCTCCCCACACTCCCCTGCGGATTCCCATTGGAAAATAATGCATCACACCGAGCAACCCTGGAAACCAACCAAGTGGAGCTGGCTGTGGGCACACACTGCCCACAGGACACAGGCAGGTGCAGGAAGGACATGCGACCAGTAATGCAGCACCTCCACTATGACCTCTGAAGCTCCAGGCCTTCCACCAGCGCCATCCAGCTCTGGACTTCTACTCAGAGCAGGCAGTAAGCCCAGGGAGGCCACAGCTCCAGCTTCGGAGGATCTCTCCCCTGCACTGCTTAAACACAGGACTTGAACAGGAGGCAGTGTGGCGACCTACTGATGGGAATTCTCTCTGCTTCAAATGCATCTCCCAAGAGAGGGGTGTGGGGCCACACTCACACTGGTGTTTGGAAGCAGAGACCTTGGTGCCTCTGTGCGTAGGGCTTGGGAACATGCCTCCGTAGCGACTCCTTCCAGGTGACTGTTATGCATACAATAGCTTGAGAATCATGGGAGCTCTTCCCCAGCTGCCTGTCACCTCCAGTACCCAATGCATGGCACAGACAAGATGGTAACCCACACTGGGTCAATGCATGCTCGGCGGGGTGGGGGGGTGTTTAAAAAAGAGAAGACAACATTCTAGAGCCCAGCACGATACAAAGGCGTTGAATAGACGCTCTGGGAACTTAGGATTTATTTGGAGAAGACAATGCAAACCAAAAGTTTAACAAGGACAGACTGAACAATAAGCCAGAGTGAGACAGGCAGCTCAAGTGCGGTAAGAAGTACTAGTGAGAGGGAGGAGGACGCCGCGCAATGGTCCAGCACTTGCGAGCACGGAGACACTGGGTTTGCTCCCCAGTGTGGGAAAGGAAGGAGGAAGAAGAGAAGCAAGTGTCCAGTGCACGCACTGACCACAGGTGAAAGCGGGAAAGGAACAGGAAATATGGATGCCTCACGCATGCCCGGGGTTCCTTGCAGATGGAGCTTGAGATGTGTTTTGAAAAGTGAGAAAGATTCACGTACAAAGGGGGAAAAAGGAAATGTTTACACTGAGAGCAGGAAAACCTGAACTAAACTTGAAGGAAATGCTTTTTAAGAAAAGACTCCTGCCACAGAGTATTTGCTATAATTGCTGTGAATTAATTTTTGCCATAATTAATGGAACTAATATTTACAGCATGCAAGTTTGAAATACGGTACCAATAAAAGCTTTTACAACTCTGGACATTTCTAAAACTGCTTCTGGATAGCTGTGCAGCATAGGTAGAACATCCGATGCCGGGCTGCAGTGAAAACACCCTGCTGGCCTTCAGCTGAGGCGACCTTCCTAACTCACCTGTGGCTTCGGCACTTGCGCCATGCCACCTCGAGGCAGCAAGGTCTCTGTGTGATGTTGCTCCACAGTGCCTTACGTAAACACACGTGATATCCAGGGCTTGGTCTCCCCTTCTAGGTTACCCAGGTCCAGCCTCGTAATCAGAGGGCACTTGTGAGCTCAGATTAGTGGGTGTGCAAGTCGCCCCATGCCAGGAGCTACCCGAGCCACAGCCCCGCGGTGCTGACTTCCAGGAACGCATATGCAGAGGAGGGCCAATCAGAGCATCGCAGCTCCCCGCCCTGTTTCCTGGTCTTTGTGGACATACTTTCCGTTCCCCCAAGTCATCAGGTCCTCGCTAGCATGTGGGCTGTTTGGGCCCCTGACCAGGCGATCGGACACCTAGGATCCGGCCTCAAACCCCTCAGTAATGGCTGCGAGATGCTTGGGAAGTCGTCCCACCCCGGGGCTCCATGTCCTTGTCCTCAAAGCCCGGTGGAGAGGCAGCCTTCTTAGGGGCAGCGCTGTCCCATAAGTAAGCAGGTCTTATGTTCTGCACATTCTTCTCAAAGGCTGAGCTGTCTTATAGCTTTCTGAGAAGCAATCCCACCAACTTCAGTCCTAACCATAGGGAAGAACCTGGATAAATATTCTTTAATGGATCTCAATTGTATGTATTTTTGATTCTGTGTCATTTATGAGATTAAGTAAAACATTGTTATGTGATTGCAAAATGTTGGCAAATAATCTAAATGACTTTAACCTAGGCATAATATCTCATAAAGAAATGATTAGCACTGACTACATAATGCAAGTTATACTCCAATGCACAAAACTGTATTTTTATTCCTTTAAAAATGAAACATTTGTCAAACTTAAGCTGTGATGTTGAATATGTGTATTATACTTTATATCAGGTTATCATTTAGTTCCAATTTGCCAAAAACATTAAGAAATTGTAAAGCAATTGTCCTCAGAAAATGATTTTATAATTTATACCAAATTATCCCCGAAACATAGAGCTCAGTGAGTGTCAAACTGTTCAGAAGGAGACTTTGTAAATACACATTCAGTAAATGACACTGAGCTCCTGCTCTGCTCCGGCCTCTGCTCCTGCTCCAGGGGCATCCTGGGAGCTGGAGAGCAGCGCGGACTCCCCGGAAAAGCACGAGGCTCTCAGGACGGCAGGGAAGGCCGGCCCTCCGCAGTCCAGTGCCTGGACGGTTTTCTGGATGCTGCAAAGGAGCTCGAGTCTTGCAGCTTGCAGAAAGGAGAGCTGGACCATGCCATGGCCTGCACTGAGACTGCGGTCCTGCAGCCCCACGCCTGGGTGCCCTGGGGTGAAAGGTGGCCTGGGAAGAGGAGGGTGGACTGGCAGCTAAGCAAGGGAGCGCTCATTCTTCTCTGGAAGAAAGTTCACCCTGGCAGGAGCGTTAGGGAGAAATGGGCACCTGGGAAGAACAGCAGCAGCGTGGGGCACTGAGTGTGGGCTGGAGTCCGCCCAGGGCCAGTCGAGCTGGGCAGCATGGACGTGGGCTGTGTGCAGACAGGGCAGAGGCAGAGCCTGGCCCGAGGGGAGCGGTGGGAGCGACTCCGGCTCAGGCTCATGCTGAGAGGGCCTGGGGCAGAGATGCCAGCCCTCCCCACCCACTGCCTGAGTGTCTTAGGGTTATTCTGAGACGTGTTTTACTGCTTCCCTGCATGAGATCTTTTTTCTGTCCTAGTTTTTCAGTGGAGATGACCGTATGACTAAAGTTTTTGGCTCGAGGATATTTGTTTTTTAACTAGATATTCTGCTAAATTTTCTAATTAATTCTAAATATTTTTGGTTGAAACCTTTGTCTAAGTAAATAATTCTATCATTTGCACAGAGCTGATAATGTTGCTTCCTCTTCTGTAAGAGGTGTGACTCTTATTTCCAACTCAGTATTACTGCAACACTGAATAAAGACGTTGACCGGGATCTCGGACTCCTGGCTTTCCCGGGGAAGACCACAATACTGCATTGCTCGGCATGAGTCCTGCTGCCAGGAGGACACACGTCATTTTATATTATGGATACTGCTCTCCTCTGTGACTGGTTTCCAGGGAGTCGGTAGAAGTTTGAAATCAGTGTTCAATTTATCAAATCCTTTTCGCCCCACGGGACAGGTTTTAGTAGAAAACTAAACATATAAAGGCTTTCTCCATAAAATCAGGTTGAGAAGCTACTGACTGGGTCTTGGAGAGGAAGGACAGGAGCGTGGCTCCTGCCGCATCAGGCTTTGATCTTCCCTCAGGCGCCGTGGGGGTTCAGCACCTCAGTATTAGGTGCTCAATAAAGAATCCGAGATGATTTCCTTCCAAACGATGTCTAGTTTAACTTCCACTTTTCTTCGATAAACTCAGCTAGTAAAACCAAGTATAATTTGAACAAACATTTCCTAAGGATCATGTCTAGGGCCGCAATGGTGTTTAGAAGGCGTCTGTGTGTGGGAAAATATTTAAGAGATGTGGTGGGAATTTCACTGCACTATAAATGGACCTATCACAAAATGTCAAGCACAAAAACAAGAGAGATTTCTTATAAGGATGTATGCTTAGATAACTGGTTTGTGGGAAGGGCGACAGTGGGGAAAACAGCATGATGCTTTTCCAAGAATATCCTGTGTTCGAGTTCAGAAAAATGAGCAGGCTGTTTTGTATTGAGGAATTAAGAAATTTTGGATCCAATGAAAGAATCACATAGCACATTAGCATTTTTTAACCGATTCCATTAATGACTTCTTTCACATAATTCAGATACAACATTCATTTCTTTTCCTATAGGTAAAAGAGGATGATTTTTGTATTATTTTGGGAAATGTTTGCATTCTTGGTTATTAATGGATTTTTATAATGTTTTTAGTATTCAAATAATTAATCTGGAAGGTACAATTAACAGCCTTTTCTTTGTTCAGAATTACTGAACTTATTTTTGTACACAAATGTTTTCAAAAGAAAAATTTATTCCCCCAAATAGATGAAGAGCTAATAAATGCTCTACAGCTAAGATCTGTAAGATGGCTCTCCAGCGTAGAAAGCTTACATCATGAGACAAAATGCAAATTAGGAAAGATTCTCAGGATTCTTCTGGATTTAACACCATGCTGAAAATCTGCACGTGCTCATAAGAAAACAAACTAAAAGTCCACTATTTCCTTCTGGCAGATCCAGAAAAATAATCAGTGAAATGAACATCGTAGATTTCGGAATACTCAAGATGCCAATAGGCTAAGCCTTAGTTTGCGGAACACAGAGTTTTTCTCTTCCAGCATCACCCCCGTCCCCTCTTCTGAGCCATGGCGCCCACTGCTTTTGGATGTTTTTCTTCCGGGTAAGCGCTCAGTACCAAGCTGGTCCCAGCCAAGAGTGCACAGATGGGTGGGTGCAGCTGCAGCCTGTGACAGACCGTGGGCCCCCCGGGACACCCCCGCGTCTATCCATCTTGTGCGCTGGTGCGACTCCACCTTGCTGGGGCTTTGTTGAGCACATCACAGGACTCTGGCCAACACGCTGCAGTCCGAGTGGATCTTATTAATGGCATGAAAAATGGGCTCCCGGAGCACACATCAACACAGACCGCAGGTTCTCCCTAAGTGACTGGCAATTCTCATCAAAAAGGACATTACAATAGGGTTTTTCCAAAAAACTCTCAGAAATAGTATATTCAGATGCTCTTCTGCAGGGTGAATGAGTCAAGTTACTCAATAGGATCCATTCAGGCTAATTAAACCGGAGCCCAGCCAAAGCAGATCTTCAGATCTGAGATAGTGGTCACTAGGCCGGAGGCAGGAGGGGCCGCAGTGAGGGCTCAGACTGCAGTTGTGTCAGGAAGAACACACCGGCCAGCTGCAGCCAGCACACATGCATAGCAGTGAGGCTGGACACCGAAATCCACAGTGTTTCTTATTTGAAACACGGCATAATTAATCTGAGACACCTACTTACTATCCCAGAGCAATCCACTTTAAGGTTTGATTAGGAGTAAACCAAAGTTTCTACTTTGGTAGAAAGTTTTACTCGACAGTTACTTCATTTGCCTTCCCCAAATGGTTGCAGATGATTCCCAAACATCTATTGCACGTACATGCACACATAGACACACATAGACATTCAAGGCCATGAACAAAGGCTTTGGCGTTAAAGAGGAGGCGGGGGTGGCTAGGCTGAAATATTTGCTGAGGTTAAGATATAAATTTATTTCTGAGTTTCTTGGGAGCCAAGGCAAAAAGGGAAACATGAAACATGGTTCTTAGTTCTGGTCACAGAAAGAGCACTTTCAAGAGTAAAATATTCTCCATTGTGACTTTACAAAGAACCCATCTCTAAGGTTCTGACACGTCCACCTCCTCTGCTCGATTCCTGACCTGGATGCCAAAGATCATGAAATCAGCCTTGATGAATAAATTATGAAACTGCTCAACCCATTTCTAAACCAGACAAAACGGGAAAATCAAGTGAACAAACATTTCCAAATATTTAAAAGGTAGAACCACCGAAAATAAGAATTGGAATCTGTGGCAAAGAAAGCAAAACAAAAGCACACAGTGACACAGCAGCAGGCAAGAATTCCACACTGCCTGCCTGTCTGCCTGTCCATGTCTGTCTGCCTGTCCATGTCTGCCTGTCCATGTCTCCCTGTCCATGTCTGTCTCCCTGTCCACGTCTCCCTGTCCATGTCTCCCTGTCCATGTCTGTCTGCCTGTCCATGTCTCCCTGTCCATGTCTGCCTGTCCATGTCTCCCTGTCCATGTCTGTCTGCCTGTCCATGTCTGTCTGCCTGTCCATATCTCTCTGTCCATGTCTTCCTGTCCATGTCTGTCTGCCTGTCCATGTCTCCCTGTCCATGTCTGTCTGCCTGTCCATGTCTGTCTGCCTGTCCATATCTCTCTGTCCATGTCTTCCTGTCCATGTCTGTCTGCCTGTCCATGTCTCCCTGTCCATGTCTGTCTGTCTGTCCATGTCTCCCTCTCCATGTCTCCCTGTCCATGTCTGCCTGCCCATGTCTGTCTGCCTGTCCATGTCTGCCTGTCCATGTCTCCCTGTCCATGTCTGTCTCCCTGTCCATGTCTGTCTGTCTGTCCATGTCTGCCTGTGGCACATGCGGAAGCTCCCAGGCTGCTATTTCAGGCTCATCTCAGGCACTGGTTCAATGCCAGTGAGCACTGCTTCAAACAAAGGGAGCCCATGGACATGCGCACCTCTAGTGAGGGTCAATGCCACTGCCATGGGGCCGAGGGTACCCACCAGCCTGGCACGAAGGCAGTGCCGGGCTCCAGGGGCCCCGTGCAATGACAGCCTTCAGGTCAGAGCCAGCGGGTCAGAGTGGCTAAGCGCACTCGGCTAAGTGCACGGCCAGGTGGCTGGGCGTATTGGTAAGATCTGGCAGCCTGCCCGACCCATACGGCTTGGATGGCTGTGCTCTTCCCACGAAGCCTTCTTAAACTCTTGAGCAAGCATTCGCTTTAGAGCTAGATGCATCTGGAGGTTAAATAAAACCTTGGAGTAGTATCTGTCTGATGTGAAAATCGTTCAACCAAAAATAAAAATAAAGAGGGGAGGGGGTGCCTGCCAAATGCATAAATTAAGGCTTTGCACTTAGGGTAGGAGCCGTTGCAGATCTCTTTCCAACTATCCTCAGACCGCTCATTTGGAGCTTCCCATTTCTCCCAGGGTTAGTAAAACCCCTGAAATGCTTGAGAAACAGGGCTAACCAAATATTTAGGAATAGCTCCGAAGGGGTCAGGTGAGCATGAATTTTTAATGAATACATAAAAATACAAAATAAGAAAAGTAATAATGAAAACTAATACCAGACACATTTTACCAGAGAACATTATTAATTCTTGATTGACAGACAACACCGGAAGGTGTTAGTATGGTCTGTCATGTAAGCTCATATTGCAGACTTGCTAAAACACGGTCTTTACATGCTAACTACTGAGGCACATGCTGCTCCCCAGGCCTTACCAAGTGGCTGCTTAACCTGGACAGCATGCGGCAGACTTGAGGTTTAAGAATGCCAGCTGTTCACCAAGCTCTGGAAGGCCACTGCGAAGCCACATTAAGCACTCCACTGTATGATCTCCCTGTTGGTCTTGGATTTTCTTCCATCGCCCATGTTTGTTGGATGCCCAACACTACATTTCTGTTTAGTGAATACCCTAAAACTATTAATAAATGTGGGCTGGGATTTGGCTCAGTGGTAGAGCACTTGCCTAGCACTCATGAGGCCCAGGGTTCGATCCCCAGCACTGCGGATACACGTACACACACACATATTAACAACTGATGCATTAGCTAATTAGATAACATGAATTATTGTCAAAATCCTGTTTCACTTATAATTATTTTTAAACATTATGTTCAAGGTCTCTTAAAATTACAAGCTATTTATCTAAGAAACGGAGTTATTATCTCCTGGTATCACTGTAGTCTGTTTGGTATTGGTTCTGCAGTCAGAGCTGGTATTGTATTAGGGTATGTATTTAAAAATTTTTTAGCTCAGCTATAGCTCAAATACTGAAACAAATCTATCTCATGCTAATGAGATACATTCACAAATACATTCATGCAGTCACAATCTAAAACCTCATACAGACACAAACACGTATTACAAGAGCACAGACTGCTTGTGCTTATTCAGCAAATACTGCCAATGTCGGCCTTAAATGAGAAAAAAGCTAATTTTCTTTTGGTGATAAAAAATAAAATTTTTGCTCCATGTACCTTGCAAAAAATACTAAGGACACAAAAACTCATGCAATGTCTTTACATTAAATACTCATTGAGTTTTAGGTTAAAACTTTACAATCAATTTCTTCTCCTGGGCTTTTTTATTTTTCAAAAAGAAGTGATAAGAACATGTTTCAAGGAATGGGGCAAACAAATCTTCAATGAATTCCTATGTCATCAATCTGGAAAATGATACATTTTAAATGTCTGTTTCTTTTAGAGAGAACAAAATAGAAGACTTCAATTAATATTTTTCCAATACTCAAAATTATGGGATAAAGTGAACGCAAACCTTTCAGGATGGACTTCAGGGTCACAGGAAGTGGCCTTCGCAGCAAGACATTTTCCACACCCTTTATCTTCTCCTCTTGATCAGCCAGGAGTGCCACTCAGAGCTTTCTTAGAACATCCTTTTCCCAACTTGAAAGAGCTCCAGGCAACTCCGTGGTGCAAGGACAGTCTGAAGCACGTGGAGGAAATTGCAGTGGTCGGTTCGGGGGGCAGAGGGGGCGATGGGATGAAGGGTCATGGCCTTGGAGACACGGCCCGGCCCTAACCCTGGCGCCCAATGGAGGCTGCGCCATGTTGGCGTCTAAAGGCTCCGGATGAGCAGCAGGGTTGGGGGAAGATGAGTTTACACCACAGGACTTAAACAGATTAAGTTTCTGCGCTCAAATGCAGAGAAGACATCAAAAGGCATAATTTCTCAAAGTGTGCTTTGAGAGGTTAATAGGGTTACAAGCAAAGCAGGGCTCCACTAACAAGTCCGTTTGGCCACTACGCGGGGCGCAGCGTCCTCTGAGACTTCACTGCATCCTGTGCGTCACGACTCCCAGCGGACGACAGCACGCACATGTTTAAACTTATTTCACAAAAGCAAAGGCAACCCCAAAAAGCTCTCTCTATGGAGCATAACATAAGACACAAGTATTGGGAAATATACTGTGATACTGACTTAGAGCCTTTAAAAGTTAGATTTAAGTAAAACTTTAAAATTAAGTGGCAAAGGTAAGTTCAAGACGATAAACTAGGTTAGAATTTCTTTTTGAAACCCTAACTGAAATTCTTTGATAATTTCCCTACGTTAGAAACAATGGCTGGCACTACTGTCTCTCTCTCTATGAGGAACACCGTCCTATCAGCCCTGAAACTCCTTCCCTTCTTCTCCAGCCCAGTTTCCCTCTGCACACTGGCAAGAGCCACCTGCTGATTCCTAGATGGAGAGGCCAATTTTCAAACAGGCTGGCTTTTGAATATGGGCTTTAAATTACTTCAAACAAAATTGAAGATAAATTTTCCCGGGAGGCTTCCGTGATGAAGTTTTACTTGATATCTTCAGGAAAACCTGAGACAGCCTTCATTTTTGGTCACAGAGTAGTGTGATTAGAAAATATGAATTTCGGCTGGGGATGGAGCTCAGTGGTTCCAGCGCCTGCCTCCCAAGCACAAGGTCCTGAGTTCGATCCCCAGTATAAAAAAGTAAATAAAATAAATTTAAAAAAAGAAAATGAATTTGAATAGATAGAAATAAAAAAGAGGGATAGGGTACAGTAACTGTCATTCTAAATAAAATTACTGTTTAACATCAAATGAGAATTCTGCACTGTCAGACAAAAAATTTAGAGCAAACAATTCTGGTATTATGTGAATTCTGAGAAAAGTAAAAAAGTAATAATAGAAAAAAGTTTTCAATGTAACTTGAAATGTTTAAATTGTATTCTAAAAGCAAGCTAAATTTTGGGAGTTTCAAATGACCTCATTTTATATTCTTAATTTTTAAATCAAATTTGAAAAACTGTAAGTTTGAACAGATAGAATGTCACAATTCAAATTTTACCTCCTTGCAAAGGGAAACTACAGGGAAAGTTCTTCTGCTCATACTCGCCTGGGGTACCTTTCCTAAGAGCTACTTTCCAAAAACTAAAAAAGAATATTTTCCTGGCAAACATTCATTCTGTTTCATTTCTGCCCCTAGACTGCCTACCTCTTGGCCAAAGATGAGTCTCACCTAATGGTAACAGAAGATTCAGCTTTTGGTTCAAGTGCCTGAAGAAAATGTCCTTAAATAGAGCAATTTTATTTAACTTAATTTCAAAGAACTGCTGTTTTTAAAAATTCCAGTTAAAAAGAAAAATTAAACAGTTCTAAAAATAAACAATATTTGGTTAAACAAATACACATATTTTAAGCATATGGGTAAAAATGAATGTTAGTGTAAACATACAGCAACATTTTCTCCCTCCAAAAAATCTCAGAGCAGAAACCAAAAAAAAGTTATTTTGGCTTAAATTATGAACCCATTTTTAATAAGTAATCATTTTTTCTCTAAAGAAAAAACATTTGTACAGCCTCAGAAACCCGTTTCTTTCAGTCTTTGTGCAACACCACACATGAAAAGTCTATTCATCAAAGAAATACGAGGCTTCGAATCATTTGTCATGTAGCCGTAACACGCATGAAAACATGAGCTTTCTGGACAGATACATACCACCCTGCACAGAGGGAATCCTGTCTTAACACTTACTCTACTTCTCCAGGCTTCATGTTGTATTAGTGCACGTCGCCCTGGCACACAGAGGTCTCGGCCTGGCACACAGCGGTCCCTTTCCCACTGGAGAGAAATCCGTGTCCCTACTATCTGCCTTTTATTTTGCTTTTATTTATATTTAGAGTTTTTCATATAAGAGAAACCATGCATATTTAGGTTTGTGTGTCTGATTTGTTTTACCTCATATTGTGGTCTCAAGTTTTAAAAAATTTTTTTCTAGGAAGTTCTCCTTTCTAATTGAATCACATTTTCAGGGTTTTGAAAATATATTATTTCAATACAACCATGCTTTACTTCTACTTTGGCAAAACAGGATCTAGCTGCTTATCCCATTCACTATCAACGCTAACCACCCACTAATAAATTAGGCAAGTTTGAAGAGACACTGTCCTTGGTGCAGCATCAATTTCTCCTCCTCTTAAGGGAAAGCAGGCTCTGAGGACTCAGCGTTGAGCTCTGAGTAACATTCACCCCAAATGGGAAATCTAGAGCCCCACAAACTGCATTCAACAGAGATTTCCAGAATGAAAAAAGCAGGTTTTAGATGAAAACATGCTCATGAGGGAAAAGATAAGACACGAAGAATCTCAGCTCCAGACTCTGAGCTCTTGAGAGACAAAGCGGAAGTCACTTTCTCTCAGCCTGATAACTCAGCTTTATATTTAATATTTTATATTGCTGCTATGAGGATGTTCTTTGAAGGTGATGCTTTTCCAACCAACTAAAAAAGATACCCGAGGAGAAACACAAAACTTTTTAACTTCTCCATAACAAAAAAGAGCCCACACTATCAACTTCTACAGTAGGAATTAAATCAAGTTGATCATTTTTAAACTTCTTAGAGTGAGGATGTTCCATGTAACTTTCAGAAAAGTATCTTGTTTTAGGGAACATTTTGAATAAAAATGTTGTGTTGAGTTCAGAGTCCTTTTGAAGCCCAAAGACCAAATGTTCAGTTTTAACAAACCAACAATGTCTGCTCATTTCACCCAAATCTTTTCAGCTTAAATATTCACAATGTGCCATTATTACCGAATCATTATCTGCCTTTCGCTCTGACAACAGCATCATAGGGGCTATGAAAGGCTCCTTTCTTCTCGTGATTAGTCCCTCAAACATTTCCTCATCTTACAGTGCTTTGCAGCTTCCCAGAATGCATCGCTCAATTACAGTGCTGAAATTAACTGTATGCCCCTCTTATTTATTGAGAAAAGAATAATCAAGCACTCCAAACCATGTCATGGGTTGCCCACAATTTTATATCAAATTTCAAGTAATAAAAATATTAACCCTTTAAGGATGCCCATTTTTAAGCCCACCCTTTGTTTGTCTTTAACTTGGGGGCTGTGTCGTATTTTAAAAGATCAAAAGTTTGGATGCCTAACATTCTTTATAGATATAGCCTTTCCAGTAAATTCTAACTGCCTATGGAAGGTTATTTATCTTAACATAAAAATCTGTGTGAACTTTTAAGTTTTCATGAGATCACTTTTCCAACTTCATTCCTCTCTTCCTCTGCTTAGTGAAGTCAGAGCTCCTTTTCCTCCTCCAAGTTGGGAGCTGCTGCAGTTTGCCTCTGAAAGCAGGAAGCAGGCACAAATGAAAGCACTAAAATTAAAGTATAGAAATGTTCCACTTCCACAGTAATTTTGTTTGTACCACTAGATAACACCTCTTTCTCAATAATAATAGTAATTTTATTAAGCAGAGGACATTGAGTGATTTTTTTTTACATATGCTCTTCAAATAACTGTTATTCTACAGGTATTCTGTGCAGCCAACATTATGAATTAAATTTGCCAATCTGCACATATTATTAAATTGATTTTTTTCTATGTTTTGCAGGAGCCATCATCAAAGCACTTAGTACTTTTTCTAAGTGGTTTGAACATCAAACACTATAGCTGAAATACACTTAGAGGATATGTGTTGGGTAAACAAAGACAAAAAACACAGAAAACAATGGATTAATCTAGGACTGTTCACAGTGCAAACGCTTGTGTGGAAACAGAGGGAATATTTAACTCTCGGATTCTTATTTACTTGTGTTATACCTTCCACCAACAGAAGAATGTAAATAAAAACACTTTTTAAACCTCAAAGTTCCTCACTCACCCGTGCATGCATTAATCATTCATACCGCGTGATTATTGTTCAGCATTTTCCGCAATAACAAATTGGAGGGTGTGGGGTTATTGTGGGTTTCAGCAAACCACATTCTATTTAGGCAAAGCCAAGTATTAAAGAAAGGCCTAACTTGCCAAACCAAGATAAATACATGCCATTATTATGATTACATAAAAGCCGCTGTTCCCCACGTTACAATTTCTCTTATAATTGGCACTATTATAATTAAATGGATTCATATGTTTACAATTCTTCTTTGAATTGTAAAGTGATTTAGCAATGATAGTGTCTCTAATTTCTTTTAACTACACTGACAAACTTCACTTAATCAGTGGTCTAGATACCGCACTGCCACAATAAATTAGGTAAATGCCCAGGAAGGCCTGCACTGCTGCTGAGTTGGACTGTGTTATGATTCGGCAGCAGAGACTTCTCCACGGCCCACGGCGGCCGAAGCCGCAAACCCACACCCTGGGCAGACCTCAAGAGTGTGCCGGGGCATTTAGGATCTTCTGTGATGGGCAGGGAGGCATGTGTGCCCGGGAGGTGTACCACGCAGAGGTAAAGCCCTGTGCGCGTGGAAATAAACCCGAAGCAACAGACCCCTGCAGAAACTGAACACTGACACTGAGGGCTCTGAGATCCTCCTTTCTCCTGCAGTCCCAGGATTCTTTACCTGCCTCTCCCCGCAGGGCAACAGTGGCAGGAACCCAGCACAGACACCTTCTATGAAAGATTTCAAAATGCATGTGTGAGAGACTGAACCCTCAAATAGTAAGTGCTGACTGTCTTCCCAGGGTGACTTACTCTCTCCTGCCCTACGTAACTGCACTTTCTTTTTATAAGGATGTATGTTATACACTTTATATGACGAGAGCAGGTAAATTCTGTAATAATAAATAGAGGTCAGCTTTTGTTCTTTTTCAAAGTGAACTCGACACGAGACACTTGTGGTTTTGGCTATTTAAATGTCTGTGAAATTCAGTCCCGATAATAAATGCATTTTAGAGAACTCAGTAACTTTTTGTGTGTAACAGTGTTAAGTACTATTTACTACATTGTGCTATATTCCCAGATGCTTAGGCAGAAAAGGCCAGGGGCACAGGTATGCACTCCTGTTAGAATAGAACTGTGACACTGTTTTCTTATTTGTTAATTCTTCAGTGTGAAAGTCTTACAGGAAAATAAAGTAGAAGAAAGACACTTAAAATTTAAAAACTGTCAAGCAGTAGAATGAGAGCCAGAAAGATTATGTGACTTTGGCCAAAAGATACATAATTTAGGTAACACTTGTAGTTGAAAATTATGTAATTATTGAGCTGGGGTTTGTTCATTCCTCAATGATTTTCTAAGCAACTTATTTGCAACAGAGTTCATTAGAAGTAAGTAAAGTCTGTCTTACTCAGTAAAAATTTAAAATAACAAAAGTATAATGAATATGCAGAATTAGGGCAAAACTGGCTCTTTCTTTCCTTTTCTTTCCCTTTTTTTCTTTTAATGTTCTAAATTATGAATGAGAGCTCAAAGCTGTCTGGTTTGGTTTCCAAGTTTCAATGGAGCCACCAAATTTCCAGCCAAAAGGAAGCAAAATCCTTTTAAATCCTCTAAAAATGCAAAACCCTGCAAAAATATTCTTCGGATGGCTGTAGGAAAACAGCAATTCCCTCACAAACACTCGGTAATGCTATGTGTAAAACTGGGAGACCACGTGCCTGGAAGAGAACAACCCAGACGGGGGCTCGATATTCACAGCTGTGGTTCTCAAATGTTTAATGAAATTACTGACTTTCCCTGTTCTTTCTTTCTCACCCATTTTGCTGGGAAAAGAAAACATAGCTAATAATTATAAAAACAATTTCCAGATATTTACACTTAAAAGCAATGAAGTAACACTTGGAATGCAGAATTGTGTGTTGAACATCATAGCTGTCCAATGCCTATGTACTGGGTGAAGTTTAAGGACAAATCTACAGAAACTTTCAGATTTCTGGAAAAGACACAAGAGGCAAGCCCACTTGGCCCAGATTTGCATCCAGAACAGAAGTGGCCGCTCCCCTGCGGGGGTGGCTGAACAGTGACGCTGGCTTTCTGGGGGTGTGCCCTTTCACCGCATGGTCCCTGACAACTCCAGGTGCAGAGGAGCCATTTCATTAAGGAAAACACCTTCCCAGTAAGGCTGGGGGTTCTGACCCCGACAAAACCTCACATCTCCCACTTACAAGGTGCTGTCACATCGGTCTACGCATGAATCATGGGGGCCCAAGCCAACAGAGTAGGACTTCGCTAAAAACCCGCATTAAAGATGGCTTTTCGGGCCGGGATTTAGCTCAGTGGCTCTGCGCCTGCCTTGCAAGGGCAAGGTACCGAGTTCAATTCTCAGTACAAAAAGAAAAAAGATGTCTTTGAACTGGCCATGTCCTGCTCTCTAGCCATGTACGTTATTCCTAATTTTCCAGCTGTATCTGGGCCAATGCAATGCAACATCGGTCATTTGTGACCAGCTCCACACTCAAACAAAATCTCTCAGAACAGGTGAAAAACAGGCAGCAAGCTCACCTAGGATCCTGGCCATGGCAGTCTTCATGTACATGAGTGAAAATAAATAAAACCACCTCCCCTCAAAAAAACCACTGAGGTTGATGAGCTCCAGTATACACCACATACCAGGATGAATGAAATAATAGTTTTAATAACACACCCTCAATGCCTTTTATCCCTGGTAACTGCCAACAGGTAGAAAACTAGAACACTACCACTAAGACACAGTAATTCATGAATTTTAGGAATTTTGTAAAGTGAAAAGCAGACCCGACCAACTGCCCACCCCTGACTTGGGTCTTCTGCAGTGTCCAAGTGCACCTCGCCTTGATTTCCCCGCTCCCTTCCTGCGTGCTCTCAGGGGTCCCACACTGATCTGGTCTTCATCAGGGTGGAACACACAATGAACTCACCGCATACAATAAGGTTTCTAAGAAGACGGATAGTGACATTTATACCCTTGGACAAAACCATGCAAGCAGAAGTCGCCATTACCAGCGACAGTCCACTTTTGGGGTCCCCCATCTCCTTTGGCAGAGATGAACACTGTGGCCTCTCTTCCCCCAGGAAAAGGCACACACATACACTGTGCGGGAACGCAGGCTTCCCAGACGCCCCGGGGTCGGCATCACGACGTGGAGCAGGAGCCCTGTTCCACCAGAAGCCCCTCAGAGCTGTGGAGAAGCAAAGCACAAGTGAGTCGCAAACCGGGAGAGAGGACAGGCCACAGACACAAAGTATGCATCTGCACATTTAGGCGTATCTGCTGTAACTACCTAGCAACAAGGGCGAACTATCCCCCGCAAGTGCTATGAAGTAAGGAGGTTGGCATGCAGCCCCCTGCAGATTTCTGCCTTACGCTCTGGATGAACAAGAAGGAAACAAATATTTATTTTTTGTTGTTCTTTTTTTGAGACAGGATCTCACTCTGCAGTTCAGGCTGGCCTTGAACTCACAATGTAGCCCAGGCTGGCCTCAAACTTGTGGTGATCCTCCTGCCTCAGCCTCCTGAGTGACGGGATTGCAGGTGTGCAGCATCACGCTGGGCTAGAAGGAAATAAATGAGTATTAAGTGTCTTGTGTGTGCCACTGACTGTGTTAAAAACCTTCACGCGTCACCTCTTAAGCCACAACACAGAATCCTTGTTACCTCATCCGAGTTGAAGGAATGGAGGCTGCTGGGTAATTACTTAGCTGTCTGGAAGACCAAGCTCTTTAGTGCAGTGCCGGGCTGAGCACAGTGCCCCGTCCCAGCCATGGTCCTGCTCCTTATGCTCAGAGGCCACTGACATGAGGTTGCTCTCATTGCAGTGAGACTGTGAGCAGCCTGCCCTCCAAGATAGAGCTCAGCCACACAGGGGCTGCGAGCAAACCCCTCCTCGCTTCCTCTGACCTGCACCTGCCAACAACTTCCCTCCCAGCTCTGAGCTCTGCCCTGCAAGACCCAGGGGTCCTTTCCTCCTGACTGCAGCTCCACCGGGGATTCGTGACTGAAACTCAGGCTTCCAAACAGCCCTGAAGCCCACCCGAAGGGAGGTAAGAAGAAAGGTACAGATCGTCCGTCTTGACCATAAATTTCAAAATTGCTTGTAGTTCTCTTCCTGGCATAACTAAGCACATTGATGGGCATCATGCCATAGGTGCAGCTATTTAAAAGCTTCATCAGGCCCCTTTCTAGAGAAGACACACACAGGCAGAGATCAAATAGGGCTGGGAGGACAACTGCTTCACTGATGCCAGAGACAATGCATGAAGAGCTGTTCTGAACATCTGTCTCAGAGGCAATTAATTTACCCGAGAAATCAGTTATTCTGTTGAATTTGTAAAACAAAATTAACTATTCAAATTGGAGGAAACAGTGAAATTTGGTTTCCTGAGGCAAGTGAGGCGCTGCCCATGTCCTGCCCTGCTGCTGTCCACTTCTTGCCCCGCACAGAGCCAGAGCAGGAGCCTGTCTGGAATTCTGAGACACCTGCACGTGCAGTTCTGCATCCAGAGGCTCTGGGCCGGGCGGTGAAAGTGAAACCCGCAGGACTGGGTGGGCGTCCCTAGGAGTTGCGCTACACCAGCCATCAGCCGTGGCCACTCAGCCCACACGCCCTTCTGGAGATGCGCACCACATGCACGGTGAGGCGGACAGAGACGGGACTCCCTGAGGGGCAGCAGATGACTCGGGTGATCGCCGAGCCTGGCTCCCAGCCTCACGGCTTCTCCTCCTCGGTGACGTCTGCAGGTAGGAAACCGTCACATCCTTGGCAAATAAGCTGTCAGGCGTGTCGAGGGGTTTTTATTCAAGGCCAGGTCCCGGGAGCTGCCCTGAGCTTTTCCGTGCCGATTCTGTGCTCTGGTCAGGACGACCTCTCGGAACACAGACTCAAGCAAAACACTTCAATCAGCAGCTCCTGATGTCTGCGAGGAGAGAGTGCTTCTGCATTCACCTGAGCCACCCAGAGAAGAAAGCAGTGTCCTCCATGTTCCCTGCATCTCGACAGACATGAAACTAGCCGGTCTCACCTCCTTGAATAAGCTGCACTTCTGTGACGCTGCTAGGGACTCCAATGTCCCTGTCTTCGGTGGTCATCACTAGGGAGGGTCTTGTGTTAATTGCTCAGAGAAGAAGCTGAATGCTTCTGAAAGTCTTTTGCTTTTTCACCTAGTTTCAAACACACTTAATGATTCTCCCAACAAAGTGACCGTCTTCTGTCTTCAATCATGGTGATTTTAATGGTTCTGCTTCCCAAACACTTGGAACATGTGTACCAAAAGTGTACGGCATTGCACAATCAGTGATTGCAGGGCATGGGGACTGGCCCCATTAGAGTTTCCCAGCTGTGTTACACAGAACAGAAATACCTCTGTGGGCAGCACACATGTTTTTTCTGCCTTGATAACAGTGTAACTGCTTAGAGCAGTTTGACAATCGTGAAGAATCCATCAAATGTATTTTTTAATGTTTGCATTAAAAATACATCTTGCGGCAATGCTAAAATCTGTTTAGGTGTGACTTTTTTCAGCTTTTAGAAGAAAGTTATGCACTGAGAAACACCTGAATTTTGGTAAATATCTCACTACAGGCCACGTCTTTTGTTGACAACTTTAAACATGTCATAATCCTATCTGGTGTTAGGTGGAAAAGTGGATTGCTGGATCTTTGTGAGCTTCGCAAATTTTACTATACTATTATGACTACAGAAGTTAACTTTTAGGCTAAGTCAAAACTAAGGCCTGTTTCACAAACAATGATGGTTTTAGCAAGCAGAGTTTATAACCTCAATGTCAACCGCTGTATGGGCAAAGGCATTAAACAAAAAGTGCATTTATAAAACATCTTCCATTCTGCTATCTGTCAAATATGACATAACAGCAGAAAAGATGGCTTCAGAAACAAAGGCTTGGGTCCAAAATACTACAGAAGTGAAAGCACAGGTCTGTGAGCAGAGGTCTCGTCCCGTAGCAGACTCAAAAGTAACAGTCTAATACCTTGAGGGACGTTTAAGTTCCCAGAGCCTCCGGCTCCTCATCTGGGCAGTGGAGGGCAGCGGGACAACGACGGTAATAACAGCACCAAAAGGAAGTACAAGCTCAAGCATTACCAAGGTAAGGTAATGTGCGAGCTGTTAACTGGGATGCAGATCCAATCTATTATCTGCCTAACTTTAACTTCTATCAACCAAAAACCACTCTCTGGCTTCTGACTCAGGTTCATCCCTGGAGCTTGAGGTAAGATAAATGAGCAAAACTCCTGCTTTCCAGGATTTTCTTTTTTACCTACAAGGGCTGAGGGTGGAGCTCCATTTAACCAGAGTGGTTCAATCCAAACCTGAAAGCCTCCAGCAGGGAATATCCTGATAAGCCTCGGAGAACACGAGCCTGACCCTTCCTGCCCACAGGGTGGAATCCTCTCCCTAGTGCAAGCCATGGCTTTACACCTTCGATCACCTCTCCCTCAGGTCTCAGCACAGCCCTGAAATGACGCCCACACGCATGGACGGGGAAGGCTGCCCCACCACGGTGGATGCCGTACTTCCAGTGAAACTCTGGGGCCAACTCATGGGGCTCAACAGCTTTTGGTCCCCACTTTCCCTGGGAGAGTCGTGGAAGGTAAAGCCAAGTCTGAATGCATTTTGGACGCAGGGACAGGAACACACATGCGGCCGTGTGCAACGTGAATGGGAACGGGCAGGGGCAGACGAGAAGCTGGGAGAACCATGGCTGACCAGCACTGAGCTGTCGTCAGAGTGCAGGGCGCTGAATGCCGAGGGAAACTGGATTCTACTCTCCGAGAGGCCCGCTGTTCTTTCCAGGGAACCATCCTCAAATGGTAGTAAATATTCCCCACGCACCGTGTGGTATCAAGGGCACTGCATCCAGGAAAACAGAACTAAGATCGCTATGGAGCTGAGCTTCCTCTCGCTTGAGTTCAGCTGGGGCGGGAACGCGCGCCCGTGTGCCCGTGTGGATCGAAATGACACATCGCCAACTGGAGACGAAAACAGCCCAGGGAGAAGTGTGGGCTGCTTCGGGAGCGGGGTGACACATACTGGCTCCTCCTGGATGTGGCCTTACAGTCTGTCCCACAGAACACTCATCTTCACAACCCCCATCTCCTGTTGACATCGAAACATTCACACAAAATCTATATCAGGCACACGGCGCCTCTGACTCAAATGGTATCCAACTCCGGAGCATCGGGCCCGGCGCCTTGGTGAACTCAAATATCAACTGCCCACCAGACGCTCATGGGGTGCGGATCCAAGCACGCGAGACAGCTGGCAGTGCCACGGTGTTTCCATGTGCTGTAAATCAAAACCCAGGTTATTTTAAATTTGAAATCTCTTCATTGTTACCCGTGGTTTACACTGGACTTTTTATGTTTCTTTTTCTTCTGATCCAATTGCTTGGTTCTCGAGGCCTGGACCGCTCCAGGAACACACAGCACAAGGGCCAAGGGCCAAGGGACAGAGCGAGGGCCACAGTGCGTAGCCTCCGCAGGCACCCATGCCAGGCCACAGGGAGGAGGTGGCTGCACACGGAGAGAGAAGCAAGCCCGTCAGCTTTCAACTACCCGCAAGTGGTCCGACAGAAGCCTCTCCTCCCTCCACTCACCCGGCCAGGGCAGGCTGTGGCGCTCCAGCCTGAAGGGCGCCCTGTATTAGAGGCATGGCCCCAGGGGCCCAAGTGTGGGTCTCCTGGTATGGGGCAGGTCACAACCCTGTCCTTCACCCAGGAGCACAAGCACAGCATGTCAGGAGGGAGATGTACGAAAGCCGCACACCCTTGTGAGTGTTCTGAAACGGCTCTGATGTCCCCAGGCAGATGCCCAGGGGATGACAGGGAACGTCACAAATGCTGTCCACTCGTGTATTCCCGAAGCTCCACAGGGCCTTTTCTGTTACCCGCGCACCCTGCCCCACACACTCGGGAGAGAATGTGAAAGAACTCCAGCACCGGCCTCGTGGCGCCCTCGGGCCCCACCAGCGACACACTCAGAATTCAAACATCCTATTTCTGAAATCCAAAATAACCTCATAGATTAGCATCACACTCCCCTGGAAGTAAACAGTTTGGGGCAGTCTTAAAGAACAACAAGTTTTGGCTGTGTCGAAGGTGACACCTGGGCACACTTTCGGTGCTAACAGGTGACAGCTGAGCAGCAGGTGGAGCTTGCCTCTGATGCTCCACCCCTACCGAGTCCTGCAGCAGCAAAGGCCAGCTCGCTCACTCGAGCCCTCAAAAAAGTGAACTTCAGCATTAACCGTCATCCTCTTTGAACATCTACAGCAAAACAGCCTCTCTCTCCTGCAACCATGAATCCAGTGGCCTAATGTGCTCAGCATGAGTAAGCAATGGCATTTCCTGCTTTTGAAAACAGGACCCCTCCAAACATCTCTGACGAATCACAGAGGAGGGAGGCGAGGCTTCCTGGTGCCCCCATTAACTCTAGATACCTGGGAGCCACATTCTATAAATGGAAATCTAAGCTCAGGAAATCAAGTTTCTTCATTTATACAATGGGATTCATAAGAAGACTTCACAGGGTCAGAGAATTAAATGAGATAAGTCACAAATGTGCTTCTCTTCCTACCTTTTAAAAAATGCACGGTTATACTCGTCATTACTGTTTAAATGTCATCATTACTAATGAATTTGGCAATTTATTTCTGAGGGTGATAAAGGGCTGATTGAAAATACCCAGAGAAAACCCCATGGACCAAAACTCTCTCAATTCCTAAAGCTGGGTGGGGTGCCACTGCTACCTTCCTGCACAAAGACAGGCAGTGGCCAACGTGCGTGGCCCGGGTGCAGGCTGTGGTCCCGGGTTCAGGCTCTCAGAAGGGTGCAGCCCACTTGGCCAGGGGAGTGGGCAGAGGGTACAGATACGAAGACACCCAGAGCCACACCAGTGTGCAAACTCCCTTCCTCATACAGCACACTCCCTGCAAGCTATTTCCTTACTTGAAATTTATTGCTATAAATACAGAGAATGAAAAATGCAAAACGATGCCAATTCAGCCATCACATTGGCCCCGATCCTTTGCTAAATTTATGCATTTTTCTGGTTGCTTAAATGCCAGAGAGCCAAGCAAACGAGAATATCGTGCTCTTCCCTTTGGTAAAGAAGGCTACCTGAGCACTGTATGTAAGACAGAACGCAGACAGCCACGGGGAAAGGAGAAACGTCCACTCTACAGATGAGAAGGGCAGGCTTGACCTGTCTGATCAGGGAGGGTTACCAGGGCCTTATCTCTGACTACAGTGATCTTTGGGGCTCTCGCACTTTTCTCAGTGCTGTATTCACGTTTCCTGTCTTTTTCCAATAATGGATAAATTTAACGGAACAAAGTATGACTCAGCAGGAGAAATGTCAGAGAGCATAGGCCATACTAGAAAGCATCTATAAATAAAGATACAACTCAGTAGAAAAGATGAGTGCAAAATTCAGGACCAGGATGAACGCTATGGAAACTTGTACGTGGTCAAGTACTCCATCCTCTCCAGTTTAAATCTCCCCCCATTTCACTGTAAGTCCAGTGATAGTAATTACAGCCCTCAGGAAACAGGCCCTGGGTAAAAGAACTCCATTCAAAACTGGACTCATGGAGACTAACGATTTTTCCCCTGAATGCACAAATACACAGCAAAAAGCAGAGCAAACTGGGTTGTGCTACGCCTTTGTCACCCACATCAGGGCAAGGCGACGATTTCACTTGCGCACCCCCAACCTCGCTCTGCTCAACGAACACTGCAGTTCTCCAGGGTGTCACAGCCCCGCCTGCCCACTGGGTTCTGTGGATCCCTACGTCCACACACTGTCCAGCCACCATCGGCCTCTGTCCTACAACTCCTGCACTTAGCTCGAGAACAGGCTGGAGGACCGACCAGTGTATTCTCATAATCCCAAGCTTCTAACATTATACTAACAGAAAAAAGCCTGGAGGAGGCATGCCAAGATGTCAAAGTGAATTATTCTGGGGTGTTAGAATACGTATGACTTCTATTTCTTGTAGTTTATAAGACTATAATAATCTCATATCATTTGCTGTAATAAAAAACTTTAAATTATTTTTTTGATTTTGATTTTGCCTGCAAACTGTAACGTGAACTATGGGTGCTGTACAGTTCTCAACCTCATGGAAATTATACAGAAAAATAAACTTAAAATCCCACTAAATAAACCTAAAATAATGCCCCAAACCACTGGAGGAAAAGAAAACTGTTTAAGCTTAGATGGTTACTGATGGTTCCCAGAAAAGTAAATTTGTACACAAGTAACAGCTCTGACTGAAGAAACAGGTTTTCTCCTCTGAAGTGAAATATGCAAATCCAGCAGACAATGTAACTGTCTCAAGTAATCATTTTCCTCTGAAAAATCAACCTTTATTTGATATCACTGAGATGACAGGCAAAAAATCTGCATTTTTTTGTTTTCAACTTTCCCTAGTCTGGCACTTCTTTGGGGTCCTTTGGCCTGGCTACTCCGACACTCAGAGAAATCCGCCCCTGCCAGGCAGGCCTGGGACAGAGCCCTCTCCTGGGCCCCCTAATTGAGGGGCTGTTACTAGGATGAGCCTCACTCAGTGCCTTCTCCTACACCTGTCATTAAATGAGAATCTCTGACCGCCCGCTACTTAGTCACCAAGAAACCAAGCATGGCCGAACCTCTGAAGAGTCCTACATCTTAGACGCCAGATATATTTATTATAACTTTTAGATCACGTCCAGTAATAAAGCTCAATATGTATTTTATGAAAGTTAACAGTGGGCAGAAAGGTCCAGGCAGCCTTCTTTCTCCGTAACAACAGAAGTCACTCAATACGGAAAGCCCGAGCCTTGGGTCCTGAGGCCCTCCCCTCCTCGCTGCCATCTTCACAGCTTTGTGACAGGATTACCACAGGACTGAGGACTCCATCAAAGTCACTGGCTTCAAACTCTTCTTGATGCCAAAGACCAGGCTCTGACATGTCAAGCTATTTCCCTTTGAGTTGAAAAAAACGTATATCGAGAGTTTGAGTTTTTCTAAATTTTTAAAAAATAAAACAAACACAAGAGAGAAAGGCCGGCAGAAGAACCTCTTCCTCTCTGTGTGAATGTTTCCGTTGTCCTGTGTGAAGCTCACACCGACCTGGCACTGCTCACACTCGGCGAAGCAAGCTGCTCTCAGAAGCTGCACAGCAGCAAAGGGACGAACCACAGACAGACGTGTGTGCAGCGGGGCTTTTCAGAGGCGAGGTCCTGCTGTGGTCCTGTGTCGAGCTGGATCCCAGTGTCTCCAGGGAGGTCAGCTGTGGTGGAGGGTGCAGCAGGTGGTGGGCTCTCCTCGAGAGAAGCCCCTGACCTCGTGCTCCCGGGCACGGGTCTACAGAAAGCTCTGCCTTTCTGCAAAGTGCTCAGCCATTCACTGCTGGGAGTGCCTGGCCCTGTCCACCGGACAGAAGTGGGGTCCAAGAGAAGGAGAGACAGCAGGGGGAGTCTGAGTGTCTACGGCAGATCACCCTCTGGGAGATGCCACCCGGACCTCCGAGGGTGCCCCCAACACCACGAGGGTTTCCCCGGACGCCAGCTCACCGGAGGCCAGCATGGAGCACGTTCCACCCTAACCACACTTGCTCTGAGTAACAAAGGCTCTGCCCAGCAGCAGCCCAGGGGCAGCAGCTGTCTGCAGCGCCACAGAGAAGGCTCCCCCTGCCAGGCTTCGCTCTCTTGGCCACTGGCCGGAGCCACAGAAGACGACGTCCCAGGAGTTCCGGCCATTTGCCCCACACCAGGTGTTCGAGTGCTGCAGCTTCTCTGAGGTGACAGCCGCCTGCCTGGGAGCGGGCAGGGAGGTACCTGGAAGGGGGATTGGGTTTCAACTTGAAAATCTCGGAGGGAGAGAGAATCTGGTAACTCCAGACCAGCCCTACTGTTTCCTACTGAGGAACAAGGGCCCAGCAGTGTCTCCGTTCACTGCAGAGAAGCAAAGGGGTCAAGGAAAACATTGTTCTTCTCCATATTAATAATTCACTAGCTTTTGTTTCAAAATAATTTCAACCATATGAATTTCGGAGATGCAAACGTCCGATTACCAGACCATGCCAGCAACAGAGCTCTGAGCCGCCTTGGTGGAAAGGGTGGATCCCAGCCCAGGTCTGTTGCCGGGTCCTCTCTGGGGTGAGGACCTCGGCGCACGGCCCGGCCTCTGGTTCTCCAAGACCCGCCACTCTGAGATGCACACACACAGGCGCAGTGCTCACTTTTTTGCCACAGCACTCAGAAAAAGCGAGCCTGGTCCCAAACCAAAAGGTCACAGGGCGTGTGTGCTCGGGCGACAGTACCTGTTGCCATGGGGAGGATCCTGGGCAGGGATGGTGAGCAGGAAGTGCCAATGCCTAACCCTAAGGAAAAGCAGAGCTCAAGGCTGTCTTGTTTTGATCCCAAGTTAGTGCCGGATGAGCTCACACTCCTCCAGGGCACACTGTGCATCTTCTGTTTTTGAGACAGCTCTTGCCACGTTGCCCACACTGGCCTCAAACTCTTAGGTGAGGGGATCCTCCTGCCTCTCCCTCCCGCTAGCTGGAGACTGGGTGTGCACCACGGCGTGTGGCTTGCTCTGCGTGTCTTCAAAGGCTGCTGTAGAATTCCCATGATCAGAGGGACGGAGCTGGTGTCCCCAAGGTCACACTGACCACGGGGCCACGTGGATGCGTGAGCGACTCCAGAGCGACCTCTCATCACTTCCGTGAAAGCTCCAGGAAGCACAGCTGCTGCTAGGCACACAGGGAGACCAGCCCGATCCTAAGCCAGCAGCAGCCAGGCCAGAGCCCATGTTCCCTCTCTCAGGGCGCTGACTGTGGGACCCTGCAGTCCTGTGTATGCTGCTCTGGCCACCACCGTCCCCAGAGCTGCCTTCTCAGCGCTGCCCTCTGGAGCCCACCTGAGATGACTGTGGTCTGCAGTCAAACACGAGTGGATGTGGAAATGCTCCGCTCCACGCTGCCAAGCCCTGGCAATGCTCCCGGGGTACTCGGTGGAATATTAGACACTCAGACTCCCAGGCTTAAACCCACTTCTGTGACTTGCACACCAGCTGTAGGTGGTGAATGGATCCGGCCCCTTGTGCCACTGGCCCCCATCTCCTCTGTAAGAGGAGACACAATAGTGACCCCACAGAGGAGCCAGTGGGCCCCAGAGAACTGACCTCGAGGTAGAGCTGTGGTTGGCACCTGGCCTGAGTCACCCCTTGAGTTCCACCTGGTGCCACATGAGCCCTGCGTGGGTAATGCTGGGCAGCAGACCACGGTCTCAGGTCAGGAAGGCATGGCCAAGCATGGGCAGAGCCCAGGCCAGAAGGCCCCACCTCGCCCGTCTGTTCGGCCACAGGCAGCACAGGGCACGGAGCGAGAGCTCCCGACAGCTGCAGGAGACTGACCCGAAGCAGCATGGCCACCCGGCCACTCCCGGAATCCGGGGTCCTCTGCTCCCGCTGGCCTGCTATCGGGGCCTGCAAGGTCATCTCACCATGTGTCCCCCCAGTGAAGACGAGGAAGACAAAGGCCAGGGCCAGAACAAACTCGAGGCACCCATGCGTCCCGCCCGGGGGCGTCCAGGGCCCTACCAACTCTTGCCACTGCCTGCACAAAGCCCAAGTTTCCCTCTGATGGGGAGCCCAGCCTCGAGGACCATGGGCGACCCAGAGCTTCCTCCTCGTGGATCTGCTCCAAAGGTCACAGGTCGCCGCTAGTCCTCCCTCACCAGCCTCAGGCAGCTGGGGCAGAAACCTCCTTCAGAATTCACAGGGAAGGCCCACAGCAACATCCAGGAGGACAGAGCAGCCTCACTAGTCAAAAGTGAATGTTCAGGCTGGTCACAGTGGTGCACGACTGTAATCCCAGAACTCTGGGAGGCTGAGGCAGGAGGGTTGCAAATTCAAGCCTAGCCTTTGTCTTAAAATTAAAAATAAAAAGGGCTAGAAATATAGCTCTGTGTGGAGACCTGTGGTCAATCTGCAACACTGCTAACAAAAAGAAAAAGAATGTTCAGCAGGTACGTGTCTGTAATCTCACTGACTCAGAAGGCTGACGGGGGAAGATTTCAAATTTGAGGCCAGCCTGGGCAATTTAGTGAGACCTTGTGTAAAAATAAAGATTTTAAAAGGGCTGTGGAAGTAGCTCAATAGTAGAGCACTTGCCTGGCGTCCGAAAAGCCCTGAATCCAACACACACACGCACACACTCTGTTCGCAAGTCACAGCAGGTACACCCTGGAAGGCCTTCCCTGATACCTGGCACATGGGATTACTGTCACATGCTGAGCGGATCCCGACAAAGGTCATGACCTCGGCAACCGGCATCCCCCTGAATGTGTCTACAAGGAAGGCCTGGCACTGTGGAAGTAACGCTCTGCTCACCGCTGCTTTAACCCAGGCTGAACAACAGTCACTGAGGAGCACGGTTTCAAAGAACCCTCACAAGCACCGAGGAGCTCGGCCCCGGTGTGCAGGAAAACACAGCCTGGAGCCCGCGACGGCTTCACGCCCAAGAGAGGACAACGTGAGCCAGGCTGTGCTCCCAGAAGGCCTCACCAACCAGGCCAGGGCACAGTGGAGAGGTGGCGGCCAAGCCGGAGGGCTGGGCCCGCAGGCCCACGATGGGGAGGCAGAGAGGACCCCAGGACACTTGGGTGCGAGGAGGTCCTGGCAGACGGACACAGCTCTGCAAAGGGCAGGAGTGCTCTGGGCCGTGTGCTTTGCATTTTTTAACTGCTGGGCTTTGTTTTGAGACAGGGTCCTGGCCTCGAACTCACAGCGATTCTCCCGCCTCAGCCTCCCGTGTTCCGGGATAACAGGCCTGTGCCACCAGGCTGGCTGCACTCACGCCTGTGTTCTGATCAGACACGACCACATGGGCGCAGGAGGTGTGAGCCCACCCTTCCTCCTGAGTAGCAACAATCTCCAAGGGCCAGGGCTTCTCCCCAGGAAACTGGCCGGACTCCAAAGCCTTCACTCAGTGGGGCAGCCTCAGCATGTGGCTCCCAGAGAAAAGCAAGACCCACACCCCAAGGGAAGGCAGAATGGAAAACACATTCTGAAATAAAGTAACGGCTAAGTCTCCTGCCCACAGACCTTGCTGGCTCAGCAAAAACGTAAGTGTTAACGGGAATCGCTGCGCTGCGGAATCCCCACTTCACCCTCCACAGATCTGCACTGCAACACAGAAGCTGGGACGCAGCAACTGGACCGGGCTGGTTCTGGTTGTTTACACAATTTAATGCACAAATGTGCAGTCTCCACGACTCAGGATGACGTGATTTACAGAGGCCCTAACAATAAATAAACTCAAAGCGCTGTGCTCCGTTAGCACATGGCAAAGGTTTAAGCAAAGCCTTTTCTTTCGCTCCTTGAAAGACATGAAATATTCTCCCCATGGGGGTGTCTCATTTTCATTGTACACCCTGCTAATTCTCCTCCTGCAAATCTAAAAGTTTTAATTTTCAAATAAAACATAAGGGTGGAAAATAAAATTTAAAAAGTTCTTATGTATTAATGGCACAACAATCAGTAACAATTGTACATCAGACTTTACACATATTCGTAACTGTGCCATTTTAAAAGTTAGCCATGGATACCAAAAATACTTATATGACTGTGTAATAATTTATAGCATTTCTACAGATCTGGTATGCCTCATTTTTTCTTACCCACCTTGCATATCAAAGTACCTAGGATAAGATTAACAGAATTATGTGCAATAAATCTCAAAAACATACCTTCTGAGGAACATACTGAAATAAATCCTCAAAGCACGAAGCGCTCTGCTGTTAGCGCTCTCGAAAATGCACGTGACCCTACACAGCCAGCCCTCCCCGGAGCCCACAGGACACATTCTCTCCCAGGTTACGGTCGTCACATTTTTGTATCTTCTGTCCCCAAAGTTGACCATCGTGTTTTCCATTCTTTTCACCTAGTTGGATTTTATTTCAAAGAACCCTGATAAAGTTTATGACCACAATCACACTGTACAGAAATAACGAAATAACACTTCACCTCCTCCTAAGGGAAATAGGAAGCCAAAACAAGGCAGAAGCACAGGCATGGGCGGCCCTGTTCCCGAGGCGTACTGGGGTGACCCACAGGATGGGCGGGGCGCGATGTTAGTCACACCCCAATCGGCCAAGCGGGAGTCAGGGGCAGGGCTGCGGCTCGGTTCTGCACAACAAATTAAAAGAGCACACTGGAATCTGATGATTTTAAAAAAGGACTGTCTGACACGGGTAATTCACTGTTCATTAAACTCATCTTTAGGAAATGCCACTGCCCAGGTATCTCACGGAACAGTCTGTCCAGAGCTGCGCCGGACCACCCGACAGTTTGTTTGAGCTGAGCTGCATTCACCCTGCCCGCCTTTCCTGCAGCACTCGATGCGGACCCCGAAACGCCTGGAGAGAGGCTCATGTGGCCCTGCGCCTCTGACCACTCCAGGCCCGGTGGCGGCGCCTGCAGTCCTGGGCTCCAGGCACCCCTCGCCCCACAGCCAGTGCTGCCCCGAGCAGACTCACTGCCTGACGTTCCCGTCCTCTCTCCCCTCCCCTCCCTCCCGGCCCCTTCCTCTGTCCGTCTGTCCGTCCTTCCTTCCTTCCTTCCTCCCTTCCTTTCTCCCCTGGATTCTAGTGCAGAGACAGGAAAATGGCCTGACAGACACTGCTTCATGAGTGCTTTAAGCTTTCGTCAAGTCTGTATAAACTTCCTCACGTTATACTTAAAGCACACAAACAGCTGATCGGTAATCAGCCAGTCTCACCTCTACTCTAGGCAGGGATGCCACAGAGCAGCTGACAGAAGCCACCCATGACCACTGAGCTTCACAGCCGTAGGAAGGCCACGGCTCACTTATGCTATCAGGCCGGCTTTTCAGAGGACACTCCAGGCGACCCCCAAGAGCCACAGCTGAGAAAGCCCGCGAATGCAGAGCTCAGCTTGTTGACAGAGGACGACCGGGACAGCCCACTGCTAACGTGACGGCGAGCCTGCAGGTGGCCCACCCCTCACTGAGGGGCAGGGGGCTGTTTTCTCCCACACGCGTTCCGCGGCAGCCGCTGTGCAGATGAATGCGAGTTTGGCAGGAAATGCGTGGTCTGCAGCGGAGGTCACGGGCGGATGGCAGAGCCCCGCGCCTCTCCCTGGCCTGGCCCTTGGCTCGGCTTTCCTCCCGCTCTCAGCCTGGGCTTGAGGATGTGGATGTGCGCGGCTGGGCCAACTCCAGGAGGGGAGTGAGCGGTGGCCAGGTCAGGAGGGGCGAAAGGCGGAAGTCTTGCTCCACTCTCTCCATGCCGGGCCTAAGCTTACGAAGAGACTAGCAGGGCACCCCTCACCCACAGCTCTGAAAGGCAGAGCGCTCCAGTACCTGACACAGGCCTGGGGCCGGCAGGACATCACAAGCGGGAAAGGCCACCCGACCTCCTCAGAGGGGCCCTGTCAAACGCAGACACTGACTGTAACACTGTTTCAGGCTTTGTGTAAAAGCTGCACACAAGACAGGAATGAAGTTCACAGTTAGACTGGAGAGGCTGGGAAGGTACCAAAGATACCTCATTTTGTATGTGCAAATACTGCAAATTTTTTTTTGGTACCGGGGATCAAACTTGGGACCTTGAGCGTTCGAGGCAGGTGCCAGAAACACTGAGCTAAATCCCTGGCCCAACTGTAAATTGTTTTAAAAAATCCAGAATCTGAAAGACTTCTAGTCCCAAGGATTTGGGGTAAGGAATATTCAGCCTATGTGTGCAGAAATGCACTCATGGAGTACACCTCGTCTCTGGAAGCTAGGGTAAGAATGACCCCCCGACACACACACATTTCCCCAGAGAGGAAACAATATATTACACACGGTTTTGAGTCAAACAGATCTGGGTTCAGATCTCACTCCTGCTACACATCAGATGTGCTCCTGTGGAACAGTATGAATCAGACAGAATATGCAGCCCTCAAATGAGTTACTTTTCTTGTTGCTGAGACAAAATACAGTGGCCCCTTGAGTTATGACCTGCCACCATATGAACAACTTGGGTTATGATAGGAATTTTGGTTTTAACTTATGAACAAAGTCTTGAGTTACAACCCAAATGCCAGCCACTTGTGCTTCCAGGTAGTCTCAGATACAGACCTAACCTTTAGAGAGCTCTGGAAGGAACAGGACAACATCCTCTCCTGAGTGGGGCTCACTGGGAAATCCCAGGCCCGTGTCTCTCTGAGGACCCTGAGATCTGCCTGTGTGCAGGAGAGAGACTCTGAAGGCTGTGTAGGGGAGCCCGAGCCTCCACTGACCAACCTGAGTTACAACCAGCCCTTGGGAACGGACTGAGTTCAGTTAAGGGTCTACTGTACCAACACCCAAAGTTAAAGGGGAAAGGTTTCTTTGGCTCACAGTGTGTAGAGGTTCAGTCTGTGATCAGCTGGCTCCAAGGTGGGGTGGGTGGCACAGGGGGATCACCGAGTAGGAGCCGTTCATGGCAGGCAGAAGGTTGCAGAGCAAGCCAGGGACCTTAGAAGCTTTTTTTGGCCCCTTTTATGCTCTATCCAGGCTATCAGAGATTAGGGTGGTGGCAAACCAATCAGTGGACTGACTTAATGATCACCCACCCTTAGTCCTAGCGTTGCACCGTGAATCAGTCACACCCTCTGGACCCAGCCACCTCTGAAAAAGGCCCTGACCAAATGAGCCTTTGGAGGACATTGAGATCCAAGCCACAGCAGGGTGTAGACAGCGGCTGCACAACAGTGGTGGGTGAAGGCTGCATTTTCCTGTGTTTCCTAAGTGACCAACAACTGGTGGGCATCACAGAGGATGCCCCGCAGCAGGACATCCTGCCAGCGCAGCACAGCGACCCGAGTCCAGCAGGCACTGTGGTGACTGCTCTCCAGGAGGGCATTTCCAACAGCTATGTGTATGCATGAAGCCAGGGTGCTGCAGAGGAAACTCACACTAACACGCCTCACCCTCTCTGCCCCTGCAGTACAGCGAGGGCTTGTACCGAGCAGCCTTCATTCTGTAAACTTTTCTCCTATGTTTTACAGCAGGGTGACGGGGGCACAGCCGGAGAGAAACCGCACCCTGGTTAGGCAGGGCCACACTCCTGTTCTCAGAGCCCCAGGCCAGACCCGGCCACGCTGCCTCTGCCTGCCCTGTCCCCAGAGGAGGACAGGGTGGGAGGGAGGGGGCACCAGGGCAACCGCTCCTCGGGGGAAAGGCCGCCTGCGCCTCTTCCTAGGGGTGCATTCCTAGTAAGGCAGACAGCGTTGGGGTCCCAAGGTCCCTGCCTTCCAAGCGAGCCAGCCAGCACACACACTTGCCTGCGATTTGCAATTTTAATTAGGGTGCCATGTGCTAGTGACATATGGCGACACACTGACAGCTGGGCATCCAGGTTCAGGAACAGACCTGGGTTCTGAAGTCACAGTTGGCAGGAGCAGAGTTTGCATGCTCAGCGCCGAGCACCTGGAAAGGGCTCTGCCCGCGCCGCCTGCCCAGGGCACTGCATTCCTGCCACTCGCGGCACAGCCCAGGACCAGGAAAGGCTGGCTCCGTGGTCAGGCTGAGGGGAGAGCGTTCGGCTCCTGCGCCTCTAAGCTGTGGGCTCCCGCGGCTTCACTGGGGCAGCAGCGCAGCCAGCAGGGCGAGCGGGTCCAGAGCGCTAGGTCACAGCTCCAGGTCCGAAGGAGGCCAGCTCCTCCTACAGCCCAATGTGCCTTAGAGCCAGACTCACATGGATGAGAGCTGAACCATGTTGGCCACGCAGCAGGACTGAGGACCACTGAAGATAGCCCAGGAAGCACTAAAGGTCAAGTTCGCTCACTGTTTTCTTCTCCCGGAACCTTTTCTTCTGTGATGAGTTAGATGGTGGCCGGTGGGACCTGTGGAGCTCAGAACGCAGCCCGAAGATGTCTGGAAGTGTTAGCGAGTTGCCTCTCCCTTCTTCCTGGCTCCTCTCCCCTGACGACTTCCCTGCGCCAAGTGGGCACCGTCTGTCTCCGCGCTGTTCCCAGGCAAGCCAGGGACCCCCGCGGGCACAGCGACGCAGGTTTCTGTCACCAGCAGACCCATGAAATCCGCACAGGCCTCTTCGGGGACCCGGCTCCACCCGGGCTCCTGCCGAGGTAAATGAGGACTGTGAGGCCAGAGGAGTGAACACATACCACTCCTGGGAAACCGGAGACCCTGCAGGTACACTGACGTGGACCCAGAGCTTTGTCTCCCCTGTCCCCAAAGGCTGCCATCACACCAACCCAGTGCATGGAAGCGGAAGACCAGACTTCAGCAACTTAACCAGAAAGCCACCGCTGTGCTGTTCCCGCTGTGCGCGCGTTCTCTCTCTCTCTCTCTCTCTCTCTCACACACACACACACACACACACACACACACACACACGTATTCCAATGACATTTTGAACTATGTGACATAGAGATTTCACTTTGTTTTTCGCATGGGTACTGACAGGAATATACAAGAGCAATAGATTTACACCACATGATTCTACTTCAAGTTAGTTTGGAGATAGCAACGAAACAAGCAGAGTGTCAACATCAGCTGTTTCCAGCTTCAGCCCACACTGCCACAGGCTGGAGAATCCAGGTCTGACACTGGTTGTGAGCCCATGAACTAGCGCGTCTCCAAACACTGTCCGTAAAACAAAGCGTGCTGACAGAAGCACCCATGGGCGGGACCGTGGAGTAAACACCAGTGGCCACAGCATCACCTCCAAATGCACTCTCATGAAGAACTGTGCCAAACGCACCTGTCAGAGCAGCAGAGAAAAACAGGCAAAAATATTCTCAATTCCAAGAATATTGCAAATTTACCCCGACCCAGCATTTACTTGGGTGAGGGGACGATGCCGTCCCCTGGGAGAGGGACTCAGCCATCACCTGGACGCTACCAGACGGGACAGGAAGTCGCACTGCAGGACACGAGGGTTTTGGCATATGAAAATACTTCATAAAATCCTGTCACCCTCTCTACTTGCATCGTGCCAGACGAGTGCATCAAGTACTGACCTCGCTCCAGCTCTGCAGCAGCACCCGGCGAGCCCCTGGAGCTTCCTCCATACATTCCCCATGCGCCGGCCCCCGATGCGCAGAGCAGAAATAAGCCCCTCCGGTCAATCGCACTCACCTCTACCTTCTGCCGTAGATCAAGGCTCAGACACGCTGTGGTCCACAGTCCTGGACCCATCCACACGTGAAGAAATAAAGCACAGTCTCACAAAATATCAAGACTCCGTCACAGAAAGTCAATAGCCTGTAAGAAATACCAGGCTTACCTCTACATGAAATTTTTTCTGACACCACAGCTGGGTTAATGGAAACAAATAGAATTTCTAGTATATTGTAATATTTTGTATTTCTAGTATAACTTTTTCAGACCTCACTTCTGGAGAGACTAAAACTGTAAGAGGGTAAAAGAATCCATAAATATAATCCAAAAGCAAAATTTTTAAATTATATTTTTAACGTCAGCCTTTAGGGACACAATATAAACAAAAATAGAAAAAAGGATAACATATAAAGGAAAGTGTATAAGAAAGGCCAATATTGTGGACTAGAAAAATTACTGACTAGACCTTGAAATACAAAGGATTAAAGAGATTAAGGTTTAGGTGAAAGATTTACATTCCCTGGGTTGCACGTCCCATACAAATCTCCCTCTCTCTCCCTCCTCTCTGACTGAATTCAGGATGTCACACACAAGCACTGTACAGCCGAGGTACAGCCCAGTCCTGCTTTAAACTGTGTTAGGAGACACAGTCTCATTAAGTGGCCCACTTGAATCTGTGGTCCTCTTGCCTCAGCCTTCTGAGTGGCTGGATTTACGGGGGCACAGCACCACACCTGGTGTGCTGGTTCTCTTCTGCTGAGGTTAAGGTGACATTCCTAGCAAGGGAACACATCCTGATGGTCTGGGGGCGTGCCATCAGAAGTTCTGACAGAAGATCCCAGCTGAGCCAAATTCACATTTCGTACAACACGGCTGAACAGGGAAATCGGTGTGTAGCTGGCATCCCCGCAGAGGTCCATACTGCAAAACCAACTAAAAATCTTTCAGTGTAGCTTCCTGGTTGCTGCTATGTAAATGTGAAGTCAGAGGAGCACAGGGTGGGAGGTGGCGGAAGAGCAGAGCTGGGTCCACCGGGTGGTTTCCGGGGCCAAGCTGAAAGCCGGACCAAGGAGACGCCAGCTGAGCCGCAGGGGGACCTGACAGTGCCGGGCGGAGCAGGTCCTGACACACACACTCGTTACACGGTTCTGAGAAGCCGCCACAGGAGGAGCTATGCGCAGCCTGTGGACGGGAGGCCCAGGTGGGTACCTTTAGTTCAAAAGCAGAGGACGGCAGAGGGCTCGCGGGCGGGTCCCTCTCCCTCCTTCCGCAGACCACTGGCTGCATTTCCCTCCAGTGCAGAGCGAGACTCCACCTCATCCCTGCCTGCTTCTGCCTGAGAAACTCATCAACATGAGTCCTGTGGAAGTTCTGCCATTTTCAACTCTAGAACTGTGATGAAAAGCTCAAGCTGATGTGAACAGGGGAAGGAGCAATGTCTACGCTGTAAAAAGGTGAAGAATGGAGATCCTGCTGCCTTCAGAAAGCAGCGATGCCCTGCCCGCCCTCAGAGACCTCGCAGTGGCCCGGAGGTGCCGTCTTCCTGAAGCTCCCAGGACGCAGACCGAAGGACTTGGACCCTGACAGTGCCTGCCCTGCCGTCTGCCACTGACTTCCAGCCTGGGGTGGTGCTCAGCACCTCACCCGACTTGTTCCCTGCAGCGGCTCCGTGGGGCAGGGGCTTTAAACACATCCAGGAGTGGGGTGCAGGGCAACTCCCCTCGTGAGACCACAGTCACACAGCTAGGAAGGGTCTGAACCTGTATCTCTGCTTGACACAAAACGATCTTGTTAATGAAATTAATTAGTTATCGAATCAGTCTTGTTCATCTTAACCACCACATTATAGTAATGCCGTTCTTCTCTGCACAAGCACACCCCTATTTTAATTAAATTCATCAGGCTAATCAGCTAATTGGGTCAAAAAGTTAAGTTGATTCTGGATGTATGTAGAAAAGGTCCTGAATTTTTTTTTTAAATGTAAGCATAAGGAGACATAGTCTTCAGAATCTGCATTAAAATTATCAGCCCTACTGCAGGGAGATGTTCACATTTGGGTATTTCTAGTAAAGGCAATAAGTACGTAACGGGGAAATTTTTAAAGGAAAAAGTGTTCATATTTTTTAAAAGATGCATTAATCATTAGAATTTATTTCTAGGATCCAATGGGTTTGTGGCTTTTTCAGTGAATATGTCTGTGTAAATATCAGATATATTTGCTTCTCGGTAGAAGCAAAATATAATTAATTATAGATTATCTTTTATCTTTTTTTCTACTGTAACCAAAAATTGAAACATTTGCAGAATAACATTGAAAGGTATCTACTGTGCATTTTGCCACTAGAGAAAAATACTGATTTTGATTACAGATTATAAGAACTTGTTTCTGTTTACCTACTTTAGGAGCTGTTCCACCTTTGTTGGAAAGAGAGAGAAGAGGGTCATGGAGGAGGAGGAAGAACACCAGAGTGGATCCCAGGCGGCACTCATGGTAACTCCCAGAGAGCTCCTGACATGGAAAAGTTGGAAGCCAGAAAGAAAGATCCTCCTTGTGGTACTCGGTGATCAAAAGAGAAATACTGGACGTCACAGAAAAGTTTCTTTTGTTATCACACTTTTCTGCCCCATTTTCTACTCAGCTATGCCGAGCTGCGGAGATAAAATGTTCACAAGCACACGGACACTGTATAAATTGGTCCAAACCAAACGCGAGGCCACTGCCCAAGCATGCTGGGTGGTAGAGGCACACTTGGTGTAAGAGCGCGTTTCACTGCATCAAGGACCAGCGCTGGGAGGTTTTGCCAGTTTGGAACTCAATGCCAGGCAAATCTGAGGAACAGTTCACAGAGGATTTTAAGAATCTGAGTCTACATTTTCAAGAGTGAGGAACAGAAATGCTCCCTTCTGAGATGCAGGTCAGAGTTAGGCGTGCAGCAGACACGGCCAATATGCCTGCTGAGAATGTGGCACGGCCCGGGCCTACACAGGATGCATTCCCACAGCTGCTTTGGTTTCCTCTGAGGTCAGAAGCACCTTGCAAACCACCTCAGCAGTTCCACAACGTGAAGTAAAAAAGGAAAAGACACAGATCCTTCTTTATTTTGATACTTCAAATCTCAGTAAAGGCTCAGCTCCACATGGTGGCCTAACTTGAGACACTGGTGGACTGAAGAGAGAGGATGTAATATGTTTCAATGCTTCTTGAGTCCTTTCCTGTAAATTTGAAGCTGAAAAAAGGAAGCAGGCACCTCCACAGAAACTCCACTCCAAACTCATGTGCGGGGATTGCTTAGCATCTGGAAAACAGTGCACAGTTTCCCACTGTGGGCCAGAACCTGGGAGCCAACGCACTGTGATGGCTGGGCATGACGGACGTGAAGTCCACAAGGCCGAGAAGGGACCCAAACCTGGACAGTGCACTTCGCAGCAGCCTCTCCCATCTAGGCACTGGGATCCATCCCCGGTCTGACTGAACCCAGCCTGTGATGGAGGCAGTCCTTCCTCAGGCCTGAAGTGAGTGGTACTGGCGGTGGAGCCAACAAGCCAGGATGGAGACAGGACTCTGGGACAGGCACCAGGATGCTCAGAAAGCAAACTTGGTGAGCATTATCCACCAGGTCATGGGCAGGCCGGTATCATAGCAACTCAAGACTTTAAATACTACTATTCACTTGGTCATTAGTTTCTCTTGGTTTCTTTCACTTACCCTTATTTTTGATAGCCAAATCCTTAAAAGAAAGCAGACAGTATGAGAATGTTGTCAAATTTCAATAATGCTCTGGGGGGGAAACCACCAAGCTCCTAATGGTTTGGTCTAACATTCTTTCTGGAGTTACCCAGTAACAGATTAATGTAGTTAAGCAGGGTAACATTGAGCTGAAGGTCTAAGAAAACATGCCTGAAATTCACAAGTAGGCCTGCTCGCTTGCTTGAAAACAAAAAAAGAAAAATCCTTCATTTTCACTGCCAGTTTCTTTCTTTATTTTTAATTTATTGTGGTGTCAAAACCCACATCTGATCTAGGAAAAATTTTGGCACAAAGTCCCTAGTACCAGACCATCAAGACTACAAAACCTCAATTTGAAAAACTGCAGAGGACTTTGGTGCTCACGGAGAAAATGAACAAAGCTGGGATGGGGAAGTGGAGCGTGGCTAGGCCTGTAGGAAATCCAAGTCTAAGCCACGTTGGAAGCCCTGGGTACCAGCCTAAGTCCAGTCCACAGCTTTGGTGTGTTCTCACTCATTGCTAGGCCCCGACTTCCCACATACACTCATTCCAAACACTGAAACTCCCTAAAAGTCAGAAAATGACTCTTGTCACTGTTCTAGTGGATACCAAAATGGATATAATCAGTGATATCACAAAGTACAGGAATGATAAAATTTGCACCAAACCCTTAGATGAGCTACCACTCTGCCCTGTGCCTGATTAAAGCCTACGTATCCATCAACAGAAGAATGGATAAAGAAAATGTGGTCTTTACACACAATGGAGCACTACTCTACCATAAAGAAGGGTAAACTTGAGTCCTTTGGGGCAAAATGTTTGCACCTTGAGACCATAATGTTAAGTAAAATAAATCAGACACACAAACTTAAATGTCAGTTTCTCTTACATGAGAAATCTAAAATATAAGTAAACAGCGAAATAAAAGCTAAGAGGAAGTAAGGAAAAAGGTCTTTTGCAAATGGAAGGGGACAGAGAGACAGAGAGGGGTGAAAATGAGTTAAGATGTGCATGTGCACGGGCCAACTGCCCCCAGGAGTGTGGCCACTGAGTCCTATAAGCGTGTACCAATAACATCTGAAAAAAGTATGCAAAATCTGAGAAGAATATGAATCAACTTTTGTGCTATGACCATCAAAATGGGGTAAGGTGAGTGTCTGCTCTACAAGCAAAGGACAGCAAGCCCAGGACAGGGAATTCAAGCCCTTATCCCAACAGCAGCCCAGCACAGAAATGGTAAACATCCGAGCAGCAAAGGCGCTCCCCTGCTGCAGGGTGCTGGGAGACACGACTGGCCCAAGGAACCATGGAAAGGAAACCTATTCCCGCAGAGGCAGGTCATGGGGCGATGAAGACGGCGGCCTCTGGATCCCCTGCCCGTGCCAGTCCTGGTCAGGAAAGGGCGGGTTCCTCACCGAGACCAGGAAGAGGATAAATGAAGCAGGGAGCCCAGGCTCAGGGTAGGGCCTGTGCGCCACACGGGGCACTTGGTGAAAGCTACTGCAGCTTGCTGTTACCTAGCATCATCACTTTCATCTCATTAATCGATTGAATACCAGCATTATCAAGCAGCATTGAGATCAGAAACGGCAATTTGTGACATTTTCCCCTTAGCCTAGAGCTATACGTGTGAGCAGCTCCAGAGTCCAAGATGTGACCCAAATTCAATCCACTGAGCCAGTACTTGCAGGGTGCACTCGCTTGGCTGTCCCGCCCTGGAGTCAGGAAAACAGCAGTCTTTTTAAAATGAGCAAGTTGTGTCTGTTAACAGGGTCTGGCAGCGAACCGGCAGATCCAGACCTGTCTGTGTGAGAGCTGAGGAGGTGACCCACACCTTGGGGGGCCCACACCTGGGGCACAGGTCCAGGAGGCCAGGCCTGCACCCACCCTTTGGAATCCGTCCCTCCATACCCACGAGCCCGGGCCACCAGGGGCTCCTCTTGCCATGGCCACAGAGCATAGCCCAGACTCTGGATGTCGATTTGGTCACAGGGACCTGCCTCCGGCCTTGCTAGCCTGACTGCCTGACCTTGTATGACACCTCACGTCTGAGAGGCACTGACCGGGCCACGTTTCACGTGTGTCACGTGTCGTCTTCACAGGAGTGTGACGAAGGGGCATTGCTATCTCTGTCTTGCAAATGAGAAGATACTTACTGTGCCTAAGTGATTTAGTCCTAGGTGGAACCAGATGCACGGGACTTTACATACCAGCCCGGGCACCAAATTAGTATGACCTTAAGCAGTGTAGCTTGGGAAAAACACAAATTAGGCATGACAGCAACAGGTAATAGTAAAACAATGACGGAAACTGCCCCTCGCTGTCGGAGAGGAGAGTTTTGGTTACGCTGAATGGCTGAAGAACAGACCCTATCAGCTTAGGGTCACCCAGGTGGAGACAATGCTAGTGGCATCCGGAGCATTTACAGAACTGCCTAAAATCAAATGGCAGCACAGGCAGGGCCAGGAACTGAACCAGATCACTAAACTGCCGTTTTAAGATCCAAGAGTGGAGGCACAACTCACATGGGGGAGATTTTTCAAGCTAAAACAAAAAAGGAGAAAAGAAATGCCTGGCGTCCTGTTCTCGGTTCCCAGAACTGCACACAACAGCGGCCTTTGTTCCTCGCGGTGGCGCTGATTCTGTGTGGTAACTCCGGTGCTTTTGGGCACCAGGTTCTTCCTCCTCTGAATCTAAAGATGGTCACACACACGGAAACTTCAAGGACAAGAGAGCTGCGCCTCAGCTCACACCAGCCCCCATGACAGGGACAGAGTCCACCCCGGGAGCAGAATGCCTCCGCCCACCTCGCAGTGAAGGGGCTGGTCCCCTCCCCAAGACCCCTCCCCAGGGACTGGACACCGGGGGTGGTTTCAGTCGGCACAGAACACTCACAGCTTGAATCAGGGGCGTCTGCACAGCTCTGAAATCTTTAGGTCAGGGAAATTCTAAAATGGTTTTTTAAACCTTCATACTGCAGAAGGACTCAGAGGTAGGCTGTGGCTGCCAGCTCTGCTCGATCCCACAGAGGAGCAGCTGCAAAGGACAGGCCAGTCTTCGATGGAAGGGGGCAGCCACTTTGGGCAGAAATGGAGAGCGTGAAGAGAGATGTTCAAATTACTACAGCATTGGTGGCAGTCGGACAGGCACCAGAGAGATGGTGCTGGCCACCTGGGTCCCATGCCAGGCCAGCTGCGGGAACTCAGCCTCTCTGGAGGTGGCCATCCTAGGCCAGACGCTGCCACAGGAAGAGGGCTCCAGCCAGGTCACAGGGATCACAGCTCTCACCTCAGTGTGGGATTACAGGAACAGCAGTTACGTTACGGCAAACATTTACTAAACGCTCACCATATGCCAAGCGATACGCTGAGTATTTTGCCTGGATCATTTCGGAACTGCCCTCCAAAGTAGGTGGGGACTATGACAGTTTACTCCCTAGGCAACAAGGGCTCCCAGGTAAAACTGACTCTTCAGAGAATCCTTCTAGGTTTCTGCACACTATGAAAACAAAATGTCGTGCAACCGAACTGCCAAAGTGACAAGTTAGGGATAGCATACTTTCCAGAAGCAAGAATGGGTGTGATCCTAGTATGGACAATGAACAGCTATGTGACTAAGGCCATGCTATTTATCCTCTCTTTGCCCCAGTTTCCTTCTCTGTAAAATGAGAACCATAATGGCACTGATTCTGAACAGTCCTACAAGGATTAGATGAAATAGTACATGTAAAAACTTAGGTCCATTAGTCAAAGAATTATACAGAAACATGTCTTACCTAAGAGATGATCTGGGTCCAATGCTACCTCTTCCAGGGTATCTCTGCTTTTTGCTGAGAGCTGGCTTCCCCTTCTCTGCAACATTCTGTTCCCACATTGTAAGTGCTCTTGGTGAGATACATGGTAGGTAATTCAGCTTTTCATGTAAGTGTCATCCACTGGCTGAATGCAAAGGATGGTTTCTCACCATAGCTGTCTCCCCACTGCCTGGTACTGAGCTTGCCAGAGTCATTAATGAACAGCAAGAGCAGCAACAGTAATCTTAAATATTTGTGTGATAAGAATTCTACAATATAAAATCATACTTATCTGTACCATAATCCTATAATGTACAAGTGTGTTTTAATTCTCACTTTATAGGTAAACGCATGGGTTTGGAGTGGCAGGATCCCCACCCACAGTTCACACAGCTCTTCACGCACGGACTCAGGTATAGACAGACTGATGTCCACAGCTTTGTATCCTCTCCTGTGCACTCAGCAGAGAACTGCAAGCAGTAGGTTTTAAAAGGCATCCTGTAAGAAAAGCTTTCTGAATATTGGTAATTACATATAGAATTCAGTGAGATTTAAGATAAATTATGTACTTTAACTTGTCCAATATTCCATTCCCAATGTGATTAGATTCCATGCAAAAAGTAGAAAAAGTGGTCATTGTAAGGACTGACACTAGAGTGGAAAAGAGTAATGAGTAAATAAACATAACAAGTAATCAAATAAATCAACAAATTCATTTCAGGTTGCTAAAAGCACTATGAAAAATACGAATAGGAAGGCCAGTCTGAGTCCTCTTACAGAGTTATCACTTGGAGTGAGAGCTGAAAGGGAAGAGTAAGCCAGCTACAGAAAGGGCTAAAGAAAATGCCTTCCAAGTAGACAACATGTGGCGAGGGCATTAGCAGGTTTTAAAAATCAACAGAAGACCAGTGAGGCTGGAGCATCCAAGGAGCAAGTGGAATAAAGTGAGGCTAGGAAAGTAGGTATAGCAGCCAGATCACTCAGGTTCTACAGGCTACAGCAACAGGTTTGGGTTTTATTCTAAATACATGGGAAACCATGCAGGTCTATAAGCAGAGAGGAGATACAAATGAAAATTCTTTGAAACTGTACTCTGGACGCCACATGAGGAGTATAAATGGAAAATGGGAGACTATCAGGATTACTGAGATTGTTTGGGTAGGGATGATGGTAGCTGGAACCAAATATAGTTGCCCCTTTTCTTTTTGATTGACAAATCTCCATACAAGAAGAGGATGTTTCACACATATTCCACTTGTTTATTCAGCTTCTCCTGTCTTCAGAGCCCAGGGGAACCTTATCTTCTTCAATGTTCTTATCACATATACATGTGCGAACTGAGGTACAGAGGACCTCCACGACTTGCTCACACCAAGCGACAGGAGATTTCACTCAAAGTCAGACGTCAAGGGACAAAGGCACAATAAAGCACCTATGTTTACAAAGTTTTCTGTAGCTTTTAATGAACCTGGTAAAATTCCCTATCTGGAACTTGCAGCTGTCCTTGGATTTTCAGCTTTTGAAGTGGTTAAATCAGGTCACCAGGCAGGCAACTCCGACCCAGGCAGGACCTGCACGGTTAAGAGTAGAAGCCAATTCGAGCTGGAGCGCCGTGTTATGTCTGGGGAAAGTTCATGGAAGTAATTTTAAACTCCTCTGTTTTCTCTCCGTGCTTTCCTTTGGGCTTACGTGTAAATTATACCTCTCTCCAGGTTGCATTTTGCCATTTTCCTGGCGTTTCTCTCAAAAAGCTCCCCAAAGTGGCACTGCTTTCTTAAAAGGGCCAGTATGAAGTTCCTGTGAGTTCCTGCTCGCTCGGAGCGGAGCTCCTATCACACAATAATGTGTTATTTTGTTGGATTTTGGCATCCAGCTAGCTTGTTTGGTCAGAAGCCAAAAAATCAGTGTGTCGGTCCACCAGCTTCTCAGCAGAGCAGCTCTGCTCACCCGGCGAGTGTGCCGTAGCCTTGGCCTGGCGCCAGAGAGGGAAATCCATTTTACATAAAGAATGCACCAAGCTCAAGTGCTCTGAGACTTTTTACCTACTAAAATAACTCCGTGGACAAGCGCCAGTCCGCCAGACGCGCTCTGAGGCGCGCTTGGCACGCATGGAAGGGCACAGCTACAGGGAGGCCGCGCCTTCCTTCCGGAGCGGAGCAGAGCGAGGAAATGGCGGCCGCCCGGTGGCCATCATGTGACCAAGCACCACCCTCCCATTGGCTGCGGCCGAGCTGGCCGCCATGTGGGGAGCGGAAGTCACCTCGCAGGTTCCTTAAGATGGCGGCCGGGCCACCTCACGTTCCAGTGCCCCCTGAAGCTTTTTGTTTGGGTTGTTTTTTGTTTTGTTTTTGTTTTTGTTTTTGTTTTACTAAACCTTCCAGATCTGATTAGAAACAGATCTCTCACCACTTGCTTCTCCGGCTCAATTTCACACAGTTCAGCATACACTCGAGCTCTGTCAGAAGCTTGACAAGGTTCCAGGGAAAATATTAACTGTCAACTTTCCAAGAGGAATTGAAGAAGCAGGCAGAAATGTCAGGAAAAGAGGTCCTCTTCCCTCCTTGAAGCACACCCCACATGTGCTTGAGAAGTGCACCCGGCCCTGTGCCCCAGTGGCCTCCAGGTGGTCCCACTGCACTAAGCACAGTGGGAAGGAGGGGAGCAGACACATCCTCCTTGGCTGAGGCACCAGGCCCCTCTCCCTCTCAGGCCTGACCAGTTGAGCACTGCACACTCTGATGTATAAATATTTGCCTCTGGCTAAAGTTCAAGCAGCCTTGTGTGGCTGCCAGACACAACAGAAAACCAACATCCAAGGGAAAGTGTTTACTGCAGTGGTGGCCAGAACAGCAACTGCCAGCGAAGGCTCACACCGCATTGGCCAGGCCTATCTGTGGTGCTATCGTCAATCACCTGGCCACTAGCCACTGGCCACTGGGTGTTCCCACCCTTTTCAGTAATGATCATGTTCTTTAATGCACAACCTCACCACAACACAAGACCAAAAGACATACTGATGGTTTTACATGCATTCCTGCAGAGCAAGGGGCCGGAATGAGCCCAAAGCAGGCTGCAGAACTATTCCTACAACTGCAAAACAAGCAGTTGCATCTTGAAACCACACACAGAAAAACACAAAAAACCAGGGACTGTGACCTTTTCCTTATGTTCCCACTTTCTCAGGTGCAGGGTTCTCTCACTTTCCAACTGTCATCCCTAAGTATTCTATAACTGAATTCTTCAATCAATATTTAATAAATTTATGCCCCTTTGAAATTCCTGCTAGAAAGTGTGGGAAATCTCTGATAGATGGCTACAAGAAGATATTTTATATAGAGTCATGCATCCTTCAAATTTTTTCAAAAAATGAAAATACATATACTTCCATTTTACCAGTGCTGTAATTCTGAAACACGTAGAAATAAGAGAAGCTGGCCATCAAAAGATTAAGATCTCTAACTGGGATAAAGGAACTGAATAGAAAAAAAGGATCTTGAAGAAAATCTTTTCAGAAAAGTTATGAATTCATAGTAAATGCTAAGCATGTAGCTGACAGGCCAAAGTCTTTTCATGGTTTTCAGTGTCTGGGAAGAGTCTTGAATACAATCAAGATAAGTCATAATATTTTCAATCATTGTCCTCTATGACATATTTTTATCTTTATAAACAGCCATGCACAAAACAAACTTTTCCTTGACATTGCACATGAAATACCACTGTTTTGCTGAACAAGAGTTATACAGAGAATGGGACAGGAAAATCAAGGAGTATGAAGATGAAAACTTCAGTCACCTTTCTGGTACTATGGAAAAATAATTTAGATAAAACAGGCCACTTTGTTATGTTTTCATCTGTTTCAAATTAAATACACATTTGCTTAATTGAAACATTTGCTGTTGGTTGAAAATAAAGATTTTATATCTGTACACAATTTAGAGTTCTAAATTTGAAAATTCCTCAAGATCCTGAATCTTGATTAACCCTAGGCTTAAGGAAATTTCTCAATTTGAGTTTGTTGCAAAACTAAAACCATGTACCAAAAAATTCCACTTCCAATGGTTTGTGAAACTTTTAACAACTACATTCTTGTCTAATTCTTAACAAAATGCACGCTGAGTTTGATCTGTGTCCGACCTCAAAAGCCTAGAATTTAAGAGTATCAAGTCCAGCTTTCAGGGATAGAGGAATGCTCTGTTCCCAGCTGTGAACAAGACAGAATCAACTCTGTGGTGCTTCCTCCCACTGCCCTGCTGGACAGAAAGGTCAAGATGGTTAGCTCTTGCAGCCTCAGTATGAAGCGTCAAAATAACATGAGGGTTAAAAATAGACTGTCTGTAGGCAACCAAAACACAAATACAGAAGGAATTCAAGGTAAAAATAGTTTTCATATATTTAAGTTCTAGTTTCAAGTACTTTCAAAGACTGTAACCCGAAACCAAGAGAAGAAAGTACAGAGCAATCGTTTTTCTCAGAGCATTCACTTTACAAACTCTGGATCTTAAAATTTAAAAAAAAAACCCAAAAAACACTCTGACCCACAGATGACACTTTTCTTAGGAAATTCCTTGGATTCACAAGTAATTCATTGGGAATTGAAGCAAAAGAGGCAAATTTACCGCTTTTATTTGTTTGTATTTTGATAACTGCATTTTTCTCAGTCCAATTTCTATGGAAATAAAAATACTGTTTACTACCAGAGGAATTTCTTTATCTATCAGTGGGGAATAGAGCTGAACTATTATGAGGTTTTTTTTAATGCAGTGAAATAATCAAGGCATTCCAAGGTGCTATGATACATCAATTCTATCACAACCAGGTAGCAAACAGGGGTGACTGCTGGCTTATATATAAGTAGATATTTAAGACATCATCAAGAAGCATATTTAATAAAGTCTGTGGCATGTGTATGATAAAATGTTAATAATATAGCCAAACTGGTGATGAAAGTAATTCCGCCTTCCAGGCTTTCACATGGAACAAAAATGTACTTTTTAAATAAAAATGATGTTACACACACACTCTACATAGAGGTGCTTCACGTGCCCTCCCTGGGAAAGGCAGGGCTACACTGTCTGCAATTCCCTCGCTGCTCTGACATACCTGCTGCCTGTAAGCGCTCATTTGGCGTGGCGCATCATTAATGACCTGAATGGTGGCTGTTTCACACATACATATTTAATTACAACAGCTGAACAAATTACATATTTATGCTTGATAAAGGGGATTGCCAGTCTAGTTCATTTGCTATGCATGCAGGTACAGGGCTCCATCTGCACCAGCATCTGCACAACAAGGGCCAACAATCACCCATTGTAAGGCAGGAAGTTGATCTGCAGAACCTGGAAGCCAGGCAGGCACATTAACTATTTCACTGCCTTTGTCCCCTTCCCTTCCAGGGATCCAAGTCCTTCAAAATCTTGGGCGATGGAGTCACTGAATCATAAAAATCTCTCCCCTTTCTGCCAGCCCAGTCATGGAACAGAATCAGCCAACTCTCTCCTCCAGGCCACCTTTAAGGTGAACAAGAGGAATAGTGTCTACCTCTTAAAGATTACGTGGTACTTCCTGTGGCTTCCTATGGGGAAGACATCTTACAGAGAGTGGGCCGAATGTGTGGTCCCAGAACTCAATTAGCAGCCCAAGAACAGCTTCCACCAAGATGTGCTGGGCCTGGGCTGGCCAAGATGGACGACAAAGCTCTGCTGACATGTCCCTGCTACCCCACACACCTGTGAGTCCATGAGGGATGGGCCTGAGGAATTTTTTCCCAAGGAACCACACACCCAGCCCCTCTGGAGAGCCCCACGGCTGCCTCTGCCCAGGCAGTCTTAGCATTCCTGTGCTGTCCAGAGAAGCCACAACTAAAAGCTACTGCTTTCCCTGTTGGTAATAAAGTCCTGTTCACCAGTGCTGCAACCTCATCTTAAATAGCTGCAGGACTTGCATACGTTCAATTTAATATATCCAACGAGTAATATAAATATTCTCGACCATTTCTTCTACTTCAAAACCCAAAGAGGAAGAATTAAGAGTCGGCCAATCAATAGTGAGGTTTCCCATCATCATTTAAAGCTTTTGCTGGGCAATAAAGAGGCTCCACAGTGATGGCCCCTAAAAGCTCCTTATGGCATCTTCGCCTCTTCAGGCCGCAAAATCAAAGCATGAGTCAGAGGTGTGGGTTTTTAATGTTCTCTCCCCAGTGATGGCAGTCAAGCCAGGGGCCCCCGGGGGTGGCAGGCTGAGGGGCGGCAGGCCTGGTCGAGGCCCTGCAGAGCAGAGGCTCCTCACCGTGGACCCCTGCGGGTGAGCAGAGGCTGGGAGGGGACACAGCAGGCCCTCTGGATCACCCCAGCATTTGTGGGCCAAGTTCACAGCGTGCTCAGAGAGTCCTGATTTACTCAGTACCCGCCGCCTGTGGTTAGAATGTTAACTGAGATGAAACTGTGGCTGCTCTGAGGGAGGAAGGGCCTTCAGGAGGCCAGGGGTTGATCCATGGAGCTGTCAGCCTAAATCATCTAAAAACTCTGACTCCCTGGGGAGAGGCAGGCACAGCCTGGGCTGAGACGGAGGCATCCAGTCTGCGAGAGGAAGCAGGGCCTCGCTGGGCCTTCCTTCTCATGACTGCCACAGGTCAGGCCGTTCAGGCACGAGTGTAAGTCCCCAGAATAACACCTCAGAGGCTCCTCGGGGAGTCAGGGCTACCCCGACTTCTCCTAGCACCCAGCATGCAACAGGTCCCCAGCCGGGGCAGAGGGAGCACACAGTGTGTGTGCCACTGCGTAACTGACTCACTGTGGCTCTGAAGTGCCCCAGACACTGTGAACCCAGGGAGCAGTGACAGATGAGGAAATAAAGACCTGGGGACACAGAGGGAAGCACTGCCAGTCTGTGGCAAACGTCAGACCACAGCCCCAAACTGCCTTGCGTCCCACCTTCCTCCTAAGCCAGTCACTAGGCGCTGCCCCCGGTGCCCTCTGCCCACGCCGAGTCCCCACAGGCATGCATACGTGGGCCAGAGACCCAGGGCGCCAGTCCAGGCTATCACATCCTGCAGGTCCCCACCACCAGACATGCGAGCCCAAGTCAGGCTCAGCACCCGGGGCCCCTGTGGCCTTCTCTGGGCCCAGGGCAGTTCAAGGGCGCAGACAGACATGGGACAGGAGCGGCAGCCGGCAAACCCGGCCAGAGCACCTAACTCAGAGCTCACAGCCATCACTGTCACGGCCAGCCCTGGGTCAGCGCCCTGGGTCAGCCCCAGAGAGACGTGGAGTCTGCCCATGAGAAGCCCAGATACAAGCAGGACTCGCTCTCGGAGCCAGCGCCGTGGCCCTGGGGTCCAGCGCCGAGAGCAGTGCATGCCAGCGCTGGGTCAAGGAGCTTGCCTGCCAGAGGCAAGGGTGGGAGATGGGCGCTGCCCACTGGACTCTGCCCCTCACGGGGGTGCTCCTCCCAGGCGGGAAGTGGGGCGTCCAGAGCATCTAGCAATGGCTGCGAGCCGGGCACAGTTCACCGTCACCAAGACACGGCTGTGAGGCCACAGGAATATGCAAGAGGGCTTGACAGCCACTGGGACAAAAGCCCCCAGGTAGGGGCTTGTCCGTGTTTCGTGTCTGTGGCCCTCGGGCCTAACTGCACGCTCCGCAGCCTCACTCCATTAGGGGTGGGTGGCGTCACCCTGCACGATGCGGGGCCGTGGGGCACCTGCACCACCGGCACCTGGCTGACCTGCCCACCCGCAACACAGCCACCCTCCACGTGCTGCTGCCGCTCCCTGGTGATGGCAAAGTGGGCAGAGGGACAACCGCGGCCCACGGGAGATAAATGAGCCCTCTCGAGGTGCCACGTACCAACTCATGCGCTGGGAGGGAGAGATGGATGGTGCCCGGGAAGAGCTGATTTACTGTCTGCAGCAACGTCTCCTATAGATCTTCATTAAGAATGCTAACTTCCCAAGGTGGATTTGCAAGAGTGGCTGCTGTGTGGGGCTAAAGTAAAAGAATAAAGTTTGCAGATGTCAAGGTCTCCCAGAACGAGTGATAGAGAGCTCATCGGAGCACCTCTCGATTCTGGCTGGCTGGGAGCTGAGCAGGGGCCATGGAAAGGGAGGCTGCTGGAATCCAGGAAGGTCTTCCGCAGGACACACAGTGTTCCAGGGTAACCACGCAGCACCCGACACCTTCTGTTCCGAAGGAGACACCCTAAGGTCTGCGTGCTGGGGTCAGTGGCTCCATGTTCAACGGTCTGTCTGTAGTGATGATGAGAGCTGTAGAATTAGCAAGGCACCTACGACAATCTGTGAACGGTGAAGCACTAGGCAGCTGTCAGTTTCTGCATCAGTATCGGGTATTCCCTGGACTCTACTTAAGACATATCTAGAAGGTGCAGATTAGAATAACTATGACCCACACTACTGTTCTTTTGAACTACTGATAAGCTTCTTTTGTGTATTTTTCATATACATGCAGAAGTAAATGTGGGATCCGAAGAGCACAGTTACTTCTACTTTGTGTTTTGGGTGTTCCCAGTAATTGCCAGAGTTCCCTACAGAGGATTTTAAGTTTGTTTTTGGAAAGGAAGGAATAACTAGAAAGCACAAACACACAATACAACAAATATCTCTTGGATAGATGGATTTTTAAAAATCATTTCATTGAAATAGGTTTCTACATCTTTAAAGAATGTGTATGTGCATAGAAAATGGAAGAAAAATGTACAAAAGGAAAGAATATACACCCATAATTTTACAGTCTCTCAAGCAGTAAGGTTAGGGCTATTTTAACATTCATTATGCATTTTCTTCTTTATCCAAATTTTCTACACCTGAATATTACCCATTTATAATAAAGAAATGTTTCATATCAACACATTTTATATGAACAAAACTTGAAATGGAAGCAATTAGAAGAGAAAATTCACTCGTGTTACTGTCAGGTGCTCTAAAAATGAAAACAGCCCTCATGGCCACCCTGTGCGGTAGCTGCTAAGACGAAGAGGAAGCCGGAGGGCTCAGTTTTCCAAGGCACCCTACGGGCCGCCACCTTGCACCTGTCACAGCTCCCCTCACCCTGCAGCTTGCGGCCCAATTTAGAATGGCAACATTTACAAAATGGCGACATTTAAAAAGAAGAAAAAGTAGCCCCTGGGCAAAGCGAGCAGGGCCTTCTGCTCTCCCTCCCCACTGCGCGAAGCTGCCCATGGAGGACAGCACCGTGTCTGGCCCAGTCCTGGCCCCTCTTCGCCCCTGCCTCTGCCCCTGGCTCTCATCCAGCCTTGAGGCCTGGCCCCGTGAGACCTCACCCGAGCCTGACTGAACTCCCGGCTTTTCCTGAGTCTCAATGGGACCCCTGCTCCTCCAGGGCAAGGTGCTGCTGGGGTCAAACTCTGCTGAGCCAGGGAGGAGACAGAAGCACCTGTGACCCCAGGACGACGCAAATGGCCTTGAACGGGTGACTTCCGAGGACAGGGACGCACACCAAGGAGGAACCTGAGAACCTTCGGCATCAGCGCTGCCCACAGGGGCCAGGCTTCCTATGATGGGGCTCATTTTCAATACCGTATGTTTTAGGGACCAGAGGGAGGAGGTGTCATAAAGATTTAGAAAACCATGACTGAACACCACTTAGTCCTCTTCCTTAGCAAGAGCAATGGTTGGAAGGCACCACGCCATTCAGTAAGTTTTTCTCCATCTTTAGTTACACATCTCTCTGAACCTCAAAATCATGCTGCACATCGACACAGAAAAGCTTAGTTTAAGAGTCGCCAACCAAGGCCAAAGTGTGGCTGGGCGGCAGGACACTTGCCAAGCATGCATGGGGCCCAGGGCTCCATCCCCAGCACCGCACCAAGCAAAGTAAAAACAAGTGACGCTATTGTGACTAGTCTGTCCCCCTCCAGGAATCTCACTCACAATGCTAAGGGAAGCAAAGCAGACACAGGACAATGCATATCACCGAAATATAGGAATTTACAGAGCAAAATAAAGAAGAGATGGAAGGACACAGAGAGGCAGACCTTACGGAGCTGGTGCGAGGAGAGCTGATGGTAGTGTAAAGCTGAGAGACGCGGCACTGGTATGTGCCAGTTCCGCAAGGTGAGTGTAACGGTCATGTGCTGGGAAGACATACTGACAGTAGGCCATGTAAAATCGATAAAAGGCCCTGCTGTGATGCCCAAGCTGCCTCTGCACTGGGATCTTCCCGCCTCAGCCTCCCTTGCAGCTGGCATCACCGCTGTACATCACAGCACCTGGCCTGACTGGCCGGCCCGGTTATGTGCTGAATTTTAGGGTGCATTTTCCAGAACACTTTTCGCTGGCACTGGGGAGAAGCCACCCTCCCAGGAACACAGGAGCTGACCGAGTTCAGGCTGCAGAGGGGCTCCTTGGGGCTCAGCAGGGGCTTGTGCTGGACCCAGCAGTTCCCCCAGGAAGCCTGGTGTGGCCACCGCAGCAGACTCGGGCTTGGGCGGCATGGCACCGGCTATGCTGGGACCTGTCTCCAGCCTGCCCTGCTCAGCGTCTCAGTTTATCAGAGGCAACCCCATCAGCTGCGCAGGCTGAGGCAGGAAAGGGCTCTCCAGGTGGATCCTGGCCACCTCTGCTTCCGGACTGGGCTGGCAGCTCCTCTGCTGCCTGCCTCCTCCTCGGCTCCCACCCCATGTAGTGGAGCCAGGAGGGATAAGGTCTTCTAGGAGCTGCACCCCACCCCTGCCCTGGGCCTGGGTCGCTCACTGAGTGTGGGACTCCCTGACCCACCGGGAGGTCCTGGTCACAGTCAGCCACAGGGCTGGGGAGGGAACGGGAAAAGGGCTCCTCGGCACCAGAGCGGGCTGGGGACAGCACCCCCTCCTGGGTCAGCACAACCTCGAGACCCCTCAGTGAGGTCCTGTCCTGAACACAGCTGCAAGCTGAGGAAGGACAAGGCCGGGAGCCACCTGCTCCCCAGCGGCGCCACCCGCAGTGCTCAGCAAGAGCGTGCTGTGTGTCTGCCACCTCACTGAATCCCGCGGTTATTCCCCTCTCCCAGAAGCACGGGAGAGAAAGTGGGGCTGACCGAGGTGCCACCAGCCCAAAGCCACGGGGGAGCAGGGCCTGGCACAGCCTGAGGTCCCTTCTGTGGCACGGGCACCTCCTCACCCTGCCCAGAGAGGGCAGGGCGGGCAGGCGGAGGCGGCGCTCCAGGGCAGACAGGACTGTCCCCCAGCCTCCCGGGACAGCTGTGGGTCCCTGCTGTGTAGAACGACCGACCGCCGTCCACTCAAACAGACACCGCAGCGCCCGGGACAGCTGCCCCCTTGCCTCGAAGTGTGCTCTCAGCAGCTCCTGCCCCGGAGACGCCGTGCCCGGCGGACAGAGGCGAGGGATGGGCCAGCACCCTGCACACCCTGGGCCCCTGGTCCTGCCCTGGTCCTGCTCAGCTCTGGCCAGCCCTACCGTGCTCCGCCTGCCTGCCTGCCAGCTCTGGGGTCCTCACCACAAGCCGCCACCTTCCCTCCACCACGACCAGCGCTGCTCCCAGGTGTCAGCACGGTGCAGGGCAGAGCACTGGGCTCGAGGTCTGCAGCCAGGTCCCTGCCTGCAATCCGGAGGGGCAGTACCTGCCCATTGTCCCACAGCTGCCAGGAAAATCAGATGAGGGAGCAAATGGATGTGAGGAGCCCTTCTAAAACTGCAAATATTATATGAATACAGAGGATTATCATTCCTGGATTCCACAGACTTTCACAACTGAACTAAGCCAGTGACGGCAAGCCTATGGCACGCGTGCCCCAGCAGGCTGTCTGTCATTGCTGAGAGCTCTAAAAGGTTTGCCATCCCTGAACTAAGCCCTGTGGAGCTGGATGGCCAAGTTCTGTTATAAATAACCAAGAAAAACGTTCCGGTTCTTGCAACAATTTCACCAGGCCGCTCTCTTCCAGGGAAGGACACTGGTGGTGAAATGAATTAAATCAGCAGTCTGCAGTCTCCAAGACATAAATGGTTGCTTGCCGAGGACAGGTGTCATTGGCCATTTTCAAAGGCATACAAACGCTGTCTATAAAAAGCTGACCTTTCCTCCTCTGGAACACGGGACACGGAGCAAGGCGGCCACACAAAGATCTGGCCTGCCGGAGTGACAACCACTACCCCATGCTGGCTGCCTGATCTCCCTCTGAGGTCGGCTTCTCCGGAGATACTTCAGAGATGCTGACGGAACCAAAGAGTCAACACAGTTCTGCAGCAACAGTCTGGCTTATCCGAAAACCAGTCACTGTACAAATCAACTTCTAAATACCACCTGCTTCCAAACTGTGTTGGAAAACACACCCACCCTTTGTGTCCCCCATCACCAGTCACCAGCAGGGACCTGACTCCTCCACGCCACCTTCTCTGGGTGCAGGACCTGGCCCTGCAGCCATCTGCTTTGGGAATCATGGCTGCTAGAGCCTCGTTTCTAGCAATGTCTAAAGGTTCCTTTCTCTTCAGGAGGCAGAAAGTCACTGCCAAATGCACGGCTTCCATTCACAAGATTATTTATGGCACTGATAATTGAATTCCGGTCACATGACGAAGGAAGACTGGGTTGAGAGGGGAAAGAACCCAACCATAATTTCTAGAGCAATCCATAAATTACTGCTTCTTTCTGCTGGAGGCTGAAGTCCTTGGAGCTGTGGGTCTTTCCCTGGCATTACTCTAAGTTTGGAATCAGCACGGAAATTCCTCTCTGTGCTCACTGACATAGCTCCTAGGATAAACCCTTGAAATCACTCCTTTGTGCTTCCCCGAAGTCCTAAGGGTTCCACGGAGACCAGCCACTGCCCTGGGCGCGGTGCGGTGCCAGCACACACTGCAGTGCCGGTATGATCACCTCCGAGGGTTACCTCTGCCGGGCTCTACGCCCCTGCCCCACAGGGACAGCGTGATCCAGGGAGCCACAGGCACGTGGGCACTGCACTCCTTCTCGCCTGTCCGCAGGGCACCCTGCGTCCTCCAGAAGACCCTCCTGCCCCCGGCCCGAACGCAGTGTGTGCCAGGACGGACCTCATGCGCTCTGCGTGGCCTGCATGGCCTCCTGGTTCTGTGCAGGAGAAATGCCGCTGCGGTTACCTGGTTACCTCCAAAGTATCTGCTCTTATGCTTAAAAGACAAACACAAGGAATGATGTCAGTCTAGAGGGTACATCAAGCTTTTTTCTCTAAGAATGCCTTCTTAAGTTGGTCACTTTTCCATTTGCCTGGCTTCTTACTTCAAGAAGATGAGTTAAACATCATCTCATTGTAATACCTTTTGGCTTGCAATCACTTCAACACTTTAAAATTCTTCCACAGTTCCTTTTATGTGAGAGTTTTAGAGACTATATAATAAACAGAATTTGAAAAAAGATTGAGAATAAAAGAAACAGAGGACCAATAAATCTCCCAAGGTTACACAGCCAATCTGGTATTCATTTTAAGGCCCTGTTCTAAATATGAACGCTGACAGCCATACATGCACACACACACACATGAACACACAGACACATGTGAACTCGCACACACATACACATGTGCACACATGCACGCAGGGACACATGTGAGCACATGGATGCACACCATGTACATGAATACAGACACACACGAATGTGCACCTGTGTGTTTGCATACACCGTGACACACATGAACACACTTGTACACTGGTCACACGTGTGAACACTTGTGTACACACTCACACATGCATGCACATACTATGGAGCAGAGGCCAACAGTGCATTAGCAACTTAGGCACTATTTTCCATGAGCTTTCTGTCCTTTCCTATTGAGGAAACATCTGTCTCACTCTTTTCTAAAATGAAACTGAAACAGAGTCCAGCAACTGTTTAAAAAAACACAGTCTGCGTCTTCAGAAGCTTATCGAGACCAAACACCTTCGCGTGCTCATCAGTGATGCCGGCTCAGCCTTGTGCTAAGGACCCAGCCGTTAAATTTCTGCTCAGCTCAGACCGTGTTCTGAAGTTCCAAAGTGCAGGCACACTTCTGCCTACAAACCCACAAGGGATACGCTCTCACGGGGAAGTCCACGATGCTGTCACAGGGGCCCTTGTCACACAGATGGCAAGGGGACTGGTGGGCAGAGCCTATTCCAAGCACGGGACCCTCAGGGTCAGAATACAGGGGAGAGCCAACTGCATAGGCTGCGAGGCCTCGCCACAGACATGTAGCCCTGGGGGTGTCTGTGCTCTTCCCCTGACAGGGGAAGAGCAGACACCGCCTCCCTTGAAGGGGAAAGGTCACCGGGCCCCCCTCTATACCCCAGGCTCTCCTCAGCCTCTGTCCAGGCAGAAGGAAGTTCCAGGAAACTGTAATGCATCAGAGCCTGTGAACCTGTCCAAATGTCATCTTCATTCCTGACATCTTGCAGGGATACAAAAGTAAGACTTTGTCACGTAACCTCCTTAGGGCCGTGGATGTAGCTGGTGGTGTCAGGAGACTGTCCTCATTCCGCTGCCCGGGACTCAGGATCTCCAGGTGGCTTGAGGTAAGATGGTGCCTGGAGTGGTCTGACCTACGCTGACTGTTCCCATGTCTCCCAAGGTGAATAAGCACCCAGAGAATACATGGCAGGAGTAATGGGAAAATCTTCCTTTCCACACCTCAAAAAATTTGCAGTGTCAGCACCGGGGATGTGGCTCAGTGGCACTGTGCCTGCCTGGCAAGTGCAAGGTCCTAAGTTCGATCCCCGGCACTGGGGGAAAACAATTCCAGTGTCAGTGCAGATGGGTGTATTTAAATCTCTGAGGAAAGCCAATCTTTGCTGTTCAATTAGAAGAAAACTGGTTTAGTCAACTAATTGGACTCAGTGAACATTTACTGACCAGCTACTACACGTAAAAAGCCAGAATTCACAGAGGATCCTAAAGAATTGAAGATTGTTTCTAGCCAGTGAGAATTCCAAATGAAGTTGGGAAGGAAAATTAAAACAAAGGGGCCACTGACATCATAGGCCACATTTCAACCCTTTCGATTTCTCCCCAAAGTACATCAGTACGTAACACCAAGCCTGACAAAAGGAGGCTTTCAGTAAAGACCACTGAGGAGCACCAAGCACACAACTAACCCAGAACACAGGCAAGCCAACCCGGAACAGGCACGGCAACTGTGCTGGAGCCATGGACCCACATTCAGCAGGGGAGTCCAAAGGGTATCGGGAGAGCTGGCCTAGCAAAAGCTGACGGAAGGACAGAGGACAGTCGCAGCAGGGGGTAGGCTGGGGAGAGGGTGCCCTGCTGCAGCCACCCCAGAGCAGCTGAGAAGCACCGGACATAGCCGCAGTCTCGTCTGGCTGGGGCTCAGAGCAGCAGAGAGGAAGAAGGGTTCAGAAGCCTCTCCTCGATGCTCGTCACGCAGCTGGAAAAACCAGGCTTCAGGCCTTCTGGGTTGCTTTTTAAGCTTAGAGTAGCAAAGAAAAACCTAGAGATCCACTGAATTCTTCTCTTCTCTTCTTCTCTCTCTCTCTCTCTCTCTCTCTCTCTCTCTCTCTGTCATGTGTGCACACACACTTTAGGGAGGAATCAGCTAACTTCTCCAAATAATAGATCCCCTCACGCAGAGCCAGGGCTGAGTCTTACACGTCTCTGTTTCTTCAGGGAGGTTTCCCACAGAGTCTGACGCAGAGCAAAACGTCCCAGGTCCGCTCTGTTTTATGAGCCTGGTCTTCTCACCAACAGCATTGTGATAAGACAGACTTTGTTTTCTAAACAAACTCAGGGCCTTGCATAAGCAAAGGAAGCAAGCCTTGTTGCAAAAAACAAAATGATGATAAGTTGGCAAATAAAAAATGTTTTTAACAGCCATTCATAATTAAGCTTTTAAAGAACCATGATCAAAGCTGTAGGCTTACAGAAAACATCAAGATTGCTATAGCTGGGGCTTAATTTCTCAAGTGTCAGAAAAGAGATATGGAACTGTAGCCTAGAAGCAGGAAACAGTCCTGGAGTATCCAAAATATAGTGTCATTTTTAAGAAATATATCTAACATGAGAATTTTTCACTGACTATTCTCAAGAGTCAAGGGCACAGAATATGTTGGTGTCCAAAATCTGCACTATGTCTCCATTTTAGGAAACTAAAGCTATGCTTTAAGGGGATTTTCAACAAACAAAGGCTCACCCAGCTGTATATTTAATGTGAGTTAATGTTTAAATAATGCTCTTTTGCTTTTATTTAATCTTTCCTTATCATAAAAATAAAAGGGAGTTTACTCCAGGTTTTCCTGTCAGAAACTATTACCTTTTCAACTATATCTTTCAATTTATATCTAAAGCATACATGCACACAGGGACAAACCACTTAGGCAGAAGTAGATGTCCCTGAAGTCCATTTCTTTAGAAAAATTACATAAATATACATCAAGTATTTCACTCTCCAAAGCTGCTAGCTGGGGATCTTATAATTGGCGTTTGCATTACTGATTAAGTGCTCTCCTTTCTTCCAGCTGTATGGGTCAATTCCACAATCTTGTATGACTGTTAATGCTAAAAATTTAACATAACTGTATCTGCCAAATGTTCTTCAAAATATACACACACAGAGTAAGAAGAATCCTTTCATTGAGAAGCCCTGAGACCATTCCCAATGCTTCACTCAAAGTATAGGCCCCTCTGGTCCCCACTGTCCTTATCCAATCATTCAAGAGCATGCCAGGTATCAACTGGCACAAAATCTCCATCATCTTATTAAGTTTATGTCAAAACTGGTACATGTGGAGAGCATCCAACCCTGGAATTTAAATAAGCTTCAGGCTCTGAGCTGCAGGTTTTGCTAGGCACACCCAGAATCTACTGGAGACAGGACAAACTGTAACACACTTCTGAAAGCTTGGAGGAAGAGGAAATTAAAGGAAACTAAAAAGATCCTAACACCTGAAAATGTTTTAATGGGAAATAACACCATTTTGGCTCCCAGAAATAACAGGATTAATACTTGTTCTTTCTCTTAAGATCCTTTCTCAAACTATTTGAAAAGAATATGGAGAGGTTGATTTCTAAACCCATGTAAACTCTTAAAGACAATGCAGACTGACTTAATTATAATCAATAAAATCTACAGACACTGCTGCAACCAGGCAAAAATACTGCTACCAAATAGCATAGCATAAAAAATCACTCCATGGCTCCCTTTGTACTCAACAGTGCTATGACCTTAATAAATATTTCATTCCCTTCAGTGAATAACCAAGCATCAAGACAGCAAATTTTAATAGCTGCAAAACAATGTCATAATGACTCTACAAGGAAAGAAAATGCCTCCCGCGGAGAAGCGTAGCCTCACAGAACCTAAGTCCTGTCTTCATCCCCTAAACACACTCCAGACCAGGGCCTCATGGTAAATGAGGATGCTCATCTATCCCTTCCACACACAGACTGATGCACTGCTCAAAGAGATTTCACGGGGTACTTTACTCTCTCTAGCAACATTAGAAAAGCCATGTGGGAAAAGATGGACCTTCTTCAAGTATGAGAACATTATCTTTCCATTCCCACACACGCTGAGAGCCCAATAAATACTCTTGGACTGACAGTGTTTAGGGAATAGCCGACCGCCACGTGGAGCGACAATCTATAGAGCAACTCCCAGGTTTCTTTCATGAGTTATAATTAACAGCCTTGACTCCAGATTCTGTAAGTAGCCCGGACTGTCTCTTCGTAAATGCATTATCATACATTTGCCCAGTTAGGTCCATCTGCTACTTTTCTTCTTGCTTGCCCAGTGTGGGTGGACTTTCTGCTACCAGGAAAGAAAATGAGCACGGGACACAGATGGAACGGGGTTCAGAGAGCAACCCCAAAACGTGCTGACTCCCTCGGCAAGCTGCTCCTGGCATCAGTGTCGTCACCCAGAGCTGGGTTAGGATGCCTGACTCAGAAGCCTGCTGTGGAGATGCCCATGAGATTCATACTTCTGGTCCAATCTCTCACATCAGGAGTACGCACTCGCGGGAATATACTGCTTTCCCACACAAATATATTTCCTTATTCTTTCTTCCTCGTTTCGGGAACAGCCCCCTATCAAAACAAACCAACAACTACAATTCCATTATAAAGCAGATTTTGACACTACATCTGGACAGTACTGTTACTTTTATCCTGAATAGACTGCTTGGAATACGTAATGGGCTGGTTCATTATACCTATTTATCCCCCTGAATGATTCTAACAGGCTATTTCAGTTTCCCTGATAAGCACAGTTCTGTTTTTCACTCTACAGTTTAAGTATTTAATTTTCCTGTGTTATTAAGAGATTTCACTAACTTGCTGTGCCTGACCAGCAACTGAGTACTGAAATTCTGTGTTGTAAAGGTTTCCTCAGCAGGCAGCCGACTCACAGACTGCACTCCAGCAGGGTGAGGACGAGCCCTTCTTTTATTAACCTCCAGAACATGGAGACTTAGATGTACAACCCTGAGAAGAAGTGATCCATCTTCCCACTTTTCTTAGAGCATTTACTTTAATTTGCTTGTTTTTTGGTACTGGGGATCAAACTCGGGACCTTGCGCTTGCGAGGCAGGCGCTGGAACCAAGAAGAAGTGATCCAGATCAAAGGGGCAGAAACATCTCTCGATTTATCTTCACACAGAGGCTTCTTGAATTTGTGACGGAAATTAAAGCTCAGTGAAGTCAGCAGTGAGCTGCCGAAGGGCGTGGGCAAAAATGTCACACACAGGCAGGGTGCTGGAGTCAGACATGCTCCCTTCCATGCATTCTTACCTGCAGGTAAACGTTCTTCAGATTGCCACGATTCTTGAGTTTCATTACTTAAGTACACACTTGGTTCAGGACCATTTCAACTGCATACATACACATACAATAACCTTTCTGTGGGGTTAAAACGGCTGCTCTTATAAAGCATTTTGGAAGAACTTCCCAATGTTTCCGTTACATACACAGATAAATAAAGCTAGAAAATGTTTCTTTTTAACAAAGGCTGGATGACAATGATTTACAAAACAAGCATTTACTTAAGAATAAAAACAATTAAAGAAAAGTACAGTTTATCCATGGTTTTAAAAAATATATGTAGGGGGTAATTTAGACATTATATTATAATGCAGTACAGAAAAAAAGATTAAATGCTTTTTTTTTTTAACTTCTCTGCTAAAACTATAGTTTTCCAAGAAATCAATGTACACAATGTCCTCTTGGTAGTTTGCTCACGCCTGATGTTCTGGCTTCTATTTAGGTGTCGGCCCAAAGCCCCGTGCACTCACAGGTGGGGCTGCTGGGAGTGACTGGAGCATGGGTGTGTACTACTGGGCCAGTCCACTGATGGCTCAACACAGTTCTGGGTGTGGGCGATGGACTTACTGAGGAGCGAAGCCCACCCTGGGTGTGCGAGGCACCAGCCAATCGGCTTGCAGCCTGGGCTGAATAAAAAGGGAAAAGAAAGAAGGCCCATTGCTTCCTGGCTGCTATGCCATGGGCTAACTTCTTCACAAACCCCACAACGCTGAGTCTTTTGTAAAAAAAGCTAATTGTGTCTATTAGATTTATTTTTGAAATGAAATGAACCTCAGGGAAAGGAATGGATCCAAAATCACACAGCTGACCAACAATAACCCAGAATTTCAGCTAAGTCTTTCTGACTCCGAGACGTAAGTCTTACTTACAGCTTGTACCACCTTACAGGATGAGACCCTAAGCACATGCTTTCTTTGGAGAATGTTTCATAAAAGTCTCCGTTCCGACATCTTGTTCCTTTGTAACTACACTCCAACATGAATATCATGTCAAATATTTGATTTCTGATGCCCATTAGTGTCAGTCTGGATTCTGGTATAGGATTTTTTTAAAAAGGCACTTCCCTCTTAAGTGTAACTGACCTGATACAGTAAATTCTTCAGATTCAGAAGTGACTCATTTCCAAAGCTCCACACATTAGCAGCTCGTATTATTCAATCTGAGATTTAAATTTATAATGTACTCTTGATAATGTACTCTCAATACATTTTTCACTTCTCTATCTCTTGAATGACACAAGATAAAAGATCTTTAAGGTATAAATATTTTATATAAACTTTCACTCGGTTTTTCCTCAGCCATTTTCCATTTGCAAACACTAGACATCATGCAAAAACAAAAAGGAAGGGTTGAAAGAGTTTTATGGATTGCGTTGGGGGGCTAAGACTGCTCATCCATTCTGCTGTGGCAGCAGCCACCGCAGGACCCGAGGCGGGTTTGCTGGCTAATCAGAATCTTCCCCCCTCGGCGGGTCAGACTGCAGACCAGAGGGAAGGGGACGAGTTCTCTACTCTGGGAACTGCGTGCCAGGATCCTGTGATGCCAGCGCGACCCTGGAGCTGGGATAGCTCGGTCACCCCACAGTAGTGATGCAGCCCCCACCCAGGAGGGGAGAGAGACTGGGAGTCAGCCAGGGGTGCAGCTCAGGGGCACAGCACCTGTGGGAGGCCCTGGGTTCAGTCCCCAGTACTGAAAAGAAAAAAAGACTGCAGCTTGCCGGAACTCCGAGGACCCTGTGTGAGTCTTAGCCCTCAGTCTCTCCCCTTGGCTGGAAAAGTGAAGCTGTGAACCCATCCACACTTTCAAAACCGCTGGCACAGACACCTCAGAGCTGTGCTGCTTGGCACCTCGGGAGTGTGCTGTGCCTCAGAGGCCACCTCTCAGACCTTCAGCGCCAGAACCTGCATGGAACCGACTGCCACGGGTCCACTCCAACTGGTCCATTCCAGCAGCAGCGTCCTTGGGGAGCAACAAGCCAATGGGTCCAGCACGCCGCAAGTCTCAACTTCATGTACATGTTGTTTCTGCATGGATATGGCTCCAAAAACAGGGTTCCTGTGTAAAGGGTATGTGAGACCTCTGGAGAAACTTATCCATGAAGCCCTTCCTAACTGCAGATGTCCGCGATGGTGACCGTGCAGGGCTGCTCACACTGGCCACCCTGAACCCTTTGCTTTCCACATTAACTCATTTTGGAGAGAAATCTTCTATAATTTGTTACTAATTCTTTATATACAAAACCACAGTGTAATCTTTTCTTGATATTCTTAAGAATACAGGTTGTTATAAAATGTTCCAATGCAGTCAACACTCAGAGAACTATTTAGGAACAGAAGTATACAGGATTGTCAGGTGTGGATGCGTGCACATAGGCAGATATACACAAACAGGCATGAATGTGTGTGTGAGAGAGAGCACGAGAGAAAGAAAGAATGAAACAGGATAAGCTTCGATCCAACCTCTACCTCTTTCAACACCGTCCCTAGGCTGTCCTCTGGGGGGCCTGGCTAACCCTCTCCTTTGTTTCCACTTATGGACTCACACAGACACCCACTATGACTTCATCTGCTCTGAAATGAAAAACCAAGCTTGTGCCTGGAACAGAAGTTCTTAGACACCACTGCGGATCTCTTTCGTGGGCAACAGCCCTGCATTTGAGTTTTAGAACTTGACAGAGTCTGATGGACAAATGGAGGCTGCCTATGCTTCCTTCCAGTGTTCAGATGTGTTCCCAAATGTAAAAGCAATACACAGACTTGCAAGTGCATGAAATCGAACTGCAAATGTCTGTAAGAAAAACAAACATGTTACGTTCTCAGTTCTCCTCATCTTACACCCATGCAAGTATTCTGAGAAATTCTGAGCAATGGGAGCTGGGGCTGCACCATGGTGACAGCTGCCAGGGAGTCGGAGGTGCGGAGGAGGACAGAGGGCCCTCTGTGGTGCTCACCGGCTTCAGCTTCTGCAAGGGCTCGTAACCAGCGAGCCCCCACAGGGACAGCAGGCATAGGTCAATGCAGGTGTGCCGGGCTCCAGATGGGTGCGCTCCAACCATGTTCATCCTCCCCATCATGTGCCCAGCCACACAACTGGAGAACTGAAGCTCCCAACTCCTGTCCACACAGAGCACACCGGCAGGCTTCCCTCGGCAGACCTGCAGAGCTCCCGCGCCCAGGCAGAGTCGGGGGCACCCCAGCATCCTCGTCCAAGTGCAGCAAGCATCAGTCACCGGAAGGTTTGTCACGAAGCAGGCTCCCAGGGCCACACCCAGAATTTCAGACCTGTCTTGCCTGGGAAAGGGCTGGGGTTCGCATATCTAGAAAGTTTCCAAGTGCTGTCACTGCTGCTGGGCTTGCCACCCTCAGGCCAGCCCTGACTACAGAGGCCACTAGGGCCAGAAGCAGAGAAAGTGCTGTTTCCGAAAGCTGAGACTCCAGCCCTTTGCACCTCCCCGTTCAGGTCAGTCCCTTCGCAGAACAGCTCGCAGGGCTTGACAAAAGGTATCCGAGGAATGTCTTTATCTAGAAACAAAGTTCCTTGCAGCCTTGCACTTATGTAGCATTTTAACATCTCCTCTCCATTATCTAATTTCATTCTCATAACAGCCCGATGAGGTAGACAAAGACCAGCATCTCTATGTCACAGTCTTGGAAACGCAGATGCAGAGCTGTTACACAGTGAGGTCAAAGCCACGACACTGACTGGAACAGGAGACACCTGCTCTTCAGGCCGAGGCCCTGGACTCAGATGGAGCCACGGGCCTGTGTAAAAGGCAGGTCTCGGCTTCCACTGAGCCCACAGGGCAGAGGCTGCAGGCTCACGGGCCCCCGGCTGATTCACAAGCACTTCAAAGTTTGAGAAGCATTGCAACAGACGAGCCTGGAAACCAGGTCTAAAAATCCTAGATCAATGCTTCTTCCTCCTCCTATTTTTCACCCACTCTCTGAAACTACTGGCCAGAGTCATGTTTGGATTTATTTTCCGAAATGGCCTAATTAAGAAATTAGCTCTCACCAGGTAAAGGACATTTACAGTGTTTTGTCCTTTAAAAATATTGTTCTAGGTTAAATTACCTTTATTACTCGTCTTGGTAATTCCTTTGCAGCCATTTTCTTGACTGATGTACAGACCCCTGTGAAATGAATCCTCTGAGAAGAAGATGGAAAAAAAACAAGACAGTGATCAATGGATTCAATTAGTTACAGTATAATTCCACCAAGATGAAGGAAGATCAAGATGCAAGAACTACTCCAGAGTGGCTGAAACACTCTGCCCAGAAAGTACACCACTTGTCTCCCACATTCTTCACCGATCAAGCCAGGAAAGCACAAAACAGATGTTCTAGGGCCGGGGATTAAGCTCAGTGGTTTCCCTGCCTGCTGCGCAAGCGCAAGGACCCATGTTCGATCCCTGGTACCAAAAAAAAAAAAAAAAAACAGATGTTCTAAGATGCCTGGGAAAATGAGCACAATCCATGCAAGCCACCTCACACAGGAAGAACTTAAACGCCCACCGCAATGGCCTGGGCACGATGACAACTTCGCGCTAAATGCACAGGAAGTACCACACAGGCCACCTCCTCTAAGGACGGCGGATGAGCCCCTCACAGCCTACAGTCAACCGGGCGCCAGCTCCAAGGTTACTGGAGACCCCAGCTCCGAGGCTTGCATGCAGGAACTCTCCAGCAACTTTTCAAGCCACTTCCTTCTATGGAAAGCTTTGTTAAACACAAACCAGAAAGCTGACACTGGACCCTTGTGGAAAGCTAATTCAGCATGACAAAATGTAAACTCAAATCATTTCTTTAAAAATATATTAATCCGAGGCATTTAAATGGGTAAATATAAATACAACCGCTCGGGCTTTTCATTTCTGCTTATGGTGGTTTCAGAGGCGCTTCATGCAAACACATGATTAGTGAATCAATCAGGGTAGGAAGATTTCAGTCAGCAATATTATTGCTCAGGACCGAGAAACAACATACCTGAGTATATCAGTACATGAAATAAGACATCTGCAACGATCCAAACATTGTTTAAGAAAGACACACATCTATTGAAAGGAAGATCTTTGCCTAGTTTAAAAATGTGATGCACCTAGGGATGAGGCTCAGTGGTAGAGCACTTGTCTAGCATGTACAAGGCCGTGTGTTCAATCTCCAAACCGCAAAAAACAAACAAACAAACATGGCTAGATAGTAAAGCTGATCAAGTGATTAACAGAACCTACAATCTTAATCTTATCATTTTCAGGGATGAACAGGCTCCTTTGCCAAGAGCCAATGGTCTACACTGCTTAAGACCAATAAAATCTGACTAAGACCCCCACTTTCTCTATCTGAGACCATTCGGCATGACCATACCTTTAATTCTCCTTGTATTTCTTTTAGGATACCCAAAGCGGTTAGTGGTTTATCCCTCTGAAACCTGAGGATTCCTGTAAATAACTTTTAACAGTGGGACGGCCCATAACAATTTACAGAGCACTGTGGCATAATGCAGTTCGAAGTTGTGCTTGGCTTAAAATGTTTAAAGTACAACCACAGTGTCAGTCTGCCCAGAGAAATCTCTTATAAAAGTTTTCACACTCTGCTGGGTTAAGAGACAGTGGGTATTAATCCTATGGCTGCTACACCACGCTTCCTTTTTGTGGTCAGCGGAGAAGCTGTGTGGTTGGTCTGAAGGAGTCCAAAGTCTTTTTTCTGTGTTAAAACAAGGGAAAGTGGGCCAGTGACAGAGTCAAACAAAAACCACAGCCAGCTCTCTCTGCTGTAGCTTTTCCCTTAAATGTGGCCTAGAGCTATTCTGCTTTCCAAAAAAAGGTTTAATTTAAACCATACCCAGCACTGCAGGCTGCCACGTTTCCAAACTCCACATTCCTCTCTAATCTGTGCTCTTCAGAACCAGCATTCTCTCGTCCCACTGGTACTCAGACGCACTTTAATAAATAAAATATCACTGCCTGCCCATTACTTAATTTGATAATAGTATGCCCTTCCCCCTTCCTCTGTTGGCATTATTCTAAGAGCTTATGCAAGGGTGTTGGACTGCTGCAGACATCACCTCTAAAACCAGTTCTGCTCTGCTGTGGCGAGGAGGAAGGAAAGCCAGAGCCGCAGAGGGGGAACCTTGGGGGGTAAGGAGCCTCCAGGGCTCCCGAAAACCACCAGGCGTGAGGAGGCCGTGTGCGCCCCAAATGGTTCGCTGCCTGCCTGGGGACACAAAGCCCCAGCAGCCCCAACGGAACTCCCTGTTTACTCTCCGGGTTCGACACGGAGTCCACGCTGTCGCTCTCAGCACCACCAGGCAGGGCGACAGCACTGCAGCCACCCCAGGGCCAGTCGCCGGGCCATCGGTGTGGCCAGCAGCAGCGGCCTGAATACCCCACAGTCGGGGGCTTTCATTTGGCGCCTCGGCATATTCACTTCCATGTTCATTAAGAGCCCCGGCCCCAGCAGGCAGTCACCACGAGGTCCTCTGTGTGAGCGGCTGTCCTCTGTTATACGTGACACTTGTCAATTAAAGAGGAAGCCCTTTTAAAGCAAACTGAAGTTAAGCTGGTACTTTCTTCAACATCTGATTTACCGCTGCTGTTATCGTCCAAAAGGAAGTTTGTTTTAGAACAATGATAGCAGTAGTAATCCTCCTATTTCGGTAGTGAGGGATTTAAACACATTCAGGGCACTGGGGACCAGTCAAAGGGTTTCTTTCAGTGAACTATGTATTTTCAGTAGGAGAAGGAGGGCCTTGCTGGTGGGACAACTGCCAAGACTGGACAATTTTGCAGCCTAACAGTTTAGAGAATATCATTTTAAACTACCCAGTATAATACAAACAAGGCAAAATAGATCAATGCGATGAACTCTCCACAGTCAGTAAAATGCTCTCCCAAATAATGGAATCCATTAATAATGACTACGGCCCCCGCCTCTGCCACAAATGTAAGGCCCAGCGCTGCATCTCAATGGCGCCTGACAAACACATACGTGTCCGCTGCAGAGAACAGAATGGAGAACGGGTGCAGACTCCAGCGAGACGACAAACCGAAAAGCCATTCCCCAGCCCGCCTCTGCTCCAACCTGCTTTCATTTGGTCAAATAAGCTTTCCTCATCTGTAAACGGGGCTTGGGGAGGCAAGCCCTCGGGTTCCTTCCAGCGCTGTGATTCCTCAAGGATTCAAAGTTTTCTAAAGGGTTTTAATTCTTGTTTGTTTGGGGGGATTTTTGGTACCGGAGATCGAACTCGGGACCTTGCACTTGTGAGGCAGACGGCAGAACCACTGAGCTAAATCCCCGGCCTGGGTTTTAATTCTTGGTGAAGTCACTGCAGGACTTTCACCAGCACACTCATAATTATTAAAGCCAATACAGGTGCACGAAACTGTGGCAATGAAACTTTAATTGAGATTGATCTGGTGGGAAGAGAAAATGTTAAGAGGGAAGAATTCAACTTTATATTTTTAAAGTCAGACATCATGTGGCTCCCAGAACATGGAAAGCAGTATGTCTGGAACATAAAATTGCAAACCTACAAATGCTGGAGCATAGAATTTCCTGGAAATGTAGGTGGGTGACTCAGCACACAGGAGAAGTCCTAAAAAAATACCTTTATGCTCTTCTTTAAAAGACAAGCCTCGCCGGGCATGATGGCGCACGCCTGCAGTCCCACCACTTGGGAGGCGGAGGCAGGAGGATCACCACGCGTTTGAGGCCAGCCTGGGCTACATAATGAGTTCAAGGGCAGACTGAACTGCATAGTGAGACCCTGTCTCAAAAAACAGAAAAGAAGAAGGAAGGGGAGAAGGAGGAGGAGGAGAGGAAAAGAAGAGAAAGAAAACCTCAATGCTCAGAACTGTATTTCAATTATATCCTAGCTAATAATGATAATGAGTATTGTTTGTTTCATGCCCAACAGGATGATGAATGTGCTTGGGTTACTCCCACTTACTCCTCACGACTAGCCATTAGGGTTCCCACTTTACCAATGAGGAGACCAAGGTTGATAGAGATGTAAGCCACCTCTCCAAGGTGACAGGCTTGCTGAGCAACCAGGACACAGTTCAACCCAAATGAGCCCCAGTCCAGGGCCTCAGCTTGGGGCAATAACGCAGATTCCATCGCTCCTCCTTCAACTGTACGCATGTGTTAATCTGGTTAAATGCAGGGCGCTATCTTCAAATGCTCTTTATTTTTGTATGACACGGACTACTTCACATGGGTCAAGTGTCAAGTTTAGATTGGTTCATAAGCAGATTAGTTCTATCCTTCAGATCTTCTACCTGCTCTACGTGGACACATGTTTTTTATGTTCTTGAGTCACAATATTCACCGACAGCACGAGTTGAGCTGAAAAGAAGAACCTTCCTGAACTTTCAAGCCAGGTATCAGATTTAACCCATCGTCCAAAATGCTCTTGACTCTAGGGAGGAAATGGGGCGGGGCCTTTGGGGAAAGTCGGACTGGCTAGCTCTCTCACCTCCTTGACTAGCAAAAGGCAGGTTGTACAGCGACTTCCCCATCCTGACCAGTAAGGGATCCATCGAAAGGACAGGAACTGTGTAGCAGAGAAACAACTCACTTGAAGCTCTGAAGACAGGGGCGGCCCAACAACTCACATGAGAATCAAGTAAGCATGCACCTAGAGGCCTGGGCCCAGTGCACGCCTAGAAGGGCAGAGAGGTGGAGGAGCTGTGTGCAGCCTCTCTAACCCCAACTGGAAGCGGGACGCCCCGACCTGCATGCTCCACGTGTGCCCAGCTTTGCACGTCGGTCTGCTCCCGATGAGAGAGGACAATGTGAGCACTAGCCGATGCATGGCGCTGGGAACATAAAAGTGTTTGAAACACGGGACAAGGACTGACAGCTGAGGTTCTTCAGGACAAAAGCACAGGGAAAGCTGTGGGCTTGAAGTTTCAGGCAAAGGCCTCCGCAGCTAGACTGACTCTCCAACCAGACCTTTCACTAGCAGCCAAAGGGCACAGACAAGGAAATAACCACAAGGCACGGGAAAGGCTCTCAGACCTGCAGGCCAGGGGCGGAGGCAGGTGGAGGAGCCTACCCAGTGGGAGCAGCAGGGTCAGGGCAAACTAGAAAGCATGGATTCTACTCACAGACACTCAAATTCAGAGTCTGAAAACTCCACTGCTGCTCTCAACCCACAGGACACGGTGTCCCAGCCCTGAACCCAATATCCTCTCGTCGCTGCCTGGGAACTTGTTTTCAGAGAAATAAAGACACGCGCCCAGGTCAGTCTGAGCTCACTTCCCACCGTGGAGGTGGGCAACTGAGTCAGGAGCAGGAAGGAAGTTGCCCAGCTCCCTCCCGGGCTCTGTTTCTGAACAAACCCAGCACCTTACCCTGGGCCAGACCCTCTGGAAGAAAGCAAGGCCAGAAAGAACAGTGATTTAAAACCCTGCCCTCACTCTCCTTAGAGCGGAGGCAGGAGACACACCAGGAAGCAAAATTACAATACCACAGCCACAGCACAATGGCTCTCTGTTCTCCTGGCCGGCGGGAGAACACAGGAGGCAACAGAAGCCACTCTGAGACGCTGTGCCCAGGTCGCCAGGCCCAACGCCGAGTGCCCAGTGTCCCAGGCTTCTGGACTTTACTTTTCTTCAAAGGAACACATTTTGTAAAACGAGAAGGTCTCAGGTCCTGGAACATCTGAGGCTTGAGAAAGCTTGAGTAGCCCAGTTGTAAATCTTCTAAAATGAGAATGTGTAATAGAAATACTGGCATACCTTTCACTACAGCAGCACTACGGGGCTTGGTGTGATAAGGCCCGCATATTTTCAGCTTAGATCATTAGTTATAGGATGTTTTGGAAAGGATTTTATTTACAAGTGCCGGCCCGACCCAGTGAGGTGCAGTTTTACACAGAGAAAGGAAGTGCAAAGTACGCTGTTTGAAAAGGCAGGGATTTACCTCCTGGGGCTCGGGAGACTGGGCCAGGCCTGCAGGCAGTGAGTGAAGGTACTGACTCCTCCGGTTTGTACAGAAGGTTGAAGTTCAGCCTGGCACAGTGCAGCCTTCCACCGGACCTGCTGCCTCTCTGGGCAGGCGATTAATCTCATGATCGATAGACCATATGATTAGGCACTAATAGCTGATAGGAGAAGAGAATAAACAACCCTAAATTTGCTTTGTACCGAGTGATCCAAGTGTGAGCAAGGTCACTAAATGGCTCCGTGGGTCATGTTACCTAGGGGCTGTACGGAACAAAGATGGCAGGCGTGTCCGTTTCTACGGTCTTCGGTTATCATCAGAGGGTGAGGGTGAGGGGATTCTCAGGGTGTCAGGAACCTCGAGGACTGGGAAGAGTTGTGCCGCATTAAAGCGGGATCCAGAGGCCACAAATCTCATGCTTTCCTTTCTCTCGTTCCCCGACTCCCTCCCTTCTAAGATGGTGACCTCCCTCACCAGTCCCTTGGAGGAAGGAAACCGATCACCCACACCAAAATGCAAGCCTAAGCCCGTGTGGGTATTGGACGGTTCTCCCCGTCTGTGACCACTTGGAAAACCCACACAATGTCAACTTCCCCTTCTACCCTGAGCAGGGAGGCCCTTCTTGACCATGACAATGTGCTGCAGACAACCACTGCTGGGGAGGACAGCGGCGGCCCCCACACTGCATTCTCAGCCCCACAGTGAACCACCCGTAGCTCTCTTCCCTGAAAACTCCCTGGGAATGAAAGCCCGAGACACCCTTCCGCCTCTGGACTGCCCCTCCCTCCGGGCTTGCTAAGATGCCCCTTCTGCCCTCTCTGCCAGAGGAGCTGTTCGATACTGCTGATAGCTCTGGGGCCGGAAGAGGAGAACTCTGCTGGCACTTCAGGAAGAAAGCAGGAGCTGCAGACACCTGGGGTTTGTTGGGGGAACTTTTTCCTTGGTGGTTCCAGGAAGCTGGACTCACACTCCCCATTCAAACACAAGCATGATCAATGCCCACAAGATGCCCTCTGCTGCAGGCAGTTGTTAAGCCCAGTGCTCCTTTTCCAATTGCGTTTATTCAGTTTCTACTCACAAGATGTCTGCGCCAGAAGACTGCTGGCCAGGTGTGCTGAACCCCAGAGGACGCCCCCCGTGTCAGAACATGAGGCTGCTCCAAAGCCCGGCCACGGCTCGGCTAACCTCCTTGGAACAGGAAGACCAGCCCACAGGCCCCCGCCCTTCTCCAGGCAGGAGGAAGCATTGCCAGCGAGTGAAAGGCCAGATGGTCCCTGGTCCCGTGTGCCCAGCTCACAGGGGAGGAGGCAGGGACACAGCTGGCCAAGGCAGGGCTGAGCTTGGGCCTGATGCTGGGTCTCACCCAGGGCTGGGACTGACTTCTGGCCATCTCTGAAACACCAGGAACAGAGGGAAGGGACTCCCCCGAGGGGAAACCAGACCCTGTGTGAGCCCTGCAGACAGCCTTGGCCTCCCTGAGACTCCTGCCCGCACAGCAGTCTCCTCCGAGCTGTACTCACCGACCCACAAGGCCCCTTGCATGTGTCCCACTGAAGCGGCGGTGGCCATGGCAGTCACTACCACTGAGTGAGCAGCTACCTCGGACCAGGGCTTAGCTCGCCACGGCCACTGCCACTGCCACTGCCACTGCCACGGCATGCCTAGCTACACCCCATGCTGGCCCCCGTGGTTCCAGCGAAGGCCTGAGAGGAAGGAGTGCAGAGGAGCCGGGCAGGGGCGTCACCGGTCATGCAGCTGCTCAGCAGCACAGACGAGTCACGTGTCGCGTCTGCCTCACACGCAAGTTGACACACTTTGCAGCAGTCTGTGCTGCTCCCCGCATGGCTTACGCTGCGAAGTGAAGGTAAAACTGCTCTGCGGCCTCCCGGAGTCAGCTGGGACCAAGAGTTGACCATTCAGCTTGCAGTTTGAGTACAAAAGCAGCCCTGCTGCAGACTCCTCCCCAGGATGTCAGACATGGAGCAAGCCAGCCAGGTGAGCCCATTTCAGCACAAGCACGAAGTACAGACCTCAGCTGGGGCTGGCGAACAGCGGAAGACACCAAGGATTTCCTTAAAAACATTAGTACCAGGCAAGAGAAGGCAAACGAAAAAGTCCCTTCGGGTCCTAGCTGAGAACCCACGGAGCATCATGCTTTCCTGAACTGACCAGGGAAGGATGGCTAAGTCCCCGGCCTGGTTTTGCCCACTCACCGCCGCAGTGTCAGCTCCCAGGAAGTCACCGCCATGCAGGTCGGCGCCCCTGGCCAAGCCCAGCGCTCTGCAGAAGCCCTGAGTCTGCAGGGCCTTCGCATCTCCTCCATTACTGAAGTCACACCCTTTTCATTTCTAAATAAAAAGCTACCACAAAGCAAGGCCAGGGAGACGCGTGTCCAAAGAGCGCGGCACAGATGAGGCCTGCACCCTCCTGGGAGGGCAGTCAGGGGCCTGGACTCCGCAGCTGTGCCGTCAGAGCTCCCCACTGCACTGCGCCCACGGGTGCCCGGACAGGGAGCGGCCAGGCCTCTAAGCAGACAGCACGGCAACACCTCAAGACATCCGCTAGAACGGACGGGGCACGAGAGCCAGCAGGACCTAGCCGGATGAGGAGCAGGTGCTGCAGAGCAGAGCTCCAGAGGCCAAACAGACCGACGGCCTGCTACGGCTGCGAGCAGGGCCAGGACCCTGCCTTCACTCTCCCATGGCTATGCAAACACCAAAAGCACCTGCCGTGCACCAGATGTGGTCCCAGGCCGAGGAGACCCCAGACCTCTCAGGACGCCTGTCCCCACGGCTGCTCAACAGGAGCGGCGCCTGCAGCGGCTGGCTGACGTGTGGTGCGTCACGGCAGAGGCGTCGTGTAAAGCACAACACAAGAAATACCCCATGCTTTTCCCAACCGACCCACAAAGCGAAGCCCTCCACATGGGACAGGAGGCACCCCCAGCACCGGTGGACACCGACTGTCCGTCAGAGCCCCAGGACAATGCTGGACATCTGCCTGCTCCTCAGTATCAGCTGCAGTGCACGCAGACACAACCGTGCGGTCTCCCATTTCACCAATCTCAGCCCCACCCAGGCTGTCTTCATCTAACTGAAGTCTCAAGGTACACACTGCAGTGAAGTGGGCCCACACAAATTCACACGGTCTCATGAAACACTGCCAGGTTAAAAATCCAAATTAAAACTGCATGAATTCTAGCAGCACAGAAAGCCCAAGGTCTAGTTCCAAAGGAAGAAAAAAATTAGTCTGAGTGCTGTAAAAGCAGCAAAATGATTTTGCCACTACACCCATACAAGACTTAGATTGTTCCACACAGAACTCTAAAGAAGCCAAATCTCTCAGTACCACAATCTCAACTACATCACAGGAACTCTAAAAGTCACTTGGCCACACAGTATCTTCTTTGGAACTAATTTTAAGACTTTGAAGATTTATTTAGGTATTCGCCTTGATTCCTGCCAGGTCCAGGTATCTGGAAACGAGTGGTCCACAGGAGATTTCGGGTGAGCCTGCACAGGGATGGCCCAAGGCTCTGGGATCACATTCGCCTGCACAGGGGCATCCACAGGTGCTGCTAGCTCCGGCCCTGCTGCATCCCTGCCTCACCACCCTCCGCTCCAACTTCTCGTAAATAACTGTCCTACCTGAAGTTAAATAAAACAGGGCGGAGCCCAGGGATGCTAGACTCTGGCTGAACACTGAATCCCCAGGGTGCTCATGTCCCAATCCCCAGGACCTGTGGAAGTGAGCACAGGGCGGGACTCCACAGGACCTCAAGGTCGGGACATGGAGGGGGAGAGGCTGTCCTGGCTGGAGTAGCTAGCAAGGTGTGGTCATGGCCCACCTTGCAAACAGGAGGAGGGAAGCGGAGGGTGCTGCCAGGAGCCAGAGAGGCCACGCCAGCCCAGAGGCTCCATGGAACAAGCCCAGATCCCCTGCAGCCCAAGGACCCACCAGGGGGACCCTGAATTCTGCCCACCAAGGTGGCTTCTAGCCTCCCCACTTCAGGACAGTGAGAGGATAAATCTGCATTCTTCTAAACCACTAGGTCTGTGTTCATTTGTCAAAGCAGCAATAGGCATCTGGAATTCAGGCCCGTGGGGTACAGGGAAAATCTATGCTTGGCCCCCCACCCGGGGCACCGGGACATAACAGGAGAGTCCAAGTGACAGCGTCCTCTGAGGAGGACGTGCACGTCACAGGGGGCGTTTAAAACAGTGCACACAAGAAGGCCCAGTCTGCCTGTGCCACACGTCCCCTGGCATCCCGGGAATGAACTTGGAGCCCCAGTCCAGGGCCGCCCAGCAACCTCTGCACACAACTCCACACCAGAGACACCTGGGCACCCATCTGCGTGTGAAGCAAGGGACCCGGGCCAGGAAGGAGGGTCGGTGCCACTTCTCCAAGGCATCCGCGCACCGAGACGCCCGGTGTATAAAAGGCCACTTAGTCGTCCAGTAGGTAAGCCTTCTTCTGAGGTTGTTGGCCACACCTACAGATTCTGAGAACGCATCTCCTGTAACTGCACTTCTGGCTTTCGCCAACCAGTGCGGTGGGTAATAAAAACGGCAGAACAGAAACTCAGAGGGAAAAGTCAGTGAAAATATGGGAAAATGCTAGCTGCATGCTCCGACATGCCCAAGGGAAGCCTTGGTTTCCAGAAGCATTGTTCTCCCTGGCTTAGCGCTGAAATGGCACAAAACAGGAAAAATCTGACTCTCAGATTTGCTCTTAGAATAAAATAGCTGGGCCAGGGATTTAGCTCAGTGATTCCGCCTCCTGCCCCACGAGCACAAGGACCCAAGTTCGATCTCCAGTACCAAAAAATAAAATAAATAAAATAAAATAGCTGTAGGCAGATTGGCAAGTCCCTTTGTTGAATGACATTCTACAGCCGGTGAGACTCCGGGGCTACGGGGCAAAAGGGAAGGAGAATCCCACTCAGGGGCACCAGAGACCTGCAGCAACAAACCTGTGCGAGTCACTACCATCTCCACAGGACCTCGTGTGCCAGGTACACCCAGATCTGGGCCAACTGTCCTGCCCCACGGCAGGAAGTGCAGAGCTGAGCCAGGTGAGACGCTAGATCTCAGAGAGAGGGCGGCTGCCACGTGTCAGGCAGTTTAACTCGGGTCCTCAGGCACTGAGGAGGTGAAGGCTCCCGGGGCCGCATGCTGGTGCCTGGCATGGAGGAGTCTGAATCCAGGTACCTGGGGCCGCAGGCCGGGTCCTTCACGCACAAATGCCCAACCGTGCCTGCCAGTGAGGGCCCAGAGTCTGAGCTATGCCGACACGAATACCATCATGAGGGGCACACACAGGCTCACACACGGGACTAAACCAAGACGTTCTCCACAGTCACTGGCCACAGAAACCCGCGGAACGGTGGTCCTCACGCTTCAGCACCTCCAGAGGCACCGGGGACTGGTTTAGAGCCGGGCCACGCTTGCTCCCTCCTCCCCAGCCTCGCACGGGTCTGCAGTGGGCCAGTGACTAGAGGACAACAAGGTCGCACATGCTGCTGCCCAGGGAGGCCGTGCCCTGTGCTCTGAGAGCCACGGATCGAGAGTCTGTGGGAGAATCTCGGCAAAGGCCCAGTTCCGAGCCTGCTGGCCACGGCCTCTAGGAGGATCTACTTGGTGAGTCACAGGCACTCAAAAAACATTCATGTAGACTGAGCTGCTCTGTGTCTAGAAAAATAATGCACAACTCTGGGAGTGGTGTGTGAGCTAAGTGGAAACGCTCCAAGTGTGGCCCGGGGAGCTCACCTGTGATGAAGGGCTCAAGCACCTCAGTGAGCGTCCTGACCAGGCCTTCGCGCATGTGGGGCACTGTGTCAGTGCATGGCTGCAGCTGCCACACAGTGGCGGCATCACGGGAAGCACACGGAGCCGGTACTAACTCGATGCCCACTGCACGGCTCCTCTGCACACCTGGGGACCCCAGCACACATTCCTAACCTAGCCAGGCCCACCTTTCTCTAGAAAGTGGACCCCTGGGAACATCAGGAAGAACACACAGGACGTGCGCAGCCACGGTAAGAATTCTACATCCCCTCATCAAGGCCAACATTTATGCAACAATATTTAGCGAATGTTTACCGACTGGCTCTGGGACACGCTCAGTTCTCAGGTACGGCATGAGTGATGGGTCAAGGTTCCCTCCCTAGACTTCCTGCCACCCAAAGGGCTTGTCTTCCGGGACTGCTGCTGAGGAAGGCCCCAAGCAGATTCGACACAGCCAGGTGAGGCCAGACAGTCCTGCTTCTCTGCCAAGCAGTCAGCCAGAAGAGGCTGTGAAGAGAACTTCGCAGCCTGCTGGCCACCGCCGGCCAAGGCCAGGAGGGGCCACCCCAGCTGTCACCTCTGCTTCCAGCCCTTCCCCGACCGGCAGGGGCACACATCTTGGGAAATGCCCTCCTGCAAACGCTCCAGTGAAAGTTAGGTGTTCTGTGAGTATTTGCATTAAGCTACACTGTTAAGAAAACCAGAATTACAAACAAAGGAAAGAGCAGAAGGTAGCCTCCACCATTTCCTTTTCCTGTGTTCATTCATGATGTACACGACTTAGAAAGGTACCCGTTTGGACTCTGGGAATAGGAAAACCCCAAAACCATAGTTTACTATTTTCAAAGGAGTTTCAATATGGGCAGAAATCAAGAATACTGTTCTTCAGGCTAAGTTTATATCCTGAAATATGCTTCTTGTAAGAAATAATTTTAAAATGTGGAATCTAAAATTAAGCAAAAATATCATACAGTATGTTCAGCTTTGAAATTTGCCAGGATTCAGCCAAGTTTGCCATAAACAGAAGGCAGAATTGTCTATTTTTAACGTTACAGCCCTTGGGTGATTAAAATTTTGAGCCATAATAAACAACTTTTTTCTCCTTTGCAACATAATTTCTCATTTGAAATTGCAGTCTTTTTAGTTGTTTAGGAGATATGGATTGAGCACTTCATGTTTTTAAATTCTTTCTTAAAGGGAAATTTCTTGCAGAGACGAAATGCATTCATTACCATGCCAAAAGCACAAATTTAAAGAAAGGAAAAGAACTTCACCAGGGCTCCACACTGAATCGCTTTCCTCCCCTCTGTTTTAACTCTTCAGGAGGGAGCACTTGGGCCAGCAGCCTTGGGGAAGGGTCTGTTCACCACGCCCGCCGTCCCACGAATTGCAGTGGACCTGCCACAGACTCCTACCTGCACCAGCAGACACTGGCAGTCCATCCACCTGCACACCTAAGCCAGTCTTTCTCTCTGGAACGACGGCTGCATATGCAATAAGCCAGCAGCCCCTCATTTGTCAGCTAATTGCATCAGTCAGCTACTATCTGCTATGCATAATCACGGTGTTAATGAAACTATTTTGGTGTGGAAATGAAACAGGTCAAGACAAGCAGACCAGGAAACAGAAAGGACCTGGGGTCATGCCGAATCCCACGTGCTGAGTCACACAGCCCTTACCCTTGCCCTGCAGAAAGAAGAGAAAATGCTTCTCTCTGCTATGAGTCATGTCGGTGTTCTTTTCCTTTGACATGACAATGCGACATAGTTCAAGACTCTTTAGAAATGATCAGGTTTAACAGCAGTACCACCCCATCAAGAGTTCTTGCAGTTGGGTTACTGGAAACAGACCAAAGGCCAGGGCCACAGGCAGTATATTAGTTACTTTCTGGTTGGGACACAGTGCTTGACCCACAACTATAAGGAGGAGAGGTTTATCTTGGCTCCCAGTTTGTAGAGGTTTTGCTCCACAGTCAGCAGGGAGGCATGGCAAAGGGCGTCACAGAGGAGAAACAGCTCGTGGCAGGGCAGCAGGAAGCAGAGAGAGGTCAGGGAGGAGGAGGGAGATGCTCTTCCAGCCAGGCCCACAGGGACCACCTCCTCTAACCAGGCTCTGTCTCCAATGTCACATTTAGCTGCAAACTCCTCAGTGGACTCATGCAGCGACGAGTTCCACACACCCATGATCCCACCACCTCCCAAAGCCGTACCTGCTGAGCACATGAGGCTGCGGGGGGGCACAGCTAGACATAAACCAGGATGTGGCACGACTTAGATGCACTCGTATTTCTCCTTGGGAGGAAGGACCAAAGAGCATGTCGATTTCTGGCCTGGACCACAGGATAGGGATGGTGGCAGCCACTCATTTTCAGGAGCAGGAGGATGAGCAGAAGTGTTGGGAAAACAGCTCAGGCGTGCAAGGAGATGCGAACTCAGGAGTCTGTTGTGCTTTGGCCATGCTTTGTCTTTAACTGTGAGGGGTCTGGGGCTCTGGAGGAAGATAGCTCCTGCTCTGCCTCAGAACATCGGAGAACGCCACCCACCTACCCTGTCATTCGCACGTTGGGCTTGGCACTCAGGCCAAGGAAGGGATCTCTTCTTCAACTTCACAGCATGCTTTCTGCAAAGGCCCCTCGCATAACAAAGTTTCCTCATCCGTTAGCATCTGGGTCTGTGTCTGGTTGGCATCCCTCTCAGCATTTTGTACCCCAAACTGGGCATGACGTTCCAGCTGTGGTCAGACCACAGCCTAAGAGAGCACTGGCCTCTGCAGCGTGCTGTCATACTGAGGGCCTGCTCATCTGTGGTCAGTGTACAGCGGCTGTGTTCACAGGAACTGCTGCCAATCAGGGCTCCTCCACCCTGCTTTTCTACAAGGAAGTGCCAGCTCATGTGGAGGGCACCCAGGCCTCCCAGTGCTGTCTGTGTTTGACACAAAGTAGGGGCTTTCACCCCGCTCGACTCCACCAGTTCCAACCCTACCCATGCCAATGCCCAGAGGACTAAACAGCCTAGAAAACCTTTTCCCTGCACTGTCCTCCAAGAAAAAAACTTCTGGGGTCACCAGGTCTCCAGGGCCCAGTCTACTTTACAGACGCCAGGGCCCCAAACCTACGTAGAAAGCATCATCGTTTCTCTTTCCTCTGTGAACAATACAGGTCTACTGTAAATTGCTCTGTTTCCCATCTGGAGTATAAAAGTTGCATTTCATGATGTGAATTCAGATCCTGGGCATTAGCTTTCTCCCCACACCCTGCCCCGCCCCAGGAAGCCCCCCCCCCCCCCGACAGATATCTACCAACATCCGGGGGCCAGGGCGGGTTTGGGCTTTTCTAAGGCAACAGTGAGGAACGCTGATTGCAGGACAGACGCAGCTGTCAGTGAGCAGCAAGCCTTACAGCTGCAGGGCAGGGCCCCGGAAAGTGTAAAGGACGGAGGAAGGCTGTTAAAAAACACAAGCCCAAGCCCAAGGTCCCAAGTTCCATCCCCAGTACCAAAAAAAGGTTGGACAAGAATTGGTCAATTAAAAAAAAAGAAAGAAACACACATTGGCCAGTTTTCCCTACTTATCTCAGCCCTGCAGCCCCACTGCCCCACTGCCAGGGTCACGAAGGATTCGGGGTGAGAATGAGGGTCTCTGGCGTCCACCTCCTGCACAGCCCTGTCTCGTTCAGTGGGTGTCACTGGGCTCCTCAGGTCCGGATTTCCCAAGTCTGCAGGGAGAGCTGTCTACCGAGTTTGCAAAACATTCTCTGCTAATTCAACCCATCAGCAGATACCAGTGTTTTCTGTGTAAAAATTCCTCAGTATAGAAAGCAATTTTTAACCTCTCCAGAAAGTGGCAGGAGCACAAAAGAGCTCAACCTGATGCCCACCACCCTCAGAAGTGAGCAGGAACTTCTTCAGCACTGAGTCCCACACGCAGGGTGCGGCCTCGCAGTTAGGGTGCCCCATGCCGCTCGGCAGACACCCAACCTCTTTCCTCGCTCTCCAGCCTGCAAAGCACACACCTGGCAGTCTCTGGAGGCAGGAGACCTCTGTGAGGGACACTGTCCCGAGTCGGGGCCACACGCCGGCCTGCTCTGCAGCACCCACAAACGCCACCTGACGGGGTGCGCAGCCTGGACTCAGCGCCCCTTCCTTTCCTCCCGTGAGTCACCTCGTGAGCTAGGAGTGATTCTGAGTGCACAATGACTGACTCTTCATTAGGGAGTGAGACAGTCCAGCATTAACCACCCATCGGTCAGACCGCAGGCACTTCACCTCTGTGGGAGTGGGGTGAGGCCTCTGCATTTTGAAAGTAATTTTTGCAGGACTACAAATGAATGAAAGCATGCTTGTTTTCTTCATCCCTCCAGGGTAAAAACAAAAGTTGCCACCATCACTTTCTGCTCCACCTAACTTGGCTTCCTTCAACGGGAAAGAAAGAAAAGAAGAAAGGGGGAGAGGAAGAGACAGAGGGGAGGAAGAGAGAGGGGAGGAGCAGAGACAGGATGCAGCAGCCCAGGGCCAGCACGCCTGGAGGCTGAGGTGGGAGGGCTGCAAGGTCAAGCACAGCCTAGGTAGCTGAGTGACTCAGGGAGATCCTGTCCGGAAACAAGAAATAAAACAGGCCCTGGGCTCAATCTTCAGCATTGAAAAAATAAAGAAAAGGAGCTAATCGTGAGAATAGACAGTGTTTAATTATTGCATGCGACTTCATGCACGCACAGTATCTGTCGCAACAGAAAAGATGCCACGGCTCCCACAGTTCTTCCTCCACACGAGCCTGGGCGTGGAAATCAACCCCGACAAACCACTGCTGAGACACAGGTTCACACCGCAGCCGACCAGACGACCCCTCAGAGGCAGGCACCTCCTCGGGCAGAGGTATTTGGGGTCCTGGCCACACCCAGGCAGTCACCCTGAGGAGCCTCAAAGCAATGCAAAGTCAGTGTATGGAGATTCACCTCAGGCCAAAGAGACCCGGGAAAGAGATTGCGTCCCAGGGATTCATGTGACAAGCGCAGTGTTCAGCAGTTGGAATGAATGGGAATGAGTTTTCTATCCAACTGCCCACAAGAGCCAGTCCGTCCCTGCTTCCAGCTCTGAGCCCTCCCTGTGGAAATACACTTCACCTCGGCCTTTCTGCATCTTTACCACGCCCGTAGCATCAGGTCCCTGTACCTGCCTGCGGGGCTGCCATCAACACTGAACGGGGTAACAAGGTACCAGGATGCTTAGCAGGCGGCCCTCAACTGTTTGACCCTGCTGCAGTGCTCTCCATTCGGCTGCTCCAGAGTCCAAATGATGTATGTGTCATGTTTGAGTCACTATTCTTTCTAAAAGCTGTAAGTTTCTGTCCTCTATCATTCTCCCCTAAAGTCATCTCCACCCGTACGATCATGCAAGATTTACATTCATACCTAGCTCTTCTGTCACTGAGAGTCCACTGAAAGCCATCCTTGGGGCTGGGGTATAGCTCGGTGGTAGAGCCCTTGCCTAGCAGGAGCAAGGCCCAGCCCCCACCCCAGCACTTGAAAAACAAAACAAGAAACTGAGCTTGTACCAAAGCGCAAGATCCCTGAAACAGGAGCACCTATCCCTTGGCACCTGTGATGCCAACAGCACGTGCAGCCGTCTGAACCTAGTCTGCTCTAGAGAAGAATCCGACCCCTTGTTTCAGTGAAACCTGTAAGGTACACTAACAACAGCAACAGCAACACAAGCTCGCTGGGGTGCACACTAGACCTGGGGCCCAAGGCTGCCGGAGTTCCAGAGCCAGGGCAGGTTGGCCCTCAGCACACGAAGGCCCCTGAGACACACTGGGCCATGTGTTAGCAGGCCAAACTGTAGAAGGTTTAAGTATAGCCTATATTTTTATATTCAGAAGAGCATCACAGAATTAATTTCTAAATCAATATTGAAATGCATCCAGTTTCATGTTTAGCGGTTGGTGCTCATTTGTCCCTTTTAAGTGTTAGAAAGGCTCCACAGCCGCCCCAGCCCTCTCAGACCATTCAAGCTTTTTATTAGCCCTGATGCTGGCTGCATTCCCCGGGGCAAGTGGGACTTTTGTATAATTTGTCTAATTAAATTTAAGAGCTGTTTCAGGGAGCACCATTTCATCATTTCCTCCACTACTGCATGCTGGGACCCTAATGAGGGCCTAAACCCCACTTTAACGCAGCCTCCGTTTCGCCACAGATGAGCTGGGCTTGTTAAGAATCTTCAGAGGTCAGAAAACAGCTTTGCTGAGGTCATGAAATGGGAGGCTCTGATTAAAGCCAATCAAGAGAGCAGCCAGGCTGAGCGCAGCGAATCCGGCTCAGTTGGACGTGTCTACCCGGACGCAGCCTCGCCCATCTGCTACGGCAGACGCAGTGAGCTCAGATTTCCAAGAAGAAAGGTGGTGCAGCACTGGGAGTCTGAGTCCAGCAACTCTTCCAATGAGCAGCGCGGATTCTAAGCCACGTGGATGCAGGTGACAGTGGGGACTGTGATTCTCAACAGCCCCTGCCATTGACAAAAAAAAAAAAGAATGAGGAATATGTTCATACTCTCAAAATTTAAAATGTAAGATCTCTGGGTACGTCCAGCCAAGAACAACACAAAGATACAGCTGCCTTCCTGATCTGAAACTTGGTTTCCAGCTCAGTAATCCTGCCCGTCACCAGCAAATGTGGTGCTGAAACAGTCAATGTTAACCACATTTTGGAAAGCTCTCCCAACAGGAGGCGTTTATGATACTGTTTCACTTTGAAGAAAACTGAGTCGGTGACAAGGGAGGAAGAGCAGAACCCCAGGAACCAGCTGGCCTGGGTTTTGGCCCTGACTCTGAAGCATTTGGTGCATGACCTTCCACAGGATGCCCGGCCTCAGTTCTCTCAAGAACCAAACAAAGCCACGTGCGGTGGCACACGGGCAGGCTGAGGCAGGAGGGTCACACACTGAAGCCTAGCCTGGGCAACTCAGAGACTTGGTGAGACCCTGTCCCAAAGTGGGTAGGAATGAAATGGGCTGGGGATGTAATTCAGTGAGAAGGACCCAAGTTCAATTTCCAGGACTGCAAGAAAAAAATGAAAGTTGTTGGACTAAAGGATCTCTCAGGGGCTAAAATACGCTACAATGTTATTAAGTCTACTGCAGCCCTACCGAGTTCTCTCCCTAGCTCCAGGCACCGCGTCAACCTGAAGGACCTGTGTTTTGTTATTTATGACCCTAATTCGAAAACAGTGAGAAACACTGCGTGCAAACCCTTGAGTTCTGAAAATAGGACACGCCACGGTCCAGACCACACCGAACACCATTCTACTCACTCCTGTCCTTTCCTCCAGAAGTGCAGATCTGGGCGTTACCAACACACCTCATCACACACACGCGCACGCACACTCACACTGGTCCTTTTAAAATCCTCAGAGCCTGCTTCCTGACGACGACCCTAGCCAGTCTCTCTGCAGCTACCACACCGACAGCTAACGATGCCTCCACTCGGCCCACAGTCTCGCCGTGGCCCTAACCGAACGCCCCAAGTCCTGTTCAGCTCATGCACCTGCCTGAGCCCCTGAGACTCGGCTGCCAGCACAGTGGGCCGGCAGGGCTGTGGGCGCAGGCCCACCTCCCACCTCCCACGCCAGCCCGGACAGCACCCTGCTCTGATTTCCTGGAGGTAATGGAATACAGAGGCTCAGAGGAACGGAGGAAAGCGCACATAATGGGATTTGCATAATCTGATTTTCCTAAGAAAAGAAATCGAGAAGCAAAGAGATAAAGGATCTTCTGTGCTGTGCACTCGCACACACACACTCAGCTCACACTCAAAGTGTCTTTAAAGCACCCTGTAGCTCCCAGATCATTCCCCTGCACCCTAGGATATCAAATAATCATCATAAACACCCACAGAAGGCCAGAAGGGCGGGTGCTCTCATTCCCATGTTTGAAATGAGGACCCGAGAAGTGAAAGGTCGCCACAGCTGCACACACACAGCAGCCCTGCCCAAACGAGGTTCTGGGCCGGAGCAGCCCCAGCATATGACGCCGTGCGTGCACGTTCTCCCCATGCAACAAATACCCGGAGTCCGCCTCACCTGCCAGGCACTATTCTAGATACGACGAAAACAACAGTCAGCAGAGCAGGAAGTTCCCTTCTCATAAAACATTCCAGTGTACACAGCCACACGTTTACAATAATTATAGTTTAATATACACGGCTTTCCGTACACTTTTCTATACCAGCCAGTTTATGAGACTCATTAAAAATTAAGATCCCATATAAATATTTATTATCCTTTAAGAACTGCACTCATTAGGTCAACAAAGAACAAACAGACCCAGCCAGTCCTTCCACCTTCCTCCATCAGCCCTCCACCAGCAAGCCTCAAAAGAGTCTAAGTAAACGGCCGAGAAGCATCTATTTGAGTTATGCTGGGAAGAAGGCAAAAAGGGCTGTAAAAGTCTTCAGAAGAAAGATAGGCTCAAAATTACCAGAGGAAGAGCATGACGGAGAGGGATTTTAAGAGCCTTTAGGCACACACAGGATCTTCAAGTGCGCGCGTGGACATCTTGCTGGGGAAGAGTTGGCTCTGTCTGCCCTTCCTTCCCTCGAATCTGCACAAAGCACTGCCTCACAGCTGGGGTGGGGGCAGCGTCTGCTCCCCATCTCCAGCTCTGTTGCTGAATGAAAGATGGACAGGAAATTGTTGCAGTGGTGGGGGCTGCCTGCCAAGAGTGAACTGGAAACAAAAGACAGCTCTTGCGGAAGAAAACCCCACATCTATCCCCTCGGCCTTGCTGTAAACGTCTAAGCGTTAGCCTGATCTGTGATTGGCCCTAGGTGTGTAAGGTGTACATCTACAGTGCTGTGTTACTTTTCATCTTCCAATTCCTCCTGAAAAAGAAATAGATTCTAGTTTCTTTGCCCCTCCCTCCTCTGTCCCTTTCCATTTCTTGTTTAATTGTGGTTTCAGCTGGCCACAGTCAGTCAATGAATGCACGAGCTGCCTCTTGTGCTGCCCCTTACAGGATTTCAACTGCTATGGAGTTACCTGAAGGGATGGCGTGAATGCTTGCTGCTTGCCAAAGGTGCTACAGAAAATGCTAATTTCTTAATAAATTAACTTGACATTGTTAGTATTCCTAACAGGCTTTGTCATATTAATGTCATGGAAAAAATACTAAACCAAGATGGTGGAAGCCAGAGGTAGACCCCAGACCCTGCTCCATTTACGAGATGACATGAGAAGGTGAGGTTCCCTTTAGCAGCAGGGATGAATTGCCTTGTTTGAGAGCCAGTGCTGACCTCTCCAAGATCTCTGCAGTGGGACAGTCTTTCTGGTCCAAAATGACATGGCTAAAGTTTGGCAGATCTTCGCTGTATTCTCAAAAGGTAAACTGGGTTTGCTTCATTTGTACCAACTGGCTTACCTCAAGGTAATTGCATTTAAGGAAGTGTATGAAATTATGACCTACCAACACAAAATTATGTTCCTCTGCTAGATGGCAGGAAAGCCAGAAGCAGGAACAAGTCACCAAAGTATCAGCTGTAGAAGTTCTCTGGGCGCATTCCAAAAGTCTACATCTGCTTGGCAACTATTCAGAAGAGAGATACTGTTACTCTTTGAACAGTAACAGAGCTTTCCCAGGCTGCAGTGTATGAAAAACAGCTTGCTCTGTACCAGAGGAAAATCCAACCCGATCTGCAAAAATCACATACTTACTGTTATGCCTCATCAACTTAAAAACTACTACCTTACATGGAACCCAAACCATCAACGACATCATTAGCACAGTGCTCAATGCACGTGGTCTGAGGGTTCGAGTGGGAATCTTTTCTTCCTTTTCTTTTTGCAACACAGACACTTAAGCATTTAGTGATAAAATATTAAAAGCTTGAGGCTCCAGACCCAGTGAGTGCAAACTGCTGATATAGCATCCTATACCAAGGAAAGGTGTCAAGTATGTTAAAATATGGGTCCAGCCCAGACATTAGGGGGTCTATTCTTTCCCTAAGATGCATGGCTCTTCCAGCTGTCCACAGCCAAGCGTGCACATCAGCACTGAAGTGCACCCCTACAATCTCGGGAGGAAATTCAACACATCTACGCCAAAGAACAAAGTAACTGTCACATTTGTTCATCACAAGCAACACATCTAGGTACTTTATAAATTATAACATTAATTGATCTTTTGTCATGACTAATTAAGAGTGAGAACATCACATTTAGTTACTTTCCTAACAGGAATCAACTCTGAGCTGAAAATACATCGCTGAGGAAGTGAGAAAAGTGAGCAGAGAAAAAAACAGAGCTTAAAAAACAAGTAATCATAGTAAAGAGCCACTTTACCATAGTGAGAGCATTTTACATATTTTAATTAATCTTCTTTGTGAAAAAGTCATTTGGTCTCTTTGCCATTAGAGTTCATGACGGTACTGCAGAAAATGGACCCCAGTGTTGGGAAACTGGGGACAAGGAAGATTAGGTCAATGGCCATAAAAGTTACCTTTCATACCTGGAGAAATAAAGAATAAAAGGAACATGAACCTGTCATTGCCCTAGACTGTGAGAAACATAAGGAACTTTAATGGGTATTTTAGTAGAACCACTTAAAATTAAGTGATGAATTGGAATGGGAAAAGTTATTCCAATAAAAGCAAACAAATTAACTAACCTGACCTTGGTCCACATAAAAGATTCATTTTCTTAATGGAAACAAACTCCCTGAGTCTAGCTCAGGCTTAACCACTGAAGTGCATGTGGAACCTAAATTAAGCCATGGAGACGATGCCCCCAGAAACGCAGGTGTGCATACACAAGTGTGCTCGGGATCTCCCAGCCGTGGGATGTACCACAGGCGTGGTCTGGTGTGACCCACTTCGCCAGTGATTGCTGTATGAGTCGGAATCCTGTTAAGACCCAATTAACAAAAATGTTATGCATCACTGATGCATGTGTTGTCCTACGTTTAATTCCACTGTTTCCCTAAGTATATTCAGTCTTTTCTACTCATTAACTTTCTCTTCCCTGGAGTACAAGCAGCCATTTCTTCTATTTTGTTTTAAAAGGTTACAGAAGATCTGAAAGTTCCAGGGCAGTGGGCGTCTTCCTCGTCCACTGCTCGAGGAGCGTAAGACAACATCTGCCTTCATCAGACATTCGAGATTTCTGACGCTGTCAAAACGCAAATCCTTCTGGTTTCACAAACCAGAAGCAGCACATCCAGGTAAGGCCAGACAGACAGGTAAGGAACTGGCCTCTTCCCTAGCTTCCCAGCTGAGATGGTTCTAATTCCACAAGCCCACGAGCTTACTGGACGACCCTCTGGGCACAGAACACCAGCGTGGCATCCAGCGAGGCGGGACCACCCGACGTGCGCCGAGATGTTGACTTCAGCCATCTGAAGGGTCTTCACACCGGAGTGGGAGCAGCTGCCGGGCTCACGCCGCCTGTCGAGCCAGGTTCTAACCCTGAGGGGCTCCTTGGGGCAGAGGGACAGGTGCGGAAGGCAGGGCTGGACCACCTGTGCCCCCCAGCACCGTGCCTTTACTCAGTGTTCCTAACACCTTCGCACCGCACTCCCCTGAGGAAGGTCCTGTATGAAATACGGCAAAGAACTGACAGTTTCAGGTTGGAGAGCATGACTGTGTGCGTATTTCACCTGCACAGAAACTGTCTTGTAAAACTAGGTTGCAGGGGCGGGCGCAGCTCAGTGCTGGAGCAGCCCTGGGTTTGATTTCCAGCTCCGGACTTTGGCTCGATGGCTGGGTAAAATGACAGCAGATGTGCACACAGTAAACAGGCCTGAGACAGCTGCTAGAGCATGCGGTTTAACCGTGACCTTAACTTAATGCTGTACCTTTAACATTTACAGTGCAAAAAAGGAAGAAGAAATAAATGAGACAAAGGCCCCCGTTTGCTAGAAAGGACACGATCCTTAGCAAAGTCATCGGCTCCCTAGTAATCAGGCCTCCTACGGTGCCAAGGTCAGAAAAGTTCTTCTTGTGAAAGAGAAATTATTGATTCCTATTCCACACAGATCACAGTCCATCTTCAACGACAGGTAAGAGGTTCACATGAACAACACTTGCACTCAGACTAGATATTTTTCATTTCCAACATAATAAAGGCCATCGCTTTGGGCCCTCTTCTGACCCTGCGAGTGACCTCTCACGATGACCCACTGATCCTCCTTATCCTCACTTACTGAAGTATCAGGTGCTCAAGACCGCTGCATTCTTAGACCTTTCACCCAAAATTAAGGCAACATACAGACTGACTAAGCTGTAATACTGAAAACTAAGTATCAGGCAGTTTCATGTAAATCCTTTCATTCAACTGAAGTCCACAGCCCTTGGGAGTCCAGGATTCGCGCAATGCTGGGGTCACGGTGTCCGGTGGCCCCTGCCCTTGAGAAGCCCTGATCCCTGAGGAACCCAGATAGATTCTGGGGTGAGGGCCAGACAGACAAGGTGCTCTGCGTCCAGCTGTGGATTCCTGCAGACCGGACCATAAGGGGTTTTGGTGAACAATACTTGGTCAGATGACTTAAAACAAGGAGAAATGAAAAAAATAAACTAATAGCCAGGGATGTAGCTCAGTGGTCCCAACGCCTGCCTCGCAAGCACAAGGTCCCAAGTTTGATCCCGGTACCAAAAAAGAAGAAAAAAAGAAACTAACATTTATGCTTTAACCTTTTAAAAATTTTATGTACACTTTTTTTTTTTTTTGGTACTGGGGATCGAACTCGGGTCCTTGCGGTTGCACAGCAGGCGGCGAAACCACTGAGCTAAATCCCCAGCTATGTACCCTTTTTTTAAAGGCCTATTTCCTAAAACTATTGCAAATCTTTGTCCTTTTTTGTTGTTTTTTTTGTTTTGTTTGTCGGTACCAGGGATCAAACTCAGGGCCTTGCACTTGCAAGGCAGGCGGGCTCCACTGAGCTAAATCCCAGCCCAGGGCTTTCTCCATTTTTAAGAGCATAAACTATTCTTTCCCAAGGTCCAGCGAGATCAAGAAAATGCAGAGCAAAGCTGTAGCTTGAATGCTAGTCAGAGTCTGTAAGACTTTACCGAGTCTTCTGGACAAAACAGTGTTGTCTAGAGATGGCCAAGCCCTTGGATTTACGGCTGTTGGGAAGCCTTTCTCAGCAAGGTTAATCAATGCAGTCTGGGGGAAGTTCTCCACTCTGAGTACTTCTTCAATGTTTGAGACAAGGATTTCCTTCAAGAATGTGACAATGGTCAGTGTGAGCCTCGTTGCAGAAACATGCACAGGTGAGCTAAATTCTGCAGAAGGAACAGGAGAGCACACGCCACCCGCCCCCTCCCTGTGCACTGTGTGTGTCAGTGGCTTGAAACGGCACACTCCAGGCCTCTGTCTCCTGACACACACACTCTTTCGGTCCAGGCCGCTAGGACTCCAAAGAGCTCTGTATGTTGAAGCAGGAACCTCAATCACCAGGAGGACATGTGACTGTGTGTGTGAGCATTTTCACTTCCAGAAATGTCAAGCAAGCACACAACGGCAGGGACCTCCTACACACGGAAAGGGGATTCCACTGGGTCTGTGACCCTCCTGAGGTGGCAGCTGGACCAGTGAGAGACGTTAGTGGAGGGCAGATTTCAGCTAAGTAGAAGAACGCATGTTAGAACAATCAGCACGGCTGGGGCAGAAGGGGCTGGCTCACCAGGAAGGCCTCCCGGCTTGACTGCAGGGCAGGGAGAACACAGGCTTGGGGTTCAACCTTGCTTTTGCGTCAGCTAGACTTGTGAGCTGAGGCAGGTTCCAAGATACTTATACAACTTGGTTTCTTCATCTGTGAGCCAGCGGTTGTAAAACACGCTCACAAGTGTGCATCCTGCGGAGTCCAGGGGCTCGGTGAGAGCCCAGCCAGCTGCACCCCACTGTCCTCGGAGGGCTGAGGGGCCCGGGGAAGCCGGGGCACCCCAGGTTCCTGCGGAGGAGGCAGCTCGACGCCCTGACCCCCACTCCATAGGCCTGGGTCGGCAGCGGACTCTGACGGGGCACTGTCTACCGTGTTACCCGCACCGAGCACAGAGGGGTGCGCTTCCCCCGTCTCCCTCCCGCAGACCAGAAGGAATGCCCTTGTTTTTCTTCTTAAGCTTCACAGGAACTCTTTCTACACCATTTCAAAGACTTTTCCATAAGCTCTTGAATGTTTCCAGACCACCCCGTAGGTGCAGGTAGCCTGAGTTCATGCCATTCCTTAAACGCGAATCCCCGCACAGCATGAGTTCCGGGATCTCTCTGTGAACAGACTGTGCCAGGCTGCCAAGTGCTCCTTCAGTCTTCTCCAGATAGCCCCCCTGTTCCTCCCTCCTTATCCAATTCTCCTATCAGCATATTCTAATCAAAGCCTTTGAAAACAGTCTGAGGGTTGGGAAACACCAACAGGCCTCCAAGCCAAGGTGAGAGGCGGGACAGAACTACCAGTGGGCCAGAGGCAAGGGCTGCTCTGACTCCCCTGCAGAATATAATGGAGCGGAAGCCACTGTCGTCCAGCTCAAATGTCACACGTGAATAAATTAATGGCTATTCATAAACAACAACAAAAAGGAGACATTCAAGTGTTCTTTCCAACCCATGGGTTTATACAAGAGCTTTGGTTTGAATTGGTTTTTAAATTTTTTTAAGACATCTTTCTTTTGTCAAGTGATCACTGGCCATTACCTACAAACTTTAAAAATAAAATTTAAACTGACAGAAGGAAGTGGAGCCTCGGCCCCATGGCTCCCAAGGTAGCACAGACTGGATGAGCCCTGGGCGCGACATGACCCGTCATCCGGGACCCAGCCACACAGGGCCACACCTCAGCTCGGCCACCCGGTACCCTCCTGCCGTGGACGGGGCTCAGGTGACGCGGTTCTAGCCAGGCTCGAGCGGCCACTGCCTATGCCTGCTGACATTTCCAACAGGGCAACGGTTAGAAGGGGAGGAACAGGCTGCCTGTGCCCACCCAGAGCCAAGGGCAAAGGTAGCCATTGTTTCTTTCATGATTATTCTCTTTCAACCACGACAATAAACAGTTTTCAGAGACCAAGTCATCAGTGGAGAGCTATTCCAAGAATTTCTCACTGACAGCACCACTGTGGGACTGGAAGGAACTCTGCTGATAATTTGTTCTGAACCTCTCACTATTCAAATACTTGGAATGCCGGCTCCTCTGCCCGTCAAAGCAGAAGGTCCTCAGGACCCAATCTTCCTGTCTACTCCGGACACAGCTAACTTTCCTTCCTCACAAGCCTATTGCACAGGCTCGCGACATCACTGCAGAGAACGCGTCCCCACTGCAGCGGGGCCCAGGCCTGCTCCCTGGTGGCCTGCGAAATGGATACATGGCGAGCCCGCAGGAAGCTCTCACACCCGCCTTCACACAGGGCTGCTGCCCGACCTGGTCAACGGGCCCTGACGGTCAGGAGCTGAATGCCAGGCCAAGGATCACACAGCTGGAGCCGAGCCGACTCCTCCTCCCTCCTCCATACCGGTAGGCTCTCCATCCAGGGAAGAGACGGCCCTCACTGGCGCTCCTTACTGGATAGTCTCTCAATCCCAACTGCTCTTCCCGCTACACTGCAACACCGCTTCCTCAGTGGGGCGTTCAGATCCAAGAGAAAGGGGTGTGTTTGGCCTAGTATTAAACAATTTGGTAAGAAGCTGGTAAAACAGAAAGGTTTTACACATGCAAATCTGCCCTTGCGCCCAATTTCAGTTCTCTTATTTTCCTGCTCCTCATTCCTGCTCTCCAGATGGACCAGCGCTTTATCCCAATGCCAGCAACAGCTTGTGTATTGTTTGTTTAAAACAAAGATGATGGATGGAATATCATATGCAACGCAAGGAAGGAGGTCCAGGCTAATGCTCCTGCTCTGAAATACATCACAAGCCAGGTCCATGTTGCTTTTCTCCCCCAGTGCATTCATCTAAATAAAGGTTTAATTTTATTTTTGAGCCGTAAGAGGAAGCATACATTCAGCTAGGAGATGGAGCCTTTCCACGGCTCCAGATTTATTCTTGTTCTAAGGCATCGTTACCCTCCAAATTATACAGACTTATGTCACTTCACTGAGACACTCATTCACCCGTCACAGGCCCAGATCCAACACAACACTTTTGTTTTAAAATTATGCCAAAATGAGCAAACTTGAAATTCTTTCACCTATATTTGAGTACTCTGCAACATGTCTTGAATCATCTCAAATAAATCCCAACAAAAAGACTACAATTTCAGTGCAAACTACACAAACCGAAGAACTCACAGTGGAGGGAGGCGCTCCAGACCCTCTGCCTTACTATGTGACGCTGCCCAGGCACAGCTGTGTTGGGACACGCCCCCACGCACTGGGTCCCACCACAGGGTTCCGACCTGCTCATCCGTGTGTCCTCCATTAGGAAGATGATTTAAGGAAAACAAACAAACCCATGTTTACACGCTAGAACGGCAGAACTGTAGAAGATGCACAGCCAGTACCACCAGGGATTCTGGTGACAGGGTCTCGTGTGAGCAGATTATCACAGAGGGGTATGATTAAGGCAGGGCCTCCGGGAGCTGCTCTGGAAGAAGGAGGGACAGGTAGAGCTCTGCCTCCCTCCTGCCTGCCTGCACACAGCCGTGGGGCGGGTTCCTGGGGGAGTCAGAATGGGGGGACTAACCCAACACACTCAAAATGTCAGCTTCTAGGCCTACTGGTCTATTACTCTCCACTTCTATCAGCCAGTCAGGCTGAGGCTTTATTTAAGGCTGGAATTTGGCCCCGTCCAGTTGCACCATGAAGAGGAAATATTTAAAGAAAGATGTTTTGCAATCCCTGTGTTTGGGATGAGTGATAAAAGCCACAGAGCCCCAGCACTTCCTAGATGCCAGTTCAGCGACGTCCACTGCGTGTCAGGACAGAGCAGCGGGCAGGTGGTCTAAAGGTACCCTCCACCCCATACAGACTCTGGGACTCCTGTGGGCCATGAGGAACTGTAAACCACAGCCCTACACAGCCTCACAAAGCTCAACTTTTGCAGCCTCACTGCACTGTAAACACCTGAGTTTATAATGCAGGCTGTCGTCTGCGCCCAGGTGTGGGCGCAAGTAAGCAGACTCGTGGACCGACACGAGCAGAACCATCCAGACAAACACAGCAGAACACACAATGTTCCCATTCGTGGCTGAAAAAACAGCCACAAATACATTGCAGGTAAACAAGAGAACACATTAATAAAGTTAACTTTTAACTATGGAAAAGTTCCACTCAGTCACAGAATATACATTTTTCTGGGGCCTGAAAGCTAAAATTTGGGTTAAATAAAACCTAAGGTCCCTCATAACTATGCCATTCCGTGACTGTTTGATCTATTTTTATTGATTTGTTCACTTGAGTTTTCCTTGCTGTGGAAGGTAGCTAGCTCCAGCTTCCCTTTCAATCTCTCTCCACCCACACATCTTCCTACTGCAATAACAGAAGTTGGCAGGACGCAGTTATGTAAATTTAGGATCAAAAGAAAGTGGGAAGGAGACTTCTGCCCAATCCCACAGGCCTTCAGCCCACCGTCCAGCCAGTGAACCATGCACTTTACTGAAACACTGGCGGCTGTGTGAAGATGTTCCCTGACATTAGATTAAAAGCTCTCGCTCCTCTGCATTAATGGGGCAGGGATGGCATGAGTGGAAGTTACCTGAAATCACGATGCACACTCATAGCTTCCTTCACAATCCTTAGCACAAATTCTTTGCCTCACAAAATGAACTCTATTTGTGATGAATGTATATTCAGTATTTCTGGCTAATGAGGTAAAAACTGATTCCATATGAGTAGAAAAATGCCTTAACTGTCACTGAAAATTAACTCCGGGACAAAAATATATGGAAGTTTGCTTTTAAAGCCTATCACCCTGTTGATCAATTCTGGTTTCTTACTGACAAATTTCACTCCCAGACTTTTGTTCTTGGAGAAGGGTCAGCTTTTTGAAAACAGAATATACTTTCACATTCTGAGTGTGTGACTGCTCATTTCTATCAGAACCCAAAGAAGAGCTTATGTGTTCCTACCCAGAAGAGAACATGGTTTTAACGCAATAAAACAGTGGCGTGTGATATTAACTGGAGAAGCAAGAGCTGAAAAGGCCCCGGCAGACACAGAGCTAAAGGCAAGCGTGGGCTCGACCTTGACTCCGGATCGGTCACTGCTGTGTCACTGTGGCCCGGCAGTCACACACTGTCCTGGGCCACTCCATTGAGTAACAGACAATGCAATGCCTTAGATTTGATTTCCTAAGTCCTGGAGGTCAATTTAAGACTCTACAATCTGTTAATACAGTTTTTTAAACAGTCCCTGATAGGCTGGCTAATAGAGATTGTTAACAAAGCACGTTACACGGCCTGAGTTGGATGTCCTCAAATGTTGACTCTTAAATCCAATGTGCAAACTTAAAAGCACCTCATCCCCTACAACTTTAACTCTTAATTTGCAGTGCTTTCATTTTCCTTAAATGAGAACTAGCTGCAGCACTTAAAAGTAGTTTGTGTAAGAGTCTCTTAGATCTGAGCATGGGCAGAACTACAGTCAGTGGTATCTTCAAAGGCTCAGGCTGGGGGCGACCTGGTGTGTTACCTCGGCCCCTCTTCCAGCCGTTTTCCGCCAGATCTTCTGAGGTGGGACTGGAACCCCTGACACTGCTCTCCCGAAGGCTTCACTTGCAGAAGCCCTGCTCTGTCCACAGCAGCACGGTGTTACCAAAAATTGTCACCGCCTTGGCAGACAGGAACCGGTGGACGTCAGAAAAGCAAAATGGCCAGGGTGTGCCTGGAATGCTCAACCCTGTGTAGCAACAGACGTGGATTTTGATTCTAACAATATTTCCAAACAATCCTTAAATCTGGCAGGCAGAAAGAATACTAATCACCTAGATAAATGTGTTTCTTCCCCATTCTGGAACGGTGCCATCGGAATACATCAAGTTTAGTAAGCTGTGTGAGCGAGCTGGGTCCCACGTGGCCGCACCTCCTCAAATCCATGCCGTTTTATTAGGGTTTCGGCACAGACACCGTGCGGAGTCTACACCTGGCCTGTGCCATCTCGACATCTTACAGAACTCTCAGTACTGCAGAGTGCAAGCCAGACCATCGAGCGCACAGCAGGACAGCAACGCCAGGGAAATGGGAGTCACTGTGCGGCCTGAGCCTCGGGCCGAAATGGCTTCACTCTTCCTTGGCCTCCAGGCCCCACACACCATCTGTGCGCCTCACACAGGGAATGGACCGCAGGCCTACAGGTGCAGAGTTCTTCCTCCAGCGTTTATTCTTAAAATGATGCCCTGCCCGGGTTGACAACAACGCAGACCTGACTGACAGAGGCAGGGCTGTTACGACTCGAGGGCATTCCACACAGACATTCACCCCGGCTGTGGATCTGCTACAGGAGCACTAGGTTTTCACTTAAACCCATACACTCTCTACGACGCACACTTCTTAACAGTGAGGCAAGCCAATGTTACCATGTGCATGCATTTAGGCATAACCGAAAGGCCAATTTTCGTCAAAATTCATCTTTCCCATGTTAGTCTGAGTGTGCGCACAAGTTGAGCAAGGAAGAGCACAAGTGACCAGCCTGACACCCTCTCCTGAGCACCCATGCCAGCCCTGCCGCAGGGGAGCCAAGCCCACACGTGGGTGTCCTCAGCTTCCATGTCCACGCAGTCTCTCTTCACTACAAACAGACATTTTCTCTCACTGAACACTTAGGTTCAAGTCTACATTGACAGCTCTTTCTCAAAGTGTGTACCATCTATTTTGCTGAGTAACTGAGTTACCTCACGGGACAGTCGTTAATTACGTGGCCCTGGTAAAAATGACCCCTGGCCCGGGAAGGACACCTGAGAGTGTCTCCCCATGGCCGCACTCTGGGAACTGGGGAACCAGATCTTTAAGTGTCACAGGGAGAAGAAAACAGTTCTGTGAAACCCAAACTCAGCAGTTGCAAGGTAAATGTTGAAGGCTTCTACTAAGGAGGACTACATATGTTCCTTCTTTCAACTGCAGGTCACAGTTACAGATCTGAAAACTGAGGTGAATCATCTCCTGGTGGCACTATAAAAGGAAAGACGAATGGTGCTTCCCATCCCGCACAGTTTCTCTGAGCCTCTTCCTAGATTGCTTTCCTCTCAGCTCAGAGCAGCCACTCCCTCCCATTCCCCTGGCCACACTCTCCGGCGCTCAAGCCTCAGGAGAACCACAGCAGAGGGCAGTCGGGCAGACCCCGCCTCGAATGCCTCCCTGCCCTGCACGAGGCTCCCATGGACCTCGGGCTCTTCCTCCAAGGCGGAGCCCTGGGCCTTCTGCCCTGCTGCCCCGCTGCCCTGCTGTCCTGCCGTACGCCTGCCTTCTTCAGTCCCGGGAGACACACACACCCTCTTCAAGTCTTTTGCCCTGGGTCTTTGGCTTGGAAGCCTCCTCACTGCCCTCTCCCTCTAAAGCAAGTCTCCTCAATTAATGTCTGTTGCTCTTTATTTGCTTTAGAGACTTATCATATGCAGAAATTTTTTCCCAGTACTAGAAATTAAACCTAAGGTCTTCACACTGAGCTACATTTCCAGCCTCTCTTTTTTAACTTTTCATTTGCAGACAGGGTCTTATTAGGTCAGTACGTTGCCCAGGCTGGGCTCAAACTTGATATCCTCCTGCCTTTGCCTCTGGAGTGCTGGGATCACAGGCATGCACCACCACACCCAGCAGTATGCAAAACTCATTCTCTTTACTCAGCTTTAAGCCATTTCCTGGCACAAACCATCACCTCCAGAGAGTGGGGCCCTGTGTCCCATGTTCTCTCCCAGGACAGTGGAGCTGAACACCTAAACCACCTAAAGCCTAGCAACTGAATACAGCACATGAGGAATGACTCTTCCTCATCAGCTTCCCCGTGTGATGACGCGATGCTGAGCCCCTTCTTTCAGCCAGGAGAAGGTTCCCTTTGTGCCCGTGGATCTGGGCTGCTGTCTGCTTTCACACTGAGACTGAACCACTTCCACCTCTCAGAAGCCGCCAGAACAACCACCAGGGCTGTCGAGTTCTTGCCTTGAGGACAGAGGCCACGTCACACACTTCCATCATGAAGGTCGCCTATGGCAGGAGATATCTCATAATATATCCAAAAGGTGGACACCTAATGACAGGCATAAATTACTGAGTGACCATCACTAGTGAAGTACATGGTGACTACTTTTAAAACTTCAAGCTATGTCTGCCAAAAAAATTAAAGAAAAGGAAAACACAAAATTATATATGTGCTATATTGTTACATTAACATAAAAACTATGCCGACCCATGAATTCACATTTCTTTCTGTTCTAACATTATTATAAACTTGAAACCAAGTATTAGAGTAGAGAGAAATTAGTTCCTAAACATAAGAACTTAAACTCTCAGGAAGCAAAAATGGCATCAGGAAGACAGGGTGAAGCCTGAATCTCAATTCGGTGACTCATCACACATACCCTTCTCTTGGGGGGGGTCCCTCTCCTGTTACTTCCGTCACCACAACCTCCGTGAACAAGAACAGAAGTGAGCCACATTAATGCAGCAGAAGTCTGCTAAGAAATCGAGCCTGTAAGAGAAAAGGCTTTCATCTATTAAGTGTATGAAGAATTTCTAGTGTAACACTAACAGTGGTGCCTCGTTTTACCACCCTCGCGGGTGCAGTCCTACTAAACAGGCTGAGGTAGAAGAATTAAAATAATTCTACATTCCCATGAAGTACAGTTCACAAAACCACGCACTTCTAAGAACGTCCACTGACACCAAGGAACTGGCCTTTGATACCTGTGGCAATGTCAAAAGCAAAAAGTATTTGTAAAGTGCTTCTTGTCATAAAAAAGCATGCTTTAAAATGGAATGTTCTAACAAAATACAGTCACATGCAGGAAATAAGGAATTTACAAGCCAACACAAGGTCATTATTTAATTTTTAATTAGTTTTCACCTAACAGTGGAAAACTCAGTCTTCCTTCATCCATTTAACAAAACATTCATTTAGAATACTCCATGGCTTAGAAAGCTCCCACACAGATGTCTGGAGTGAGAATTAGGACTCGGGAAAATGGGAGGCTCACTTAACTGTGCTCTCAAGCGATCTGACAAGCAAACAGCCCCATCCCTGCAGTCATCCTTGATAATTTATTTCTAGAGTCTGACGACGAGATGCGATTCACTCTGTGGCTGAAATGTTCTTCATTTCGGTGGGAGGTACACAGACCGAGCCTAACGAATGTCATTCCCACAAGATAATAGGCCGTAGAGAAGATGCATGCCAGGCGCACTGCATCAGAAAACCACTTCACCTATCAGAAGACGCCTGAGCAACCGCTGTGTTTATCAAGTTCAAAAAACCTCATTCCTGCTAGGAAGCGCCAGGGCTAACTCTGTTCTTCACTGAGGTGGTCCAAACTTCCTAACAGCTATACTGTCTGCATAGGCGCAGTTAGGAAAAGCCCTTACCTTTGGGTCATCTATACCGGCACTGGCGGGGCCGAGGTACCCGGGCAGTCTCTAGCTGCTGTGAGTAATTCACAGGGGTCTCACTCTGGAGCTGGGGCTACTCCAGAGCTTCCTCCAACCCTAAGACAATCCCACTGAAAGTCACAGGGTCATCTGCCCTGGGATTATCTCTAATTCGGACTTGGCTCTTGTTCCATTAAACTGACATAGCTGGGGAGCCCTAGGACGAGCAGAAATGGGTTCAGACGTGAATTCTCCTGGAGGAACCAGAAGGAACTCCGGAACAGGGCACATGATACGATGCAGCAGACTCTCCCCCCACGGCCCTGGAGAGAAGGCGGCCTGGGTGCAGGGACAGAGGGCAGGGGCGGGAGACCCTGGTGCCGCCACCACCTTTCAGCTTCTAGGGTTTCAGACTATAAACTCGGCTGGGGAATGTGAGATTTTAAACACACACTTCAGCCAAACTCCAATCATGCCAAGGGATACTGGGTCAGAGGTGCCGCACGAGGACCTTTTCCCTCTTTGGAGAAAAAGCTGCTGGACAAACACTTTCAACTTTGCCCATGGAGAACGGGTGAGCTCCTCAGTCAGGCGCCTTGCTCAACGGCTGGCAGCGAGCGCCTGCGGGTACCAGTGTGGGCACAGAAGCGCAGCCACCTCCTCCTGACACACCTGTCCTGACACAGCGACGCCGGCGAGGCTGGGCACTGGCCCTGCCCGGCTGCTGCTCCCTCACAGCCTCCGCCACGACCTCCCTGTTCACACGGGCACACCTCACCCGGCCACAGGGCTCCTGGCTGGCCCCACGCCTGCCACAGGGGTCTCCCTCCTAGCCTCTGCCGGATAAGCCCACCATGAGCATGCAGAGGGAGGATGGCAGGCACCACTGGTCCTCCCTGTTGCTCTCTGCCAGTGTGACCAAGTGGCTATTTCTGGGCACAATCAGAGTGTATTTGCCGAGTGCCTGAAGGAGGGCTTCCGTTTATGCCTGGGAGTGGCAGCCTCTTGTCTGAGCACAGCATTCAGCCTCCTCCTGATTCCATCAAAATACCCAAAGCAGGGTGTCAGGGCCCAAATCTGTCCTTCTCTCGGGAAGGCTTCCTCAGGTAACACACTATGAACAAGGCAAACAGCAAAGTGACAAGGGGAGTGATAAAGGCAAGCATGCGCAGCACCTCTGCCTCATCAAAGATCAGCCTCTGAGAGATAAGAAGGCAAGTCCAGGGCTCTCCTGCCTGATTCTAACATGACCCAGCTTCCAATAAAGATCAAATATTGACAATGGAACAGTTCGGCCATGCTCGAAAGAAACAAGACATGTGTGCTTCTCTCTTAACATTTTTTAAATGTTCTCCCTTTTTCTTTCTGGTTCTGTGCTTGGAACCCGGACTCAACCCTCCCAACATCCGAGGCCAGGTTCTACCACATCCCCTGCTTAAAACTCTCTCTTCAAAGTCAACATTTTGAGAAATAGAAGGGAAAATAATCTGGAAATCATTTTCCTTTGAAAGGAGAAAGAGAACATTATTTTCTTCATACAGATATTTCTGAACACATACCTCGTTATCACTGTTAAAGATAAAAGGGAATACAAACATTTGTCTTTTTAAGTACCACTGAGCAGCGGAGGCCACGGATGTTTTCAGAAGCACTCCTGCCCTTTCTTAGGTGCTACTGTGCATGTCACATCTCTCCGCACCTAGGAAACAGAAGCCCCTAACTTGCCCCGTGTGCCGGTGACCTAGAAGGCCACTGCTCCCGTTCCTCTGTCCACTTCCTCTCTCTCCCAAGGCCCCAGGGAGTCGTCCTGCCAGGCGCGTCCAGGAACACCCAGGCCCCGTGCAACTCTGCGTCCCGCAGCTGCTCTCCAGCTGGACAATGTCTCACCCCCGCCGGCCTCCAACTCCAGGCAACCCTTCCACCCACAACTTTCTCCAGCCTCCCCACGGGCTCTCTGGGTCCCTTCGGAGCACCTTCTCTGTGGCACCCACACATCCCCAAGAAGGTGTGAGGGCCTCAACAATGACAACGCCAGACCGGGGTGGCTCGCACAGAAGCAGTGCCCACTACAAACATGTAAGCTCCTCGTTATTACAAAGACAATCATTTATAAATCTTATAAGGCCAAATTAAAAAATATATTACAGTAAGTAAATAAACTACTATAAATGATGTGCTTTCGAAAGGTGCATAGTTTTAAAGAGAAAATTTCATTTCCAATATTTCTGATCTCGTTCTATTTTTAGGACCCATAAAACACTGGACATACTATAATAAACTAAGGAATTAACTCAGTTCCTTAACCCACAGTTACTAAGTGCTGAGGTGACATTTTGTTTCCACAGACTGTGAACCGTGCAAGGTGAGTGGCAGCAGTGCCGCCTGAGGAGCACAGCCCTGCAAGGTAAGGACCACAGTCTGTGGGCTGCTAAGAAAACGCCTTCAACCCCTGGATGCAAACACATCCCTGAAGTGGAAGAGTCTGAACGAAGAAGGGAGTGGACCAAGTCAGCCAAGGAACTCACTGTCTAAGCAGGAAGCCCTCCGAGGCATTCAGACTTCTTTCTCTCCTCCATGGAGATGTGAGCCACTTGACCACCCTCCAGTATCCTTCTAATCTCCAACAACAAGAAAATAAATATAAGACCCGAAAACACCTGCGTAATCTGACGAGCCCAGCAAATACTCCAAACATTGAGCACCATTAAGTGTACAAACTCCTCCATTCTCTCTCCACACAGACACACACACGCACACACACACGCACACACACACACAGGCAAGGCCTTCACTGTGAGCTCTTCTGCATCCTGGCAGTCACTGTGTGCCACTGCACATAAATGATACTGTACCTTGGTTTTAACTTTTTGTTAGCACTAATTTAGAGTCCAACGTGTCTCATGTTTGTTTCTTATTCTGAAAGCATACAAAAACTGGAGGATTCTGAAAAGAATAGAAAAATATGCTCTTAAACAAATTGAATGCATTTATTTTAAAAATGGCACAGCTCAACATACTAAAGACATACCCAAGCTGCCAATTTTTAGAACATGTCTTTAAAAAAAAACTTTCTATTTTGGACAAATAGGATTAAGCTTCTTAGACAATTCTTTGTTGTTTTGACTTCAACAATTTATGCAAATGAGATGTTAATTAGTGCAATTGTAACTTAAATTATGCTTGTGTAAACCTCTCCATTGGTTAAAAAGTGTGGGAATCTACACAACTGGTATTTAGAGTAACTGCACTAACTCACTTCTGAAAGCCGCATAGCAAGATCACTTTCATGTCTTTACAATTTGTTTTTATGAGGTGATAACATTTTTACAAATACCATCATTTTTGGTTTTTTATATTGTAAGTGACAGTCTGACATTTTACAACTGGCTTATTGAAAACAAGAATGAAGCACTCTAGCAGGAAGGGACATTAACTGCTGAATACAGATTCAGATGCTAATGAGGAGAGGGCTCCAGAAAGTTCTGATAAACGCGGGCACACACTCTAACTAGCTGTGAATGGGGGCTGACAAAGAATGTCGACACCAGGGTTCAATAAAATGTAACCCTCTAAATTAATCATACTGGCAGTATTTAATAGGGCGCACAACAGTCGGCCTGTCTGCAGCACCCAGGCTGGAAGTGCCCCTCACGCGACGGTTCCCCCATCCCCTCTGTGCCTGGACATCCACAGCTGCTTCCAAAGCCATAAGCAGACTTCGGCCTGACTCCTTCACCACACGGGGGTCATACTTCCCCTCATTTTGATGGCTAAATTTAAATAAGAACTCCTGAGGAAGAAAAAAAGCATCCCAATGTGCTTGCTGGGCATGGACCCGACGCACAGTAGGGCTCTCAATCATGATGGTTACTGTTACAGGAAAGACCTGGTAACTTGCAAAAAGAAAAACCATCTGCTCACACAGGAAAAAATGCAAAAATTCAGGAAGTAAAGCAAGCAAGTGTTCAGTCTTCACATCCACAAACTTAGAGTAGGCCTTTGTTTTTCAGGGACTAGAGAAAACTCTGACAGCTTTTGTGAGGAGTTCTTCTTACAGTGAAGGAAAAAAGTTACGTCCACTCAGTGAAACCACACCGAGTCTAATGCTCACACATGTCAGAGAACTTATTTAGTATGTGATCCTCACCCTCATCAAACTCTTCTATTGATTGCAAACTCAGAGGCTGCAACACAGGAAGGTTCAAGTGATCACCCTTCTATTTCTTCAGCAAAGGCAGCACATACCCGTGTTATTTCTTCTTAAAGTGACAATCCCTAATATCCTTTTTGGTTTTTGCCAATTTTAATCTTGGCAGGAAGTGGAAATCTGTGCACTCAGCAACACTGAAAACTTGCTGGCTGTCAAAATTATGTCTCAGCCAATGCCTGAGTGGTATTCTTGTCATTTCACCATGGTAAGAAACTTATCAGTCTGACATATAAAGCCTCTAAAAGCAGTGACTTATGCCAAAATGTAGACACACTATCCCACTACCTAAATTTCATTTTTATACCTCCCACAATTACTGTAACTTCTCCCAATTATATATACAGATTGTAATTATGGCTTCTAGGGTGCTTAAAAAAATTCAAAGAATAATTATGACTCACAGAGCTTTAGATTAAAAGATAGCTACAATTTTTAAGTATACATCTGTCTATACTGATATATATATATATGTTTGTATTTTATTAGTAGACTTGCCTGCAGATACTGCATTTTTAAAAAAATCATTTTATTCCAAATAATTTCCATGTGAACTATACATTTCCATGCCAACAAACTAATTGCTTCTCAAGAGACTGCACAAAAAATGATACCTTTACCCTTTAGTAAGCAATGGTTAACTCTTTGACTTTTTAAGAGTAAAAACTCTCACTTTAAAAAAAATGAACAAGTAGAGAAATGTGTGCTATAGTTTAGAAATGGCCATTTAGCCAAATTGCCTACCTGTGCTGCGTCAGCGCCAGGCAGCCATCTCGTCCCACTGGTCTAATGGATGGCAACTGAATTTAATTAACAAAACTCCTCTGACTTAGTTCCATACTGTGCTGAATGTAATGGAGCCCTCTCTACCTGCCTGCTCGCTCTGGAGTGCTCTTCCCCTCTCTCTCTCTCTCTCTCTCTCAAGAATGTCCTTAACTGCTGTCTACCTTAAGAACATTAAGGCTATACATTATACCTCAAAGATATAATATAATCATCCCCTTTCTCATGACTTAAATTTAGTTACTAAATTACATAACAAAATAATTAAAAAGATAGTTTGATCCTGATGCACTGTATAGATTCAATTACCACAATGTCTCCATTAAAGGCACTTTTATAGCACGAATAAAATGCAAATCCTCTTGTGGATCAATACCAGAACATAATTCTATTCTTCCTCCTAAAAAGGAAGTTAACCATTATGAATCACCTTCATATGAACATAGTAAAAAGGTATCCCGCTGGAAGTTTAAATGTTAATCCCAATCTATTGAGAATGATACTTTCTGTGTTACACTCATTTTAAAACTATATCCAGCAATATTTGATATAATAAACAGAAAACCTGTTTACCATTATTTTTCATATTTATTTAAATGGCTGACACTAAATTCAGAAAGACATTTCAATTAATTAAATAATCTCTTCTAAATAAAATCAAGAATGCACCAAAAAAAATTCCTAAGGGATTCTGAGTAAATACTACCACTCTGCCTAACTTTTGCCTGGCTGGGCACACAGAGACAAGTTCCTATGATTGATTATTGTGGTATCTCTGAATCTTTGACTTTGAACCATAACCTTTTTTGCGAACAATGACAGTTGGGACCTACCATTCGCCATCTGTAGAGATGGAGGGGGAAAAGGACTTCTCGCACATTAATCAACCAATTAAGAACAGACTTAAACAAAACACTAAAGCATAATAAACCCCTGACTGTTTAATAGCTCTCTACTTTTAATAGTTGTCTTCCTGCAGTCTGCTCACAAGAGTGGAAGTCATCTATTTCAATCTTAACAAAAATTGCATAAGAAAAAGGAAAAAACAACCTGTCCAGACCAGACCTTTTAAGTTGTTTTTTTAAAAAATGATACTCAAGGTTTCTAAAGTTTAATCAAAACTCCAGAGACTGATCCATACAACAGAATATCAAAAAAGTCAATGTAAAATATGGTTCCTCTCTTCCCTGAATGCCTAAAACGATCACTGCATACCAACGAGCCTCTTATTTTGAAATTTTAAATGACTACATTCTTAAAAACACCACTTACCCTTAATTAATACACACTATATCACTTGCCATACAGTCATTTGACAGGAGAATTTGAGGTTTCAATTACTTGTCCCACAGACCAGAGGATACCATAGTTAGAAAAATGAGGGGGAAATCAAAAAATGCAGGTAAGACCTGCTCTTTATCCAATTAAAACGTGATGAGCAAAATTAAAATTTAAACAGTCAGACATTACATTAGTCTCATTCGTGGCTGAAAATTAACAGGAAAGCTAGGAAAGGAGTCCAGGATGCCCATGATCACAGGTGGGCATCCCAACACTAAACAGGAGGCTCTCACACACAGTGCTGTGAAAGGGTAAGGCAAACAGAAGCATGAAAACTGGAAGAAGAGCAATGAAAATGCCACTGTTTGCATCTGATACAATTACACAGAAAACACAAAAGAACTTATAAGGAAATTACTGCCTAAAATACATAAATGCAAACACAGTTGGATAAAAGATCACTACACACAAAAAATAAACTATTTCTATACTAGAAACAATAGTTAAAATATAACTTTTAAAATGCAATTTACAAAAGCAGCTTCCAAAAAAGTCTTCAAGACCTGGGTGAAAAAAATTCAGTGTAATATATAAGATCAAAATACACTCAGAGACATACCATGTTCATAGATAACAAAACCTGACAGTAAAAAAAGATGCCAATTTCCCTCACCCATAGATTCAACACATGAGTAGACCAAGTCCCAACAGGGCTTTCCATGCAATCTGACAAAAAGATCCTGCAATATACCTGGAATAGTAAAGAGCCAAGGATAACTAAAAATACTTCTGAAAAGGGGAAGAGTTACAGATTTGCCTTCTCAGAGGTCAGGACTGGCTGACAGAGTTTAGGGCCTGGAACAACAGGGCTGGTACAAGGTGGACAAGCTCATCAACAGAACAAGCCAGAATTCAGAAAGATACCCACACAAATGTTGAAGCTTTGCAATCGACAGAGGTGGTCCTGAAAATTGCTTGAGGAAGAGAAATGATTCAGCAAATCATGCAGTGAAAAATATTCATTCCTACAGAAAAATGAGACCAGATCTCTACCTCATGCCATACACAGAAATGAATGCCAGGTGCAACACAGACTGAAATGTGAAAGGAACCCTTAGAGAACACACAAAAAGAACCATATATGCCTGACTTGGAGGTAAAGAAGATTAGGACACAACTGGACTAGCCATGAAATGAAGGACTGATAAATTTTATTATATTAAAATTAAAATTCTTTGAGTCAAAGATAAGGAAGAAAATAAAGAGACAAGACACAAACTATGAAAAGATATTTGCAAATATATAGCTGCCAAAGGATTAGGATCAAGGATCTATTAAAAACTCCTACCAATCAACAGGGAGAGGATCCGTAGCAACATCAAAAAAATGGGTAAAAGACAAGAACATTTATTTCATAGAAGAAGAAAGTGAGTTGCTCGTACATACACAAAAAGCTGTTCAACTCATTAAAAATCAAATCAGAACTGCTAATTAGGATTACAGTAAAATATCATTTTATAGTCTCTACATTGGCCAAAAGCACAGGATACTGAGAGTAGCAGGATTTTTAGCACACGGTAAACTGGTACAACCACTTAGGAAGATAAAATCACTATCTTTTTTTAAAACCTTAACATCTACAGGGCCTTATGATTCAGCCATTCTACTCGTAGGTGTAGATCCTAAAGAAACTCTTACATACATGTTCCACATCTATAAAAAGAGGTATTACACTTTACATATTGCAAAAGACATTAGTTTTCCATGCTTGTTAATAGCAAGAAACTGGAAACAGTCTATGTACCCACTGCACCATGCAGTATCATACAACAAGAAACAACAATAAGCTAAGTATATGTAGCAATACTCTAAACACTGTCCTGAGTGGGAAAAACAACCTCCAGTCTTTAAAGTCTGTTTCATGTCCTGATTTTGTTTGGTTTAAAATAAACCTCTCTTGGAAGGGGGCTAGGACAGGAAGGATTGGCCAGGTGTGTTGTAAAGACCTGGGCAATTATAGACATATATAAAATATACATACTACTACATAATACATATATTTCAATATGTGTATAGACTGTTACACACACACACATATGTTTCAACAAGCTAGAAGGCAATCATCTCTCAGATACAAAAATACAATCAGAGAATTGAGCAATAATTAAAGGAGTTGGAATTTCGCTGATAAGCAGTCTGCTGCTGATACAAAGTTACTCCACTGGTCGAGATCACGCCCACAAGTGTGCATCTGAACACAGGGTCACTATGGCCCAAGATGTGTCTGACCAGCCACCCAAACAGCACAGACGGGCGCCCCAGAAAGGCTGGGGGTTCGCTGCCAAAGCCGCAGGCACAGCAAGGCAGTCGCTGCTTTCCACCAGGAGACTATACTTCCATCCTCTTCTTCGTTTGGAGATCAAGAATCCATTACAGAATAAACAAAATTAGATACTCCGTAATTCAAATTTTATACAGTACACATAATTTTTTGGTTTAATTTTAGGAAATAAAAAAGATACTCACCTCTTCAATAACTCACTAGCATTTTTGTCATTTAAAGATAATTTTTGAGTTAATGCATGAAAATCTACCACACCTACAAAGACTCTTACGGCACCCTTACCGATGGACTGACTGCAAGACACATGGGAAGACACAAAGCCCCGGTCTGGCTGCTCCAAAGTGCTCTACCACGATGATCCAAGCCAGGAGCCGGGATCCCACCCCCAGCCACGCCTGCGCCACCTGCCAAGCCCAGGCCGAGCCCTGGCTCCGCAGCTGGGAGACACAACCTGAAGGCCAGGAAACGTTCCCTGCCGGGTCGTCTGCCCCACCGAAGTGTCTGGTGAGTGGTCACTGGAGGGCAGGGTCACAGCCTGCTGTTTAGCAGTCTATAAGAACACAAAAGCACGTATTTGCAGCCTCTAAAGCAAATAATTTTCACATGATTTTATAATTTTTTGTTTCTCGTCATTTTAAAGAAAACACAAGTTTTGTCCAAATGCTTTCCTTACCCTTGGCTGAAACCACAGGGGCTTTTTTGATATGAAAACAGGACCAGGCAGAAACAATTTTTTGAGAAAGTCTGAGTGCAGTGGTTTTGATGAGGAACACGGCCAGAAAAATGAAATCAGGAATGCTGTATGTGTCGGGAGGAAACTTTTCGCTTCACTTGAGCTCTGTGCCCCTTCCAGAGGCTTATGTTACCTATAATCAATAGGTCTCCAATCAAAGGAGATTTACATATGCCAGTGCGTTTTGGAGCCAATGAAGTCGGCCTAACAGCTTAGTGACAGCAGAGCACTGGACAGGAGAGGAAGCCAGGGAGTTCGGCCACCTTGATTCTGACATAGAGCTTTGCCACACAAGGCTGTCTTTGTCCTCTCAGAGGCCTCGGGATGAGGGACCGCACACCACCACAGTGCTACATGCTGACCGAGGTGCCCAAGACAGCAAACTCAGTCCGGAGAGATGAGGGCAGGCGGGTGCCCCTTCCCACACAGCAAGGCGAATGCGATTCAAAACCAACGAGACCCCCAGCGCATCCCCCTGCGGGAAAAGCTCTGTTTAGAACCAAAATGGTGCTCTCTGAAAATTCAGCGGCACGAACACTTTTTCCTCCTCTCAGCCACATTCCTAGCACACAGGAGAGACCTGACGAAGAAACCACTTCCTCACAGCTGCGGGACAGCAGGGCCGCGTCACCCCACGCCCCACGCGTGTCTTTTCTGGGTGAAAGATTCAGATAAAAGTCGAGGCCAGGACCTTAGAAGGAAAAGCAAATAGCCCAAGTAACGTCAGCAAGTCCGGCATCAGCAAACCTTCCTTTCGGAATGGCAGGAAGCCCCGTGTCACTAGCCCTTTGGGATCATACGAAACTGGGTCTTAGTGAAGAAACAGAAGAAACAGCGAACGTGACAAGGGGAGAAGAGAATGCTTCTGGCTGAGAAGGCTGACCTTCAGTCCCGGGGTGAGCGCCTGGGGGCCCTTTACGCGCTCCCCAGCCTCAGACTCCCCTGGTGCAGCAGGCGGGCGCACCAGGCGCCAGGCCCTCCCAGGCAGCCTCTCGGGAGCCGCAGCAGGGTCGCTGCAGATGGACGGGCGGACGGACAGACGGACCACCGGGGCGCCACACTGTGGGCAGCTCCCAGAGCGACCACCCGCAGGGCCAGACTGGGCAAGCTGCGGCCAGAAGCAACTCCTCTGAGGCGGCGATGACCCCCTTGGAGGATGAGAGGCACAGCCCCGTGAAGGCAGGCGAGGACAGGCAGGAGCGGCAGCGCAACAAAGAAGACAACAACGTGTGCCTTGCGTCAGAGGCCACGTCGGGGCGGGGGCCTGGAGGAGCCCGGGGGCCTCCCTGAGCCTTGTCGGCGCTCCCTCCCAGCTCCCCTCTCCGGGCTGGACGCAAGCTGTGTTCACTGCTGACTCGACACCAAACGGCCCGACCCTCCACCCTGGCCTCCACCCGTCCACCGCATGCGGTCACTGCCGCGTCTACGGCGCTGCCTACAGGGGGCGCGGAACCTCAAACCAGGTGCAGGGCTCCTGCCGAACCTGCACCCGCTCCAGTCCAAAGAACCAAGACCCACCCAGCTACAGGGACGCCACCGGGTGGCCATCAGGTGGGGCAGCTCCACCTTCAAGACAGGAGGCCTGTTTCCAGAAGCCAACGGAGTTCAATGGCAAGAATACTCAATTTCCTTCCAGACAAAGGGCATTAATACCATTACCACAGATTCAATTCTAACCTGAAAGTATATAATTAAAACCATGTAACAGGCCAGCTGGGGTGGCACACACCTTTAATTCCAGCAGTGTGAGAGGCAGAGGCAGGAAGATCTCCAGTTTGAGCCCAGCCTGGGGAACCCAGTGACTCAGCAAGACCCTGTTTTGAATTTTTAAAAAGGGGGGTTGTGGCCCAGTGGGAAGGCCCTGGGTTCCATCCCCAGCACCACAAAATGATAATAACAATAAATATACACACGTGCACACTTAAGAAGGCTGTTCATCATCAACACGTTCAGTTCTATTCGTGTTACATAAAGAAAGGGGAGCAGAAAGAGGACAGACTACAGCCAGAGCCGAAACAATGCTATTCAGAATCACGAGCCAAGGGAGGGAAGGCCTGAAGACCAGCAGCATAAACAGAGACTTTCAACTTTTCCAACTTTTGTTACTTGGAAACAGGACACTCCTAAAATAATGCCAGAGAGTCCTCAAATCATCAGGTGTGTTCTGCTCTCTGGCACAGGCGGTTCAGGGTCCAGAGATGAAGCGGCTTCATCCTGGGGACCAGATCAAGTTTGCCTCCTCCTCTCACCGACTGTTAAACAAAGAAACGCATCTTGGGTTTCATGATGCCCACATGTAACTGTGACGAATCCCCACCATTCTTATTTACAGTGCTCGGGATGAGTTTCTATGACAATCTCAGGCCATTTCTCAAATGCTGCACACATACGCTCTGCTTTCAGAAAATAATTATAGAACAAATCGCTGGCTCTGTGCTCTATGCACAGAAAAACACATCCATGGCCCCAGAAACGATTTCACTTTCATATTGAACCATGCGCAGCTAGGACAGCACACACTCTCCAGCCCCCTGACTACTGTCCCTGCTGCTGCTGCCCCGCTGACCAGCCCGCACTGGTTTCTCTCTGCTGTCCTCCCGCACACTTTCCCCAGGGCTTCACGCCATCCCGCTAACACACTTACACGGGACCTGCCCTCACCCTCGAGTGTAACATGCATCTGCCCAGTTCTCTAACCAGAGGAAGAGAAAAGCCCAGCAGCCCCTTCCTCTGGAAACTTAAGATCCACCTTGAAGGCTCGAGACAGCCTGCCTCCTCCCCGGGAGCAGAGCAGGGAACGAAAGCAGCTCCGCTCCTGGATTTGGCTGTGTTTTCGGATCCTCCACTCACCGCTGGCAAATTCCAGCAGCCTGTGTCCAAGGCCTCCATTCCTTTCTGTTTTCCCTCTCACATGCTCCCGCTGCTTGGTTTTCCTGTGACTCCATTTGTTTTATTCTTCAGCATTACTAGAAGGATGTCCTTCTAAACAAGGGAACAGAACTTTTCTGGAGCTGGCCCGCTTTCTTCAGAGAACACACGCCAGTGTGAGCGCTCAGGTAATGGAAAGCACCCGCATCCTGTCCACCTGGGTTCTCTGAACACATACAAAGGCATTTCTGACATAAAAGCTGAAACCTAAGCACTCGACAGGCGAATGGTAGAGTCGCTCATCAGACACTGACTATGTGATTAAAAAAAACATAAACAACCTGTTCTACAAATGTTCAAAACTTCCCACGGCCTATTGGACAGAAAGGACCTAATTTTCTTTTCTTTCTTTGCAAAGAGATTTCCAACTGTTTGTTTGTTTGAGGTTTTTTCCTTTTTTAATTTTTATGAGTGCAGGTTGCACACATAATGATGACTTTCCTCAGGGACACGACACATCCCCTCCCTTTACATCTCCTTCCCTCCCTCCTGCCTCCCCTCCATCTCTTCCTTTAAAATCTTAATTTCTGAGGAAATTTCCTCTAAGATCCCCTTGTCTCATGTCATGGCATTTTCTTCCGTTTTGCTCCTTTGGAACCATCAGGATAGAAGAGGTAGCAAACACGCGCGCGCGCGCACACGCACACACACACACGCACACACGCACACGCGCACACACGCGCCCACGAAGTCTGATGAATGGAATCCAGTGACCTGGGAGAACTTGTCATACAGGCAGCCAAGACAGATCTCCTATGCCTGCACCAACCAGGGAGTGTCCACTTTGGTGCGGACACTGACAGCCACAGCTGCTCTCCACTGACGAGGGCTCGCCGTCCAGCTGCCCGGATGAGGCGCTCTGTCTTCTCAACTACAAAGGGCGGTTGTGGCTTCTCCATTTCCTTCGAGGTAGGAATGCAGATGTGGAGAAAAGGCTCCAGTTTATCATGACTTGGTAAACTTCAGAGGAAAAACTGGCTTTCTACATTATCGTGCAGTTCCAGAGAACACTTTGAGCTCATCCATAAACTTTGAAGCTTCAAGTCTCACACTGGGGACAACCTGGAGACAGAGACAGGTCACAGCAGACCACGTCTGAACCATACAACCAGGACCCTCCTCCGCCTGCTCCTCACTTGCACAACACTCACCTTAAAGGCCCCAGATTTATATGAAGAGGTAAGGATGCCTATGAAGACATAATTTAAATATTATACTGCAAGAGCACACGCCTGGGATCTGAGGACTTTGGTTTAAATGTTGGCACTGCCACTTGGTGACTGAAATGAGTCACTGGTGCTCTCCAGTTCTGTTTCCTGGAGGAAAGAAACCCACAATGGAAGTTTTCTACCTTCTCTACTCTCCCAACTGCCCCATGAAAAATTCTCCCCAGCTTAGAGAAGTCAAAAGGGAAATAACAACAAATCCACAGAAAACCAGAGAAATCCATATCCACGATTTCCAAACCCAACAAAGCCAAGTCTAAGAAATGGCACTCAGGTGTGCAGGCTCCTTGAGATGCCCAAAGCATTCAAAGAGCTGGTAACAGAACAGACCTGGTAACAAAGCAAAACGAACTGCCAAGGATTCTCCCCCTACTTCCCACTAAGCAATCCAGCAGAAGACAGCCAGATACATGGGACCACGTCCCGGCCCGGTCCACCCCCAGCCCAGCTCCACCCGTCTGTCTCGGGACAAGGCCCACGCAGTCCCTCCTGGGCACAACCGCAGCGGAGTCAAAAGATATGAGTAATCAGTCTTCATAAAGCACATCTGAAATCGTCTCTCTTTGAAGAATTACAGAGCTTTCTGTCCAAAACCTCTGACCTTTCTAGAGAAATCAGTCTCTGTAGTTAAAAAATGTAGGTGGCAAAAGTACAAAGGATTACATTTATCTATTTTGCATGTTCATTATTTTTTCTGGGATGAGGAACAAATATCTTTGGAACAATTACTTCCATTACTGCTTCAACCTTATTTTTACATGTATGTATGTATGTATACCCTGGGCCCAATTAGATGTCAAGTTGTGTGAATTTTTATCCTCGCTACATTTTTTTACAACTCTAAAATATAAATATTTCAAAACAGTTTATAAAAATAAGATTTTTGTCTATACTGTAAGCTAAGAAAATAATAAAAGTTCACTTAAATCTTCTTTTTTAAACTATGGCAATTGCTGATTGGGCATGGGGAGGGGAGAAACTCCTAAAGCACATTTTTTAAAAAAGGGATTCTGAATAAAAGTCCTTGTCACATATTGAGAGGCCATACAATGAAAGTACTGCAACGACTATCTGTCCCCCGCTGGAACACACAACAATAGTCACGCTGTTGAACAGCATGGCTACAAAGACTTCATTCTCAAAGTTACTTGAAACTACACTCCAAAAGAGGAACCACTACCACGTAAAGAAAAGGCGGTAGGCACAGGATAGATTCATCAGGAATCTCAGCAACTCCGTCGGTACGACACGTGTCTGTGTAAAAGCTGCACCCCCCTCATGCTAGATGCAACCTTTCCCACACAAACGCAGTTTCACCAGAATTCTCATCTGGAACCTGTGTTTCATCTTCCATGTTTGTCACCCTTCATCTTTAACTTTCGATGACTCAATGTTGAAAATACATTCTCGAGGACACGGTTTTCTGTCAACAACACTGCTAGTGGTGTCACTCATGGATGCAATCAGAATCGAAGCCACCTGCCTGTCGTGGCTCATGTGCTGCTCTCCCTGAGCTCACAGCACGTGGGCTCGTGCTGCAGAGGTGGCCGGGCCTCCGTGTGCAGAAGGCGTTGTGGCGTCCCCACCCTGAGGCGGAGCAGGCCGTGGAGCGGGGCTTGGTGTCCCCTTGCAGGAGCCCATCTGTCCAGGCTGCCTCCGACTCCACCTTTCACAGCCAACGTTTTCACCAAGGTTGATGAGAATTTGTCAACCTAAGGACTTGCAATGTCAGCTCCCTTCAGAGGGAACGGAATATTTGAAAGTGACAATGATGGGACCCTAAAAGCAAGATATTTACCTTATGTTCCAGCTTAAAATTAAATAACTTATCCCTTTACATGAAAATACAGAGACTTGTAAATGATCCCGACAGGGGAGAGGGAAAGACTGGAGTGCGTGTCAACACAGAGATGGTGTCAAGTTTCTGACATTAAGTAATATGCGCCTGATTTGGAAATAAAATGAAGACTGGTATTTTCAACACCACAGTTCCTATTACCCATTGGCAAATACCTTTCCCTACCCCAAGTTCCCACTCAGCTCCAGCTATGTGACTGACTCACCACAGATATCTTCTCCAACAGCACGAATGCAAGGCACTGCCCAATCGCGGGCTGGCAAAATTACAAAAGGAAATAAAACCACCCAGACCATGGCAACCAGGACACTGCCTGACAACGGCGATGCTCCCCAGTCACACAAATGTTTAAATAGTGCTCATAAAATATGTTTTAATTTCACTTCACTTCTTTTAGCCCACGTAGCATTTCAAACTCAGCCGTTAATATTTTTAAAGGAATATATGTGCCTGGAAAACTGCATCTGAAAAATCAGAGTGTTTGGGCCACCATGGCCACAAGCCAGAGACAGAAAAGGGGCAGTGTGGAGCTGGGGTGTGACTCTATTTGTCCATCCCAATCTTCAGTCTCCAGCTTCGTCGCTTTCATTCCCAAGCTCCATCTTTCTCATTCCGGCATAACTGACACCTCACAACTGTAACTGTGAGATTTACCAACATTTCGCAAAAGGAAAGCCACATTTTTCTTATTTGAGTTCAGCAGCTTTTTAAAAAACATACCTGAGGGCCGGGGATTTAGTGCAGTGGTTTCCACCACCTGCTGCGCAAGCGCAAGGACCCGAGTTCGATCCCCAGTACCAAAAAAAAAAAAATTCCTGAGAAAAATTCATATGTGCAATGAATTAATGTAGTATGATTGGATTTGTTGGGGTTTTTTTTCCTATTTACAATCATAAAATTCACATTGAGTGAGGCTTTTAGGTTGGCTCTAAAATCATTAAGAACTAATCTCATTTATATTTTTAAAAAGCCAAAATAAGGCTTGGGCATTTAAGAGCATTAAGATGGAATTTGTCCCCATTTGTAATTTTTTTTCCTATTTTAACAGTTTAAATTTAATTAGCTTAAAATTAATAAAACTCCATTCTTCCATCAAGCATTTTTGCTTTCTTTTTTCATGTGGCTATAACCAAAGATTTTTTTTTTTTACTAAAGGCCAAAACCAAAGAATTTTTTCAGAGCAAAATAAATCTTAAATTTTAAAATCTAGTCATTAAGGGAAGTTTAAAAATATTTCTGTGCATATAAAAATATGTACAAAAATCTACATAGTAAAACACTGCATGTAATTCAGGTTTTTAAAAAAATGTTTGCTATACTACTCAATGGCTTCCAAAGCATCTAGAATGCATTAATCTAACTTTATTTTACAAAAAAAAGCCTCTTGAACCTGGGTCATAATGCCTCCATTCACTAGACTTAACAGTCTACAAAAGGAAGAACAAATCCTTCCAGAGTTTGTACCCAACACTAACAAGCACAGGACCACTTCTCTCTCTGCTAAACTAGGGTGCCTCATTCTGCGGCTGAGACCCGAACTCCACAGAAAAATATACCTGTGAGAAGGGCTGGGTTCTGACTTTATTTGCCCTTTGATTCCAGGGAGACAAGCAACAGCTCGTGAGTGGTGTCCAACCCTGTGACCACAGGACATACGAAAGGGTAAACTCAGTACAGTGTCTGCTACTTCCATTCCTTCTCTCCTTCCATCCCCTTTCTCCTACTTCTAATTGATCTAGATCCAAAATCCAGCACGACAAAAATGTTTGAAGGCTATGAAGAAAAATAAGTTTGATGTTCTCAGACAAAAGAGAGTAAACCGTTCCACTCCGATCTCCAGCTATGCCGATTATCCTACCATCCCGAGTTAGCAACACAGTGCATTTTACCCAAGACCAAGAGAGCACAAATGAACTTCTTTCTCTCAATTTTATCCTCTTTAGCTTGTTTTACAAAGAGAACAACAAAAATGTTCTCTGCTCCAGTTGCTGCAGTTTCTCATTTGTTGGGCTTATCATTCCTCTGCCTCATAACCATGTTTATTTAACTAGAACATTCATGGGAGGGCTAATTCCACTAGATAACAATAATTTTACACTATGGAGTCACCATAACAAAACATGAATAACTGTTTTCTAATGTTTTGGGGGAACCCAACGGAAAATGCCATTTCTGTCTAAGCAGCGGCTAGAAAAGCCTAAGTTCAGGGACACCAAAGTTTGAGTCAAAAATGTGTATCTCAGGGTCACCTTGGTGGGCATGAGTTACAAGCTGAGGACAGTAAGAGCTGCCTCTTAGAAAGCACAGTGAAAGCACCACCACCTTCACAGTCCCCAAACCTACCTGTGTCCTTCGAAGTCACACCCCGGACTCCTGACCCTAAAGAGAATTTCTGCACAACTTTGTCTCCTAAACATTTGAATATAAATTTCTGAAGTCCCAAATCGTATTTTAATTTGAAACAAATTATAAAAAAAATATGATGGGAAGATGGATCATAAAGTTCTCTTGGTACCTCACTGCCCAAGAACCCTGTACAGTATTTCTCAGACCAAAACACTCCCAAGGCATCTCCGTTTGTGACTCGGTTTACAGTTTTATGTTTCTCTTAACAAACCGTGTGCATCCACTCCTCCTCCTCCCGCTCCTGCCTCCCTCCCCTCTGCGTCCCTTCTTTATAACACTGCAAAGCAAGATCTAACATCTGAGCAACCACGGGGAAAGTAGGGCTGGAAGAGAAGAAACCAGCGTTGGGCACATTCGCTGAACCTGGTTCTGTTTCGTGCTTTCTTCTTCTGCTCTAATCCTCAGACTTGTTTCCAGTAATCCACCTTAGCAACTGTGAGTAATCAGAAGTGTGGCTGCCCACTGCAAGGCTCGGCTGTCCTGCCTGCCCTCTGGAAGAGCCAGAGCTCTGCCCAAGGAGACACCCAGCCCTACTGTGCACAGCACGGACCACAACAAAGGCCATGGCTTCTCCCACACTGGCCTTAAATAGCTTTAAATTGATGCTACTTATCACAGGGTGGAATGAGGACCAGGCGAAGCCAGCGTCACAGGGGAAATTCTTACCAACACTCGCCCTCTTAGCCGTGGACGGCTGGCTCCCTTGAGGCTCCTCAGCACAGCCTCTGCCTGCGGCTCCCACCCTCATGCGTCTTGCTACTTCCAGGTGAAGGAATCTGTTTCCACAGCCCAGACAAAGGCTACTGTGACCATCCTCAGGTTATGCAGAAAATGGTCTAGGGTGCAGAAGCCATGTTTACCTCCAGTTTGTTGGCTGCTAGTGCTATTTTTGAAGAATTAAAGGATAAATAAAAATTTCTAAAAACGAGTGCATACCACAAAGTCTAGCTTCAGATTTACTTAAGGTTAGACTTAGTATCTGAGACAGAGTAGAATACTTCCTGTCTTAACTTAAAATGTCACTGTACCTTCGTCTTAGCCCTTCTTTCTCCAAACATGCTTTGTTACTATCAGTCAGACAAGCCAACTAGACAACTTTCACTAGGGAGTTTGTTAAAACACTAGAAAACTTTCGTTAGATACTGCATAGTCCTAGACTTGAGCATAAGCACACACACACACACACACACACACACACAGCCCCGCTAACAGAACATAGCGACTACATTTTTTTTTAATTTTTAAAAAATTTTATTAGTACATGTTTGCAGAACGTGTTTACACTCCTCATGTGGAGCTGGTACATGTACATAACACATCTTATTTTTAGATAGGTGATATTCCTTTAAACTAATGTACAGACTACCTAAAAGGTAAGGTACTATCATAATCAATATGACATAAAACTGTAAACCATAACAATATAACATGATTCCTTTTTAAAAAATATTTTAATGATTTCTGTATCTGCATAACCGTATCCAAAGCTTTTCAAAAAAAGGAAATCGTCCCCAGTGTAACCAGCGCGCTGGGTGCAGCCTGGATGTGCACACGCATGCGCACACTCCCACTCACACCTGCTCTGACGCAGTAGGAAGTGAATTCTCAATCTGCCAACACGGCCATCTGGCGAGCTGCACATCATGGCTCTCTGTCACTCTATGAAGGAATGGCAAGCACGAAGCCAAAGTAAAACTACACCACGGCTCCTGGGGGCTTCTCTCTCGTTTAATACTATGTGGCATATCAGCAAATGTCACAGTGACCTCGCTGACTGAAAATGAGCATTCCGGACGGCATCGTTAAGTGAACAGCGGCCATCAGTGACACCCAGCACGCAGCTTCCCAGGGCCTGAAACTGCTCTTTCCGGGAGCGACGGGACCTCTGGCGTTCTCGGGCCGAGCAAACCCAGCAGGGCCGGCGCGGTGGGAAGCACCCTGTCTCAAAAGCAGCGACCGCTCTGCCATGAGGACATCACGGGCTCACATGGTCACGAGCTGACCAGTTACAGCAGTCACCTGGCGCGTTCGGGTGGCTTATCAGTCTTTCAAAGTGAATTTTAACATGGCTAAAAATACTCCCAAGCTTAGGAGATTCCATGTCCGCAAACCCTGAAGATGCTCGCTGCAATCTGACGTTCGGGCCAAGCCCACTTGAAAATCAGCACAGACCTTGGGTGCATTAAATGTAATTCCTTTTGTTTAATTTTAGTTTTCAAATGTCGTCACACAGCTGCTTCAGCGCTCGCCACCCCACCCGGCAGCGACTACCAAATATAAACAACGGCAACACCGCTCCGTGGCATAAACACAGGAATCTGTCTCCATCCAAAACACGAGCCCTTAAAAGTCTAGGTGCTTACCAGATTTAACCAACCAGACTTCGAATCCTTCTAGAATCTGATTACATTACCAGAAGCCATACAGAAGCAGTTTCAAAAAAGAAAAAACTCTCCAGAAAGTTCTCGGTTGAGTGCCTACTAATGAACAAAGGTTAACTTTATCTAAAAGGTCAAATGCCTGGTGGCTAAGGTTATGACCTTAACAACTTAAATTGTGACCTTGCCACGTGCCGGTTATATTGTAGATTCTGATACAGATCATCTGCTAAAGACTGGTCATAAATTAGCTTTACTGTTATGTGCCCACAAAGAAAAGCATGTGCCACAATACCATAATACCTCATTGTCATATTATACATGGGAAGGACGACGCAAAGACAGGCCAAAGTAAGGGCATGGGATAGTTTTGCTCTTTTAAATTTTTCCCAAGTTAAAATCTTCAGGCTCATGGAGTCACTCCGATTTCATTACACTTGTTACTGCCGAACAGCCACATAATTCACATAATTCTACTATCAGTGGATTTAGGAGGAAAACTTAGAATGTAGTTTATTATTATAGTTTAGCCTCTCAATAAGCCTTAGACTAATTCTCCCTGCTTAAAAAAAAATGATTGGTTCTGCATTTGCTTCCAGTACTCAAGAAGACTGTGACTTTTTACCAGGGAACAATCTAAATGCGTGAAGCAACAATTACTGTACACATGTTCAGAAGGGAAAGATCACATTTCTGTGGCCATGGGGGGGTGGCAATTCAGAAGGAAAAAACACAAAATATCAATGAGATAAAGACAAATCCAGCACAGGTGAGGGACCACAGTGGTCTTGGCTTGACTGCGAAGCACGAAGCATGCCTCAGAGGCTCTGCCTCCTGCCAATGCTGGCAAGTTCTCAGACCTTTTAAGGAGGTAGAAACATTGTGTAGTGTTTACAAATCTTCAGCATTATAACAGATGCTTGTCAAATCAGTTGTACGTACGTTGACCAATCTACCTCCTATTTATACTGGCAGCTTCCCTTCCACAAATAACAGGTCTGTCTCTAAGTCTCCTAAGTCAACCTGAAATACTCAGACAAAAGGCCCTCGTGACTTTCTATTGTAACCTTGCTGCTGCAAAGGCAGAGAAGCAGCCACGCCGCCGATCTGTGCACACCAACGGCCGACACCTGGCTGGGGCTCAGGCTCACGCGAACCCGACAGCACTCTGACCCACGCTGTGGTCAGTAAGTCTCTCACGGGCAGTAAGGATGCCGGAAGCCCTCCTAACAACCTTCTAGGTGTCGCTCCGCCACAGTCCCTTTAGGTGTCATGGCACCCGCGACTGTCAGCTCAAGGGTCTGAAGAAAGCAGAGTAACAAGCTGTCTCGATGGATGCGACACATGCAATGGGAAGGGCCGGAAGGGTGTGATTTCCCCCATCCATCGAGGGGAGTGTTCAAGTCAAAAACGTAGACTGGGCACTGCTCAGGTGGATAGAAGCTACGCAGGCATTTCACGTTGGCGCTGGCGTCTAAGGAAGCACTCACGTGGTCTACATCGTCTGCTGGCAAACTCAAGTTTCGGTGGCGGCCAATTAAAGCATTCACTATAACTTATAAGTTATTTTTCTGAATATCCAAGAGATAGACACAAGATTTGAAAAACAGCTCCTTGAAAGGCCTTGTAGCATCTGAATTGTTTCTGCACCCTGATGCACTTACAAATGCAAATAAACAAGAATGTTTCTTAACTTTGCTTTTGTCATAGATGAATCAACAATAGAGCTAACAGTCTAAAGAAGGCTAAAAATGATCTCCTGTGTGGAGATCATTTGCCAGGTGTTGCTTTTTCCTTTTGCTACCCCAAACTGGCCAAAGCAACAGGCACGTGTAATCAAGTATATATTTTCAAACCCCCAAATATGTGAAATGCTTACAGAGCACATCTTCTAAAATACTCATCTGTCTCCTGCCAACAGAATGCGAAGGGTGATGTGCTGCACTCGCAAAGTTGATTTTTCCAGTTTCTTAAGTAAGGACAGATGGGTAACAAAAGTTCACTTTCTAAATCATATACTGAAAAAATAATAGAAAATACAGCTGACTTCTTTCAAAAAAACAGCTAACGGTTTTAAAGTTTAAAACATTTTTGCAAAACAGTATAGTACTGACTTTACAGGTAGTATCTGTTTTCTCATTGGTGAAAAAAACACATAAATACATCCGAAAGTAAGCTCCTCCGGACCCCACAAGTTACTTTCTTCCATCTGGCTCAAGCGACTGCCACGACTGCAATCTAGCAAGACCGATGCGTACACATAAAGAGTCGACAAGTCACACAAGACCTGAGCTCTCACGTAACACAATGAGCCTTTTGTCCGAAACAGGACGAGAGCAACAAAGTAAAAATGCATTATTTTAGCCAAGCTTCAACAGTTTTATCCTGAATGCTGTTCTGAATGCTGAAACACGCACAGGTAGACTATGCTTTAGAAAACAATAATTAATTTTATTAAAAAATCAAAACAACTCACTGCATCAGCTACCAATAGCAATTGCTCAATGTGTTCGTGCACTATCAGGGCGGTTTCTTTTCCCATTAACCCCTCCATCCATGACTCAGGAGAGTTTAGTGGATTGGTTCCCTTAGCTATTTGAGACGACATGAAGAATTCCTAAATACAAAGCTACCTAGCTTCTGGATTCATGTGATTATCTCTCCTTCATAAATGATCAGCCATTTAATAGTAATCTTACCTTCAACTTCTTAATTGGCAGGAGGTTCAAGAGGCCTTGATAGGTTAAAAACACTCCCAGCAAGAAGGCAACTAAAGACTGCCTCACTAGCAAACTACACGCTTTTTAGGAAGACTCCTGGCCAGTTAAAACAGACTCTGTATTACAAGGGTTTTCCCGAGGCTTCTCTCACCCTTCAGCAGGAGCTGGGGTTTGAGCTGCCCACCTGTCTCATCACCTGCGCCTGGACAGCTCTGCTCGCAGCGGACCTGAGCCTGCCGGAACCGCAAGGCTCTGTGTTCCACCTGGGCCCCTGCACGCCTAGGCCCGGCCCGGCTGGCCGGCTCCTCTGAAGCCCCACTGGTTGTCTGGACGCAGCCTGCACCTCCAGAGCTCAAGAATGTGCGGCACCCGAGGCCACCAGGAGGGAAACCCACATGGGCGCGGAAGGGGTTCCTGCCACCGCACTTACCTGCCGCGTGCACAAAGTAGGCCAAGTACAAGTCGAGCTCCTTGACGGACACCCCTATGTGGTGGGGCTGGACGCAGAGCCCGGGGTTGGAGCACTGCGGGGCCTTCACCAGACGCTCGCCATCAGTACTTTCCAGCGGGATGCCCTTAAACAGGATCACCATCACCAGGTCCAACCTCCAGACTTTGTCTGCCTGGCGCAGGCAGTCAATTCTCCGCATCTTGCCTTTCTGGTCCGGGTTGGAAAGCACGCAGCAGGGAGGCTTCTTGCCCGTGACCGTGAGCACAAAGTCCTCTCGGTACTCGGGTCGGATGTCTTTCCGCAGCTTGGCCAGGAGCCGGGACGCCCACTTCTGCTTGACCTCCGGCTTCTCGCTCAGCAGCTCATCCTTCACAGCCCGCTCCTCTTCCTTGGACATGCGCTTCTCGTGCTTCTTGAAGTATTTTCGTTTCCGGGCCTGCAGGTTGAACCACGTGTAGGCGAAGGCTCGGACGTGGGGCAGCAGTGCTTCGATGAAAGGGTGGAACTCATCCTGCAGTGGGAGGAAGCAGAGAGGTGAGGACAGGGAGACAAAAGGAGACACCTCCCCCGAGGGCCGACTTACGGGCTCGTCTGTTCCCCAAATCACACAGGGAACCCTGCAGGGAAGTCAGGGACAGGGACAAACAGCAGTATCTTTTCTCACTGTCTGAAGAAGGAAACTGCCAGAATCCAAGAAGGCTTGAACACGCCTGCCAAGCCACGGCTTCTGGCTGGGCCTGGTCCCCGGGACAGCGAGGGAGGCTGATCTAGGCGCTTCTAACAACACCCAACCCCAGCCTCCTTCAAGGAAGGCGAATCCCAGGCTGTCCCAGCCTTGACCTCGCTGTTGTGGCCCAGCCAGGGCTCGGTGGCCAGGTTGGCAAATCACAAACACTCAGATGCCAGTCAATGTTTATGAAAGTCTAGGAGCAAAATGGGCTCCACCGTCAACGAACACAAAGCCTTCCCCTCTAAAAAGATCACATGGACCCTGGGATCTTTTTCTTCTTCATTTTGACCATATCTCAATTCTTCTTTTAAATATAACATTTGTATATAATTTTTTTTAGTCAAAGAGTTAAATTGTGACAGGTCCTTATACAAAAGAAAAGAAGGATTTTATATTCATTACATGAAAATAAAAGATCTATGCCCAAGATGTAATTGTTGGTTCTACGGGACTAAGATAAAAAGGGGGAAAAAAAGAAAACCGAACAGGCCGAACGGTAAACAGAAGGCACCGTAGTGACGACCAGCTGCACTTAATACACTCAATCTGGTGATAAGGCCGAGATGCCTTTAGTACTGACCATGCCTAATGGGCAAATACAATTTTTAGAATTTTAGAATGTTTAGAAATATAGTCCAGCTTTTTCTCACAGGAAAACAGAAAAACTGGTAGGTCCAATGTTCATGAGACCCCAGCAAGCCTTCCCAAATGCCCCTTAACATTTGGGTAATTTGAAAATAAACTGAATCCAAAGAACTGAAGTGTTTTCCTGTTTTACCCAAAATGTTTGATTCTCGTGCTGACATTTGGTGAGGACATATAAAAATAAAAAATTAAATAGTAAACTCCATCCGGCTTCCAGAGTACATCTAACTTTTGATTAACTCACCCACAGAAATCTTACGTAACTTCTTTGCCACATAACTCCCCTCCAAAGATAAATTATTTACCTTCAAATAAGTAGGACAAGAAAATCAAAGAGCTATTTGACGACTTTAAAAAGGGTACACAAGACAAATATAAAATGCTGTCTTTTTCAAGATAATGACCTAAATGTATACTTTTTAGGCACATGTAATTGTAATGTCAAAAGTATTACTATTACAGTAATTTTTAAATTGCTTAAATTCAAATGTAAACTGAGAGGGTAAAATTGGTAAATATTTTAATAGTCAAGTCTGTTAAAATGTTACAAATTATAATCAATCATCTAAGCACCACATAGGACTTTTTAAAAGTATATATTAATATCATACATAATAAATCACTGCAATAATTGACATTTAATTTTTTTCCTCTCTGTACCAATTTTATGCTGTATGTTTGAAGTTAAGCTTTGAAAAGTGCTCTTTTTCAATAAAAGAATTCATAACAAAAGTAGCCAGCTTTCAGAGCAAGCATTTTTCAAGTGCAGGGAGAAAAGAGAAAAATACAAGAATTACATTACTCTTTACCATAAACCATTAGCATTTAAAAATTTTTCTGATGTTTCAGAATCTTTCTTATTTCCATACTTTAAAAGAAAGAAATAAGGGACAAGTCACAGTTTATCTGCTAAGGCATATGCCAAACCACAAAGCATTTAAACATTACTAAATTCTGAGCTCATCCTGAAAATGTTCTAAAATACATGAATTTTAAGTTTGAAACAGTGTTCGCACTGGGCGATCTTCGTATGTATACGGGACATGCTGGGGACCAAGATTCGGCAGCACTGTGCAGCCTTCCTTCAACTACAGAGTGAGTTTTCATCAAAAGGAGACCTCGATTTAAAGCCTCCACTCCGTTTTATAAAACCAAGAGCAACTTGGCTCCAGACATTTCACATCTATCCTCAAACACTATCTTATTTTAAAGCTTTATTAATAATGAGCATTTTAAGTAAACATCACAGTACGGCACTTTACATGTCCAAAGGTATTCTCTAAATGCTTCTCAAAAACTGGGACCACATTCACTGGGGTTCAGAAGCATTTGTTTACCTGCCAACCGAAGGCCCATATAGCTCATCGTGAAAATCTATGAATGAGGTCAACTATGTCAACCAGTCATTAAGAATAATCTAAGCCCCCAACCTTGCATCGAAAGTATGTAAATAACATGTTATTCCCCAAGGATTTCTAGACTGTGCCAATGAAAGTGCACACTATTTTGGAAAACTTTACTCAAATGCACAATTTCAGTACTAGTTAATATTTTAAAAATGTATCTTTCTCAACTCATGATGAGAAATACTCCAGAACAGCAAAGCTAAAGAGTATCATTAGCTTGTAGGAAATGTCCCCGGATAGCATAAGTAATTAGCCGGGGGTGGGGGGGTATTATGTCCTTGTAAATCATGCTGTTGAACAAAACACCATCAGCTATGTAATATTCCACAGTACTCAAGAAAAAAAAACAAAAATATTTTACATACATAGTTGGCGAGAACATTACAGGCCACCAATAAAAACAAACCCGAAAACCTGTTTCCAGAGTGGCTATTACTTTGAATCAGAACATCCAAAATGTTGATCCATTTGAACAGAGGCCAAATTTAAGAACCACACAATAGTGATATTTCTAGAATCTATTTTTTAAAGGTTCACTGATAAATTTCTGATGGGTTATCACTGTACAGCCAGATACATGATTTGGTTATGATATGCCCCTTCTGGGTTAAAGGAAGCTGTCCGGCATTTTCCTGGCAAGTTTGTAAAATTTACATGCAAGTATATGGAATCTATTCTTTCATGCAGAGCACTTTTATCACTGTGCTTGCTGGATTTTTTTAAAGAGCAATAGGCTAAGTTTCTCTTTCTAAAACTGGCCTTAAAATGTTATAAATATTCCAGAAAAATAGCTAAGTTGTAAATCAATTTCTAAAAGAACCTTCCTTAAGATGAGATTTTATTCACTATTTATTGTACCTTTTTTCCACACGCTGTTAAACCAAGAATAAATGTTCGAAGGCCTAGTGAATGTAATCAACACTACCAAATATGTAGGAGTGAAAAAAGACAGAAGAGGAAATCTCTGTCAATGTGATAATAGCCGGGGAGGCCCGAGGAGCCAGCTCTGTGCGTCCCCGCCTGCTGGGCCTGCAGGGCACAGGTACCCTCTCTCACGCCAGCCCCAAACGCCAGCTTATCCCCTCGGGCCCTTGGAGGGACACAGGGGCATCTGCCTGCCACTCCCTGTCGCAGCACGCTGCTAATATCTACAAGTTCTGCGTGCTGCAAAGTTTAGCCAGCTAGAACTTCAGCCTCCGAATCTCAGCGTTTTCACTGCAGTCTAGTTCATTCAAATGATCCCAACACTTTGCATCTTATCCATATGCAATTGTGAACCTCGCCAGAAATGGCTGGAAAAGTTTCATTCCATACTTCCAGAAGTTCCTAAAATAGGAACTCTGCAAGTTTGTTAGGGGAGAAAAAAACTTTTACAGTAACTAAAAACAACTGCTTTCCATTATTAATGCTAGGCCTAAATCCCAAACAGACCATTTCAACATAAAAGATGCATTTACGCGTCTTCTGCGATCGGATCGCCGGTATTGCTGCTGTTAGAGACTGCAATAAGCAGGGTGTCATAGGGAAAATGAGTCCGCGATCCCGAGGAGCCAGGCGGAGAGCTGCTGCTACTTTTCAGCCTCCCGAAGTCCCGGGTTAAACCGTTATCTCCCGCTCGCGAGGGCAGGTCTGGGAGCGGTGAGCATGCTTCGCGCAGCGCCCACAACTTCGCGCGGCCACTCGCGTTGGGGCGCTGGGTACAAAGCTGGGTGAGGGCAGCACTTTCTCTTCCCAAGGACTCAGCGCATTCGGGCAGAGGAAATAATGAATGCAGCAGCAGGGACCAGATTTGGGGCCAGAGTGGCCTGCGCCCGCGGTCGGGGCGCCGTCCCGCGTGGATCCCACGCTGCCGCGCCACGGGCCGCGTCCCCTGCAGGCCGCGCGGGACCGATCCACGGCGCGGCGCGGGGCCGCGGGTCGGGAAGTTGCGCGGGGGACGCCGCCGGGTCCCGCGCGGACACCGCGCCCCACGCCCCGCTTACCTGCGTGAGGCAGAGCGGCGAGTACATCCTGCGGCCGCGGAGAGGAGCGGAGCGGCGCTCACATGCCGCCGCCGCCGCCGCCTTCGCCGCCGCGAACTTTCCCCGCCGGCGCCGCCCGCCCCCCGCGCCGGCCGCGCGTCCAAGGCAGAGCGCGCGATCCGCGCCGCGCCCCGCCCCGCACGCCGGGGAGCCCGGGAGGGGGAGGATCGGGAGGAGGAGGGGACGGGGCGCGGAGGAGGGGGCTGCGGCGCGCACTGCCCCGCCTGCCTGCCCGCCCGCGCGCGGCCTGCGCCCAGCGACAAACTACTTTCCCGCCCCTCCCCCACCGCCGCAGACCTGCGCGGACCGCGGCGGGGACTGGCCGGCGGCGCGCGTGTGCGCGGTGCGAACCCTGCACCCCGGACCCGGGCGGTCGGAGCTGCGCGCCGCGTGCCCGTGCGCGGGCCCCACCAACTTCTGCGCCGCAGCCCCCGGGCTGTGCGTGGGGTGACGGGCACCCCTCCCGGGCCCGGAGCCGGGGACCCGGCGCCCCGAGCACGGAGCCTCCGCGCCCGCCCCCGGGAGGAAGGGCTGTGGCCGCGGCGCCCGGGAAGGGTTCGTGCCGTCCCCGCGCCGCGCACCCCGGGGCGTCTGGCGCACCCCTCTCCCGGCCCAGGTAACAGTTCTTAGAGTGGAAAAGAGCTTCCTGCAATTATTTTAGGTTCGCCAAAGTATTGTTTTGGCAGAGAAGGGGGTGGTTTTTAGGGTTTGGCAGGTTGCCAGCGAGCCTGCTTTTCCAGTTTTGTTTTTGCGCCTGCCCGCGCCTGCCTGCCTGCTCCGAACCCCGGCCCTCGCCTGGCTCCGCAGGGCGGTGTGCAGCGCTGCAGAGCCGGCGCCTCCGAACCGGGAGCCAGGGATGTCGCGGGGAGACGGCGGAGGAAGTCCCCGCAGGAAAGGCCCCGGCGAGGGGTAAAGGCCGCGCGCAGACTCCGCTTCCCTAAGTGAGGGGCAGAGACCGAGCTCCAGGAGCGATAACAAAACAGTGCGCCGGGTGCCGCGGGCCTCTGCCTAAACTTCTCCGCGCCGGCTCGGCGACTCTGCCGCTGACCCCGGGCCCCGGGCTCCGCTCCCCGCCCGGTGCCCTTGCGCGTCCGGCGTTCTTCACAAGGGCCGGGCGCAATCCCCCACCTCTAGTTACAGCCCGTCTCCCCCTGCGCTGCGGCCGCTCCTGGGCTCCCGGGGGCCGGGCGGGGGTGCTACAGGGACGCGGTCTCCGCCGAGGCCTCGCTGGGATCTGTGAATTCCAGCTCCAGTTTCCTCGAAGGAAGCTCCGCGTCCCCGTCCCGCGTGCCGCGGAGACCCGGACTGAAGCTGGGTTCTGGGTACCCTTGGGCAGCCCTGCAGCGCAGGCTGGAATTTAACTCCAGGGCGCGAAAAGCCACCTTTCCCAGCTGCCCTTTTTCCAAACGGCAAAGGTTCCTACTTTTGATTGAGTCTCAAGAAAGAAAGAAGAAGGAAAAAAAGACTGGCAAGTCGCCCTGTTTTTTCAATGGGGGAAAAGTAATTTAATGCTGATATTTCCATTTTGAAAACTTCTTTTGTTGCAGCGGTGGCTGTGCCCTTGATTCCAGCTTTCTGTGGTTAGCAACATCATCCTAGGTAACTTTTGGCGCCTCTGGAGTGGGGCGCGGGGTGCGCCCTCTAGGCGCGCGGGTCCAGGCCCTGTGCCCCACTGCTGCGCCCCTGCACCCCGGCCCGTGGGCAAGGGGAGTCCTGGACCCGCCAGCGCCTTTGGAAACCAGAGTGGGAAAAATACAGTAGAGGAGTTACAGTCGCAGAAAGGCTCCTGGTAACTTTGTCTCCAACAGGCATAAATTTAAACACACAAAGAAACATGTTCCTCAGAGGGCAGACAGGGGTAAAAATGTTTCCAACTCTCTCAGGTCCAGGTTGCAAAATCAAATTCTGTCCAGAGTTCACGGAGAAAATCGGGGGGGGGGTGAGGAAACAGGTGAAGTAGGAAGAGTTTACTGCGGTCACACAAGTGAACCATTGTTAGGAAGGATAAACCCCTTATTGGAAATAACCGCTGGTCATTTATTTTGCAAGTGGTAGGAGGTTGCCTTGAAATGGGATTGTCTCTGAGAGAGAAGACTCCTGTCATGCTCTCCGCTATCCATATTCTTCCTGGCACAGAGCCCAGCCTTGCATTTACTGTTTTATTTGCAGAAATGTTACCTTGCCAGCTTTAGTGAAATCCTCGTAGATATATAAATTACGTCGATAAGGTTTCACTTATATGGACATCTCAAATCCCCCTCATTTCAGAGGTTACTTAATAGGGAAATCCTGTGGATATGATTTAGATTCTAATGCCCACAGCCATGAAGAGGGGATGGCATTCGTGACACACCATTCGCTCAGCGGTTCTTACCAACACTAACTTTATTAACTACTGTTTTACAACATTTTCTTCTCTAGCATTTGACCTGCTGGTCACTTGTGTGCAGATTTTTCTTGGACGCACATAATCCTAAATTGAATCGTGTTGTTGAACTGAGAATCCAAATGAATTCTAACATCCCATTTCCAAAGCAGATTTGATTGGAAGGCCTGATGCCTTGGGAAATAGTTGGGAATAGAACCCCCCCCCCCAAAAAAGAAAGCGCCCAATTGCTTTCCATTTACTGTCTAGCAGAATTAGATGTCTGCACCGCTCAGGGAGAGGGAGGAGGAGGAGGAAGAGGAGAGGCAAAGGGTCCAGGCAGGGGCTGCCCTTGACGGCCGCCAGGACCCCGAGCCAGTAGCTTCCACTGGGTTGGAGGCTGGGACCCGCAGCCTCCCGCCACCCTGACAGGGTTGTTTTGGTAACAAAAGCTCAGCGGACCCTGGCCCTTCTTGCTATTCCGTGCACTTGAACAGCAGAATTCAAGAAAAGCCAAGGAATGCGCTCCCTCTCCCTCCCGTCTTCCACTGCGATCTACAGAACAGCTGTGGTCCGCCTGGGCTCACTTTCTGCCCCTGCACACTGCTGTCAGGGTCGGGAGAAGCTCGCCCGTCCTCCACACGGCTCAAGACGGCACTTCTCGGACCAGAAGTTCTGAGCCTGCCGTGCACTCCGCCCTCAGCTCACCGCAGTCCCTCGGTGGGAGAAGAAGCCACGCATTTGCTGGAGAAACTGAGCGCCGCTCTCCACGACAGTTACCAGCTTCCCCGAGTGTGAAACAACTAAAGCAAAGTTAACTTTCTCCAGCAGCATTGTTCTGACTTTTTCCAGAGGGCAAAGTGAGGCGCATGCTTCATGCAAAAATCCTCCGAAGCGCTCCCGCCCTGCCCGGCCGTCACACCCCCAAACTCTGCCCCATTGTGCGGAATCCGGAAGCGCTGGAAGCTTTGACAGCTCGGCGCGCACCACCCCCTTAGGAGCTGCCTAGAGCCCAGCTCTGCCCGACCGCCCCCCGGCCCACCCCGGAGTCCTGCAGATTGGACCGCATTCCCGTCACTCTCCTGGTCTCCCCCACTGATTAGAGGGCCGAGTCGTCAATCATCTTCGGTCGCGGCGCCTCTCCCGGGTTAGGTTGACTGCGGCGGCCCGACGTCTCCCCCGCGCGGAGCACGTACAGGATCCCCCACCCCTTGCTGCAACCGAGCAAGCGCTGGGAGGAAAAAAATCTGTTAAGCTCAGCAATATTTTTCAAGTCCTGGAAAAAAAAAAAAAAAGAAAGAAACCCAGCCTCTGATGCACACGGCGAAAACGGCAGCCAGCGAGCTGCGTTCCCGCACGGAGCACAGCACGGGCGCCCGCGCCCCTTCCCTGGCCGGCTCTCGCTCGGCGGACCGCGACCCGCCGGCCTCGCTCCTCCCCGTGCGTCTCCGCAGTCGCCGCCCGCGGAGGCCGAGGCGGGAAGGCCTGTCCCCTCCCGCGTCCGCCCGCGGCCAATGGGGCCCCGCGCTAGGCGCAGGCTCGGGACAGCGGCCGAGAGGACCCCGGGGCGCCCAGTCCGCACACCTGCTTTCTAGCGCTCTGCGCAGAGCCTCCGGTGAATTACGAGGCTGGTTCACGGCAGTTAGTGCGGGATTGAACCTGTATTTGCCCTGCTGCAGGCCGAGAGCGAGGGACCCTCTCTGGTGCCTTAAATCAAGAGAGTGAGAATGTCCAGACGTTAGGATGAGGGGCGGGAGAGCTCCGCAGGCGACCGCGCAGAGCCAGGGCGCCGCACCCAAGCTCTCCCCTCGCCGCAGTGGTGTCGCCCGCAGCGCGTCGGCCCGCCCGGACCCACCCCAGAGGGCGCTGCGGGGTTCTGCCTCCAGTGGCAGGAGGTAGAGATCACTGGAGCCCGAGTCCTACGTCTCGCTGGCTCATCCTGTTTCACTAGCCCAGACTCTTCCTTTCAGACCTTGTGGTCTGGATAATTTGACGTGAGTTTTACTTTCTCCATCAGGATCGCCCCCGGTGCTCAGCAGAGACAGAGGCCCAAAGACCTGGACGGGGGATCTTTTTAAACGTGAGGCTAAAGAGGCACAGCCAGGACATTGAGCTTTTGTTCTTTAAATTGTGTTTGCTTGGCCTCTGTTAAGTAGCTTAGAACGCCTTGCTGAAACCCCCAGCGTCAGGAGAATGCACCCTTAGCTGACGTGATGAAAATATCCAGGAAGTTGAGAGGAGCAGAGAGCAGCTCGTCGCTGCCTGATGTTGGGACCCCTCTCTGCCAAGGGGCCGGGTACTCCTGCCCTGCACAGCTGCACTGGAGGGGAGTCACTGTCGGGCTCAGTGGTGCACTTTGCAGGCATCCTAGGCCTGATTTTGTGGCATGGACAACACTGCACTTCGGGCCGGCAGCCCACAGGCTCAATTCGGCCCTCTGAGCACCCATTTCCACTCAGCAAACTTTGCCTCCTGACGTACATTTGAAGGCAGGTGGTGCCTTAGGTTAAAAAATAATAATAAATTTTCTCCAGCACTCTGGGAAGCTGAAGCAGGAAGATCGAAAGTTTGAGTCCAGCCAGGGTGTCTTAGACCCTGTCTTAAAAAAAAAAAAAATTAAAAGAGCCTGAGGATGTAGCTTACAGTGAAGACCCTGGTTCAATCCCCAGTACCTCCCCAAGAAAATGAATAATATTTTTAATTTGGTGGTCCTGGGGATTGAACCCAGGGGAGCTTTTCTACTGAAGTGTACCTCCAGTCCTTTTTATTTTTTACTTTGAGACAGGGTCTCACTAAAACACCAAGCTGCCCAGGCTGGGCTCAAACCTGTGACACTCCTGCCCCATCCTTCCCAGTTGCTTGATTACAGGCCTGCATCCTAGTGCCTGGCTAGTGTTTTTGTAACTAAATAAAATAAGTTCTAGGCCGAGCTGGGTGGGTAGCATGTGACCATTAGGTGGGGAAGACCCTGTAAAATAGGACATTTAGCTGTCAGGGGAGGGCTGTGTTGTCTAGAGCTCAGAACCAAGCTGGGTGGGGGGTGCATGTCCAGGACCCCCATACCTTGAGGGGCTGAGGCAGGAGGGTCAAAAGTTCAAGCCCAGCTCGGGCAACTTAGTGAGACACTGCCTCGATCTCCAAACAGAAAATAGAAGAGGGCTGGGGCACAGCTCAGTGTAAAGGTCTTGGGTTCACTGCCGATAGTGAGTGAAGAAGTGGAGAACCTCTGAGATACAGAAGAGGTGAGGATGCAGCAGCGAGGCCTGCGTTGCCATTGTCTGAATAACCCAGCAAGCCAGGCCTGGACCTGGGCATTGTCTGTTGCTCATTAACCTGACCTCATGTAGCTGGCACCATTTCCAGAGGGGCCTTTATGTCTCCAGGCCACCCACAACAGCCTAGCGTAGGCTCGGGGGTCAACTTCGGTTGGAAAGTTGGTCAGACCCTGTGACGGTGGGCAAATTATTTCACCTCTGCCACATCTAGCATTCTCATCCAGAAGATAGGAAGAATTCAAATAATTGTACCTGGTACCCAGTGGTTATAGTAATGGCCGTTCTGGGCACATTCACTGTTCCCCACTGTGGATAGGGGAGAATAAGACATAATCCCTTTCTCCAAGATACTTTCGGTCCAGTGGGAGTGACAAAGATACAGCGCTCAGGACAATGTAGAGTGAGGAATACCACCATGATGCGATGTGCTCAGGGCAGTGCCCGTCTATGTAGGAGGCCACGGTGACAGACTTCAGACCACTGGGCTGGCCTGGGCCAAGAGAGTCATGAGGGCTCAGAGAGGGAGGCAGGCATTGGTGCTGCTCTGGAGGTCTGCGCTGGTGGGGGGGAGGCGGGGGGATGGGAGCAGCAGCTCCTCCCTAGGAGGACAGGCCGAGGAGTGGGGATGATTTCAGGAGGCCACCTCCCCAAGTCTCCTCCCTGCAGGGGGACGTTAGAAAGGCAGATGAGGCAGGGAAGTGTGGTCTTGTGAACCCTTTGAACCTCCTCTGCTTGCGGGATTGTGACGATATCCAAGGTATTTAGCCGTGAGAGGTATAGAGTAAGAGTAGAGAATTGGAATGATCCCTCTAGCACTGGAGTATGAGAGAAGATGGAGTCCCGAGCTGTAGCCAAGCTAGAATGAATGGGAAAGAGGCAGGGGTCACGGGACACCACCACTGACTGTAGTTTTCAGGACCTTTAATCGACAGGGAGAATTTAGGAGTGAAGATTGTCCAGATCTCCAGACCCAAATGTGCAGCTGTACGGTATGACCGACCACTCAGTGAGAGAGGACCTCTCGAGTCCCAAACTGCCACGTCCATCCCCGTAAACCAAAACTAGGCAATTAGACGATGCCATAACAGGAGCTCCCATGGACGGTGACTCTGTTCCCTCCCGCCACTCCACCAGGCCATGGAAAAGCAGGCACACAGGACAGGGTAACTTTGAGCCTCTGGCCCCTTGGACAGCCTGCGACTGCCACATAGCTGGCTTTATAGCTTGAAAATAGCCTCTTCCAGGAATTCTGCTTCAGTGGCCCAAATAGAAACATGATCCTCTTGCAAGATGTTGGTAGTGAAAGCTAGAACACCAGAGCCTCGTAGAGTTAGAGCCACAGTTCACAATTGCAATTGTTTTCTAATTATCAATTTGTTTTCATCTGTGAACTAACTGAACAGTCACACACAGATGTGTTTCCCATTTTCTCCATTTGCCTGTGTCAGGCATCTGAAGGGCTAGCATTGCACTAGAAATTGAAACACCGCAAGAAAATGTAAATGCGGGGCTGGATGAGCCCGGGATTACTGCAGCCACCAGCCCCAGGGCCGGCTCATTTGGGACCAGAACAGGAGCCGGGTGACACCCGTGTTTCCAGGCTTCCTGCAGCTGCGTGTCGGATCAAGTCCCTCTCCGGGGAAGATGAGCAGAGTTGCTGAGTGCAACTGTGTCTCCAACAGAGGCTGTGTGCAGGTCCCTGTCTGGGGATCCTGGCAGACAGGGCTCTCTCCCTTGGCCGGAACCGGCACTCCAGATGACCAAACAGCCTCGCCGGGCTTTACTACCCGCCTTCTTTCCCAGAGTCCTCTTTTCCCAGCCTCCCTGCTGCTCTCCCAGCCCAGCCTCCATGAACGTCCACTTTTCCCTTGACTTCACTTCCTGACACACCCTACAAGTTCCTCCCTGGCTCTCCTCCTTTGTGCGATCCCCTCTGCCTGGATGTTCCTGAGTTCTCTCCTGGGCCCACCATGTTTCTCAGGAACCCGCTCCATCCACCCTCCCACGGTAGACTTACCCAGCCCTGCCCGGGTTCCCGGACCTCTGGCTCTCACCCAGGTCAGTCCCCTCCCTGCCGTCCAGCAGCTGTTCATCTCTGTGTCTCTTGACTGGACGGTGGAACCACGGTTGCTAATCCACACTTACAACATGCGCACGAGAGAGTGCCCTGCGGGTCCTCAGCAAATCGGAGAGTGTGCGTGGCAATGAATGTGTGGACAAGTGGCTGTGTCTCCAGCCGTGCACTACCGAGAACAGAACCAGGAGCCTGGCAGAGGTGGGACAGGGTGCGTCACGGGGGGCCGGAAGTCTAAGCCGCAGGGCCTCAGTTCACCTTCCATAGGACCCCACACACCTGGTCACCTTCAGCGTCCCACAGGATAGGCACACAAGGAAACCGAGGCCCAGAAAACCCTCGGGAGTTGCTCAGGGCCCTCACCAATGGTGAGTGGAATGTTTAGTTCATTCGGATTTCCTCTGCATGCCCAGCTAACCGATCTGGTGTGAGAGTGCAGTTTCAGGTTTCTGAGAGCACAAAAGCCGCAGTCAAAGGTGAGCACAGGCCACAGCCTGCTTCCCTGGGACAGCACCTGAGGCACGGGAGACCCAACTCATGTTCTCTGTCGCAGGACAGAGCTGCTGGGAGCCAGAGAGGAAATCTCGCCTCAGGAAACGAAAGGAAGTCTGAGCCACGCTTCGCAGAGCTGGACGGGAACCTGAGGGCTCCGGGCAGCAGGTTTTACAGATGGTAACAGAAGCCAGCAGGGTGAGCAGCCGGCCTCCACGCAGACCCTGGGTGCCAGGCCGGCCGTCATGAAAGGGTGCTGTGCGCGGCAGGAAAGGATGGCGACTCCACCACGGCTGGCATCAGAGGAGGAGAGGCCTGGGGCCGATGTGTGAAGGGGCTGCCAAGCATGGATGGGGCACGCGGCCAGGCAGCTGTGCACGCAGGGTCCAGGCGGAAGGGCAGATCCCCTGCTCGGGCGCTGAGGGCGACGTGGTGTCCGGGAGGCCCGAGCGGCCAGGGCAGCGCCCAGAGCTGGACCCAGGGCGCTGGCTTCCTGTCCCTCGTGACGTGACCTCCAGGCAAGTGCTCTCCCACTGTGCAGGAGGGAAGCACTGTCAGCCCTGCCTCCTTCCCACCAGGCTGTTCCCAAGGTCTGGGGACCTCCAGTGCGACTCTGGTAGGCATGAGAAGCTGCTGCTCTGTGGAGTCCAGTGCTGCCAGGCGGCCTTGACAGGGCGGCTCCAGAGCGGGGGACGCCAGAACTGAGCCGCGTCCATCCTGCCTGCACTGTGCAGGTTTCAGGGTGGCGGCATGTGAGCGTCTCTCTCTCTCTCTCTCTCTCTCTCTCTCTCTCTCTCTCTCTCTCTCTCCCCCACACGCACTCACCCCTAGTAAGATAAAAACAAGGTGACATCGAGGACAAAAACCACAATGCGTCCCATCTGCTTTGTTGGAGCTGACTTACAAGTTCGATTTTGAATTTCTTAATACTCAAGTTAAAGAGGAAAAGTAAAATAACAAGACATATGCCAACCCACAAGATCATGGCTCCCTATGAGGCCACCACTCGGTCGGCAGGGACACAGGAGGGTGGTCAGGGTGGCCAGGAGGACGCCTGGGCCTCGGCTCGGGCCTGAGGGAGGGTCTGGCCAGCGCACGTGGCAGACCTTCTCCAATGACCAGGGGACGTGCTTGGCCAGTTTTTCGTGGTATTAGGGACTGAGCACAGGGACTCGAAAATGTTAGGCAAGCACTTCGCCAGAGTTATATCCCTACCCTAGCGGTATATTCATCGTTTAGTTTGGGGCTTTGGAGACACAGTCTGACTGTTGCCCAGTGGCCAGCCTGGCCCAGAACTTGCTGTCCTCCTGCCTTGACCCGAGTAGCTGGGCGCAGGCCACCTTCCTGCCTCAAGTGGCTGGTGGGGGTCCTCCAGTGGCCCCGAGCCCCAGCTGGCGGTCCTCATTGGCTCTCCACAGCGCTCAGGCGACGCTCCTGGCCCAGAAAATCAGCAAGAGGCCCCTCAGGCCCTGTGCCTCGCCTCGCCTCCTGTAATCAGTATGCCTCAGACCCGAAGCAGCAGGGAGACGGGGCCAGCTGCAGAGCCCTCTGTGCTGAGTACAGCCCGGCCTGCCACAGGGGGCCGCAGGGCTGCAGGCTGGGTTTGCTGGGCTCCTGTTTGATCAGACAACAGAATAATCAGGGCCGCCTCCAGGTCCCCTCCGCGGGCTGGGGAGCAGGACACAGGGCAACCGAAAGCATCGCGAAATCCGCCTGCGTGGGCCCGTGGCGGGCGGGGAGGAGCCTGTCTGGCCCTGTCGCCGCCCCGGGAAACGCAGACTCCTTTCCTGTAATTGCGGTGAAACTGTCACCGAAGGTTCACTCTTCTGGCCGTTTCTGGACGCACAGCTCAGCGTCGTGAAGTAGCTCTCACTCGTGTGCAACACAAGCAAACGGGCTCCAGAGCCCCGCCCCTTCCCCAGGCGGCTCCACCGGATAAACACCCCTCCCTCTACCTGCACCTGGATGCCTCCTGCCTTCTCGCTAGAGCAGGACCACTCAGGACCACGTGACCCTGGACTCAGGCGGTGCCTTACTTCATGTACCGCCCGGCCTTCACAGTTCCCTCACAGGGCAACGGGTGCCAGAAGTTCCTTCCTTTTCAGGGCCAAATAATATTCCTGCCATGTGTCTATGCTGCCTTTTGTTTATCCTTCGGTCTGCTCCTGCCTTTTGGCTGTTGTGAACAATGCTGCAGTGAACACAGGGGTGCATAAGCACCCACAAGAATCCTGCTTTCCATGCTTTGAGGCATTCCCCGGGGGTGGGATTGGTCGGTCACATGGTAATTGATTTTTAATTCTTTGAGAAGGAGACAGCACTTTTAATTTTCTTTGGAGAAAACACAGTTTTGAATGACTTGCTTCATTGATGGAGTCACTTTCCTGAGCATCGGGACTCCCGGGTCCTGGTCCAAGTGCCCCCACTGATTGCACCCTTTGGGAGTCGCCTGAGGCAGCAGGACGGCTGTCTCCTCCCCTGAGGGGTTTTCCTCCGCACTTCGGGGAACTGAGCCCGGGCCCTTTGCAGGGCAAGTGCCCTACCGCCGAGCGCACCCAGCTGTGAAGATCTGTGTGCCATGCACAGGTGTCTCCGCCCTGTCTGCAGGGGCGTCTGGGTCCTGGAAGTGCTGGGGAGAATGCTGGTTCCTGTCAGTTTGGCATAGTTTTCACTTTGTGTTCACTGACAAAAGAAAACCGAAATGAGAGCGAGCAGAGAGAACCGGGGTTAAAGAGGGCCTTAGTCTGGCCAGGATACCTGAAATGGGCAGTTTGTCACAAGCAGAGTCGGGCTGAAAGCTGAAGAATCACAGTTTGTAATGTACTTGGTATGTTTATAGTGTACAGAAAAATGAAGTAGTTCTTCAAAAAAGACGCCAAAGAACAGTGTTTCTGGTTTGAACATTATTCCTATTAGTCCACTAGTCCTTGCAAGAGCTGCAACATTGACAGTAAATCAAGCGTATTTTAATTTACCATGAGGCAGTGAAGAGAAAATTTCCCCAACTGGTCCTCTGCCAAAGCATTTCTATGACCTCTCCACGACCAAACAGCTTCCAACTATGGAACGGGCTCAGCCCGGGAGACGTCCACTGGGGCTGCTGGTGCGGCCTCGCTGCACTAGGGCCCGGGTGTGGGACAAGGGGGCGATCTGGCCTTTTAGGAATGAGGGGCCACAGCAGGCCTGTCACCCACGTGCACGGATTGTCGGCAAGGACGTGTGGCAGGGACACTGTCTGGGAGAGCACACCAGCCCACTGTGCCCTCCCGCCCCACCTCCTGTACCCATGAGACACCCACTGGGACCTCAGGTGACAGTGGGTCACGTGTCCTGCTGCAACGCATAGCACTCTAAATTCTGAAAATGTAAATATATGGTGCTTCCCGCAAAGTGCGTTGAAATAGTCGCCAACGTTCAATTGAGCCTCTCTCTCTTTTTGGTCCCAGGAATCGAACTCAGGGCCTGGCACTTGCTAGGCAGGTGCTGGGCTGCTGAACTACATTCCCAGCACAAGTTTCTCAAAGTCTGAATCAGAGAAAATAAATTCTATGTTACAGATATTCAAAGAACATCCATTACTGCATTGTGTTATGTAAAACACTATTTTAATTGTTGCGGCATGTTCAGAAGAGCTTTTCTTGGTGGATGATAACATTTACACAGACACCTGTTGTTTCCTAAAGGTACTTACTGGAAAGGCACTGAAGAGCTTAAAGCTCCTTCCTTGTCTTCCCCCTCCTTTATAAAGTTAAACAAAACCCCTAGTTTTACAAGCATCTCTATAATCTGGACATCGTTATCTGATCACTCAAATAACAGTTTCAGTCCGCTCAAAGCCTTTGCTTCAGTTTTTAAGGTAACACTGCAACTTTGCTATGCAAGCTGTCATCTCACTGTGTCTGTTAAGTGCAAAAGCAACAGACTCCCTGACTGGATCACCTCCACCAGACCCCAGGTCTTCCTGCTTGGTAGTATCTGAGTTTGACACTTGAGTCCTAAGTTGGAAATTAAAAAGCACTTCACTAATAGAACAATCTCAATATGAGAAAGCTGAAGTTTTCCACTGTGACACTGTATGTTACTTCAAAATACATGACTAAGGGCGAGGGATTTAGCTCAGTGGTTTCGCTGCCTGCCTCGAAACCAAAAGGTCCTGAGTTCAATCCCCGGTACCAAAAAAGAAAAAAGGAAGTTCTAAAAATAAACGACTAAGAAAATGTCATAATGAACACTTACAATTTTCAGATATTTATTAAGATCATCAAATGGCATGCTAATGAAATGGCCTAACGCAGAAACACATTAAGAATTTTAAACTTTTCCTAGAACAAGAAAGTTCTGCTGGCGATTTTTAACAGAATCCATGCCAAGGAAGCTCTAGAGAGCGAATCTGCCATCTCACAAGGCTCTGTAATGGTCAGTCTTGGCTCTAGAGAAGATATCACCAACGGGGTCACCCCTGGGAATTTCAAGGGGGCGATTCAAGAGGCTGGGCCCTCACCTGGCCCCACAAAGCCGTCTTTGTCATTTTTCGTATGTTCCTGTGTGAAGTCATCATTCCCACATACCGCATTTAGAGCTGTACATTAGATCTGGCCCAGCTCTGCGGCCCTGGCCTTGGTCTTTCAGAGGACAGGGGAGGTGTTGGTCCTCTAGGACGCTGAAGGTCCCTTCTGTGGGCCTGGATACCAGCTGACTTACGCCCGCCTCTTTTAGCAGCTTGGGTTAAACCTGCCCCCTGGCCCCGTCCAGGAGCAAGGAAACTGCAGTCCACAGATCCCACGGCCCAAACAGGCGGCAGGCTCAGTTCGTTTCGGGCCTCGACCAAGTGCGAGCATTGGCCGTGAGTTCCCCTGGGCCATCCCGGGGGGTTGGGAGCACCTCTGAGGCAGTGCATTGCAGCTCTGCACGCAGCACACTTCGCTGAGGACACTCACAGGCCCTCGTGGGTGCCCACTGTTGGCCACACTGGGCATGTAATTCCTCACACAGGCTTTTGCTAGGCGGGGACCACCCAGTGGCTTCCCCAAGTCCAGTGCAGCCCTTGCCTGGCTTCTCCTTCCCAGCCTCCCTCTGTCCCAGCCTGAGCTCCGTCCGGCAGCCCGGGGGCTGGGGCTGCCCCAGCTGCTTGTGACTGCCATGGCTCGAGCCCTGAAGCTACACGCGAGCTGCACTCACTGCACACTCAGCCAGGGCTGGGCAGCATGTGTGGTGCTGGGCCTTCGCGTGCAGGACACTGCACTTGGCCGGTCCCCCACACCCGAGTGACTGAGTCAGCAGCCTGGCGCTGCCTGCAGGGACGTGGGGCCCGCGGTGAGACTGAGTCCAGCAGCAGGGACAGAGGCTCCTGACCCCGCTGAGGCCCTAGCTGCCACAGCCAAGAGACCCTGTGGCCTCCCCGCCCCAAGTCAGGCCCAGCCAGCGTGCAGTGGGCCCACTTCTATTTTAAAAGCTTGATTCTGCGGCTGAGTGCTGGTTCAGTTACCAGCAGACCAAGTACCCCACACTAGGTACCCCAAGCCCACAGGCCATGCAAGGGCTCCAGTGTCCCTCTCTGGGCAGAGCTTTACGGTGCAGATCCCTGCCTCCCGGCCCCTGCTGTAAAACCCTGCATTCCCGCAACTTCAGCAGACCAGAATGTTCTGATCAATCCATCATTAACTGGGTCCAAACACATTCTTATTACCACTCACATGGTATCATCACAAAACACTGCCGGTGAGTCTTCAAATGCATTGAAAAGAAAGCGTGAAGATGACGATGACAATGATGACTATGATAACTTGGAATCTGCCTCGATGCCTGTACCATGTATACCTGGTCTCGGATCCTTTGTACTGAGATTAAGCATGCTGGGTGTTTTCAAGTTCTGTTTTAGAAAACGTAAATAGTATTTAATGAGTAAATTTATACACTTCTTTAACTGAAATGTTGGGTTTTCTTTAATAGGAAACTAATGATTTTTTATCAACCTTTATGCGTAAAAAGTAAAGTTCTCGTTCAACAACAACAAAAAACAAACTTGATAACCAGGCAATAGGAAGCAGTTTCAAAAAGAGAGAAAACTGGCGACCAGTTGTGAGAAGTCAGAGCGGCCTGGACAAAGGCCATGTGCGCTGAGCCGAGGGAGGGACAGAGGGGCAGAGGCCGGCCTCCCCGCTGGCCACCGGCTTCCCCTTTAAACTAGGAAAAGGAAAAGAACTCGGGGCGCCCTGCCCCCCTCCCAACCGGCGGCGGGTCCTCCCCCAAAGGAAAAAACGCGAAATCTCAGGTGCCAGACCCAGTGCGCAGGCACCCTGCGCGGCTTCTGGGGTGGCCTCCGTCTGTTTGGCGCTGCTGCAGTGCACGACCTCAGCCACCGCCCCGTGCTCCCGTTCTCGGCGTCCGCACGCAGTCCCCGCAAAATGTGCACTGCCGCAGCGGCTGGGGCCCTGTCGCTTTAAATCACAACACACTGGCTTGTGCGCGCCTTGCAGAGCCCAGAGGGCCGGCTCCAGGTCTCACCAGGCACGGAGGGGAAACGCGCAAAAGTCACCCCAACCGACACCAGCTCCGCAGCGTGCACAAGCGGCTTGTGACGCGGCTGGGTGCAAAATAAAGTCCGAGCAAAACTAGGAGGGAGGATCAGCGCAACCCAAGGGAAGGCGGCGGCGGCCAGGCAGAGCCCAGGCTCCTCGGAAAACTGAAAGGAAGCCACTCATTGGCCGACCAGCCGCCGGGAGCAGGGCAGAGACGTTCGCAGGAGGAGGGTAGCGCCCAGGGCGCCGGAAGGAAAGGCCCTGAGGCCTGGGGCCGGTGCCTGGCTCAGTCCGGGGCTGGCAGGCCCGCTGCGGAGGAGGAGAGGCCGCTCGCCCGCCCCTTCCCCTCGCTCCGGCTACACCGAGGAGTCGAGGAGTCGGGACTGCAGGAAAGAGGCCTCGGCGCCGAGCTGAGGGGCCACCCGCCCGCCCGGGCGCACAAGCTCGGGCCAGTGCTTTGGGGGAACATCACGGCATCATTGGAGTTTTGAGGGAGGGGGACAAGACTATTTTCGGGGATCAACCAAAGGATTTGGGGTGGGCGCAATCTTCAGCGTTCCTGTTTGTTAGTAATCTGTACACAGACCGCACGGAATTCAAAGAAAGCCTTAGTGGTAAGAGTTCTGGGCAGGCCAGACTGAGGGCACCAACTCCTCCGACTGCTCCCTGGGCCCAAGCGTGCCCCCGGGGACCCCTGTGCCTGTGTGGGAACCGAGGCGCAGGCGCTGACCCAGCAGAGCGTCCTGGGCACCCGCTTCGGAGTGCGCCTCAGTGTCCCGCGACCCCGGGCAGAGCACCGCCTCCTCCGTGGGCGCCTAGGAGAGGAGAGCAGGCCCGAGGCACCCACACTCTCAGGCAGGAGGCAGGGCAGGCCTCCCAGAGTCTTCCTCAGCACCGGAAGGGCCCGGGCCCGCAGACCCCAGGCCAGCGAGGTGCGAGGTGCAGAGTCTCTGCTCCTTGGCTTTGGCCCTGCTGATCGGCTGGAGACGACTCGGGAGGAAGCCGGGTTTTCTCTGCCGAGAAGATTCCAGGGCCCCAGGCCCACTCCTGCCTGTCCCTCCTCTCGGTCCACTCCCTGCTCGCTCCTGCTCCTCTGCGCCACTGCTAGTGTAAAGGGAGAGGGACACCCCGAATTCCCTCTCCCCCAGGGTCCCCAGACACTGGAACCAGAGGATCCTGATTGCTGCGTTTGGGATGTGGGACCCCAGAGGCTGTGGATCCCCCGTGCGGAGGAGACCAGGACAGTGGAGCCCAGGCCCCTCTCCCCCTGGCCCCGCTGCTGGCTGGGGAGAGACCTGGGGTGGCAGGACCCTGGTGCCCAGCTGCGGGATTGGCTCCGGTCTGCGTTGAGCCCGAAGCTCCTGGCAGCAGGAGCAAAGTCCCCTGGGCCGCACCCCCTCAGTGTGTGACCACAGGGACCCGCGGGCGCGGCTCCAGTGCACCTGCTCCCCCGCGGGCCCTGGGGGCCCCAGCACAATGCCCCTGCCAGTGCTGTGACCTCGGAGAGGAAACCCACGGTGTCTGCCTTTCGGAAGCCTGGGAAGCCTGACTTGGGAACCCAGACTCATCCTGTGCGTCCACATCTGACCCGGGGCAGGCAGGGCTTGGAGCCTCAGTTTCTGGGACTCAGTGAGCTTTAAAAAGCCTTCCCACCAGCCCTGCCCAAGGGAGGCCTACAATCCTTGGTGCCCTGAGTAAGCCTGAAGGCCGAGCTCTACATGATGGGGCCCCACTTCCATCCTGTGGTGCTCCCAAAGAAGCGAGCAGGTTCAGTGTTTTTGCTTTAAGAAAGGCATATTGCAGGAGTTTAAAATCTAGGCATTCAAACCAAAACCCAAACAACAAAAACCAAGCACAAACCCCAACTCAAACCCATGTGGACAATGCCATCTCCAAGCCGCCCCTGGGCGGGTCTCTCCTGGGGGTCCTGGGTGTAGAAACAGAGCCCAGAGAGGGACTTCGTGAGAGTGCAGAGCAGCACCTGGATTTTCCTAGGAGCGGATTTACAGCCCTGTTACCAGAGAGCCCAGAGGAGGGAAGGGAGGCAGGGCCAGCCCCAATTAAAAACCTCAGCTCCCAGAGAGGCCCCAGCCCTGGCTGACGCTGCAGACCTGGGGGCTACTTTGCACAGCTGCTGGAAACTCCCTGGACTTTGTCTTTGGAGTAATTGTTCCAGCACCAGAGCTAAGCTTCCCCTTTGTGATTTGTGGGTGTGTTTGGACTGGGGTCAAACTGGGTCTTGAGGCCGTAGGGGAGTCAGGCTGTCCTCCTCAGTGGCAGAGAGGCAGTGTGGGAAGGAAGGTATGCTTGTGCCCCCGCCCAGGAATCTGCCTCCGTGATTATTTGACACTCGAGGTCTTTGGGTTTTGTCTACTGCACTCAGGAGGAAAGTTGCAGAGTTTGTGGGTTTCCTGACTTCTCAGGCAGGAGCTCCTGAGGTGCTCAGGCCTTGTGCCTCCATGGGGATGAGACAGGGTTGTTGGGTGGCACAGCTTGCTGGCTCCAGGAGGATCCTCTGCTTTTCCAGACGTCAAAAAATCCAAGCTGAGCCCTGAGCCTGCACCCTAGCCCTTAGGAGAGAAGAAAAGGCCATGGGGAGGTTACCCTGCTTCAATGTAGCCTTTCTTCAGCTTTCTCTTTCACTGTGGACTCGACTGTTACAAAGTTTCTTGCTCCTTGGTCACCTGCAATTGAGGGGGTGCAGCACCGGCTGCCTTGCAGCCCTGACCTGACCGAGTGGGTTGGAGTGGGCATGCTCTGACTGCACTTCAGGCTGCAGGGGCAAAAATGTGGCTCTATCCCTAGATGGCTTCGAGTCGGGGCCAGCTCCGGGCTACTGCAGGGACAGCTCCACCACGGCTCCCTGTGTGCTGAGTCGCCAGGGCCCAGCACTGTCCTCCTGCCCTTGCGTCCTCAGTTTCTCCCTCTGTCCACTCCTGGGCGCAGGGACCCTCAGCACCCTAACCTGGCCACTGGTCCAGGTCTCCGAGCGCAGCAGGGCTTGGCGTGGGGACCGGGTCCCAGCACTGTCACCTGTTTTCCCGGACTCTGCTTCACAGTGTTCCCTCCCTGGCGAGGTGTGCGAGGGCAATGAAACCCCACCCCGTTCATCTGAAAACCAATCTGGCGCTGAGTGTGGGAGCTGCCCTTCCCCAGCTCCTCAGGTCTCTGTGGCCCGGCCGTGTCTTAGATCCACTGGGAGGGACTGGGGACCGGGGACCCCGGCCAGTGTGCTGCCCGTCCCTGCCCCGCCCTGCCCTGCAGAGGCTGCCCTGTCACCCCAGGCCGGGTCCTCAGGGACGCAGACTGGGTTCAGATCTGCCGGGACACAGGCTGGGGGGAGAGAGCCCGTCAGGGGGAGTGGGAGCCCAGGGCCCGCGCCCTCCCCAGCTGGGAATGCAGTGTCTGCGCTAGGATGGCCCCGGGGGGGCGTGGCCCCGAGGCGGGGGTGCCACCCCAGACTCCCAGTTCCACCCTAAGCCCACTGGGGTCCTCATCCACACGGAGAGGCCAAGGAGGGAGGGGGGAGCACAAGGAAAGGAGGGAGGGGCCGGCAGAGGGAATCGGGGTCCACACGGGAATTCGGGGAGCGGGCTGGCTGGCTGCATGGGCCAAGGCAGGTGTGTGACAGGCGAGGGGCACCGAGTAGCGTCCCCCTTAGACACAGGGCCATCGTGAGACCAGCCAGGCCTGGCAAAGGCCCTGCGGCAGCCCTCATCTCAGGGGTGGGGGCCCCGCCTCACCTCACAGGACCTCGCCCACTCCCGAGGCTGCAGTCGGCCTCATGTGCCCTGGGGACACTGGAGGGGTGGGGTCCCCTAGCCATCCTCAGGTACAAAGGACAACTGGGAACCACCGATGTCACACACCTGCAGTAAGCGATCTGTTAGTCATTCAACTGTCACAACCTGTACGGTATGCAGCGCCCCATTTTACAGACAGGCAGGACAGGCACCAGGTTCAAGCCTGGGTGCTGTTCCTCGTTTCTGTTTGCAGAGCGTTTCCTGTGGCCCAGAGTTCCACTTCGAAACCACCTGTGAGCGTGGAAGAGCTGCCTTGGCAGGGGACAGCTCAGGACAGGTGCCTGGCTCTCCGTCCTCACACAGGGCTGAGCAGCGGGCACGGAAGTGCTGTTCACAGAGAAGGAGACAGGCTCCAGGAGGTGGCGGAGCCGCTGGGGGAGAGGCAGAGCCACATGAAGTCCGTCTCTGACCTTACAGCCAGACCTTAGGGAGGCAGCCTGGGTGGGCACCGCAGGCTGTGGGCACTGGTGACAGTGAGCAGAGGGGCCGGAGGGGCAGGGGCAGCCTCAGTTAACAATTAGCGCAGTGCTCCCTGAGGAAACACCGAGCAGGGAGAAGAGGCCCGTGGAGAAGCTGAGAGGGGTGCTTGCCACTTTCACAAGCAGGAGTAACTGCGGCAGGCGATGGCCAAGCCGACCAAGGCTCACGACAGCAGCTGCCCGCAGTGAGACGCCGCTGCAGGGTTCTTACCGCCCCCACCCCTGAACTGTAGCCAGAGAGCCTTGTGGACCTGGTTAGGGCCAGTGAGGTGCCCGTCCCCGGTGCTGGAGGCTGAACCTGGGCCCTCAACAAGGAGTGCAGCTCTGAACACCTTTATACCTCCAGCACTTTTGCTGGTTTGCGTGCATGCAGCTGTTAACATTTATTTCATGATGAAAAGACTCGGTCCAGCACTTTCAGATCACCACTGTGCAATGATCACTCACACGTTCTCCTTCTTGCCTGCCTGAGTTCCAGACCCAGCCTCGCCGTCACCCCGTGTAGAACACCTCCTTTTCACAGACCCAGCTGGACTCAGCAGAAGGCCGGAGCTGAGGGACAGAAGGGTGGGAGGGGCTCGGAACCGGAGCATCCTCGTGCTGCTCCTGAGCCCGGCCACGCCCCTCCGCTGCGCGCACATCATGGAGTGCTGGCCTTGGGCGAGTCGGCTCTGCTTCTGGGCCGGAGACTGCTCCTCGGTGTCTGCGTTTCATCGGGAAGCACTGGCTGCTGGGGGCATCCCTGGAAACCCTGAGGGGCACCACACTTCAACCTTCTCAAACGTAGGGCGGTGGCTGGACTGGCAGGTTTGGGGGACCAGCTGCTAATCAGACAACAGGGCTTTGGGAAGGAAACCCAGTTGGCGCCCACACGTTTGCGGGTGTGTTTTATGGGGTCCGGGAAACACAGCGCGCCCCTCCTGGAATGCACACGTGCAGCTGCGGAGTAGAAACTCCTTTCTGTCCCTCACGCCCAAGTCCGTGCTTTGCGTGGGTTTCAGGGAGACACGATGGACGCCGAAGGACAGGGATGCTCGCTCGACCCGGAGCGGAGGGCTTTCCTGACTGAAACCACTGTCGTCAGCCTGCGCTTCCCGTGCTGCTTAGCGGTAATTTTCAGACATCTTTAAGACCTCCCGGCGATGCCCACAGGGGATCAGAGACAGCAGCCAGCCTTGGGTCACTGCCTGCATCCTGGGCCCTCACATGAGCCCCCGGTTCTGAGTTCTGGGCCGCACTCAGCTGCCAACGACCCGTTCTCACCCTCAGTGGCTGCCGTGTGCGGCTCCGCGATGCATGTCCTGCGGGCTCTGCTAGGTAAGCGACCTAGGCCAGCAAGGGTCCCTGCGGCCTCCTCATCTGCCCCTCGCGCTCCCGCCCAAGGCGTGCCGGGCTGACGCGTGGAGAGGCCGCTGTGTCCCGGGTCACCCCGTGGACGTCCGTGCTGCAGTCGCTCCTCAGAACCAGGCCTCCAGTGGTGACCTCGTGCCCCAGCGAACCTGCGGCGTGCGTGCCTGTGCATGCGTCTGGGCGGGTCTGGGCCTCTGGCCTCCTCCTGGGTCTGTGGCAGCTCCTCCTGTCCAGGTCCCGCTCGGTCCACCCTTCCGGGCCGCCCTGTCTTGGCTCAGGCACCGCCCGGGAAGTCGGGGCCTGGGCCAGGGCGCGGAGCTCCCTTCGGGCGTTGCGGACCCTGTTGGTGCCCGATCACCGCGCCCCTCCGTCCTGCGTGGGCGTCGGCGGCCAGGCCTGGCCGGAGACTGCACAGGTTCGGCGCCCCGCCCGCGTCTCGCGCTCTCTTCTGCACCCGGGCTCCTCGGTCTGGGCCTGGCCGCGTGGCCCGCGCGACACGAGTGGCCCCGCGGACTCCACGCTGGGGAGCGTTGCAGGCGGCGCTCACTCCCAGCACCGCCGCGGCCTGGCCCTCGGAGCCTTCTCCTCCGTGGGTGGAGACGCTCGAGGGCGCGCCTGCCCTGGAGGCGGAGGCGAGCGGCGAGGGCGACCTCGTGCCCGCTTGGCCCCTGCCTGCTCCTTGCGCAGGCTCCTGTGTACCAGATGGCGAGATGTAATGACATCTTAACCCGCTAATTGCATAAACCTTGTAATGCAGATAATTGCCGCTCCGGAGTAGGAGTTAATAATTTCCCAGGGTATTGCCTGGCTTCGGAGTAATCCTCGAGGACAGTTGTGACAATTCGCACACACTGAAGTTCACCAAGCGGTAATTAAAACTAGCACTTAAATCATTTGACTTTCAAACCTGTAATTATGATCCTGCGGAACTGCTTTGTGGAAATCCAGAGTTTACGGACGGCTATGCGACATCACTCAACCGGGTTTCACCAGGCTTTCCTCCGTGGGTGCCGCGTGCTGTGCTGACGGGGCGTCTACCGGGGACACTGTGCTCTCCAGGGCGAGAGCGGAAGCTCAGGCTCGTGCTCGGGGCCTGACAGGAGAACTCCCACCCTGGGTGGGCCTGTTGGTCATTGTGGATCTGTGTCTGTTTATAGAGCCCCCATGGCCAACAAGCCAAGCCCTGCCGCCTGGCACAAGTGTGAGCGCCTTCCAGGCATCTCCTCAGCCAGTGCTCAAAGCAGCATTGGAAGCAGGTCCTGCTCACCTTCTCCCTGCCCACGTGAGGGCTCCCAGGCAGATGCCCAGCAGTGCGTCCAGAGTCAGCCGAAGTCACCAGCCCGTACTGCCTGAGCCCGCGGTCCCGCTTATGCTACATGCTACAGTCCCCTGAGTTAGGCCGGACCCTAATTCATATTTCCACCGACTTTGTTTTCTAATACTACTTAGAAAAGCTAAAATGCCATGATGGGAGTTATAACTGCCAGCCAGCACGTAAATATCTTTGCTGAGTTTAGTTTCTCAGCTTCTGTCCTGCTCATTCTGGAAGCCCATGTCTGCCCTACCTGCAGGGTGCTGCCACAACAGTACATAACCAAGACAAGCGAACCTGGGAGCTAGGTCTGACTCTGTCAACAACCCGCTGAAAAAGCAGGTGTGCCTTTGGGTTTCTGTTTCTCCATCTTCCAAAAGCCTGAAATTAGGCTCCCACACTTAAACAGCAGGTGCAGCAAAGAACACAGTACAAAACCCTCTGTGTGGACTCTGGGGTGACCAGGCTGACGCCAAGGCTGGGGCTCCAGAGGGGAGATGCCGCCATCTCCCCGTGTGGGCTGTGCGGCTGCAGGCCCATGGGCAGAGTCCTTTCTGTGAGTCCAGGGCCATTGCTCCTGGCTGCTGCCCCGAAAGCCCGGTCTAGAGCACTCACTGGCACAGACGGCCCCGAAAGCAGGGTGGCCTCCATCTGCCTGAAATGCAGGGCCTTTACCCTGCAGACAAAGGGTGTGGCTCATGGCCAGTCACATCCCTCCAGTTTAATGATTCTGGAATCTTGTACAACTATATTTAGTTGTTACTTAGTGGGAATGAGGTTAAATTGCATTTCCTTTAATAAAAATAAAGGGCTAGATTTTTGAAGCAATGAGCGAAAGACATAATTTAACAAGGACCCAGCACTTGTAGTTTTGCAGTGCGGCACTCAGCATATGAAGAGCATGCCACAGTCTCTGCTGTCTGGAGTCCTGGTGTTGGTGACAGCAGGGAGAGGTCTGTTGAGGACTCCCACGGTATGTGTTATGGTGGCGATCAGCCCGGTGCTATAGAGTCACCGCTGCTGCAGTCTTTGAGAGCCACGGGGTGAGGAGTCTTGGGCAGGACCTTGAGGGTAGCTCAGAGTTGGCAGTGAATGATAGCAGATAGGAGTTCATCCCACGCCCAGGATGTGGTCCCCATGGCCTAGCAGGGAAGGAGAAGTGTGGCTGTGGAGCCGTGGTGGTACAAATGTCCTGGCTAGAAGGGGAAGACGTCTATGCAGATCAGGGAGCCATAGCGCAGGGCTCATGGGCTGGTTGGGGCTTTGGACTTTACTCTGGGTGATTCAAAGTGAAGTGTCCTAGTGTCACTCGGGTCTTGCACTGGTTTCCGGCCACCACTGGGTGGTAGAAGGAGCACCTGTCCCTCCCCAGACGCAGCTCCGTGGCTAGTGGGGGGCAGGGGTCGTTCTTGTCAGTAAAGCAGGTTTTGTGCAGGTGTGCAGGCTGACGAGGCCCCTCTCTGTTGCTAAGCTCTGGATCTCTAGTCTCTAAGCTGCTGGCTTATTTTCCATATAAAGGGAGAGATCAAAGTCACAATTATGGCAGAAAGCAGGGCAGAAAGTTTTTAGAATGCTGTTTAAATTGTTTTAAGATGATAAATCCTATTTATAGGGGTATAGGATTAAGTGCTCAGAGGTTCTCATCTGGTTTAGGAAGTTGATGCCGCTCTCCAACACTCCTGGTGGAAGCAGACACTAATAGCACCTTTCTGAAGGACAACTTTGTAAGACATATGATGTCTTCAGTCTCCTGCTTCTGGAAGTGTGTGTGTGTGTGTGTGTGCGCGCGCGCTGAGGACAGAAGCCAAGGCCCTGCCCACTCCAAGCAGCACTGCACCACTGAGCTTCATCCCTGCCCCTCTTCTAGAAACCTGTCCTCAGGAGACAAGGACAGCACAGTTGTTCACACAGCGTGCACTGTTTCAGGTGTCAGCAGTCCCACAGGTGACAGGGTATGCACGTGCATGTGTAGCCCAGGTTACGTGTGCACACTGTGTCATTTTACGTGAGGGGCGTGAGCGTCCACAGACCTCTGGGTTGGAGGGGCCTCCTACAGATGCTGCAAGTAGAGTGATGTTTGCACCAGTGGTTTCATACTCCTGAGCAACTGGAGAACTTCTGATGGCCAGCTCTAGAGAACTGCTGAAGTGAACTGTGGTAGACGTGCGTTAGAATACTGCACAGCCACCAGGAGATTGCAGTGTGTCAAATGAGTGTATTACATTATTAAACAACAAGTGCAGTGTCATCCACTTTTGAAAAATGTTTGCATATAGGGCCGGGGATTTAGCTCACTGGTGCCACTGCCTGCCTCACAAGCACAAGGTCCCAAGTTCGATCCCCAGTACCAAAAAAAAAAAAAAGTTTGCATATAAAAAAGATTAGTAGGAAACATATTTCAGAACAGAGATATTGTGATTATCTTCTTCCTTTTCATATTTATATTTTCTAAATTTTAATAAGAAATAGGTCAGAATAAGAAACCATAATAAAAATAATTTAAGTTATCATTTAGATTAAGCCAAAAAAAGGAGCCAACTTGTCCTTCCATCTAGTAAGGGCAGAGCAGGTAACTTGGACTAGGCATCCACAGAGGACAATGCAAGAAGCAGATGGAAATACCAGGGTACCTGCTGAAGGCGTGGGGGACAAGCAAGGCCGGGAGAAGGAGGGCCAACACGTGGGCCCGTGTGCCATCTGAGTCTGCTGCATGCAGGCTCCTGAGCCACGGGAATAGAGAGGGCCCACCCAGACCTGGGGCGACGCCGAGCCATCTTTGCATGGGACTCAGCTGATGAGAGCGTAACCGAGTCCTCTCCTGGGAAGAGAACACCATCCCACACTTCACATTACTTCTGTGAACAAGTTCTCAAACACAGTGACTACTGTGTCATAAGAAAGGAAAATGACCAGGCATAGGAGGAGACCGGAAGGGAACTGGCGAAAGAAGCGGCACATGGACATAGACCCCTAGGGACTGCAGATACCAGGTGTCCACCATGTGCATGTATGACATACCTGGGGCACACACATATGTAAAAGTTGGAAGGGAGGAAAAGAAATGTGTATCTAACATAAGCACCAGGCAAAGGGTAGTTTTTATAGCTCTGTGCATCATATAGCATTGCTTCAGATAGAGAGACACTGCACTGAAGAAAGACTTAATGTTTATGAAATTGTATGCACACAATAACATAACACAAAAACATATAAAGCAAGGACTGACAACACTGAATGGTGATATAGACTAATAATCTTAATAGAAAATTTTAATAATCACTTTCAGTATCTAAAAGAATCTGAAAACCACAAATCAATAAAAATAGCCAGGTGTGGTGGTGCACACCTGTAATCCCAACACTCAGAAGGCTGAGGCAGGAGGATTGCTATGAGTTTGAGGCCAACCTGAGCTACATAGTGAGTTCAAGGCCAGCCTGAACTACATAGTGAGACTCTATCTCAAAAAAAAAAAAAAGAGAGAGAGAGAAAAGAAAATAGAGGATTTTAACAACCTTATGATCACATTTGATTAATAAGTATATGTAGAATAAATCACTTAATACATACAATATGTGTCTTTTCCCCAAGAAACTGCAAAACTTACTAAACCATACAGAAAACCTCTAAAACTTTTCAGAAAATATCTTCCCAGGCAATTAAGCTAGAAATCAATACCAAAAATGTAACAGGAAATCCTCATATATCTGGATATTATAAATATAATTCTATAGTTCTTCAGTTCAAAGAAGAGAGGACAACAGGAATTAGAAAGTAATTTAAGCTGAAAAATAATGGAAATATGTACATCAAAATTTGAGTTATAAAGCTATGCTTAGATTTAATGTGTGTGTGTGTGTGTGTATATATATATATATATATATATATATATGGATGAAATCTACTATTATTCATTTCAAGAATTTAAAGATAGAGCCACAAATTAAAGTCAAATGAAGTAGAGGATAGGAAATAATAAGATAAGAGCAGAAACAAATGAAGTAGTAAACAAAGTGCCAAGGTATCCAAAAGTTTATTTGAAGAGGCTAATAAAATAGGTAAACTTTCCATGGAAAAAAATAAATATGAAAAGGGGAAAAAAACCACAAAATACGAAATATAAACAACCAATATCACATATAAAAAAGAACATGATTACAAACACAAGACACCTTAAAGTGTAAGAAAGGGTAGTATGAGTTACTATGCAAAAATATTTGACAATTTAAATGAGATGGGCAAGTCCCCTAAAAATATGATTTACTAGGCCAGGGGTTTAGCTCGGAGGTGCCACTGCCTGCCTCACAAGCTCAAGTCCTGAGTTCAATCCCTGGTACCAAAAAATCCCACAAAAAACAAATAAAAATATAATTTATCAAAATGCATGATAGTAGAAAGAGAAAATAGAAAATTATTAGAGAAGGTGAATCCGTAATTGAGAATCTTTTAACAAAAAAATGTAGAGCTAAATGTCTTTCCCAGTGAATTCTACCTGTCATTGAGAGAGTGTGATGCCAATGTTCTGAAAATTCTTCCAGAGAATAGGAAAATGAGACACATGACCTTATTTGATCTGTAAGGCTGGCATAACTTTAGTACCAAAACTTGACAAGGGCAGTTTAAGATGATTATATACCGATCTTTCTTATGAACATAGATATAAAAGTTCTAAATAAAATATTAGCAAGGAAAATTCAACAACAACATAAAAGAATAATATATCATGAGCAATTTGCATTTACTGTAGGGATTCCAGGTGGTGTGAGAGTCAAAACTCAACCAAAACACTGCTTTAATGGAATAAAGAAGGCAAATCATAATAATATGAATATATAATCACATAGATATGTGCTAAGTCAATGTCCATTTATGATTAAGAAATCTTGGCAAACTAGGAATACGAGGAACTTCCCTAGTCAGAAAGAGTAGCTACAAAATACTAAAAGAGCAAAGACCGTTCGTAATGTAAAAGTTTAAAAGCTTAGCGACTGGGGACAGCACAGCGTGTCCGCTGATCTCCCACAGGGTATATGCTGGTCTTTCTGAGTCTAGCAAGGAGCAAAGGAGTTGACATTTGTAAGAATCGTAGAGAAGGAGATGAACTCTCATTGTTTGTGTATGATATACTGGAGTGCAAAGAAAATCCAGAATATGTATGAATTATTAAAATGAACCAAATTTAACAAATCACTGGGTACAAGATCAATGTACAAAAAATTGTACCTCCACATTCTACCTTTAAACAATAATAAAATTAAAATAAAAATGTTATTTTAATTAACAGTAAAACTGAAATGTCCAGGAATAAGCCTCAGAAGGCAGGTGTAACAACACAACAGTGTTGTGTAAAAAATGCCTCCATAAAGGAGGCATATGTCATGTCCATAGTTGGGCAATAAAACTTATGCATATATAATTTCTCCCCAGATTGATCTGTAGATTTAATATATTTCTAATAAAAAGTCCTAGTAGAATTTCTAATGTGGCGCCTGAAAAGACTATTCTAAATGCATATGTTAATTCCAATGACATCGCAGCTCAGAAGGTGCTTGCCTTGGCAGGACATACATGAAGCTGGGACAAAACAGAGAAGACTAGCACGGCCCAGGGCAAGGACGACACTCAGATATAGGAAGTGTCCATATTTTTTGATGCAAAATCAATACACAAAAATCAATAATGTTCCTGTACACCAACAATGAACTTACCAAGAAAGAAATCAGGAAAACAAACTATTTGTAATAGCTTCAAAAAGAAATTAAATACCTGGGAATTAACTTAATCAAGGAAGTAGAAGAACTCTATAACAAAACCTGCAGTATCCTAAAAAAAGATTGAAGATGCCCTAATAAATGGAAAGACATCCACTGTTTGTGAATAGGTAGAGCCAATAGAGTAAAAATGGCCATGTTATCAAAACGGACATCTGGATTTAATGCAACACCAATGAAAATACCAGCAACGTTTTCACAGAACCAGAAAAGAAAATCCTAAAATTTGTATGGAACAAGAAGAGACCCAGTGCTCTATTTGGCAGCCACATACTAAAACAAGAAGAGACCCAGAATAGCAAAGGTAATCCTGGGCAACAAGACCATCACAATCCCAGATTTCAAGTCATATTACAAAGCTACATGATAAAAAATAGCATGGCACCAGCACAAATACAGACATGTGGATCAATGGAACAAAATAGAGGAAGCAGAAACAACCCTAGGCAAGCCCCAGTCTTTGACAAAGGGGTCCAAAACACCCTGGAGAAAAGACAGCCTCTTTAACAAATGGCCCTGGGAAAACTGGTTACCCATGTGCAGAAGAAGCAGTCCAGCCTTTTATCTCTCATCCTGCACTCAAATCAAATCAAAATGGGTCAAAGACTTACATATAAAAACAGAAACACTGAATCTTCTGGAGGAAAAAATTGGTAAAACTCTTGCAGACATAGGCATGGGCAAGTACAAGAAATAACACCAACAGTGAACAAATGAGATTACAGCCAATTAAAGAGCCTATGCACAGCAAAGGAAGCAACTAAGTGAAGAGACAACCTACAGAATGGGAAAATACATTTTGCCAGTTATTCCTCAGGCAGAGAACAAATGTCTAACATATAAAAAGAACTAAAAAAACCCAGACGCCCCCAAATAAAAGACCCAATCAAAAAATGGGAAACTGAAATGAATAGACACCGCTGAGACGACGTACAAATGGTCAGTAAGTACATGAAAAAATACTCAACATCTTTCACCATTAGAGAAATGCAAATCAAAACAACAGTGAGATTCCATCTTACTCCTGAAAGAGTGGCCATCACCAAGAAATCAAATAATGACAAATACTGGCAGGGTTGAGCAGAAAAAGGAGCCCTTCTACATTGTTGTGGCAGTGTAAACTAGTGCAACCACCATGGAAATCAATGAGCAGATTCCTTAGAAAACTAGAACTGGAGATTCCATTTGACCCAGCTTACTTCTGAGTATCTTCCTGAAAGAGTTAATGGCATCTTATTGCAGTGATACATGGATGTTCATGTTTATAGCAGCATGACTCACAAGAGCTAAATCCTGGAGGCAGCCATCAGCAGATGAAGGGATAAATAAACTGCGGTATTAATACACCACGAAGTACCACTTGGTCATAAAGAAGGATAAATTTGAGTCATTTGTAGGAAAATGGATTTAGATCAGACACAGAAGGTTAAAGATTGCCTGTTTTCTGTTACGTGAAGAAGCCAAAGCATAAATGGTTTAGGAGCAAAATAAAGACAGATGGTAGGAAATGGGAGAGGCTCTGGGGATGCGGGAGATGGGAGAGGAGGAGAAAGAAGTAAAAAAGGATCAAGATGTGATGTGTATATGCACAGATTCCCAGGGTGGAGGCATTTTTCATGTATTTCAAACACACATGAGTTTAAAGGGCGGGGGTACCCAAAACACCTGATAAAGAGGAGTGGCAGCAGTGGGCCCCTGGATTTACACTACAGAGATCAGTGCAGTGTTGTTACCTGAATAAAAAATAATGTGGGCATGGCGTAAAGACTCACACGCACACGTGGGCACTGCATTCAAAACAAGCTGTTGCTGCTTCAGGCAGACAGTGGTGCCAGTTTCCGTCCTTATGGGAAAAAGTGAATCAACCCGCTTCTTCCCCCTGGACCAACCAGCAAATTCATGATTCATCCCAGGTCACCGCGGATGGAAAAGTGAAGAACAGAACACTGGGGCTTCTAGGAGTCAGCACAGGGTAAGATCTGTATGGACTTGGGTAGGAGAAATCTCTTTCAAGTCATAAAATAAAGCACAGACTTAAAGAGAAATATTGATACAGTGAATAACATAAAACCAAAATCATTTTTCCTCTGAAGACACCATTAGGGTAGGTGAAAGTGGTTATGAAAGATAAAACCAATAAAGCCTGTGGGTAGGACAGATAAAAAGAACTCCTTAGTTTACAAAAAGCAGATGAATTTGCTAGGTTCGGTCCCAAGCTCCACACAAAAGAAAAACTAAAGCAGTAAAAACCCAACTGTTAGGATGTGGAGTGAATGACATTCTTTGCTAGGCAACTCCTGCAGACAGTGGTTTAGCATCACGTACTAATGTTGAAAATAAGAATATCTTATAACCCAGAAATCACTCTCTAGGTAGGGATCCAGCTGAGAAAAATGTGCTCTAAGAAATGTGTGTGAGAAAGTTCATAGCAAAATCATTGAAACTACTTACGAATTAGCAGCAATCTAGGTATTTATCACGGATGAATGAGATAAAATAATCATGTCTTCACACTGTGTAATACTATGCAATGGTGAAAATGAATGAACCACAACTTGGGGGAAAATGGGTCAGTCTCACAAATATAATATTGATCACAAAAAGCCAAACATAGAAGAATTATGACATATGATGCCATTCCTGGAGAGAGAGAGAGAGAGAGAGAGAGAGAGAGAGAGAGAGAGAGAGAGAGAGAGAGAGACAGAGGCCGAGCGGTGGTCCACAGCGGTATCTGGTATCTGCTGGGGCAATGAGCCTACGAAGGAAGGCAGGGAGGTGACTCGGGAGAGTGATGGCTGGGACACAGCTGCAGGGTGGAGAGCTTGCCCAGTACGCCATGGCCCAGCCGTGACACCCAGCACACAAACGAAATGAAGCCCAAGCCAGCAGCCAAGCAAGCGAAGGGTAATGCCTGGGCACTTGGGTCGGGACCAAGCCACACAGGTTCTCTGGTCAAATTGTTGAGCTGTGTGTCTTGTTTGTGTATCCTACATATTTTTGTTTGGTAGTGTGTTTTTATTGCACGTTCATATGCACGGCTTATGACATGAAGGACGATGCTGAGCACTTGGTCTATGTCAGAAGCGTTAGAAACCCCTTTACGTATGCTGGCTGCCAGGGAGGGCGAATGACTGGCTCTGGGACACTCCGGTCACCACACCTCACCTGTGGCCCGCGGATCCACCTGCAGGCTGGGCCCCCCAGGCCCTCTTAACCACCTGGACCTTCCTAGTGGTCTAGCCACTTCCCTCCCCTTTCCGGAGCAGCCTGGCTGGGTGGATGAAGCAGAAGAGTCAGTCTGTGTGCACACCCAGCTCCTCACACATCCAAAGCTCAGTGTCCTGACACAAATAAAGAAACTGTGCACAAAATCAACAGCAGCCCGCAATGCCAGAACCTAAACTGGGCTCTCCGAAGGCCTGAGCCGTGCTCAGAAAACAGGACTGGGCCTCTGAATGCTATGTAGCTTCTCCTTCCAAGAAGAGACCACATTTGTTTCTTTTACCAAAAGACAAACCAGGCTCTCTGCACTTCCTCGGGGCAAGGCGGGCTCCGCACCTCCGGAGCCTGCACCCTGGAGTCGCTTCTCCTGGTGCCTGCTCAGCCGAGGGTCTCCCTCCTCCCTTCAGTGCCTCAGGAGTCTGCTCACCCTGCCCAGTGCCTGTAACCCTGGAACCCAGCAAGGCGGGTGAGGGTCCAGGGAGAGCATGGGGTGGACCCTGTCTCCCTGTGTGGTTGGGGAGCCGTAAGGTGTGTGTGCACGCGCTGAGCAGGTGAGGGTGGAGAGGCCCTGCGGTAGGGTTCTCCAGGCAGGGACTGGAGCCCAAGTGGCTGACAAGACTGTGCACTTGGTCCTTAACGGGAACGTTGTGACGCTCTAAGTGTAAAGTCACCCTCCTGACGGGGCTCTGGGCTCCTGAGGGGCCCTCGGTTAGGACAACAGCTCCCTTACAACTCCTTTTCCAGCCAGCACTCTTGGCCTTCCTGTTCAGTGCTGCTGCCTCCTCTCTCATGAAGCCTTATTGATCAATGATTGATTGATTGACTGATTGATTGATTGATTGCACTGGGGATTGAGCCCAGGGCCTTCACATGGAGCTACGTCCCCAGCCCTTTGTCTTTTTTTATTTTGAGACAGGGTCTTGCTAAGTCGCTAAGTTGCTGAAACTGGGCCTGAACTTGCAATCTTTCTGCCTCAGCCTCCCAGATGCGTGCCTCTCAGGCACGTACCCCATGCCTGGCTAAGCCTTTGCCAGTCTCCTCTCTGGCATGAGTTCACCTCATGTGTTACTGCGCTACAAGCAGCACTTAGTACATGAGGCGCTCAGTTTAGTTGTTTATTTCCCCGATGCTTGTGACTCTAGCGTGCATCATCAGAGGCATCGACACCCTGAGAGATGGTGCGCGTTAACTGTGAAGCAGCGAGGCTTCTGAGAGGGTGCATCAGAGATGGTGGGGACCCTCGCCCATGGCCAGCCTGCGGTGTCATGGAGTGTCCCGAGGGGAGGCCAGCTTCTCCAGGGTCTGCTCTGGGGACAGAATTCCCATTCCTATGCTTGGTCCCCCTGCCACGCCATCTATACTTGAATTTGTGCAGCTCAACATTTCTCTCAGATTTTTGCATGAAGAATGGATGTTGCATTTAATGAAAGCTACAGATCGCAGAGCGCCGGGTGGAATAGTTAATACTGCAGGTGATAGGATCAAGACTTAAAATATTCTTGGCAGCCAGACCTTTGCCCAAACCACCTGAGATCCCAGGACAGCATATGCAAAGCTTGGCACTGAGATTTTAACAATCAGTGGCACAACTACCGCACCTAGAGCTACGTCAGAGCCTGCACAAACATTTACAGGTTTTCACTGCTCATTAAAGGAAACCACAGGCACCAGTGCGGAACCTCCCCAAACCAAGACTTGAGTTACAGACAGGAGAGCTGTGAGCGGAAGCACACTCGAGGCTGTGCCACCCAGACGCAGGGCCAGCGGGGCTCTGTGAAGGGGGGCGTGTCAGTCCCGGGGAGGGATGCGCAGCAGGAGGCGTGGCCGCGAAGGGCCTTTCAGAGAGGGGAGGGTGGGGTCCAGTGTGCAAAGCACCAATCCCACAGTTTTGGGCACACTGTTAGTGCTCCGGCAGCGCCTGTCTGCTCCTGCGGGGTCTCCCCCCGCCCACGCAGCAGCCCGCCTCGCCGGATGGCACGTGGCCTTGCTGGGCTCCAGCGGGAGGGCGTCTCTGTCGTGGTTTCCTCCTCGTGGACTGATACGTGGGCTTTTGTGAGTCCAGAGATGATATTTACAAGGCGTCTGCTTCATTTTTAGGGAGCTGAAGATGTGAATGGCTGAGGAGCTCGGGGCTGAGGGCCCTGCAGTGCCTGGGGAGAGGGCTGGGGTGGCCACCACCACTGGCACAGCCGAGCCGTCGAGGTCCCTGGTGGGAGGGCCAGGAGGAATGGTCCTTGCAGCTGGCTCGGGCAGGGCTGGGCACAGGCGTGGAAATGCACTCGCCCGCCTGCTGTAGGACTGTTCGGTCCCCATGGAAACCGAACAAGGTGACCAGAGCCTAGGACTAAGCCTTGGCTTCCGAGGTCGCCTGCCTGAGAGTCACCCCCAGGTGTTGGTAAGGCTGGGGACCTGGGTGCATTTCTGCGGACTCTGACTTGGGACTGGCGGGGCTCAGCCCCTGCCTCCCTGTGGCTCCAAGATGTCAGCTTCACGACTGTCCCCCCCGGGAAGATTCACAGCCGCAGCCAGCAGCCATCCCAGAGGCCGTGAGCCTGGGGCGCACATGGAGGAGGAGCCCACGCCCGATAGTGGGCACCAGCGGCTGGCAGGGCCTGCTGTGGGGATAGGTGACTGGTGCCCGGGCTGGCGCCTGAGCCCAGAAGAGGAAAGAGCTGAACAGCGGAACAAGACCCCCCCCAAGTTTGCGGGAGCTGTATCAGGGCCCGGGCCGCCGGGGACAGGGAGCCTGCTGTGGCACAAGGGACAGAGACGGGGCCTGCAGCTGGGGCACGCCGGCCAGCTGAGTTGGGCTCAGGGCGCCCGGATCAAGCACAGCTTTGAAGGGCAGGGAAACCCCGCACACGCCTCGGGATGGGAAGCCAGGAGTGGATTTTAGGCCAGGGAGGTATACTGTGATTCACATTGTTTTGTTTGTTTTGTTTTATTTCATGAGTCGAGGCCTTGCTGTATTGCCGGGCAGGCCTTGAACTCATGATCCTCCTGCCTCAGCCTCCAGAGTCGCGGGCAGGGATTTATAGTTCAGAGCTCCCTTCTGTTGTGCTCAGATTCTGTGGGGCTGGGACGCCCAACTCCCAAGCCCACGTCACGGCCGCTGTGAGGCCTTGTGGCTTGTCTCTCCCTGTCCATGCTGCCCAGCACCTCATGGATTACAGAGTGTATTTTGGACACTGGGTGGAACCCAGGGCCTCACAGAGGCAAGGCAGGGCCCTGTCACCGAGTCCCATGCCGCCCCCGAGCCTGATTCAGAGCCTTACAGAGCCCCCACACGACCCCTCTCCCGTGCCCCTCGCCTTCCTGAGGACACGGAGGCTGTGAAAGGGTAAGATTTCCCTGGGCCGCGCCCTGAAGTTCCTGCCCCAGGCTCCACGCCCTGCTGCTCCTGCTCTCTGCTGCCCCAGCTCCTTCGGTGCCTGTCCTCATCCGCCAGAGCTCTTCCCAGCAGCGCAGGCCACCGGGCAGCCTGTTGGCCTCCTCGGGCCTCTGAGCCGGGCTGCAGTGGACGCAGCTTGGGGCCGCTGTGCACACTCATCCTTCTCTTGCAAACACAGGGCAGTGCTGAGTCTCAGGCAAGCTCTGCTTTGTGGGTTCTGAGGAAAATCCAGGCTTTTCACAGCAGCAGTGTCATTTCCGCTCTCGGCCGCAGTGTGCAGTTTCCCTTTCTCCACCCCTCAGCAGCCCGTAGTCTGCTGCTCTCAGTGTCCTTGATGTTCGCACTGCAGCTTTCACACCAACGCAAACGCCGGCTTTACCCCGCTGCAGCCGCCTGGGGTCTTGTCCTCGGGGAGGGACCCTCCTCCTGTTTCCCCTTTGTCCCCTCATTCCTCCTCCGGGAGGCCAGAGTACGGGCAAAGCCGTGTGTTCGCACGAACCTCTCTAGGACGTTGGCAGCCCTGTGTCTCTTCAGGGGACCCCACCCGAGGGCTCCCTGTGTGGAGGGACTGAGGGCAGAGCCGGGTCCCACCGAGGAAGCCAGAAGCCCTCAGGTCTGTGCCCTGAGCTCCCACCTATCAGCGGCTGCTCAGTCCCGGTCTACGGAGCGCGGGTGAAAGGAGAAGGGGCTCTGTGTATGGCATGCGGAGGTGGCCCCTGGCATGGTGGACACGGGGTCCTGTTGGGGCCGTGTCTCCTCCTCCAGGGGACATTTGAACCCTGCTCTGGGCTGAAATGCGTGCGAGTCTTAACCCACAGTGACTGTACTTGGGAGCAGGGCTTCCAGGGGACAGTTGGGGTTCAGTGAGCTGAGGGCAGGGACTGGCTGGACGGGGCCTCGAAGCAGGAGACGGAGGGGTAGCTCTGTCTCCAGGCACACGCCGCGGAGAGGCCCTGGGGAGCAGCCTGACCTCACACTCCTCTCTCCAGGACCCGTCAGGAGCCATTGTAGCTTCCAGTTGCCTTTCCTGGGGCACCGATCGAGCTCCCTGACACCCCGATCAGACCGAGTGAGAAGCCCAAGGCTGCATGAACAGAGACTTGTGTTCTGGAGCTGCCAGCCTGGCTGGAAGCCTGTTGGAGCTGTCCTGTTGGCAGCCGTGGCCTTGGCAAACTGCTGGAGCCCTCTGTGCATGGTTTCCTCGTTCCCAGGCTGGGGCTCGGAGCAGGGCTGGGTGGCAGCGTGAAGACGCACGCTACTGGGCCACCTGGACCCGCCTCTGTTCCTAAGTGACCTGCAGGTTTGTGGTTGTCCTGGAGGGGTTGGGGGCTCTAATCAGTGGTCCCCAAGCACAGCAGCAGGGACTGGAGGCCCCAAGGCCCCTCCCCCTCCTGGGGGTCACCGCTGGCTCCCAGCTCCTGTGGCCCAGCCACTGGGCATGATGTTGGTCAAGGTCTCTTCCAGCCTGTGCAACGTGCGATTCAGGAATGAGCCCATGGGAATGTCAGGCAAGAGTCTAGAGCAAAACACCAAACATGCCCATGCCTGGCTGGCAAAACCTCAACCGGGCTCGATCCCCACCTAAACGGGCGCTGGGGTGTGGTAGCCTAGACTGCTCAGCCGTGAGTCACTCAGTGCGTTGTCCAGCTCCACTGCCTGGAGGGACTTGGGAATGGCGCTCCCCTTCCCTTCCAGTTCACCCAGTCAGCTTTGGAGCCGGCTGGTCCAACACCAGGATCCATGAGAGCATCAGGGAGGTCACCCTCGTGTGAGCTGGATTCGGAGGAGCTGGCGTGAGCCTGCTTGGAGAGGACTCGCCAGGCTCCGGCCCGGAGCCAGCAGCCGGGTCAGTGGCAGAAGCAGCGAGGGGTCAAGGGGGCTGCACCACAGTGTCCTGGCTGGTGCGAACCCGGCTGGCCCCGCAGGACACATCCACTGTGTGACAGCAGCACGCCTGGGGAACACCCGCCGGGGTCCTGCAGTGCACAGTGCCTGGACTCTCAGCGTCAACTAGACGCGTGTCAGGCCCCGCCTAAGAGGGAAGAAGGCTCCAGGGAGGACCTCGGCCTGCCCAGGGCCCCGCTCCTGAAGGAGTCAGAGGCGTTGGGGCCTGGGAGGCCCTGATGCACTCGATCATCATGTGCCCCTTGGACATCCTCTCCCTGAAACGCGGGCCTGTGCCACAGCGTCAGCTCCTCTCACGAGGACAGGAGGGTAGGACACCACTGTTTCAGCATGATGTTTTTAGGAGCCAGAGTTGGGAAGCTGTAAAACTCAGGGGCTTTAACATCTGCTTGAGATCTAGCTGCTCCTCAACCAGCCAGACGTGTCCATCAAACTTCCATCCTCAGGCATGGTAAGGGGCTGTCCCTGAAAACTAGCAAATATTCCTCCACTCAAGAACCCTGTCACCCCGCTAGTTTCCTCAGTGAGGCCATTTTTCCTCGAGGAGAGCAGCTCTCTGCTCCCCTGAGCGGGGCTGGGATGGCATGGGCCTGCATCAACCTGTGTCCCTCCTGAGGCCCGAGTCACGGCTCCCTTTGGGACAGTTAAAGGTGCATTTCTGCTGAGGGTGGTGGTGCACACTTGTAATCCCAGTACATAGGAAGCTGAGGCAGGAGAGTTGCAGTGAGTTCAAGGCCCACCTGGACTACAAAGTGAGACCCTGTCTCAAAACAAATACCTGAGCACAAACCGCTGCATTTCTATTTCCTCCTAACGGCCGGATTTCTCCTCTTCTGCCACTCTGCCTTTGCGATGTTTGTGTGCTCTTCAGCCCCAGGACCTCTGAAAGAGGCACCTGTCCACCAAGGGCCCCTCACACTGCTGTCTTCACCCCAAGCCCTTCCACTGGTTCTCTTGTTTCTTTCTTCACCCAACAACTGTGTGTGGACAGGGCTGCACAAGAATGAAAGCAACTAACGACAGCCCTCAGAACAGTGCTCCGGCGGGGCTCAGGTAGGAGGCGTCGGGGGGAACGCAAGTGAGATGTTCGAGGTCATTGACGCGGGCCAGAGGGCACAGGCAAGGGATGGGAAAGTGCTCGCGGTTTTGTCGTTTTAGAGGTGGGCTCCCTCCGGTTGGCCACACTGGGCCCAACTCCTGGGCCCAAGGGACCTTTCTGCCTCAACCTCCTGACTGGCTGGGGCTGCAGGTTTGCACACCGGGACTGACTCAGTGGTTTAAAGAGGGCAGTGGAGAAGTCTTCACCGACGTGGAGATTTACGCTCACCCCAGCTGTCTGTAGTATTCAGCACATTCCAGGCCGGGTCTACCAGAAGGTCCTGGGAGTCTGAGGGCCGAGCCCGGCTAGATGCCTTCTCGGTTCCCTCACCTGCTCACCACCGCTTGCTCTCAGCACCCTCTGCAGTCACATACACTGTTCATTAAAGCGGTGCTGTTGGCTACACTAACCCAGCCGCAGGGCAGAGATGCCTTTGGACGACTTCTCTGTCTCCAAAGACAGCTCAAGGCAAGTGCTCGGCGCCCATTTGCTGAAAGAGCGGAAGCATCTGCTCAGTGTTGTTTCAGTCACTTTTCCCCAGTGCCCACGGCCTAAAGGGGCAGAGGTTCATTTTGGCTCGCAGTTTAGTCCGTGGCTGGGGCTGAGGCGGGACGGTGTGGTGCAGGGCCAGTGGTGGAGAGCTGCTCAGGGGCACAGAGAGCAGGCAGGAGCATGGAGGGAGCCGCACGCCGTGGGCCACCTCTTCGCAGGCACCACCCCTGACACCAGGCCTGAGCCTGAGCCCAGCACCAGCCACAGCCAGCTCTGGTGCCGGGCTTCGGAGGGACATCCAGATGCACCACGGCGAGCATGAGGAGGAATGCTGTGCCGGAGCCCACGCACGGGCCATGGTGTGGCCTTTCACACACCGAGAAGTCCGCTCCTGCGGCCAAGGATCTTTATTATCAGAAACGTATCCATCTGCATAGGACTTGCTAACTCAATAGATCCGAAGCAAATAGGTTTCATGGATTGCAGAAAAATTGTACGAACGCTTATTTACTGTTGACTGGCAGAGGCTGGTCAGGGATACCTGATGGCATAATTTAGGAGCTAAGGAGGATGTTTTTGAATGTTCAAAGTTACTGTTTGATGATTGCAATTAGAAATTACCTTGCTGTGGGGGTTCATGTGTGTGTGTGACTGTGACAAAGAATGAAAGAAGTCCAAAACGTGGCCTTTCTGTGCACAGATCCTGGATTCCGTTTCTCTGCCCTGGTGTTTTGCCAACCTTCACTGATGTTGTTCACCACCTGTTCACTTGCAAAACACGGTTTTCAGTCATCCCCGTGAAACCCTTCAAATCATGCTTGGCCTCAGGACCTGGCTTTGTTTCTGAATCTTCCTTTTACTTGTGTTTTGGGTTTTGATCAATGCATACTCATGGAGGCTTCCAGAGTGGCTTTTCCATCAACCCTGCTGTTCCAGATGGTGGGTAAGTTGGAAATCTACAAGCCTGGAGCTAAAGGAGGATTCAGATTACAGTGGGTGTGGACATGGATGGGCTGTTCACCACTGGCAGCAGCAGAACTGAGGGATTTCTTTTTGACTTACTGGCTTAAGATGCGCAAACCAGGCATGAGGGGTGGAGCCTGCCTGTGCCCGGGAACCTTCCTGCGAAGCTGCCCGGCCCTGTGCTGACTTCCGGGCCTGTGAGGTGAATGACTCCAGGTGGCGACTTCCCTTCACCTTTCGGCAGGTTTCTGACCTCATCTCTGCGGCTCCTCCTCATAAACCTATTCTTGGCCAAGCACTGCTTCGTTATCTTAAACAAACTCAGCTCCCCAGTTTTCTGCTAGATATTGCCATGTGCTTTTATGGAGGGACAGGCTGTGGCCCAGAGATGCCCAGGACCTGCTGAAGGTCTCAGGGTGGAACATGGGCTGTGGGTGTGAAGCCCAGGTCTGCAGCCCCAGGCCCTGGGGAAGGGGCTCGGCCCATTGCATGGACCGCCGTCCTCCACAGCATGTCCATGCCTCCTCCCACGGGCAGCAGCGAGATGGCCCTCCCCAGAGGTGCCCCATCACAGCCCTTGGCCCCTGTGACCATCTCTGTTAGCTCATGTGGCACAGGGGAGCCGAACTTGCAGAGGGAGTGGAGAGAGGGGATCCTGGCTTCCCCTGGCCAGGACAGCACAGTCACAGGCGTCCTCAACAGTGGAGGACAGGGCAGGAGGGTCACTCAGAAACTCGGGAAGGACACAGGTGACAGAAGACTGTCAGAGGGAGGGCCTTGGTGCTCAGCCTGGCGTGGGGACACGTGTTAGATCCCCAGCCTGCAGAGTGGCAGGAAGACGAGCCTGTGCTTATTTAAGCCGCCGAGGTTGGTAGTCTGTGTAGCCGTGGAAGGTGGGTTCTTGCTGCAGTAGCTTTCTCTGCTAACACTCAGCTGCCATGGAAGCCTGCAGTCCCGGCCGGCCACGCCAGAGCTGCGGAAACTGTCCGGGAGGCAGGGACAGGATGAGCACCCAGCCAGGGACGTTGTGCAGCGCTGGGCTTCAGGGCCTGCTTCCTGCGGGATCTCATCACTAACGGGCTTTGTGAGAACTTCCAGCACCAGTGAAGGGTGCGAGTGCTGTGCCACTGGTCCTGGGAAAGCACACAAAGTCAGTCTGTGCAAGGACTGGGCCAGCTTGGGATGAGCCCACCCACTCACCTCCGTTCATTCCTCCAGTAGAACAAGCTGGGGATATGCCCCGCCCTGGTACCAGGACGGATACCGCAGAGTCCGAGCCTGCCGGGAACCATGGTCGGGTGGGTAGAGAATGAGGGTGAGCAGTATCTGCAGTGGCCATGACAGGCAGTGAGATGAAGGGGAAGGACCTCAAGCCACTGGAAAACCCAAGGCAGCTGCCACAGTTTCTGGAGGATACTTTGGCTGGGTTTTGAAGCAGGTGTAGGAGTTGGCCCATGGAGAAGCATGGAGATTCTGGGCCTGAGGAGCAGCGGGATGGGATTGTTTTGGTCAGTTTAATAAATCCCAGAAGTTTGCAACTCTCCCCTCTCCTGATGCGCCAGAGCCAGTCACAGGTGGCCGGGTGACTATTGGCCCTGGGTGGCCCAGCTTCCTGTGTTAGCACATGCAGGAGGAAGGAGCGGCTGCCGTACACGGCTGTGGGTCTGCTCATCAGGTCTGTGCTATGGACCCGAGTGGATCCTTCCGGCCCGGGCTTCTCTCTCCAGCGGGACTGATGGCCAGATGCAGGGTCAGGTGGGGCCGGGAGCCTCCCGTCCCGCCGAGCAGACAGTGGCTGCTGTGGTCAGGCTCAGGCCCCGTGCCCCAGCTCCGTCCTCTTGCCGAGAGCCCCATGCTGCCTGAGTCCTGCCCTGCTTCAGATCCTGTGGTCCGCACCATGGAGTCCTGGGGTCCGGGCCAGGCTGGGAGGGGTGCAGGGAGGTCTGATCCCAGGCTGTTCACTTGGGCACGGGCGTGGCCGCTGCAGTGCAGACCCGTGGTGCTGAAGCTCAGGCTGCTCCGCCAGGCTCTGTGCCTCTGCCACGCCTCGATCCACTGCATGAGGGAGTCCTGACGGCACCCTCTCCGGGAAGCCTTCCCCAGTCTCTCCTGAGCCGGCCACACTTGCTTTGGACACTGTGGTGTCCTGTGCCAGGTCCTGTGTGTGAGTGGTGAACTAACTCAACTGTTTATTCACTGATCTTCTGTTGGGCTGAGTAGCCTTGGAGAGCAGTTTTGTGTGTAATGATATATCTTTGTATTTCCAGCACATCATGAGGACTCAAAAACTGTTTGTTGAGTGACTGATTGATTCACAAGTGAATGTACAGCACACGGAGCTTTCTAGGGGCTGACCCACTTAGCGAGGTGGCTCGGTTGCCCTGTCATAGCTGCCCCCTGGCATCTTGTAGCATTTTGGTGAGGGCCAGGATGACAGCATGTCTGAAAGGTAATGAATTAGAACCACTTCGGTGTATCCCCTGTCAGAAACTCGGAGTCTTTCAAAAGACTTGAAAAATAGGCTCAGTAGAAGGGTAAGAAAATATGTGCAATTAGACACAGTCCATACAGTTGCCCTTGACTGATGCCTGCATTAGCGGAGTTGGATGAAGTTGTGCAGAAGGCCTTTCTGGCTTCACTGGCCACACCTGGATCCAGGATCGGCACCAGGTTTGCCTCAGGGCTTCTGGGCCTGGGGGGGGTGTGTGGATCTGGAGACGCCCCACCCACTCTGGAGGGGCCACAAGAACACAGGGGACCCCAGGCTCTGGGGAGACGCGGACGGAAACGGAAACCTGCTCGCTGCTGTCCTCCCGCCTCGACCTGCAGAGAGTGCTCTCGGCAGGTGTCACGAGCCTGGGATGTGGCTGGCAGCCAGCAGTGCACACCCATCTGTGCACACGCGAAAGCACACGCACATGCATGGCGAAGCACACAGTCAGAACGTGACGTCCCCGGCCCAGCAGCCCCGACTCCGACTCCGATAAACACCTGTTCATTTTGCTTTTGAGTTCTATATCCTGGCAAAAACAGGGAGGAGCAGAGACGAAGGGATACCGAGAATGCTTTCCGTCCACCGCCTGCCGGATGTTGTGCCTTCCAGACTCGCAGCTCTGGTGGGAGACAGGCTCATCTCCAGCGAAGCATGAGACGGGGGCCCAGGTGAGCACAGCCCTGCCCTCCACTGTCCCCGCCCTGGAGTGGCGCCCCCTCCCTTACCCCGGGCGAACCGGCCACTGCCCCCAAAGGTGGAGGAAGCAGACAGCTGCCCTGGGGAATGGGCTCGGAGCCCGGGGCTGCCTGTGCCCCGACCTCGGCGGACGGCTCGGTGACATTCACCGCTGCAAGGTGACCCAGCCAGGGGAACCAAGGTCAGGACCTGTCGGAGCCAAGGGGCTGCCTCTTCGATAAATTTTCATACTAGAAATGTGTTTAAATTCACTTTGAGCATTCTAAATACTTTCGAGGAAAAGGGCCGCTCAGTGAAATAAGTACTGCGATGCTAACCCACCATTGCGCTCTCCCTGCAGTCAATAGCCTGGCTGGCAGCCAGCAGTCACAGGACGGACCCGTGTAGCCTGCCGATGCGCGTCAGGCTGGGATGGAGGCATCCAGCGGAGCAGCTTCTTCTGAGGCTCAAGTGCACCCCCTCCTCTCCTTTGTTCCCCAGGTCCCAGAGGGCCTTTGCAGCCCAGCCTCTGGTCTCAGCAACCCTTTGATGTGCAGACCGAGCCGCTTGGGTGAAGGGGAGGCCGGGCCTGTGCAGAGGCCCCCAAAGCCCCCTGCGAGGAGGTGGGCTTTCCGGGGTGCTGTGTCAGGTGTGTGACACCGGGATCCACGCGTGGTGCGATGCTGGGCTCAAGGGCACCAGGGTTCCGGGGGTGAGTGCTGCTGCCTAAGTAGTCTGGACGGGGTAAAGGGGCAGAGAGATGCTGCTAAGGCCCCTGGCTTGGCTGCTTTTCCTGCCTTCAGCTGCTGTGAACTGTTGTCCCTCCACCGTGTGCCACCCTGCCTTGGAGCTGGGCTGCGGACTGAAAGCTTTACAGACTGAGCTGAATAAACCCCTTTAACTTTGGGTGCTGGGCATTTCGCCCCAGCGACTAGAGAAAAGTAACTAAGACATGGCAGAGTGGGGTGACAGTGGGGGTGACCGAGCCGGGTTCTTGCGCGACGCCCAGCAGTGGGGCTGCTGCAGGAACCCGGCAGGGAGGAGAAGGCAGCGCCCCAGTGCACACCGAGGCCACGGACAAGAGCCACTCTGGGCCCAAGTGCCTGGGGCCGGGCCAGCCCGGGAAAGGTGCAGCTGGGGCAGGGGGGCGACCACGGGCTCCGGCCTCTCCCCGCCAGGCTGCCCCTATGGCCTCAGGGCTGTGCACCCCAAAACTGGGCGGTGCGGGGACCCACTCAGGGGCCTTGGAGGGTGACAGGACAGACTGTTAATGCTGCTGAGGGCAGGGGCGGGAGTGCCCGCCATCCTGTCGGGGGTGTCACCCTCCGTGCTCCCTCCCAGGACCCAGCAGGGAGGTCTGGGGCCCGAGCTCTGCACCCGCCTTGAGCTGGGGCCGTCCTCGTCCTGGCCCTGCTGCCCGAGACCAAACCTGGCTTCCACTCCAAGATGCGCTGCCCTTGGGAGAGACGCCTCACGGATTCACCTCTGAATACTACAGGCCCAAGCAGTCCTGACGCCGACCATGGTCTTCTGAAGGGAAGAAACGATTTCTGTATGTGTGGGTTTTTTTCTTTTTCAGTACTGAAGAGTGAACCCAGGGTACTCTAGCACTGAGCTACAGTCCCAGCTGTTTTTAGATTTATTTTAATTTAATGTTTTGTCTTGAGACAGGGTCCTGGTACATTAGCAAGGCTGGCCCTGAACCTGTGATTCTCCTGCCTCAGCCTCCTTAGTGGCTGGGATTGCTGACGTACACCCTCATGTCCTGGTGCGAATTGTTTTATACAACCTAGTGGGTGGGGTGCCTGGTCCTTGACTGACACAGCACAGGATTCTCACAGCAACAGTGCTGAGCTCGCCCTCAGCCCGGCTGATCCAGACCCGGGGAGCCCTGCACTCCCCAGCAGCATCTGTGGGGAGAGGCGCACATGGAGACCAGGAGCCCCGACAGGACCAGAGTGGGGTGGGAGCACCCAGGGCTGGAGCAGCCCTCTCTGCTGACCCTGCCTCGGCCTGGGCAGCTCTGAGACTTCGCAGGGAGGGGTGGGCCCTGCCTAGGACCTCCTGGGCTGGGTCGCCCTCCACCCCCTGCACCTGCCTGGCGCTCAGAGCCACTGCCCCCGGGCAGAGGTCCCTCGGAGAAAGTTTCTCCAGCCTGTGTGGAGCACGTTGTAGGCCCGTCCACCTGGTGCCTCTCCCGGCCTGGACGGGGGCCAGGGCTGACAGCACTGGCGCGCGCTGCAGATAACAAGTCCTCTGTTATGATGGGAGCGATCGCGGGGCTATAAATAACCCCATCAATATTGTGATAATGGCACTTTAAAGAGGTCTATTTCACGAGCGCTGAGCAGAGGGACAGCTGCACTCATTAATTCCGAAGTGCGCCTCCTCCACGCACGCCACCAGGTGTGGCAATGCAGCGCCTGCTCCTGCAGTAGAGATGATGCTTAGATTAAGGCAAAGGTTAGGCGAGCACTGTCGGCTCTCCATTGTGTTTGCTGCAATGAAAACAAACGATAATAGCTTAATTGGAAGTGGAAAGAAAGAGCAAAACATAACTTTGTTAGATGCTGCACTCGCTGGTCGCCCCTCCCCCTCAAGAGCGGAATCGTAATTGACAGCAGTAGATCTTTTGATAATTAATTGCAGTAAATTATCACTTGGCACACAGAAGGCATAATTGCAATTAATTTGCAACCTTCCCAGTGTAACACTGAATCAGAAATGGCATCGCGCGACTTTTCCGAGGGAGGGTTAGGGAATCGCGCGACTTTTCCGAGGGAGGGGACAGAGGAAGCTCCTCAGCCTCCCTCTCCTCCAACGCTCAGGGCCTGGGTGTCCCTGCCACCTCCCCTGGCCTCGCTCTGCTCCAGGCCGGGACAGCCACCACATGGGTCCTGCAGCTCCGTGTGGCCGCTCATTGGGGACCTCGCATCTCCCCGAGTCCGATTCTCTGCCCTGGCTTGCTCCCTGGGAGCGGGAGGCCCAACGAGCTCCGATAGGCCCATTGCTGCAGGAAACTGTCCTTGAGTTTCTAGTTCAGGGTTTTACTGGCTTTACTGAGATACTGACATATAAAACTCCACGTTGTGTCACCCGATGCCATGTGTGTGTGTAGGGAAATGACCACTGCAGCCAAGCTCATTAACAGCCATTAACTGATCCAGGTACTGGAAGATCCATGCTCTTCACAAATGACAAGTCCAGGAAGCAGTGATGTTAACTGCTGTCATTATGCTGTACACCACAGTGCCAGGAATAACATACACTGCATTGGGTCAATATCCCCCTTCCCTACTGTGTGTACAGTGTGTACTGCACATTATACAATGTATGGAACATGCACATATGCTAGACATACACAGTGAGGTGCATCTGTGTCTCTCTTTCTATATGCACGTTTCTGAAGTGCTGGGGATTGATCTCAGGGCCTCACACATGCTAGGAAAGTGCCTTACCATTGAGCTACATCTCGAGCCCTTTTAAATTTTATTTTGATACTAGGTCTTGCTAAGTTGCCGAGGTGGTCTCAAACTTGAGATCCTCCTGCATCAGCCTCCTGAGTAGCTGGGATTATAGGCATGTGTCACTATGGCCTCTCTCTCTCTCTCTCTCTCTCTCTCTCTCTATATATATATATATATATATATTTTTTTTTTTTTTTTGGTACCGGGGATCGAACTCGGGACCTTGCACTTGTGAGGCAGACGCTGGAACCACTGAGCTAAATCCTCGGCCCCCTTTATATATTTTTAATTGAGTAAATTAAAAAAGAGTTTTCCTCAACATGTTTCACCTTTTTTTCCAATTCACCCTATTTCTTGGGTGGGAGATGCAGATCATTATTAAGATCTTTGCATTGTACAATTTTACAGTGATTTAATAGATCAAATTTCAATGTAATTGCTGAACAATTAGCAAGAGAAATGAAGAATAAAAACTTTCTTCATGAGATTCTATATTTCATCGGAATGCCTGGGAGATCTAATCACTGGGCTATAGCAGATTAAGTCTGGGCTGGAATTAAAGCCGAAAACATCCATCATCCCTGGCATCACTGCCCGGCCGAGACTCAGGGCCCAACCCTCCTGCCAGTGTCTGTCCGCTTTAGGGGCAGTCTCACTCCAGGCAGGGCGGGTGGAGATGGGGCACCCTCTGGTGGTCCCTAAAGAGAGATAAGACCCAGGCCTGGGCGTGTTGCCAGGCCCCTTGTGGGGTCATCCCAACGGCCCTGAATCTGTCCTTATTGTTACAGACTGTGGAGGAACGTGGCTCTACCCGGCCTCAGCAGGACACCACCCCAGGTGAATGCATCATCCATCCCCACAGGCTCCGTGTCCCCGACCCAGTGCTCCGGCCCCCACGTGCCACATAAGATCCCGCGGCTGGGTCCAGTTGGTCCTGACAGCTCCACCCTGCAAGGCAGCACACACCACCCTCCCAGTGTCTTTCAGGGGACTCTGAATTGCATCAAACCTGCACCCTACTTGCCTGCGGGCCCAGTGTTTGTTTTGCTGGGCTCCCTGTGTGAAAACTGGAAGCACAAAACCACCAGGTGGGGAAATCAGACTCTGCCCTAGAAACTGAACTCCAGTTTTACCAGCTAAACCCGAGACCAGATTCCCATGGGACAGACAGAGGGAAGACGAGACGTCTCCAACAGGCCCTCCTTGCAAGAGGTCATAGACTCACTCTACAGAGCCTCACAGAAGGAGAGCAGAGACTTCAGAAAGGTGGGTTTTGACCTCAGGAAGAACCGTGCTAACATTAGTTGTTGCTGAGAGGCGACAGGATGCTCCTCATGGGGATGTGCAGGTCAGCGGGCAGGGTGGGCACCTGCTGCTCAGTGTGTTCTGGGAACCAACAGGAAGTGTGAACACCGAGCGTCCAGGGCCGAGGTGCGGGTGCGGGTGGGTGCCCCAGGACAGTGGCCCCTTGCTGGCTCCACATCAGAACCCAGGCATCCACGTGCACAGGGCACTGGGTCTCCCACCTTGCTTCTCCTCTGCAGCCTGAGCTTCTGCTCTCTGGCTCCTGGGTGTTGCCAGCACTGGGTGCAGGGCAGGAGAAGTGGGGTTTGCTGGGCTGGCTGCTTGCAGGAAGCTCAGTCCTCATCTGGGACCTGGGCAGTGTCTCCCGAGCCGAGCCTGGCTGTGCAGTCTCAGGAACGGGGGCGTCCGGGCCGCAGGCACCTCCACAGCTCCAGCCAGCTGCTCGGGCCTCAGCCCTGGGTCTCCTCGTCTCTTCCTGCTGCAAATTGAGCCTGGCTGGTACAGGCAGCAGGCGTCCATCACAGGCCACATCCCAGCCTCAGTCTCTCCTGACTCAGGTTTGGCTTGAGAGACTCAGCTGCAAAGCCAGCCCCTCTGTGTGCTCTGCTGGGGAGCTGACAACCAGGGCCGCCCAGGGCTAGCCAGGCTGCCTGTCTCCGGAGGGCGACGGCGAGCGAGACGGGCCGTGAAGACACACAGGGCTGAGGCTGGACCTGCTCGGCCTTTGCTTTCCCATCCCGCCCGCCCGCCCGCCATCCTCTCCCCAAGGAGCCTCTCCGAGGTCCCTGCAGGTGGCCCAGGGGCCCGGCTGTTTCCCCAGACGGCTGGATGGGTGTGCGAATGCTCAAGTTCCACCTCGGCCCTGGGTGGGCCGTGTGGCATCCCCAGTGTGGAGAAGCAGAATGGTCCTGGAGTCAAGGTGCTGCTTCTCCCTGGCCTCAAGACTCAGCAGCTGCTCTCGAGCAACAGGGCATGCCGGTTCGAGGGGATTTCTGGTGACATCCAAGCCCAGGCTGGCACCAGTGCACTGAGGAGGAGCAAGAAAAGCTGCAGCCAGTGTGTCTGGCTTGTAGGCAGAGGCAGCACTGTCTCCCGAGTGGATGAGTGACCGTGACAGTCTTCCTGCACGGCGGCCCTGTTCTCTGGCTGGGGAGGGTGTGGGCCGGCTCCCCGGGTCTCTCCGCCATTAAGTGGAGCAGAGTCAGACGTAGCCCCAGCTCGGGGGCCAGAAGCACGCAACCTCCAGATGGTGGAGCTGCACTGAGTGCGTGGTGCTGGGTTCTGGCTCTCCCCGAACAAGGCCTCTGAGATGCCCTCTGCTGTGTCGGGGCCCTGCCAGGCTCAGAGGTCCTGCCACCCGCTGTCCTGACCCCTCGGGAAGCAGGCCCGGGTCTGGGCTCGCAGAGGCTCCTGGGCATGGGTGGGCAGGGGCTGGCTGCAGAGGTCGTTGTGAGTAGGAAATGGGACTGCAGCCTGCTCACCCCGGCAAAGCCAACAGCAGATCGGAGGTCCCGGCCCTTCCTGGGACTGCAGGCCAGAACCCATCAGCGTGCTGACAGGCGAGCGTGAGACAACAGAAACAACGGGCCTCATGGGCCTGGGTGTGGCTGCGGGGAAAGCCCTGTAGGGTGGGTGTAGGGTGCAGACCGGGCCCCAGGAGCCAGGCGGGCGGCACAGAGGGGCTGAGGCCCCTGCTTTTGCTGAGTCTGCACAGGGCGCCTGTCGCTGCTCTGGAGAGGGGCGCAGAGGGACGGGCCCCGCCCAGCAAGGACAGCAAGCAGCCGTGCATCCCGACAAGGCACCACTGCGTGCCCACCCTCTGGGCGCTGCCTCCTCCCTGCCCCAGAGGTGGTGGGGGCTGTGGCTGGGGACTGGGCACAGGGCTGGGTGCAGGGCCAGAGCACTCAGAGGACAGGGTCAGGGTCAGGAGCCCCACGCTGGCCAGCTTTGCTGGTGTTTGTTGATTGACCTTGGGGGGTCACCCCTTTCCCGGCCTCGGAGCCCAGCCAGGGCAGCTCGGCCTGGTTGACTGCTGCAGCGCTGAACGTTCTGTGCATACAGGATTCGGCCACAGGAGAAGCCCAAGAATTGGCTCCAGTGGATGCCGGCTGTGGCCTTTTCCACCTGTCTGGGGGAGGCTCGAGAAGGGATGGGTGCTGGGAAAGACGTGGACACGAGAAAAAATTCCTGCAGCAAATAAATCCCTGGCCAATCTCTCTTAATCTCTGAAAGTTTCAAGATTGAAAATGGACTTAAAAAAAACCTGCAGCTCTCAGCACATAGAGACCACTTTAAATTATTCAGGATTTTTCCACCCACAAATCACCCTCGCCGTCCTTTCTGAGTAAAACGCCAGTGACTGTGCACAGTGCCCCTTCCCGGGGCCACGTATGAGGCATTAGCTCGCACTGGAAGGAAATAATACTGGTGATTTCCAAATTACACTCATTTTAGCAAATAACTTAAACAAACGGATTTGGCCCAATGCAGCCTATGGATTTCCTCCTCATTGAAATGCAAGGGTAATATTTTTTTCTGCCAGCAAGTATTGGAAACAAAATCACTTCGAGCCCTAAGTACTTAAAGTAACATTTTGGAAACTTCCATAAAAGTTGTTTAGTACCTTTCCAAGGCCCGAGTTTTATAGTTTATTACAGATACCTGTCCTGTGGCTTCCACCCCTCGGTCACCCCAGCCCCCAAGAGCACCCGGGGGTCCTTTCCCAGGACCGAGTGGGGCTTGCTGACCAGGCTGGGCGGCCCTGGGGACACTTCCTCTGGGGCCCTGGACCACCGGGACTGGTGCAAGTCCTAGCTGGGGTTCGCCACCCAGGGAAGCGTTGGCGACTGGAGCGGGGGAGGGTGTGGTCTTGGCCCAGAGCCTGATGTCTGTGTTCCCGTTCTAGCTGGGGCTGACCGTGGGTCTGGGCTTTGCAGTGGGGAGACCAGGGGCATTTACTGAGCACCCCGAGTTTCACGTACTCCATCCTGCCATGAAGGAGGTTGAGTTCTAAAGGTCGCAGTGGGAGTCGGGGAGATGAGGAGAGGGCACTGCCTGGGGTGGCCCAGCAGGGCAGCCTTGGGGGACAGAGACTGCGGTGAGGGCTCGGAGGGGCAGAGACAGGGCCCAGGCCGAGGGCAGGGCGGCATCAGAGCGCCTCCCTACGGTTTCCTTCTTGGGGACAGGAAGCCACGGGAAGGTTTGATTTGGTGGCAAATTTTGCTGTTATACTGGAAGCACCAGCTGAGGAGCAGACTCTCAGCGACACTCCTGTTGGTGCTTACAGCTGAGCTCACCCTTCCAGCCCCAGGAGAGCCTGCGTTTGTTTCTCAGTTTCATGCACAGAACATGGATGCAGCGCCCTGGGCCAGGGGTCAGGGGGGTGGGTTCGGTTCTTCTTGCTGCCCTGCGTGGTCTGGGAACTCGGGAGCAGCCTCCAGGCTCCAGTCCCTGGGCTCTGTGCTGGGTGCTCCTGCTCCACTTTGGACCCAAGGTCACAGGAAGGGGGCAGGCTTGCTGAGAGAGGAGGAAATGCTTTCCTTGCGTCCCTTCCTCCAGTGTGAGCCCAGGGCAGGCATCTCCAGCCGCCCAGAGAGCGACGTGGCTGCACGGAAGCAGCCTGGCTGATTTACGGAAGTGGGCAGATTTGCTTTAATATCGAAACTCGAGCAAGTCGGGCCTCTTAATAACAGGGCCTGCAGATTTACGGCTGTGCTGTGTGCACTGCTGCTGCTGTCTCCCTCTGTGGCGGTGCCCGCTCTGGCTCTGGAAAGGCTGAAGTCAGCAACTTGCAGGGAAATAGATTGGAGCAGCACGCTCAGCTCCCCCGCTCCAGAGCGAGCTGCCCAGCAGTGGGGATCGGAGCCTGCACGGCTCGGGCTGGGGTCTGAGAGGCCAGGGCTGCATCTGGCAGAGGGCGCTCTAGGGGCACCGCGAGCCCCAGCAGGCCCTGGGGCCTCTGAGCTGCAGCCTGAGGGACCCAGAGCTCTGGAGGCAGGGGCGTCTGAGCAGGGGCACTGCTCCGCCCCAGCGCCTGCCCTGGGGCCTTGCTTCTTTCTCCACGGGCCCTGGGAGCTAAGGCTGTCAGGGTCCCCGTGGCCAGGTGATGGGGCCCGGGAGACGCGGAGCCAGAGTTTGACCGAGGCCTGGATTCCTGACCACTGAGCCGAGCAGGGTGGGCCTCAGGGCCGTTGGCAGCGACACGCAGCTCCTGCTCGGGTGTCACGAGTGTGGCCCACTTGGTCCTCCCCAGCTGCAGTCACGGCCAGGCCACTTCCGGAAGAGCTCGGTGCCCGACCCCTGCCTGTCTGCTTGGCAAGGTCGGCGTGTTCTTGTTTCAGGTGCCACTGGGCTGGCCGAGACACAGGAAGCTCAAAGGAGCAGGGCCAGGCTCTGAGGCCTAGTGGGCCAGGCCAGTGCGGGCAGTGAGGGTCAGCGCTGACTCGGCCCTCGGCTTCTACTGAGACCGAGCACACACACACAGGAGTGGGCGGACGACGTTCCTTCTTCAGTACTGGGGCTGCAACCCAGGGCCTTCACATGGAGCTGCATCCCCCACTGTTTCTTGTTTTATTTTTCATTTTGAGACAAAGTCTTCACTAAGTCACTAACCTCCCCAGTTTGGCCTTGAACTTGTACCCTCCTGCCTCAGCCTCCCGGTGTACTGAGATTACAGGTGCACCCTGCATCACCCAGCTAGGTTGATGTTTTAGTGGGATCATGCAGTGCTGAGAGAACACCGTGGAGTGATGTCCCAGCCTGTTCTCTGCAGGAACAACACCCGAGAGCATCATTCACACTGGACAGATTCCTGACCCAGGCTCTGGAGGTGGCCGGGTCTCCTTGGGGTCTTTCCATGTGCAAGGCACAGAGCAGGAGGCAAGAGACCATGGCGAGGGCCGCAATGCGTCCACAGGAGCGTGCTCCGGTGGCGACAGCCGTGCTGAGGCAGGGCCTCTGTGAGCGTCACTGCTCACTGAGCCTCGCCTCCAGCTGTGCCGCCTGCAGGCTGGGTTTCCAGCACAGGAACCAGGGCACAGCGATGGTCTGCAGTGGACAGGAGCCTGGCGGGCACATCTGGGCAATGCAGCTGCTCCGGTGCAGACTTGGGGAGAGAGCACCCTGGCAACTCCAGGCTCCTGGTGTGTGCATGGAATTAGGATGTTGCTGTCCCCACCGTGGCCAGGATGCCGAGTCAAGCCTGCAGGGCCCTGACAGACGTGTGATGAGACAGAAGCCAGGGTCACAGCCAGCAGATGCAGGGGCCCTCAGGGCCGGCACTGGGGCCTCACCGGTCCCACTGCAGATCATGTTCCGGAATTGCAGGGGAGCGTCCACCTCTGGAAGTGTGAGTCCTCTGCCCCTTCCACCTTCCTGCACAGACACTTCCGGGACCTGCACTGCGTCCTGCGCTGACTTGAGCTTCCAGCAAGAGGACACCCAGCTCCTCTTGTGCCTGCGGCCGAGAGGCAGGATTTACTGCGTCCCCTTGTGCGGGGTCTACATCAGGCGCTGGGACACCGACACTGCTCAAGAGCACTCGGCGTGGGGACTTGGTGATGGGTGGGTCCTTCCACAGGCCCGGCTCAGTCAGTAACCGCTAGGTTTCCCCCGCGATTTCTGAGGGAGTGGACGGGAAATTGCTCACCCGTCCAAGTGAAGCGCGCCGCGGTTTCCCCTGAGCTCCGGCCACGTTCTCATTTCTGAGCCACCTGCTCCTGGTACCGCAGGGCAGGCTCTGCCAGCGCGGTCACTCAGGACTTAGTCTGTCTGAGATGTGGGCACATCTGCCGCGGCTGTCCCCGAGCAGCAGGTGGAGGACGTGTTTGCCAGCGAGGCGGGGTCCATGGTCCAAGAGACGTCATCTACGCTGCCCGTGATGTCCAGAGGAGACACGGGGCTGGCAGGTGACCGCACGGCAGCGTTTCCGTGGGCGTGGGTGCGTCTCTGCCGTGAGCGTGGCGGGCAGATTCTAGCCGTGCTGCCCACAGGTGGGGAGGTTGAGCTGGCACAGGCGCCCTCCTGGACATGTCGGGAGGACTGGGGGCCCCACACGCCATGCCCAGCGCCACCTTGAGTGTCACACGCATGTGGCCTCGCGCGTGCTGCCGCCGCCTGCAACCCAGGCGTCCGCCGAGCTCCGTGGAGGGGGCTGTGCTGCCCGGCCCTTGGGTCTGTGCCGTTCTCTGTGAGCAGCCCTGTGGCCCTCCGGTCCAGGCTGCGCAAGCGTCTGCTCTGCCGAGTGTCTGCGTCGACGTTCCTCTCTGCGGCAGTGTCTGCATGTGCTGCCGCTCCGCTCCTGCTGAGCTGTTTCCCGCACCCCTGTCCTCCCAGGCTGGCCCGGGCACCCCTCTGTCTGGGCCTCTGCAGAGGTGCGCCTCACTTCCTCGTGGCCCTGTCCTTGGATGGGCTCCCCACCTGGCCAGGGCTGGCTGCCCCCTTCTTACCTGTTTGCCTTGAGCTTGTAACAGTTACCACTCACGTGGGACTTCGCGAGTGGCCTTTGTGTCCCCTGGTTGGAATATCAGTCCGCGAGTCTGTTCGCAGACCCAGTGCCCAGAGCAGCCCGGACACAGCCTTCTAACACCGCCTGCAGCTCGACGGAGGAGTGTGTTCAAGGGATTCATGGCAACATGTCTTCTGCTGAGCTAAGTTTTAAGAATTAAGCCCTCGCTGTATTTCATGCATGCTGTGATATTACATGAGACATTTGCTAATTTATAAAACTCGGCCCAGAAAGCAGAAACGCTGTTGTCTCCCACGGAGGGTGGGGAGCCCCCTTGTGTCACAGCGGGCCCCGGGGGCCTCTGCCTGAACTCCCCAGCTCGAAGCAGACCCGCCTGCGGGACGGACTCCGGCCCCTGTGCCCCGCGCCACCCGAGTCCCCTCCCCTCAGCCCGCTGTGGCACCTGGAGTCCGGGCTGGGCTCAGCATTCCTTGAGCTCTCCTGGCCGTCCGGCCCAGATTTATGAGTTGATAATTGTCTGAGGTGGGCCCGCAAAGCACCGTTTGTGTTGGGGGCTCACCTTGGGGCGACCTTTTGATTCCAGGCAAGATGAACAGTGTGACTCCTGCAGGGGTGATGGGATCCACCGAGACTGGAGCCGGAAGCCGCAGGCCTGGACTGAGCACGCGTGGAAGCTGCGGCATGAGGGGACGCTGATCCTGCAGCATCACTCCACAGAGCAGCTGTGTCAGGAGTCAGGCCCTCCTGCCTGTGGGCTGTCGGGTGCGTTCTGAGTGAGTTTCCCAACGTTTGGTGGCCACGGCTCACACCTCCGAGGCCTTGACTGGGTCATTTGACAGGCCGTTTAAAAGCGCATTTTAAAGAAGCCCTAATGGAAAGCAGACTTCTTCCCTCCTCGGTGTTGCTGAGCAGGGCCTGGGGGCTGAGAGGGAAATGAGCTCCTGGAACCCTTTTCCAGACCGGGTGAGACTGGACCACGCGCTTCCGAGGCCCTGTGCCCACCGTGACGGTGCTTCCGACTGTTCCGGGGGACCCTTGGGGCCCGGCTGCCCAGGGACAGAGTGGCCGGAACACCCTGCCCGAGACGCAGCCCGAAGCTCCAGCTGGCCCCCACCTCCGGAGGCACTGGTGGCCCCCGTCACGGGCACTGTGCAGGGTTTGGGGGACAGGGCTGTCCAGAGGGAGGGAGGGCAGTGGCTGCTGGGCTGGTGTGAGGCTCCCTGGGCCAGGCTCCACTGCTTCCTCTTTGACCCAGGTCCGGTCCCTGCAGCGGCGCTGTGCTGGGTCCCTTGGGAATGTCTGCAGGGCCTCAGGACCTCCCAGGCCCAGGCCCTTGGAAGGGAGCAAGGATGGCGTTCCGGGCCGCAGGGTGAGGCTGGCTGGGTCGTGGGAGGATCGAGGAGCACCCTCTCCTCTGTGTCTGGGCAGGCGACTCAGGAGGCAGGGTGGGCTCTCAGGATCGGTCCGAGACTGGGTGTGAGATCAGGAGCAGAGCCGGGGGTCCCCAGACCCTGCTGACCTCTGGAACAGCGGGCCTGGCGCCTCTCCCACCCGGGAGCTACTCTGCCCTGGCTGGGCTCTGTGAGCCCACTGGAACACGCGTCTACTCCGCCTGTCCCGTGTCTTCCATGTTGTGTGCCTTCTGCGTGCCATCTGAACACAGAAGCACCGCAGGCAACCCCAGTCCCGAGCTAGGCGCCCGAGGTCCCCCATCCCTTGGCTCTGCCTAGTGAGTGGCTAGGCCGTTGCCACGTGGATCCTCAGTGCCCCAGAGGCCCCTGGTTAGAGGCAGGGACCCTAGGGAGGAGCCACTGGAGGTGGGGGCCGAGGGGAGATTTTCCTGGTCCCTGGGGTAAGCACTTCACAGGCCCATGGGACCCGGCCTCGCCTCTCTCTTTGCTTTGAGGTGAGGCTTGTCCCATGGAGTGCTCTCTTGGGAACAATCAGTCCTGGACAGTCGTGGATGGAAACCTCCACACGGGGAACTGAGTAACCTTTTCCGTCTGTAAGCTGATCACCTTGGGCGTTTTGTTGGAGGGGTGGAAAGCCAGCTGACAGCATGTGCAGCACTTAGAACAGCTCACAGTGCTCTAGGTGCCTGCTCTGTGAATTTGAGCAGTTGCCACGGTGACCCGCCATGTGTGGTGTGGCTCAGCGCTGTGCTGGGCTCTCCAGAACCCTCCTCACGTGTCCTGGCTGGGCCTCCGCTGACCAGGCCTCGGCTGGACCTCGGCTCTGCGCTGCGGCATCTGTGGCATCTGCCTGGGCTGCTGAGAGGACCATGGCTCCCACACGCTTGGCTTTCTTCTCCTGAAACAGCAGCTCAGCTGCGCCCGCTCCAGATGGCTTCAAGCAAGTCCTCCATACACATCTGGCCTCTTGAATCGCCACCTGGAGTGCACAGCCTGTCCCTGGGGCTCCGGCCAGCCCTGGCCAAGGGGCACCTGGCATGGGGAGTGGGCTGCGGCTACCACAGAGCCAGCTGTTAACAGTGGCACGAATTTTGTGAGCTGTGTGTTACAAATGGTATTATGCTGGTTTCCAATTAAATAATGTACATGCAAACAGAGTTAAAAACTAAAAGCATTGCTTTCGAGTGGCTTTACTACCTCGGGCTCACACCCACCGCAACTGAGGTCAAAGCTGATGTCGCCATGTACCTCGCACCCTCCCTGGAAACTGCACCATGTGTCAGCAGCTTGGAACTGGCCGGGCGCGGCACGGGACTCACGGAGGGCCACGGCGAGGCCCCTCCCGCAGGGCCACAGGGACGCACTGACAGCACAGCCACTCGGCTTCTGACAAACACCACACGTGGTCATTGCCTGGCCAGCGCTGGCCTTACCCGGCCGTGGCCAGGTCGAGGGTGGGCCCAAGGTCTGTTCCTCTTCCTGTGGGGCCCTGCCCCTGGCTGTCAGAAGGCTGAAAATGCAGATGTGGGCTCATAGCAGGGTGGCCTCCATGCCATCTGCCAACCCCTCCTGGCTGGGCCCCGTGACTGCCCAGGGCACAGGTAGAAAAGGCAGGCAGGATGCAGCCCACCCTCACCATTGTGGCTGGGGCACCGTGACTGCTGTTTTACACCAACACAAGTGTGTGAGGCAGCTTCTATCAGCAGTGGTCGCCCTTCCAAAACAGAGCAGGTCACGTGTGTGCGTGTGCGAGACTGGTAGAAAGAAGGCTCGCGTAGAGGGTGGTTGCAGACGCTGAGCACCGCTCGCCTCCCCTGGGCTGCCAGCACGGGTTCTGTTGTGGACCCCAGGTGAGTTTTGATCCAACCTCTGCCCGGCACCGCCCAGGGACGTCCGCTCAGCCAACACAAACTCCGCCCACTCCGGACACAGGGGCTCTTGGAGCCCGGGAAACAATAAACAGCCGGGCTTGGCACATTCGCAAATCTCAGAGAAGGGTGACCAGTGACCTTTCGCATTTAGAACGCACTTTCACACGTTCATGATTAAACAGCCTTGCAAGTTTGCAAGTGACTCCTTCCACACTTTCCTTCTTCCTAACAGACAGCACTGTCCTCACTGGCTGTCAACCTGGGCCCGGCCTTCAGGAATGACCCCAGGGTCTGCAGGGCAGGAGCCTTTCCTCTGTCTATGGGGAAGAAAGCAGGGCTTCAGGCAGGGGCCTGCTGTGTCACTACCGGAAAGCACCTCCCTCGGAGGGGCGTCACCGGTCATGTTTGTGACTCCGGGTTCATCAAAGCACTGCCAGACACGAAGCTGCTCCCCAGGGGACACGCTGTCTTCTAACAGGAAGGCTGGAACACCGGGCTCTGTGGGGCCATTGATCTGAATTTATTTTAAACATTGCCTCTAGCAAGCTGCTGGCTTTATTTCTAAAATAGTCATGTTAGTCTTGGAGCTGCAAACTGTGGACACACGTCCCACATCTGTGGCTCTCTTTGAGAAGTCAGAGCAGGCGCTGAAGTACCTTGATACAAAGGAAAGCATGCTTACTGTCTTGGTTCTTTTTTTTGGACCTGGGGATCGAACTCAGGACCTTGTGCTTGCGAACCAGGCGGCGGAACCACTGAGCTAAGTCCCCAGCCCTCGCTTATTGTTATTGCTACGAAGAATAATGCTAATGCTGGCGAACATTTCCTAGAGAATGTCTGCCTTCCAGGCTCACTCTAGGAAGCATGTATGCGGTATCTTTCAGTTCTTTATGAGCTGGGTGCTATGGTCACGAATCCAGGTTGACCAGGGAGAAAATTCAAGGTCAAAGAGGCTAAGTGACCTGCCCAAGGTCACACAGCTTCTAAGGAGCCACAGGGGGATTGGAATGCGAAGCCAGCTGGGTGGTGGGGGAGCAGGGACCCAGTGTGTCTCAGGGAGGGTGCCCAGCAGGGGCCGGCGGTTCCTGTGAGCAGGTGCCTGCTCAGCTCTGCAGTCTCTGTGGGTGAGTTCTGAGTCTTACTGGGGGCAGTGGGAAGAGCTTGACGTTTAAAGCCACCAGGGATGCCCCGGTGGCAGTGGGGGTTCAAGCCCAGAGGTGGCCGGGCCACTGGACAAGGCCGGGCCAGCCAGGAAAGGCTGTGAGCTGTGCCTTCAGAGTCCGACCCACTTCCTCACAGGGAGGCGCCAGGATGCGGTGCCGTCCTTGCAGGGGCCGAGCCAGGGCTGTGACTCTGCTGCCTGCACAGCGGGGTCCCCCCGCCCGCCCCAGTTTACCTGAGGGATAACAGAGCCCGGCACACAGGGCACATGACGCCTGGCAGAGTTCTGGCTCAATGGGAGAGAGCCGATCACAACCACAATCCACTCATCGGTGAGGACTCAGGCTGCTGCCCGATCCCGTGCCTGGGCCAATCTCAGAGCCGTGGCGCACAGGGGAGCCAAGGGCTGCACTGGACCCTGAAAACAAAGCGGTGTGGGGACCAGGCGCAGGTGGTGACCATGAGCATGCCGCCCCCACTCGACGGCTGGCTCCCCAACGGGGAGTCCCGCTGCTGAGTTCGTTTACTGCTGCCTCTTCAGCAGTGGCCCTCCTGTGCTTGAGAGGTCCTGGGTGCTGTGAGGAGCTGCAGTCGGGGGGAGAGGCATCCCAGGCCTGGCCTTGCAGGGCGGGTCTCCCTCCTGGCTCCCCCTTCTGCTTCCTGATGCCACTTCGTGAGCTGCCCCCAGGTCCTCCCGATCCACCCTTCTGCCAGGGAGAAGGACTGGACCTTTAGAAGCCCTGAGCCAAAATGACCCTCTGCTTCCTCGCACTGTGTGAGCCGGGTGTCGTGTCGCAGTGCCAAGGGAGTGGCCATGGCACATGTGCATTGCTGGTCAATATGCCAGCCACCACTCTGGACAGACTCTGGTGCAGCAACTGCTCACTTCTCAGCTACTCACGAAGTGGACGCCTCACAGCGCTGCTGTAGGAGCGTGGCGGGGTGCCCTCTGTGACTCACTGAGGAGAGGCACGCCCAAGGACGGGGCCGGGTCCCTGCCCTCAGCCACTGTGCCACGCAGAAGGGATGATGTGTGACAGCCCGGGGAGGCGCCCTGCGCCCGGTGCCGGCCCTGAGAAGGCACCGCCCTGTCACTGTGCCGTGACAGCGCTGGGGACCCCGATGTGGCTCCTCGCAGGCTGTCTGTGCCTCAGAGCCCCTTCCTGTTCGCGCCCCAGTCTGCCCACTCACAGGGTGTCTGCTGGGTGCCTCGCCCTGGGCCAGGAGCTGCTGGAGGACAGAAGGAAGAGGCTGCGCCTCCGTCCTGCCCCAGGGACTCCGTGGAGACCAGCAGAGACGCAGGGCTGGGGGCTGAGGGCCCTGAGGCGAGGCGAGGTGGGGCCAGGCTGCCCCTTGTGCAGGGCTGGGGCCTCAGCCGGCTGTCGCTGGACAGCTCTGCTCCGGACAGTTCCTGACACCAGGAAGGCTGTGGTTGGGAGCACGGAGGCACAGCGGGAAGTGTCTGGGCGGGGGACTCTTGGGGGTGACTCGCAAAGGCAGGGGATGAGCCTCACGTGCGCCGAGCCCCATGCTCTGCAGCACAGCGGTCACGGTGGGGCCCTTCCTTTTCACGCGTCCTGAAGCCTGAGCCCCAGCACCTGGCTGGCTTGCGGCTAGGCCCAGGACACAGCTCCGGACCGGGTCCCTGAGGCCTCCTGAGCCCACAGGGGACAGGCTGCTGAGTGGGGCTGTGGTTCGGGCCCCGGCCATGGCACCAGGCCTGCGCTGGGTCCTGTGGCCTCGGGGTTTCCAGGGAAAATGCTGGCGTGCAGCAGATGCCCTCCAGGGCTGAGATGAGCGTGAAGACATTGCGACAGGAGGCGGACAGGAGGCTCCAGACACAGCCCTGCGGGGGAGAGGCTGCGAGTGTGTGTGTGGGTTTGAGTGTGCACAGGGCTGGGGAGAGAGGGAAGGCAGCTGCATGCTGGGAAGGCAGGGTGCAGCTCACACTGAAGGCAGCCCGGCCTGTGGGGCCGGCTTCCCTGTTCTCCTGACAGGAGACTTCTGCACCACCCCAACTGCCTGCAGAGGAGCACGGAGAGCCGAGCGGGAACTCCGTCACATCAGTGGCACTGGGAGGCTCGATGACACCGCACCCCGCTGTGCTCGGGCCCTCACCGCAGCCACGAAGACCTGTGACACTGTGATGCGCCTCTCTGGCTCGCACAGCGGCGTCTGCCCACGTCTGTGGGGAGCCACCGGCCACGCTGGGAGAAGCGTGCACCAGCGGTTCCCCTGCGAGTGTCCGCTCAGAGGGCGAAAGGGGGTAACTCGACTGCCTGTCATGGGCAAGTAAGCAGGAGCTGTGGTTCAAAAGGATGAAACACGACACAGCCCTGTGTGCGTCACAGGCGTGTGGTGTGAAGTGGAGGCAGCTGCAAGGCCGTCTGCTCGTTCTCTGCACACGTCCTGAGCCATTTCAAAGCAGGAACTGGGCCTTAGTCATCTTTGCGTCCTGACAATTGATTATAGCTGTAATAAGTAGTGGTGCAGGAGAAAATGCATAGTGCCTCCAACATTCCCAGAAGTCTTGTGCCATGAGGTCCTCACTGTCCCCAAGGCTCAGATGACTGTCCTGCACTCAGTGCTCGGCTTCTGCCACCCACGGCAGCGTGGGGTGAGAGCCCAGGGGCCCTCTCCTGGCCACCCCGGTGACGTGTGTCCTTTGTGTCACCTCTCCTGCCTTCCAGTAGACTTTAGGAAAGTGGGGTGATTTGAGTTTTACATCACTGACTTGATCTATTTGGAAGAGGCGGAGCATGAGATGAGCATCGAAGCCCAGAGAGGGGAGGGAAGTCATGGAAAGTCGCTGAAGGCCCTGGGAGGAGGGCATTGCAGTAAATGTCTGTTCTCTCCATGTGTGAGGGGAGAACTGGAACTGGGACTTCGATCTCTGGCTTCCAACCTGGTCACGGTCAGCCAGAGTGCACCAGGGGAGCGGCTGGGGAGATCCTGTCTGCAACGCGCCACCCCTTATGACCAACACACAGGGCCAGCGCTGGCCCTGAGTGCTGGGGAACAGACAGCAGGGATCTGCAGAAAGGGGCGGGCATGCTCAACCTTAGCAACGCCGCACTGGGCAGTCAGTGGGTTGTGAGCTGCAGATGAGAGAGGTGTGTTCCAAAGTGTGCTGTGAGTCACGGATCACCAACAACGCACTAACGGGAGATTTTGTCAGTTTCATCGGAGGTGCATGATCCTGCTGCTTCAGATTCTGGCTTTCTAAGAAATGTCACCACAGAGATGAAGCTTGGGTCTGTGTTTGTGATCCTGGGACCAGGGTCCAGTGGAAATCACCCAGTTTTCCCTGTGCAAAAAGCTGTCAATGAAGGTCCAACACCAGGGAGTGTTGGGTGCGTCTTTGACCATGATGGAACTGTACAAGCTGAATTTGTCCCGAGGAACACTGCAGTGAACTCTGAACACTCCACGGGGTTATCAGAGTGTTTACGAACAGGTGTTCTCAGACCTGGGAAACGGGCAGATGGCTTCATCCTCCACCAGGACAACATTCTGCAGCACAGATCCCTTCAGGCACGGCAGTCCCTATCAGATAAAAACACTGTGCTTTGTCCTCACCCAGCTTGTTCACCAGATCTATCCCCACGCGACTTCCGGTCTGCCCGAAAGTCAAGATGACCACAGAAGGGTTTGAGTCCGTTCAGGACACTGAGGCAGCCAGGACAGCTCAAGCAAAGGTGCTCAGGAAAGAGGACTTCCAAAGCTGCTTCAAAAACTGGCCAGAACAGTGGGATGAGCGTTTGAAGTGTGGGGAGTACACTGAGGGGGATTCAGGGCAATACGTCTTTTTCTGCAGTATATTTTTAAAGAAATTCAGCATTCACCATAATTTTGATTGCACGGGTACTCTTGATTTAAAAGACTCGATGGGCTTTCTGACAGCCCCGTGGCTGTGCATGTCACCCTGTCTGATGTCTGATTTTATGCTCACATAGCCATTACTCTCCATTAGCATACTAATAAATGTTTATGGGATTATGCTGTATAAACTATAAACTTTTACATATATTAATTAACCTCGTGCATCGCACTGGGAGCCTTGAACATTTACTGACTTGTGCAGTGGAGGGTGTGCGCAGGAGCCGTGCCTGCCCACTCTCAGTGGGCGGCTCTGTCTGCAGGAGATGCATCTCTGTCCAAGGTTGGTTGCGGCTGCAGACAGCGCTGATGGAAGGCAGAAGCGCCGCCCGCCTCGCTGGCTGTGACCTGGGTCTGCGCTGTGACCTCCCCAAGGCCACAACCTGCCCAACCACGGCACCATTTGTGGGTTCCCTGACATGCGGCTGGTGCTCCATCCACATGTGCAGAGGAGGCAGAGTCCTGTCCATGGGAGGGAAAGCGCGGCAGCAGGGGCTTCCCAGATGGTGCGCGGTGCCTGCCCGAGTGGCAGGGAGCGCGTCCCCGTGCAGGTGTATGAGCAGGTGCTGGACAGTCTTCCCGGGCCGGGGTCCCCCCGGTCCTGCCGCCTGGGATTCTGGCTGGGAGTTTTTGAGCCCAGGCAGGAAGCAGAAGGGGGAGTGGTCACTCGGGATCCCCGGATTCCAGTTGTAACTCGACATTGGCCGGTTTTACAACGTAGCGTATCTGGACGCACTGGTGTGCTCTCTGTTCTCTCGTCTATGAAACAGCTGAAAGCGAAGATGAGGACAGCTCTTCCGGTACCCCAAGCTGGTCCTCAGAAACGTTCCGGGTTTATCAGCAGGCTCCACGTCACCATGTTCACTGCTGATCGCTGAACATCCCAATCCAGTCTTCTGCGGGCGGCGGGACATGAGGAGAGACCCAGGCTCTCCTCTAGGAGCTCTGTCCCTCAAGCTCGGCTGAGCAGGTCTGCCCATCATGCCTCCCTTTCGAGCTCAGGTCTCTGTGATGAAGCTAGCAGATGTGCGGTGCCATTGCCACAGAGGTGGCCTGATCCTCGGACAAGAAGGGTCTTCCTGCTGCGGAGACGGAAGGGCCATGCACTGTGCCGCGCACTTAGAACCCCAGGCCTGCCTTATTCCAACGCAGTCGGGTGGGGTGTTTGTTTTCCACCTGAAAGATCCTCAAGGTCAATGCTGTCTTTTGGATCTCACATTGCCAGTGCCCAGAGCGTGTGTGCCCCAGGTCAACGGGCGCTGGTGCAAGGGTCTGCTGTGGGCCAGGCACCGTGGTCAATGTTGGGTCAGGGACGAGAGCTCTGTGGCCTTTACCCTCCTGGCACTTGCTCTCCAGACGGAACTTAGAGGTGCCAAGGTGTAGGGCCTCGGGGCTCTGGTCCCTAGGGGCTCCTGTGTGGGAAGGTCACCCCCGAGGGCAGGATGCCGCACCCTCTGCTCTCCCACGCTCAGCAGGTGAGCGGCTTCCGGGTTGGTGACGGTGCCTTTCTCAGTGGCTCTGTGCGTTCGCTGCCCTTGAGCGTGTTTTTGGTGGAGTGCACGTTCACAATGATTTGCAAGGTGGCTGGGTTAGTGAAACAATTTAAATCTCTTAGAGATGGGAGGTTCCGGGCGTTAGAAGGTAGTTTACAATGGGAGGATGATGGTCTTAGAAATCCCATTACTGGGGGTCACCACCAGGTTGTCTTATCCGCTTCCTGCCCATTAGGGCAGCTCTCACTGCAGGAGGCTCGCCTCAGCCCACCAGGGCTTCTTAATGGGTCCTGGCGCTCTCTGGCGGTGTGCAGGGTTAGGAGAGCATTTGGAGGAATGCTTCAAAGCTCGACGGGAGGTAACCATCTTATGACATATGTGGAACAGGTGGTGACCCTCGAGCACTCGCCTTGAAGTGCTGGCTTCCCCAGCTGGCCGACCTCCACCCCTGCTCGGGCCGAGGGCTCTGGGCCTGTGCCCTGCAGCAGGGTGCGTGGGAGCAGCTGTCCTCTGCATGCAGCACTTCTTTCACTGCTTCCACGGCGATGCCCGAGTGTGCTTTTGGGGAAGGCATGGGCCTCTCTGCCCTCAGCTCTGTGCCCACAGACGCTGAGGTGTGGAGAGCATGACATGGTCATGAACCAACACAGGAGCGGCCTGCAGCCCCTCAGGCAGTGAGAGAGTGGCCGAAGCCCGAGGACAGGGGCAGGGCGAGAAAGGTCTGAGGACGGAGCCAAGATCCGGGGCCTCAGCTGAGCCTGAGTCAAGCCGTGTCTGAAGCCAGCTCTGCCCGAGGACTTGCCGATAGGTCCATTCTCCTAGTGAGCCAGTTCAGTTTGTTTTTCTGGCATTTGCATCCAGAATATTCCCAGTATGATGTGGCACGAGATGATTTACTTCATTTTTGCAACTTATTTGGCTAAGCAATAATAGATCACAGTACTTTATTAAATCATTATGCCAAGTTAGGAGGTAAGACTTACGACCTAATTTATACATAAGGACACTGGGTCTGGGAGGAAGCAAGTGACTCAGCAGCTAATGACTGGGACAGGACAGGAATGTAGGGATTCTGTCCACAAAGACTGCTCCAAACCACACACTTGTGGAGAGCAAACGTAAAAGAAACGCAAAGGAAGCCATGGGTGAGGCTGGTTGTCATTTGCTGGGCTTTTCAGCCACAAGTATGCGGTTCCAACCGCAGCTCAAAGGCCCGCAGCTGCGGCCACTGCCTCAGTCCAGGGTTGCAATGAGTGACCGAGTCGCTACCTCTGTGACGCCACTCTGGCCAGTGCAGACTGCAGCCTCTGTTTTTGCTCCCTGGAAACCCCCTGCTTCCCCCTCAAATCGCCTTCCACTTTCGTGTGCTGTTCCCTCCGGGAGCCTTCATGGCTCGTGAGTGGAAGTGGATGTTTCTTGGCCACACTCGGGCCCACCTCCCCTGCAGCTCTGGCTCGTGCCGTGCGGTGGCTGTGCTGTGTGGCAGCATTTGCCCTGGATGGTGGGAAGCAGCTGTGCCCCAGCCCGAGGCCCCTGGCACACGGTGACGCACATGTCTGTTGTGTGCATGAAGAAGGAGCGAACGGGGAAGGGAATATGGGAGAAGAGATGGCACTTTCTTTTGGTTTGACAGTTTTCTTTAAAACCATTGCGGATCACATACATTTTTAAATTAAATCCTATGCTTTCCTGGCTCTAATGTTTGAATCAAATTTCTTGGTTCTGTTTTTGTTCTACGAGTTTTTAAAAGGACAAATTTCATGGTGTTCCAAATTAAAGAAGCAGTACTTATTTTCCTTGTGCTAGCCAAATACTTAAGGAATGTGTGCACTGTGGCTTGAGGAGAGCGTGGTGAAGGGTGTGCAGGCAATGAGAGAGAAGGCAGCCACTGGAAACTGAGAGGCAGGGCCGCTGGGCTGCTGCTGGGTGCAGTCCTGGGCTTCCTGCAGGGCAGTAAGAGCGGCTGACTTCACTCTCCAGGGACAGAAACGTTTTCCTGCTAACTTGGATGTTTGGGTCTTGTGTTTACTGAGTCCAACTGTTGGTAAGAAATCTCATCTCTGAGGACCCTGCCTCAAATTTGCCTTCAGAACATTCGGGCCATGCTTTGTTTTCCTTGGGCTTATGCATTTTCTTCTAAGGATGTTGCTCTCCTGCTGTCTCTGATGGCAACAGCAGGAATTGCCCATGTTGTGCCTAGTGCATTATGAAACCGAACCTGAATTATGGGCTCCCATATCCACATAGAAAGCTCAGCTTCCACCTCTGAAGAAATTTAGCTTCATAAGATGTACTTTATACTCGTCCAAAAATGTGAAATGAACATTTGACAAACTGACAGGAATACCTTGATCCATCCATCCATCCATCCTTCCAACCACCCATGCCATAGCCATTTCCTGGAGTCTTATGCTGCTGCAGTAATTCCTAGGGATAATGAGGAGGGAAACCTCAATTTGGGGTGGGGGATAGGGTCAAGGAAGTCTTCCTGGAGGGGGGATGCCTGAGACAGGTGGAGGGAGGGGAGGTGCTGCCCAGTGAGCTAGGCTGAAGAATGGGGTGGGCGGCATTCCCAGCAGGCAAGGGAGAAACAGGGTCAGCACACAGAGGCACGAGAGGGCGCTGTGGGCTCCGGGGACTGCAAGCGGCCCGGACAAAGTGTCACCGAGCGCCTTTCCCGTCCCAGGTGTGGGGCGGGGCCGTGGAGTGAGCTTGCCTGTGATTGCTGGCTGTGGGGCTGAACGGGCCGCTTCACAGGTGGCTGACAAGACGGCCGAGGGCGGAGCCACGCGGGCCGGACCCCGTCTTGCCTGCTGTGTGCCGGAGCACTGCTCTCAGGCTCACTGTGATGGGTCTGTGCAGGAAGATCCGTGTTAGACATGAAGGACTGACACTGGGATTTCGGGGGTCCAACAAGCCAACGCTGCCAGCCTTGGGCACCAACACAATCTGTAATCGTCCCACTGTGCCCTTCTGTCTACAGCAAGACAGGTCTTCCCTCGGATAAGTGGCTCTGAGGACGGAGGTCTCCCCATTCCCTACACAGCGTTGGACACAGAGCTTGGCCCTGCTACGTGGACACTGGGAGTCTTCTGCAGGCAGAAAGTGGGCATGCGGGAGCCATTTCAGTTTGGCGCTTTGAGCCAAACTTGGCCGTCCTTCCAGACCCTCGAAAGTCCTCTTGCATTGAGAAGCCTTTCCCGACACTGGGCCACCCCAGCCCTGTGCCGCCTGATGCAGGAGCCATCATCTGCCCAAGGTCTTGGGCCTTAATCATGTCTGTCCTTGTGACCATATCTCTGCCGTTGCCTTGCTGACACTCACTCTGGCCTTGAGATTTGTCTTTGTTCACGTGTCCCCCTCCCCAGTTAGACTTTAAGCACCTTGAGGGCAAAGGTGATCAAAACACATATTTTAAACCCTCTCTCCCTCCCCAGTGCCTAGCACAGTGCTGGAAGCAAGGTACAACCACATTTTCTTATTTCCTATAAATGCCTCTGCAATGATTTCTGAACAGAAACTCTGATAGAAACAGTCCAGTAGTTTGGGGGCCAGGTACGTCTTACACATCACTATGATAGAAAGCGCAACTGCCATAGCATGTCGGAGCAACTCCCCTTCAGAGACAGAGCCTGTTCCCCTTGGCCCTGGGTTGCCTGGCCCCTTGGGAAGTGGTGGGATGATATTCTGCCAGACCGGAGCTCAGGCCTCCAGATCAAGCTGAGCCTAAACTGCGAACTTACAGAACTGAGTCTAAATTGGCAGTGGTTACAAATCACAAAGTTTGGGGCCAATTGGTGGACCCCAAGTTAGCTGATGTATGATCTCCTTTAGTTACCTTGGTGAGCCTGTGAGACACCCACCTTCCTTCTACCAAATGGAACAGGAAGTGAGGGCAAGGAGCAGCAAGACATGGGATGCTTAGAGCACAGTCTCCGAGAGTCCTCAGGATTTCACATCTCCGCAAATGCAGCGGGACGGAAGAACACAGCGGGAGACACCTGTCTCAGCTGGCACTGGTCTGCCTCAGGGGGAGGGACAAAGAAACATCCATTGGCAGAAGTCAGGGAAAGTTCAGACACGAGCCACCTACAGTGGGTCGGAGGAAGAGCCGAGACTGGGCGCCATCAGGCCAAACAGAGCAGTCTGGGGATTTCCAGAGAGGGAGGGGACAAAGACAATGCCTAAGCCCCCTTCTCTCTGCCGAAGGCTGTGCCAGGCCCTCTTCCCACCTTCCCAGGCAGGGCTGGGGGGAGCGAAATGGTCACATGACTTGCAAGTGCTGGAAGCCCTGCTGGGACCCAGACGCGGCTACTCCAGAGGGAAATGACAGCCAGAGCCCTGTCTCTTTCAGGACACTTCCTGCCTGCACCTCACTTCCTACTTAATGTCCAGCACACCGCCCGGCTCCCTCCAGGTCACTGTGGGCATAATCCTCGGGATGCCCGGGAGCAGAGTCACTCAGAGCTGCCATTGTGTGCAGGGCTCCACGCTGGACCAGGACGGAGTGTCTGGTTGGCTGTGGCGGGAGGACCCTGAGACATCACTTGGCCCAGCAAGCGCTCTACGGGAGGCTCCTCGGAAGGCCCTGTGCCCTCCACCTTTGCTGTCTCTGCAGGGTGCAGAATGGCCAGGACCTGAGGCCGTCAGGCTCCCTCCTGGGGACAGCTACGGAAACGGAGCCACTGGAAACCCTCTCAGTTACCAGCAGCTTGTGTGCCGGGCCGCGTCCCTCTGTGGAGTTGGGAAGCACCACGAAGCGTGGGGTCACAGGGCGGCCTGAGCAATCCCCATCACAGAAGCAAGGGGGCCCGGGCCCGTAGGCCGCCGTGGTGTGGAGTCACAGAGATGACCTGTGGCCGCAGGGCCTGGGCCGTGTTCTGAGCTGCTCAGAGAAACCCACCTCCTCCACACTCACGAAGGTGTTGGTGGTGCTGCTCGGGTGGCCGATGCCCAGCTGGAGCCACCGAGAGGGAGCTGGGGAAGGAGGCGTGCAGGGCTCAGAGCTGGGCCCACCGTGCCCTGCACCTCCCGCCCTGCTGCTGAGAGGAGGGTGCTGAAGGCAGGAGGCGCCTTCCTGGGACCTCCTTCCCTTCGGGGGGTGCCGCGTCTGTCCCCTCGGAGCCCGGGCCCAGGGTGCTGCAGGGAGGGTCCTGGAGGAGCGCGGGGAGGAGCGGGGCGGCTGCTCCCTGCTGTGCGCACAGTGGTGCGAGGCGGCGGCTGCTCAGGGCCCGGCTGCCTCTCCGCCCTCTCGCGCGCCGCTGCCAGATGTGCCTGGCACCAGCACCTTCCACGTGGGGGGCTCTGTCCCGGTGCCGCCTGCCGGAGGGAGTCTGGGGCACGAGGCCGCTTGGCCAAGGAACCAGCAGGCCCTGTGCCCTGGGAGGCCTGAGCATGGGAGCGTGAGTGGCTGGCTGCGGGCAGGGGCAGGGGTCTTGCTCTCTCGCTGCTCTGCACTGAGCCATCTCCCCGGTGGAGACAGAGGCTTTGTGTGCTCTTCAGAGCACTCCCTGAGGGAAGCCAGCTAGAGCCAGGGAGTCCTGCTCTGGCCCCAGTGCAGCGGACGGACGAGGCTAGAGACGGGACACGGAAGCCCGGGGTGTGATTTCAGGTGTGCTCTTTGAGACGATCTCTCTCCATGACCAGCGTCAGGGTCTGCATTCAGCGCCAGCCTGGATGGGTCAGGCTGCTCCCCAGGCCCCGTCTCAGGTGTGCATTCCCAGGCCTGCCTTCCTTTCCCACCACACCTGCGCTCCAGCGTGGCCTGGACTCTGTCAGCCACAGCACACCCTGGAGAGCAGGCTGGCGTCTTAGGCCGAGCCGGGGGGTGTGCTAAACCTGTAGGGTTTCAAGCCAGGAAATCATTTAATGATGTGGCCTTCCGGGTGGTTAATTAGCACCGTCTGCATGAGCATGTAACAATAACACCACCTACCGTAAGAGCGCATGCTCTACACTCAGAACGCTGTTTCGGTGGGGCTTCCCGCAGACACCCACGTTAACGCTTTGTGTGGTGGATGCTTTGCTCTCTGGGGCTGGCTCATGCTCCTCACCAACCCGAATCCTGCTCTGCCCTCAGCTGGGGAACGGGGACCATGGGCATCCGGCGCTGGCCTGACTGGCACTGGGCTGGCGAAGGAGGGTCCTTTCTGACAAGCCCCTGCGACGCTGCCATCCCAGAGTCCAGAAGGGATTCCGAGAGGAAGTGGTGAAGTTGGAACCTTGGACACTGTGGGCAACAATGCCTGGGGCACAGCTGCCAAGGAGACAGGGCAGACATTGCTCAAAACCCGTCAAGTTACCAGACCAGTGCTCCCCTGCACTCCAGCAACCCCATGCTGGGAATTTACCCAGGAGAACCGAAGCAGGGTCACCAAGAGACAGCAAAATTCCCGAGTCCACTGCAGCCTCATTCCCCGCAGCCAAGATGTGGGACAATCTGGTGGCTGTGGCAAGGAGCAGACGTGCCAGGGTACCACGCTGAGGGAAGGAGGGACTCTGCTCAGCACGCAGGACACCGACACGAGCCAGCCAGAGAGATGCTACACGCTCCCACTCACGTTAGACATTTCAGACAGTCACATGCGTGGGATCAAAGCTGACATGGGGTGTCAGGAGCTGAGGGAGGGCACGGAGCAGCATGTCAACTGAGGAAGAGGACGGCTTACAGAGAACTATAGCTGCACCGCTCAATGCTCTGTCAGGAGGGTGGAGCTCATGTCGAGGGTCCAAACCTCAATCAAACAGCAAGTCCTACAGGGAGGCTGGGGTCCAGCCCGACGAGCACCCCAAGTCACAGGTCAGGGTTGGAGGAGAGGGGTTGGCTCACTCCCTGCTCCCAAGCTGCAGGAAGTGGTCAGGCCCTGGACGAAGATCGCAGTGTCCGCCGGCCCCCGTGCACTGCGTGTTCCTAGTTTCTCGGCTTGTGGAGCATGGAGGCTGCTCGCTACGGATGGAGGAGCGGGGCTTCCCGTCTTTCCCTTTTCCATTCGACAGCTGAGATGTCTCCGCTCCTCACCTCCACCCAAGTCACTCATTCTCTTGCGTGCGCGAGAAACAGCCATGTGCCTGCCTCTGATCCTAGCTCGCGCCTCGTCCTCTCTTCAGACAAAGCTTCCTGGGCCACGTTCAAGGCCCTGGCACGCCCTCTCCTTGTGGGGACCTCAGCTTCCACCCTCACTCCCTGGCCTCTCCTCCCCTTCTTCTCGTCTGCTTGCTCTCTCCAGTCCATGCATGGCCACAGGTGGCGGCAGCCTCTCTTCCGGCCCGGGGAGAACCGTGCCCACTCCTGCCCTATGGCTGGAGGTGGCTCCCGGGCCTTCCAGCACAGGAGTTTCCTAAGTAGGGTTGCCGCTGAGGTGAGAACTATTCACCCGCCCAGAGCCAACCCCACGGTCCATTTTCTTCCCTCCCGTCAGGCCCGAACTCCTATGTCTGTACTCTTAGTGGCCCTGGCCCTCTCCTTGCTCCTTCCCGTGCTGGGTCTGCCAAGTTAGGGCGGAGCATGCACTTGTTGAGCCTGAGGTCCACCTGGGTGTGTCTGTGTGGCCCAAGTGTGGCCTTGGAGTGTCAGTGTTCCTGACCCCTTCCTCTCCTGGGCTGTTCCCTGCTCTGCTTTCTGGCCAGCATGAACTAAGGAGCTTCAGCTCCACCAAGTCCTTCCACCACGATGTTCCTGCCTTGACTGAACCCTCTGAAACCATGAGCCACGCTTGATCTTCCCTCCTTTCAGCTCTGGGTGGCTGGCAGTGCGTCTTAGCAATGAGAAAGCAGATGAGTACACGTGTTCTTCCCATTCTTACATAGGAACTACTTGGTATGAGAGTCTTGCGTGGGTAACGACGCCACAACCAACGTGTGCTCTCTGCTTCAGAATTCTCCATGGTTGTTCTTCATCGGTGCCGCTGCCTCCTCAGAGCCACCTGCCTCTCCATCTCCGCCCCAGGTGCTGCCGCACCTGTCATTCCCGGGCCACAGTGACATCAGCTCCCTCTGCCTCTCCATCTGGCCTGCACCCGGGGCCCCCACATTTCTCCCTAGAGCTTTGTCACCATTCTGCTGCAGGGCTCTGTCCCCTGTCCTTCCTCCTGCTGTGGTCACTTTTCCTTCACCCTCTCACCACAAAGCCTCTCTGTCAACAGTCCCTGCCCTGGCCCGCGTGGATGCCCCCCACTCTGGCTTCTACTCCAGTCCTTGTCCTGGTGATTGTCCTCTCCCTCTAGTCTAGCTTTCGTCCAAGATGCTACCAGCACAGGGAATGAGAAGGAATGCAGGGCACCCTCAGGGGTAAATGAACGTCCCTCTCCCAGAGCAACACCTCTGCCCTAACGGTGAAAGTTCTTTATCTGCACTTCTCTCTCCTTGAATCATTTTCTGTCACTGGCTTTACTTATCCATATACAGGTGTTACCATCCCTTCACAGTGCAGTTTCCTTTAGTTCTAGGTTCAAATTAACTGTGTCCCCAAACATCTTGTGTAGCAGGTACCACCTTTGGTTTATTAATATTTGTTGAGTGAATAATATGAATAACTATTTTTGGTGGTACTAGGGATTGAACCCAGGGAGCACCAAACTACATCCTGCCCCTTCTGAAACTTGTGTTTTATGTTGAGTCAAGGTCTCACTGAGTTGCCTTTGGTGGCCTCGAACTTGTGACCTTCCTGCCTCAGCCTCCTGAGTAGCTGAGATTACCACCACACCAGGCTGAATAATTCTCAGGCTGTTCTGATGTTACTTTGCTCAGAATAAGATTTCCATGTTGTTGAATTAAACTGAATTTAACCTATTTTCACAGATGTGCCTAAATATCCAGGACATGCCTAAGAACTGCTCGGGCTGAGGGGCACACAGGCAGGATGGTGTGGATCTTATTGAATCCATTTCTAGCAGAACAGCAGATGACGACAGGTGCATTTTCTCCCTGACTACAACTCACCAGCCACGCGTCAGGGCTGGCGTAAGCTCTCTCAGTTGCTGGGTGAGTTCAGCTCCTCTAGGCTTTTCTGGAGTGGGATTTCCACTGAAGCCTGAGCTCTGATGTGGGTCTGGGCTCCAGGTCAGTGCAGGCCGATGAACTGTTGTCTTTCCACCTGGGCAGCATCTGGTGCCCCACCACGCGGTGTCCCTCAAGTCAGCGGCTGTCTGTCAAGTCAGTGATGCACAGCCCCATCCTCCGGGCTCCCTCCCACGGGCTGCTGCCTTGTGCCCAGCCGCTGGCCAGCACTGCCCTCCCTCCTGAGGATGGCGCCCAGGCCCCCGTGCCTCGTGCAGATGGGCACTTAGCCACGGCGGCAGCAGGCCGTCCAGTCTGCAGTGGCAGCCGATGGAGGGCCCGCCTCTGCTGCTTGGGGTTCCAGTCGCAGAGGCTGTGGGGTCTCCTCACTCATCCTTCATTCTTGATCTCCTGGGAGGAGGTTGCGCGTGGGTCTGGACTTGTCTAACAGTGTTTCGGGTCGCACTCGGCCCAGCCAGCTAAGGCGCCGGGCGAGTTTCTTGTCTGCACCTCTGCCAGCTCAGCTGTGCAGTGGAGGTGACAGAGAAGGCCAGTGGCAGCATACTGGACTGCTGCCGGCACAGCCACTGCTCAACAAAAATAAAACTTTGGCCAGCCTGTGTCCGGTGGAGTGGTTCTAGTTCAAAGCTTGGCGAGGACAAACACATGCCCACTAATCCTACCTCCAAGAGGAACATTTCCAGCACAGGCTGTGGAGTGGGAGACCTGGCCCGCGGTTTAAGAGTCGTTTTGTGAGCATTCAGTCCTTCCTTGTAACGGGGGAAAGTGGCACATCCCTGTGGGGCTGAGATGCAGATTGGAAATGACCCCCACAAAAGCCCTGGCTGGCTCTGGGCGCAGGTCTAGTGCGCAGTGGCCGTGTGCTGGAACCCGGTTTCCTGAGTGGTTTGTAGGAGGGAGGGAGGGAAGGGGAAGCAGGACACCTGGCCTGGTGGAAACTCTTTCCTAGCGCTCTGCTGGGCTCCGGCACGGCTGCTCCATCCCACTTGTTCTTCTCATTCTCCTGTCTGGTTGGTGCTCAGTGGGCTGCAGGCCACGCTGGCTGTCATGGGTGGGTCAGCTTGCTTCATTTCCCCTCCGTTCTTGTGCCCAGTAAACCTTCCCTTTGGTGTTTATTAGCCCACTCGATGTTGGATATGGAGTCTGCTCCTGGCTGGGTAGCAATGAGGCAGGCTAGTTTTTGGTCTACTTCTGGCCGGGCCCACAGGGACCCACAGGTCCACCTCTCCCCTTCCCTGTTGGCCGCAGGGTGCCTGAGTCCTCTGAGCCAGCCCGCTGCCTGCCTGGCCTGGGGCCGAGCTTCCGGAAAGTTCTTGCTGACGTGCAGACCCTGGCTCAGGACTCTTAGCATTTGGTATCAGGCTGGACGTGGGCTTGTTTGCTGTATGCATCGGCTTCAGATGACAGCACCCTGTCCCTGCAGCTCGAGGCCTTCCTCGCACCCCAGTGTTCAGATCCCAGGTGACAGCAGTTGACGACACTGTGTTCCTCATCTTACAAAGAACTAGAAGGGAGGAGTGGGGAGTGCTGATGCAGAGAAGTGGAAAATGCTGAAGGAGGTGGGAATGCGAAGCCCTCATTTTGAGCATTACACACTGTGTGCATGTGTCTGATTACACACTGTACCCCATAAATAGGGACAATTCTTATATGTTAATAAAAATATTTCTAGACCAAAAAAACTACAGATTCAAACCCACCTTTGGGGAGCCCCCTGCAGCTCATGCAGGCCAGTCCTCTGCTCCAGGGATGCTGGAGCACGTTGCCCGGCACCCCAGCTGTGGGCTGTGTTGGGCCCTGCCCTGATCCCCCAGCCTGTAACCCCGGAGAGCGGGGCTGTGTTCCCGTCGTCCCTGCATGGTCAGGACACCCGAGGCCTAGTGCAGAGTAGCTCAGTGTTGCTTCCTGAAAGGAAGGTAGGAGCGCAAGCAAGGAGGGAGAAGGAGGAAGGGTGAGCACGCAGTCCCAGAAATCGCATGGATCTGAGCCTCAGGAGGGCCAGTGATTGCTGATCGGCTTCAGCGAGCAGTAGGCTCTGTTCAGCCTCAATTTCCTTACCTATCAATGAGGTGGAGAATCTCCCATCCCTGCCCGTTCCAACATTTTCTCGTCTATGCCTCCAACCTGTGGTTCTCAACTCTTTCTACCCACAGCCACTTCGGGCAGCAGATAGTTTGAAATCTCCTTTTGCCAATATGAAATGAAAAGCTCTGCTCATATAGCTCATTTCCATTTTCAGGCTCACGCTGCAACCGTGCTGTGAAGAGCAAAGGAAGGAAGTGCTTTATGCTACGTCACATGTGTTCCTGGCTGGATGTGAACGTGGGTGGGAAGGAGTGGGAAGCTTTCGAGGCTACTGAGTCACACTGGACGGTGTGACAGCCAGTGCCGACAGCTGTAGGCGGGCTGGGTGGATGCCTCTGCACGTCAGGCAGCATTGCATCCATGATGAAACCCTCACACCGTGAGAACACCACCCTCCTTGTTACACTTTTCCTAACTTCAAAGTTCTAGGTAAGCACACGCAGCAGCATGCAGTGAGCACACTCTGGAAAACTCAAGATGTGCAAAACACAGATAGGTTTAAGGTAGGGTCATCAGGGCTGGGCACTGCTCCAAGGAGGACAGCTCAGTGGCCCTCCCACATCTCTGGGGAGCAGGCAGACTCTCCATGCTCAGCACTGTCCCTGACATTGAGGACCTGGGGATCTGTGGCCCCTGCCCACCACAAACCAGCATGGCCTCCAAGCAGGTGCCGACCAGACCCTCCCCACCCAGCAAATGCCCAGAGTGCTGCCCACAGGCTGGTGCCCTTCTTGCCCAGGACCTGTACTTTGAGCTCTAAAGCATTATGCACAGGGCTGGCTGCTCCAAGGCCTTTGCACAGGTGCCTGCTCCTGGTGGGGGGGGTGTGTGCACAGGATTGAATGCGCTGTGGTCACGGTCTTACATTTCTGAATGATTTCAAGCGGGGCCCTGGTTCCTTGTGCACCAAGCCCTGGAAGTGCTTTTGTGGTCTTGGCTGTGTCTCAACAAGAGCCTGTATTTCCCAGCCTCTAAGAGATGTTTTGTCCCTACGTGATTGTCTTGCTTTGCCTACCAGTGCTTTCTTTTCATTAAGTAGGTTATCCTCAACTATTCACACTTATCGATTGATCAGGTCATTCATGTATTACCCTAATATATATTGAGCTTCTCTTATATACTAGTAAGCTAGTATATAAGATTCTAGTGCTAAAGAGCTCACAGACTTCAGGATCCTTACTTTATCATGGTTTTTCCAAAAATAACTATCCTCACTTTCATACAGAATAATTGTGAACCCAAAAAGATGCTATTATACCCCACTAATAAATTGATAATTTTGTTGTCTACTCATGCTACTCAGCATCTTTGGAGGGAAGTTTTCTCCTTTTTCCAGTAAGAGATCATGAAATATAATTTCTTTCCAGTACTGGGGATTGAACCTGGGCCTCATGCATGCCAGGCCAGTGCTCTGTGTCTCAGGGCTGTGTCTTCAGTCCTTTAGTCCCTTTTGTTTTATTTTGAGACAGGGTCTTGTTAACTTGACCAGGCTGGCCTTGAACTTGCAGTCCTACTGCCTCAGCCTCTTGGGTAGCTGGGATGATGGGAATGGGTCACCATGCCTGGCTAACCTGAAGTTTTCAACAGACACCAAATATAGCCAGTCCTCCATACCTGGAAGTTTTCTACCCATAGATCAAATATGCCATGGATGGAAAATTTTTGAAAAATTTTGGGGGGAGAGAATGAGCAAAGTAGACAAGTCCTTACTATATCTTAACAAAAAAGGAAAGAAGCACAAATCAATGCAATTAGAAATGAAAAAGGTGAAATCACAATGGACACTGCCAAAATCCAGGATTATTAGCAACTACTTCGGAAACTTGTACACCAATAAATTGGAGAACTCAGAAGAAATGGAGAGATTTTTAGATAATACGAATTACCAAAACAGAATTAAGAAGACTAAAAAATCCCGAATAATCCAATAACAGGTAATGAAATCGAAGCATTAATAAAAAAAATTACGAACTAAGAAAAGCCAGGACCTGATGGATTCACTGCCAAATTCTACAAGAACTTTAGGGAAGATCTAACACCAATACTCCTCAAGGTCTTCAATGAAATTGAAAGGGAAGCAGTACTCCCAAAGTCATTCCTGAAACCTAGCATTACCTTGATTCCAAAAGTAGACCAGGATTCAACCAAAAAAGATAACTACAGCCCAATCTCTGTAATGAATACAGATACAAAAATCCTCAGCAAGATACTGGCAAACGGAATGCAACAAGTCATCAACAAAATCATAACCACGACGAAGTAGGCTTCATCCTAGGAATGCAAGGATGGTTCAACACATGCAAGTAAATAAATGTAATCCATAACATAAACAGAAGCAAGGACAAAAATCACATCATCATCTCAATAAACACAGAAAAAGCCTCTGACAAACTCTGCCATCCATTCATGATAAAAACCCTAAAGGAAATAGTTATAGAAGGACCTTATCTAAATCCAATAAAAAGCTTTTTATGACAAACCTACTGTAAACATCATATTAAATGGTGAAACACGGAGAGCTTTCCCCTTATAATCAGGAATAAGACAAGGATCTCCACTGTCACCACTCTCATTTGACATGGTCCTAGAAACAGTAACCAGAGAAAGAAATAACAGGGCTGTGTATAGGAAAGAGAAAAGAAGTCAAAGTGTCATTATTTGCAGATGACACGATCCTTTACTTACAAGACCCAAAAAATTCCACCAAAAGACTCCTAGAATTAATAACCAAATTCAGCAATGTAGCAGGACATAAAATCAACACACAAAAATCAGTACTCTTCCTATACACTAACAATGAACTCACTGGGAAGGAAATCAGGAAAATAATACTCTTCATAATAGTGTCAAGAAAAATTATGCACTGTACTTAGGAATTACCCTAACCAAGAAAGTGAAAGACCTCTACAATGAAAATAACATCACTCTGAAAAAAAAGCTTAAAGAGGACATCAGAAAAGATAGTCCCTATTCCTGGATAGGCAGAACTAATAGAGTCAAAATGGTCATATTATCAAAAATGATACACAGATTTAATGCAATCCCAATCAAAATACCTATGGCATTACTCACTGAACTAGAAAAAAAATCCTAAAATTATTATGGAACCAGAAGAGACCCAGGACACCTGAAGCAATCCTGGGTAACAAAAGCAAAGCAGGAAGTATCACAATCCCAGATCTGAAATTATACTACAAAGCTGCAGTGATAAAAACAGCATGGTACTGGCACAAAAACAATGTGTGGATCAATAGAACAGAATAGAGGATGCAGAAACAACCTCACGCACATTCAGCCACTTTAGTTTTGACCAAAGGGCCAAAACCATACCCTGGAGGAAAGGTAGCCTCTTTAATAAAAGGTGCTGGGGAATTGGACATCCATGGCGAGAGGCACATTGACCCGTATCTCTCACCATGCACTAAACTAAAACCAAAATGGATCAAAGATCTAAGTGTTAAAACAGAAACAACCTGCCAGGAGATAAAATAGGTACAAGTCTTTAAGACATAGCCATAGGCAAGGACTTTCTGAACAGAACCCCAATGGCACAAGAAATAATATCAAGGACCAACAAATGGGATCACATTAAATTCAAAATTTTTTGCACAGCAAAGGAAACGACCAACAGAGTGAAGAGACAATTTACAGGATGAAAAAACATTTCACCAGCTATTCTGCAGACAGAGGACTAACACTTAGACTATGTAAGGAACTCAAAAAAAATTAGGCCTCTCAAAGGAAAAGACCCAATTCGGAGAAGGGCAACCAAAACAGACACTTCTCAGAGTAAGTACAAATGGCCAATAAATACATGAGAAATGTCCAACATCAGTGGCCAGGAGGGAATGCAAATTAAAACAACACTGAGACTCCATCTTACTCTGGAAAGAATGGTTATCACTGAGAAATAAAATACTAACAAAGGCTGGTGAGGCTGTGGGGAAAAGGAGCCCCTACACCATTAGGGGGTGTAAAGTGGTGCAACCACTGTGCAAATCAGTGTGGAGACTCCTCAAGAAACTAAAGGTAGAAATTCCATTTGGCCCAGCTGTTCCCCCTCTAGGTACCTTCCCCAAAGAGTAAAAGTCACCATATTACGGTGGTCCATGCACACTCTTGGAAGTGGCCTACTTGACCACCAGCAGATGGATGGACAAGACAACGTGGTATTTATTACAGTGGAGCACTACTCTGCCACAAAGAAGGATCACTCTGTAGCTTGTCTCTTCACTCTGGTCTCTGGGGCTGTGGGCAGGGGTCACGTCAAGGACGCCCCTAGCTCCGTGCTCATCGGGAGCACAAAGGAACATTGCACTTGGACTCTGGGTTCTTCTTTTGTGGTATTGAGAAAGAGCATATCCCTGATGGACTGCCAACTCTGCATGGTTTACACCTGAGAATGTGAAAATTAATATTTTAACAGCGTCCAGGACATGAAAGGTGTCCCTGAGAGCTGTGTGCACACCTGTGGATCCTCACTTGGACGTGTGCATGAGGAGCTGTGAAGGGCTGACCCGTCTGTCCCCGGACGACATGGGGTGGCCAGGAGGGGGCTCATGGTATGGGACTCAGGCACTGCACTCAGAGCGTGGCCATCTGATGGTCACTGTGGAGAAGCTGACCTGGGAAGTTGGGGACAGGAGCTCAGGTGAGCGACCAGAGGCCACAGCGGGATGCTGCTAGCACTGCCAGTGGGTTGGGACGGATGCGGAGCTTTCCAGAAGGAAATCACTGAACACGCAGGAACAGGCACTGAAGGACCGAGCCCCGAGAAAGTACAGGCAGAAGCTTCGCTGCCTTGTGAGGGCCTGGAGCAGGGGGAGGGGAAAGAGCGAGCCACCGGCCACCCGCACCCGATGCACTGTGGAGCCTGCCGAGGGTGCTCCGTCCTCAGCAGCCTCCCTCAGGTTTTCGGACTCAGGAGTGTGTGTTTCTAACATGCTTCCCAGAGATGTTGGCCACGCTCAGGCTGCAGCAGGCTCTTCTGGGAGGCATGGACTCATCCCTGGCCCCAGAGGGCTGAGGCCCTCGTCCTGCTCCCCAAGCACAGGAGCTGCTGGGTGGGCAGTTTCCGCACAGGAGAAGGGAAGGACGAGAGGAGCCATCGCCTGCTCACGTGGCCACGTGTCTTTTATAGTTCTTTCCACTTTGCTAATAGAGCTGCCCATCCCAGTTCTTCAGAATGGGGCGAAACCTCAGTAAATCCATCAAGGGCTTTAAAAATCCCGCCTTTTACACTTTCAAGGGGCATGTGCGGGTCTCTCAAGCAAGCGAGTCTCCCTGAGCATCGCCGAGAGGGGCTGGCCCGGGCAGCATGGCCGGGAGTGGGTAGCCCCTTCCCAGGACCCTCAGCCAAACTCGCTTCTGCCCCTGTGGGCTCCACACCGAGGCAGGACCTCGGAGAAGGAGCGTGGCTTCCGGTGGAAACCTGCGACCGAAATCTAAGCCGCCTTTCAACTCCTTCCCTCTGACGGCACGGAAAGGCTCGCCGAAGCTGCAACCCGACCTGGGCCTGCTTCCCAGACAGAGGCTTGTTCAGAAAATGCGCTCGGGCCCTTCTCAAGTTCTTCCTACCCTTTCTGCTAGAAAAAGGCCCCATCATGTCTGACAAAGGGCCCAGGAGGCCCTAGGTGGTTTCCACCGGGAGCTTTTGGCACCGGGCTGCCCGCACTCGGGTTCCGCGCAGATCCCTCTTCTTTCATCTGCTGAGTGGATGATTTCCTGTTAGCTTGAACCCGCTACTGCTCCAGGTGGGGCTCTGCAGACCCTGTGCCCCGACCTTGCCCTCAGGGCGGGCTCCCCTGAGGGTGGCCGCAGTCTGCTGGGGGCCCCCGTCACCTGGCTAAACTGCCCAGCTCCGGTCCTGAGCAAGCTGACGCTGCGCTCGAGAAGCCAGACCAAGGCACGGTGTTTTCTGGGTGGGGACAGGAGGAGGCCAGAGCCCTCACAGCGACCTGCACCACACAGGGCTTCTGCCCAGAGCTGCTTCTCATTGGAATCCTGCGCATTCTGCTCCTAAGATTTAGAAATAATTCATCATCTCAGATTTGAAACCTATCCCCAGCTTGGTAACCAGGACCCATGACTAAGAGTCAGGGATTCATGGATTTGGGTGAGAAACAAAGGACACCTTTATGTTCAGTATTCTATAAATAAAACTTATCACTTCTAAGACTTATAATTAGAAGTGATTCACAGCAGGCTTGGCAAAGCCCATGATTTTGTTATTTAGAAATCAGTTATTATTATTATTTTTTTGGTACTAGGGATTGAACTCAGGACCTTGCGCTTACAAGACAGGTGCAGTGCCACTGAGCTAAATCCCCAGCCCAGAAATCAGTCATTTTTGTGTCACATTCCAGTATTGAAGATAGCCCAGGACATTACTTACCGTGGCTTGGAAGCTCAGGTCCTGATTAGTCCCTCAAGTGGAGCTGCTCTTTGGAGCATGAACAAAGAATGAATGAAGAGGCCCTTATGTTACTGTAGCGTGCTGTTTTAAACACTCTGGTAACTGTGTTTGATTGATATATATTACTGATAGCTTAGATATATTTGATGACAGTACAGTAAGTATCTCTAGTCCGTCCTTCCTTCCCTCCTTCATCTTCAGTATTGGGGATTGAATTCAGGGCCACAAGCCACCTCCCTAGACCTTTACTCTTTTTTTGTGAGCCAGGGCTAGGCTAAATTGTTAAGTTGCCCAAGCTGGGCTTGAACTTTCAGTCCTGCCCAGCCAGTCTCTCAGAGAGCTGAGATTATAGGCCTGCACCACCATGCGGGCTCCACTTTATTTTATTCTATTTTACAGTGGACCCCTGAGTTACAACTGGCCCAACATATGAACAACTTGGGTTATGACTGGAATTCTAGTTTTAACTTATGACCAAAGTCATGAGTTAGGCCCTGAATGCCGGCCACTTGTGCTTCCAGATGGCCTCAGATACAGATTGAACCCTTAGAGAGCCCTGGAAGGAACCGGACAGCATCCTCTCCCATGTGGGGTTAATAGAGAATTCCTGGGCCAGTGTCTCTCAGGACACTGAGCTCTGCTGTGCACAGGAGACTCTGAAGGCTGTGGAGGAGCCCGAGGCTCCACTGACCAACCTGAGTTACAGCCAGCCCTTGGGAACAGATTGGGTTCATAAGTCAAGGGTCCACTGTGCTTTCTTTTCTATTTTATTTTGAGACAGCCTCACTAAGGTGCCCAGGCTGGGCTTGGACTCGCCATTCTCTCCCCTCAGCCTCATGAGTAGCTGGGATTGCAGGTGTGCACCGCCACAGGGGGCTATTTCTTCTATTTTAAATTCCAGATATGGTGATGGGACTTGAGCTTCTGACGTGACCTGAAGGTGGCATTTCCAGGGTTCTGGAAGCATTTGCATACCGGGCGATGTGAACTGGAGCAGAAGGGGGTGACAGTGCGAGCTGAGCTCTGAGGAGCACAGGCGCAGGGTGCAGCAGCCTCTTCCAAGAGCCTCAGACCTGTGCTGGAACAAGTGGTGCTCGCTGGCCCTTACCCCACGGCCTGCAGGGAAGGAGGCGCCTGCAGACAGTGCAACCGGCACACAAACGTCCTTCGTGCTCTCATGGCTCTGGGCTTCGGACTCACAGGTGTGGCCGAGGGGCCCTGTCCAGACTGCGCGGTGACAGGCACGGTACGGACTGGGGAACCCGGCTGCAGCGTGCTCGCACTGCCTGGGCACCGCACCCCTCCACCTGTGACACAGGTGGAGTTAAAGTTCCTACCTTCTTGGGCCGAGTGCCCAGGGCCCAAGCGCTGCGGGAGCCGCTCACCTGTCGGCTGCAGCGCTCTGACACCAAGACGCCAAGACCCTCTTTTCCCTCCACAGTCCACGTTCCTGTCTCCCTTATGGTCCTGGTGAAGGGAACCTGGGAGGCCAGGAGACTGTTCCTCCGAGGCTTTGCTCCAACCCTGCAAACCTTCCTTGGGCGACCTGCAGAGCCCAGGAGGTGTCTGCAGCGCCCCAGCGGTGGCCTGCTTCGGGAGATGCTGTGACCCTGGCGTCTTCCTCCACAGCCTCCTGCCCCGCCCGTTTATAACAGAGCCATCGAGGCTGGGCGCTAAGAGACTTGCCCAAGGGGGAGGTTTGCTCGGTCGATCGTAAAGGTGGGCTGGAGCCCTCCCACGTCGCATTCTGCCCTGAAAGGCAGGAGACACGCGGTCCAGAGGGAGAGCTGGCTGGATTCCTCACAGAGCCCCTCCTGCTAACTTGGTCCTGCTGTTCCCAGTTATGCCCCTTTGGAAAAGCCACCGCCAGTCTTCCCCTTTTGATATTTTCACACAGACACTTTCCCTGTGCCACCACCCCTCTGTCTGTGCCGAAGCATGTGCTCCGCGCCACCCCAGAGCGCGGTCCAGATTCCCTGAGAACTTTCCGGGCAGCAGGGAAGGGTGGCCGCCGACTCAGCCTCTGCTGTCCCAGACTTTGTCTGCTGGCCAAGGCCAGTGAGTGGTTGGAGTGGAGGCGGTGCGGCCCCACCCACTCGCCACCAGGGTTTCATGCCATGCCGCAGCCTGAGAGCCAGCCGCGTGTCGGGGTTTGCATCTGTGGAACTCCCCTGAACATTCGCTGTGGTTTCTAACAGCTGCTGGGAGAGGCTCTGGGGACGAGAAGATCATGAATATTCAGGTGCAGCCCCCAGAATGAACAGCCGGTAATAGAATAAACGCCTAAACAGCTGTGGGAGGCTTATTAAGACCTACTGGGGCCGAGATAATAAATTCCCACTCTGACATGTTACAACCACTGTCGCTTAAACACGCCGGACCACCGCTTCCAAACCCGAGGAGGGAAAACGATGTCAGCGTTTGCTCGGTTCGAACACAAAGAAACACCTGGGGCCCGGCTGAGCCAAGGCAGGGCTTCCTGCGCCCGCACGCCCCGAAGAGGGCTATGCATTGTTCCTACTACAAAGGCCACTTCCGTCCACGCCAGGCGGGGGGGGGCAGCGCCCTGACCTGAGGGTGCCCAGCCTGCTCCCCAGGCCCACCTTCCCATGGCACTGGGTGCTGGTGGGACGCAGCCTGAGGTCACACCTGGTGCAGGGACTGGGCTGTCCATGGGGTGTGGAGGTGCTGCCTCCTCTGATGTGGGCCATACGGCTCGGCTCCTCCAGTACCAGGAGCAGGCGAGGGTGCAGGGAGCTGCCGAGCCAGTGCGTGATGGGCCGCACAGGGCAATCTGATCAGATACCCACTGTCTGCTGGGACGAGGACATGCAGGGCACTGGCTGCATGGAGCAGCGTTCATGTAAGGCTGCACTGGCTTCTCCTGGGCTTTGGGCAGCTCAGCCACAGCAGCATGCTCAGCGGTGAGGTGAGGGGAGGGGCGAAGATTCAGCCTAGGAAACATCACGGTGGAAGACGAATTGGCACGGCCCTCAAGACAGCCCCTTTGCTTCGCTCTCGGCTGATTGTCTCTGCCACTTTCTGCAGCAGCTCTGGAGTCCTCTTTACCAAGGGTCTTTATGAAGTGTGATCAAAAATACGGTGACAGCTGCTGCCAAGTGCCATCCGATGGAAAGGCAGCTCATGAAAACACGACCCTGTGTCCTCATCCACCTGATTCACTGAATCTGGCATCGCAGGACTCCTGGCTCCTCCCGAGTCAAAAGGACCAGGAGAGGTCAATACTGTGAACACATTCAGAAAATGGAGGCAGCCAGGACAGCCAGCCAAAGACATGAAAGAGGAGTCGAGAACTGAGTACTTTCAGAGAACGAATGGCAATGTGTCTTTTACGGCAATAAAATTTAAAATTTAAATATTCACTCTAGTTTTTGATCACACTTTGTATTTTCCTACCTCTAAAGACAAAGTGGGGTCCTACTAAAGACCTGAGTTGAAAGAATTTTAGGGGACGCTGAGCTAAAACTGCAGATTTCCGTGTAGCTAGGGAGGAGTAGAGATCTAGGGTGACTCGGACCTGAGTCAGAGCTGTTCTCCATCACTCCGGGGCCAACGACTCAGAGAGAGGACGTGAACTCATTCTCAGGTTAAAGGCACGCACACACCGGGTCAGGAGCTAGCTGAGGGTCAGGGCTGGATCGGCGCTGTCATGCACTGTCTCATTCATCATTCATCACTCATTCATTCAACAACTGTTCCTTCATCTCCTCCCTATTCCTTCTACTGATGCCTCGAACTGGGGAGGCTTTGAAAGTTCCCTTTTGACGCAATTCGGTTCTTTGCTGTGCTGCTTCAGATGTGCACGCCCTCTTCACACGCTGGACAAAGCCGCGACTTGCCTCACAGCCAGGCAAGTGAAAGGCAACAGTCTCGGGCCTCTCCAGCCTGCCACACGCTGCACTCTATCAGTTATGAGCGACCTGTTAGCAATAGGAGAACCACATCTGTTTCGGAGCCTTTTATGTTGTGGTCCAAGTTCAAGAGGAAAGCACAGATGGAATAAGTTAGTTAGACAAAGCATGCTTGGCTGAAAGGGCTCCGATTCCCGCAGTGGCCACAGGGCAGCGGACGGGTGGGGCCAGGTGGCACAGGCGCCGCATACAGCCTGGCCCACCTGTCCTGCCCCTCGTGGGGTGAAGCCGTATCCTTGCTGTTCCAGCAAAGAGGGGCTGGCGTTACTGCTTTTCCAGGGATTCGGCAGAGAGTGACCCCGAACATCTGTCCAAATGGGAGCCCGCCCTGTGTTCTGTGCGGGCCTCTCCCTGGCCAGTGGTGGGCTGGGCTGCTTGAGGTGGACCCGACAAAGCCGGTTCTCCCCCTTCGCCTCCCTGCAGTGGCTGACAGCACTGTCATCGTCCTCCTGTGCCCCGCCTTGAGCACTGGAGGAACCCCGCTCCAGGTGGAGGCCCCTGGGAAAACCACCCCACTGCCTGTCACAGAGGTCTCACCCCAGGCAGACCCCCACGACGGAAGACCCCAAGGCCCAGGTTGTAGTTGTAAAAACTACTGCCCGTCCTGATCTCTCTCTTGAACACAGCCTCACTGCCGTTCCTTTCCCTCTGTACTCACTTGAATGACACCAAGCTAGACACACTTCTTAGTCCCACTCTGGAAGAGAAAAGCTGCTTCTGGTGGAAGCTGCACCATGAAGAGTTCCTTTCCCGAAGTTTGGGGAATGCGTGGCTTTATTTCCACCCAGTGAGTGGGAAAGTAAACACGCAGTGGTGTTTGCTTCACGGAGATCAGCCTCGGGAGCCTGAACCCAGCCAGTGGGGGAGACTCAGTGAGGGGTCTCTCTGGGGGTCCAGTCCCATGGGCTCAGGGGTCTGGGCTGGCAGGCGCTCACTCGGCTACTCACCGGGCTTGGTCCTAAGCTGGTGGTGTCCCTGAGACTCACGCCTGCCAATCCCGCTCCTGCTGCAGGAAAGGCTGCCGCGCCGTGAGCCCTCTGTGTCTACACTTAGACTCAGGTCAGCTTCCTGGGCACAGACTGCAGCAGAGGAAGTGTGTCTCTCCCGTGGCTGCTCCGTGTGTCTCTCCTGAGGACTCGAGGCTCTTGTTATGAATGGGATGGGCCGAGAGGTAAGCAGAGGATTGTGTGCTTATGTATAAATGGGACCGCCGTGTGCCTGAGAGCCTGGGCTTCCGTGTTAGGGAACAGGCTGAATCTGGGACAACAAACCTGGGCTATCACATTCCTATTTTTGGACAAGAAGAATAATTAAATCAGCAGGTTTTAGCGGTTTCCTCTACTACTTTTCAGTTTTTAAAGGAGGTGGAGCCCATGCTATGCTCAGGCCGGGTCAGGAGGAGAGGGAGGAGTGAAAGAGCAGCAGCAGAGCTGGAGGAAGGCGCTTGGAGCTGCGAGTCCCAGGAAGGGCCCTGTGTTGCGAGCTGTGTCTGCTGCGCGTGGCCCCACAGAGACGCCTGGGCCACCCGGCACACGCCCAGGTGTGGGGCGAGAATGACCCACTGGTAAGAGTGCGGGATACGAGCGGCAGGGTGCGCGGAGACCCTCAGGTTACCCAGTCCCAGTGCGCCAAGTGCTCCACTTGTGGACACTGTCCCGTGTGGCCAGCAGCGGGCACTGGGGATGGACCTGCCTGGGGTCCCAGAGCCTTTGTCCCCTGGAGGTGAGATTCATGGTATGCAGGGCGGAGCTGAGGGCCTCCAAGTGAGGCACGCAGACCAGGAGTCTGTGGTCAAGGAGGACAGGGTGCAGAAAAGCAGGGACCACGGGCTCCTCCGTACTGGGCCAGGGGGTGACGCGTCCCGCCGTCGGACGGTCACAGTAATCAGCACGTCCCCCGGCAGCCTGGAGGGGCCACACAGAGAGAAGTGCCCAGCCCGAGCCTTGGAGTGACCCTGTCCCCACCCTCTGCCTTTGAGGGTACCACAGTGAGTAATCGTGACTGTCGGCCAGGGAAGGGCGCTGTTCACTGCAGAGCAGCGTGCAGGACACACCTCCAGTGTGAGGGCTCTGGACCTGACTTTGAGGTGACACTGTCCAGGTGGGGGACCTTGGGCACCTCTAGAACCCTCTCCGGGCCTCAGTTTCTCTAAATGAAAGGGGGCCAGCAGCTCAGACTCGGCAGGGTAGTTTTGAAGATCTGAAGAACAGTTTCGGCAAAAGTGTTTCATAAACAATGCAGACCTACAAAGGCAGAGGCCCACTGCAGCCTCGTAGACTACTTATGAATTTCATTATCCATCTCGTGCAGATTAAAGAGAAAAGGAGCCTTATATTAAAGACCACGCAGGACACTGCCCTTCAGTGCCCTGCAGCCCTCACTTCCAGGAAGGGGTGACGCTGTCTGAAATGAAGCACTCTTCCGAGGCCTTGCACTTCACCTAAGTTTACTGTGGCCTCCTGTGGCCGGAGCTCCTCTGTGGGCAGTGCATGGGTCACTCTCCAGCGTTTCCAGCAGGGACAGGTACAGTGGCTTGATCCCCCCAACGCAGCCGGGGTCCCGTGCACCCTACCGCTCTGGTCCACTGGACTCGCGCAGGGCTCCGGGCTTGGCCTGGACGCGGCCGCTTCAGGCTCCTTCCTCAGCGTGCCCCCAGCCAAGCGCAGGTCTGCAGAGCCTCCTCATTCACACCCCGCGCCCAGCCCCAGGACCCGGGACTCCTGCAGCGCTGCCCCGCCATGTGCACGTCCCAAGGCCGGACTGGGCGGCATCCACACCGGCACAACTCCGGGCCACTCTGCCATTCGCCCGTCCTCCCCAAGCTGTACCGAGTCCCTTTCCTGACAGCAGCTCTGCAGTGCTCATTTTCAGTACTGGTAACCGAACCCAGCGCCTTTCCGCTGAGCTCCATCCCCAGCCCTTATTGGACTCAGAGACAGGGTCTCAGTGAGCCACTAAACTGCCAGGCTGGGTTTGAACCTGTGACTCTCCTGCCTCAGCCTCCCAAGTGCGGGATTCGGGGGAGCATCGGCAGGCGGGGCAGTCCTGCTGTGCTTTAATGACGTGCTCCACCCCCAGGGGTTCTGCTGTCCTAGTCACGCCCAGCCATGTGCCTGGTGGGGTGTTAAAGCAGGAAGTGATGTCGATAGCACAACTTAGGATAGCTAAAGCCTGGAAGCCGCCCACACATCCACCAGCAGACGAGTGGATAGAGAAACGGGGTGTTACACCGTGGAGCACTGCCCTGCCATAAAGGATAAACTTGAGTCATCTGTAGGAAATGGATGCACCTTGAGAACTTAAGGTTAAGTGAAGTAAATCAGACGCACAAGCTTGAATATCACATGGTTTTTCTTGCATGAGAAACCCGGAGTATAAATAAAGAGCAAAATAGAAGACAGATAATAGATAGTAGGGAGGTAGCTCTTTCACCAATGGGAAGGAGACCAAGAAATGAAGGGAGGGAAGAGAGGGAAGAAAAACGAACTATGGTATGTTATGTTCACCACCAGCTCCCCATGAGGAGTGTGAGCATTGCACATTGCAAACACGAGTGAACAGAAAGACAAGCAAATGCACGTGCAGGAGGAGCGTCCCGTGGCCCTGGCTCAGCTTCCCTGCCCTTCCTGCCTGTGGCACGGTGGTCAGCTCCTGGGCCTGCATTCGAGGCCTGGCCGCTGCTCGCTCTGTTCTTCAGCTCCCTCTGAGGCACGCTGGTCCCCGGAACACTGCCCTTCCTTCCCCTTCTTGCTTTGTACAGTTGCTCGAATATCCAGTCTCCAGACAGAATATCTGTCTGCCCAAAGCCCAGACAGAGCCTCTTCCCTCTGAGCGGGGAGCTGAAGGTCTAGGTCTCTCCCCGCCATTTCCCACGGAACTTACTGCGTCGCACTCCAGCCCAAGTTACATTTGCAGAAAGACAAACTGTGAGGGTTGCAGGCAGGCGGCAGCGCAATTGCTACTTTCTTAGGAAGGTCCCTTCTGAGCCCCCGTTAAAGAACATTATCTCTGTGATTCTCTTGCGTAGAATCTCTTTTTTCCTACAAAACACTTCAAGCCTCTATCATTTCTATTTGCTGGTTTGCTTGTGACTTCATATTTGCTTCCCCTGCTCCATTGCAGCTCTCTTTGGTTGCAGACCACACCTGTTTACGTGTGTCTGTCACCAGGGCTTAGCAAATGCACCTGGCACATAGCTAAATCAACATGCATTAAAGAAATAAACAAAGAACGAGATGCCTGCAGCTCTTTTCAGATGGAAGATGTCTTGTGTCTCAGTCCTCCACAGTGGCCAACTAACCCTAACTGGACTGGATTCTAACATGAGGGCTTTGTATGGAGAGGGGAAGCTACTATGGCCAGCTTGCTGGCCTCTGGATTTGTCTGGCAGAAAAGTCTGCGACTGGAGGGTCTTCGCTCGCATTCTGGCAGATTTCCACACTGGAGACCCCAACATGTTTCCCAGTAAGATGTCTTCTCAAGTTTGTAACAAAGTGGATGTTAATAGCAGAAAGGTAATTAACGAATTTCCCACATGAGTTTGTTTATACTGCTACTGTCAAAGGTAATCATGTTAGTTTAAGAAAGATCGTTTGCCTAGATTTTAAGTGTTCACACATGAAAATGTTGTCAAGCGTGAGCTCTGGCTGTGAGATGAACATGTGTGGGAAGTTACATGTGTGCTCATCTGCTTTCATGTTTCACCTGTTCATCGACAAGCACCAGAGTGCTGGCTGCGCAGGTGGTGTGGGGTGATGTAAGCAAACCCAGGGGTTCCACGCCAGCCCCGGGAGCCCACGGCGCCTGGGTTGACCCTGGACACCGGCGTGGAGACGTGGGGGTGGGCAGGCCACCGTGATCAAGGCTGGGGGCATGTGGGAGAGGGGCTGGGCGGCGCTGAGGGATCCACAAGCAGCAGAGTTGGGAAGACTGAGCACCAGCCCGCTGCCAGGGGAGCAGGGCAGAAGGCGACCCCCACAGTACATAGATAGGGATTGCACTCCCCAGATTCCTCCTCATTAGCCTCCCCTGGGGTTAATAACTCGGGTTCCAATGGTCACATCAGCCTGCTTCCGCCCGGTCCTACTTTGCCTCCTAAGTGAACAGAATTACGGAGAGCTTGACCACAGTCTCTGTGGAACCCCATGTTCCAGTGGGAACCCCTTAAACACCTTGATCAGGGTTAGGGTATCTTTGGAGGGTCAGGTCTACACACACGCATGCACACACATGCATGCACACACGCATACATACATGCACGCACACGCACACTGGAACTTGGTGATAATCCAAGGCAGAAAACCCAAAAGAATTTCCAATTCTCCTTCCTGAGTGGCTGAACCTAAAATTCCTACAAACTAAATTATACCCGGTGGCACCCAGGGAATGTGGTAGGCTGAGGCTGCCACCTGCGGATCCCGAGAGGCTGTGGGGGATGAGAGGGAGGGGAGGCAATTAAGGAAGGTGTCCGAGGCCTGAGCGTCTTGGGGTGCATTCCTGGGCCCATGGCAGCACCGTGTCCTGGTGTCCTGGGACCGCTTTAGGGCTCCACTGCCCCAGGGACCCGGGTAAGTCCCAGGAGAACTTCAGTGACCTTGCAAGTTGGAGACTTTAGTGAGTGCCAAGCCCTTCCCATCTGGCTTTGGGTGGGCTCCCGAGTACCCTACAGCTAGGGAGATGCCTACAGCTGGCTGTGTTCGGATGGGTTCTTGGCTTATTAAATACATGCGGCTAGCAAACAAATGGGAAAATTGAAAGAAAAGGTTCAGCAGAGACAATGACTGAAGCCAGTGGTTTCAGATCCTGTAACTCAAAGGCCCGGAAGCTCTGGACGCAGACAGGGCTGGCCAGCCCACCCTGGCCTCCCCGCTGCACGCTACACATCATTATTTTTACACACACTGGCTTTCTACATGGATTCTTTGAATGAGTTCGACAGCTCAAAAGAAACCAGTTCTGAAAATGAGAAATTTTAACTGTGCAGTAGACTTAGTTGGATCAGAATTTCAGGGTGGGGCCAAGGGAATCTGCATCTCACCCCTTTTCCACTCACTTCCTGTGGAGGAGAGGAAGGCTCCGTGGTGGCACAGCTACCGTGCAAAGGAAAGGAGCGGGTGGGAGTCAGCCAGAGGTCAGGAGGCCCAGGGTGCAGCAGAGCCCCTGCACCTCCTAGTCCGGCGTGAGTGGCCAGCGGACGCCTGAGGACCCTTGCTGAAAGCGCTGCATGAGTTCACGCTTTGCTCGGCAGGACTGGCAGACCCGGCTAAGGGGTGCTAGCAAGGGCTTGCTCACCGTCTCTGCCCCGGGCGTCTGGATGCTTTCTACGAGTCAACTATCAGGCCTGCTTTCTGTCTGGAGGGCCTTGAAATTCCCTTCACATTCCCAGAGAACACACTGATATGAAGCCCTGTATTTCTCTGCTAACACTTTTATGAGTCATATTGTTCGAGCATTACAAAATCCCAGCAAAAAGGAACCCTGAAAGTTCACTCGAAATTGGTCTGGAAAAGGGAAGATGGGCCCTGCATTGAGGAAACACAGTGTTAACCACCTTGACTGATTTGCAAAACACTTCGGGACGGAACGAGAGCGTCAAGATGTCCAAACCCTGCTCACACGACAGGCGCGATCTACTGCGTGTGGCAGAAGCTGCCTGTGGGAGGGCCCTGCTCCTCTCCATGGCTGGCGTATCTCATCCTAGCGTTCACCAAGGGTTGGCACTGACATCTGGACGCTTTCTGCCAGCGATCTGCCCTCCCAGTCATGACAACGAACAGCAGCAGCAGCACAGCACCGAGAGCCTTGTCCAGCTGGGCTGCCGAGAGGACCCTGCTCTGTCTTCCTTGGATTTGCATCGGGCCTGGCTTCCTCCAAGGACGCACTCCAGGTCTGCTGTGTGGCAGTCATCTTTGCTCTTCTGATTTCCGTGTGTTTCAGCACCTGCATTTTCTATTGCTTTAGCTGTTTAGAGGAGATGATTAAAATGCTGCAACGCAGATATCGATCACTTGATCTTCAAGGATGAGCTCAGGGTATTGCTGACCATTATCTCCCTGCCTCTCTCACTTAAAAGGGAGGCTCTGCACGTAGTTGATTGAAGAGTGGCCCCAAAACACACATCTCCCTGGGACATGTGAATGGGATCTTCTCTGGGAAAAGGTTTTGCAGTTGTAGTTAAGAGTTTCAAGACGAAATTATTCAGGCCCTAAATCTAATGACATATATGTAAGAAGAAAAGACTCAAGGAGGAGATGGTGGGCCACCCAGCACTGGCAGCAGCCACCAGCACTGGGACTGTGTCTCTCACAGAGCCCAGAAGGGGCATCGTGCCAGCCTGGGTCCCACTTCGGGGCTCTGGGCCAGGAGAGGATGCGTTTGTGTCGTCTGTTCTGGGAGCCTCAGGAGCCCAGTGACCTCTCCCTGGGCCCGGAAGCTCGTGCCGCCGCTGCTGGCAACTGGCCCCAGTGCTGGAGTAGCTGAAGTCTGCGGTGAGAGCAGCTTATTCCCCAGCCAGTGATGGGCACCTCGACCTTGGACAGTGTAGTCACCGTGCCATGAGGACAATATAGGAAACGGCCACCATTGTCAGCCACCTTCACCTGCTTTCCCATATTCATCTTCGGAGGAGATAGGGCACTGTCTTCCTCCACATTCTGAGCGAGGGGCAGAGGTCAGGGGATTTCCCTCGTTAGAGTTGAGGCAGGGCTGAGCTCTGAGCTGGACCGGCCTCACGCCCAAGTCTCTTTTCCAAACATCGCAGGGCTGTGGGGAAGACTAGGAGCGTCCCTGAGGGACCAAGGCCACACCGAGCCCGCCTCTGACACTGACAAATGCGTCTGAAGCCCTCTGGGTGTCTCTCAGATTCCAGGGGTCTCCACTTGGGCAGGGGTGGGGACGCCTCGGAGGAAGGACCTAACCCTGACTCTTATTTGATTCCTCAAACCGGATTATGAGAAAAGTCCTTTCTGTGACCAAGAAGGTTGTTTGTGAGCAGAAGAAACCATCAACATTAAATTTCAGAATCTATTTAGTTAATGAATCACTTGATATTTCAAAAAGTATTTTTATACTAGAACAAAAATGTTGTGAATAGCTTGCTAATCTCTGTGTGGGAGGTATTTTCTAAGCTTGAAATTGATAGGAGCCACAAAGGAAAGTTCAGATAGGTTGAGTACATAAAAACTAACAAGCACATGTCAAAAGCATTTAAAAAAAATTAACAAGCAAGCAAACATCTGCTGCCAATATAAACCAAGACTTAATAGCCTTAATATATGAAGCTTTTGATAAGAGAAATAATGCTGCTCCCCACCAGGTTGATGCAGTAAGGGAATCATAAAGTCTCAGCCTCTGTCCACGTGACAAGACACCGACCAACTGTCCAGGTGATTTTTAGGAAGGATATTCAGGGCAGGGAGAGTCTCACCATCCAACGCTACATCTGCGAAGTCCCATGTGCTACCCTGCGGACACACACCGTGATGGGGAGCAGGAGCGCTCTCTGGGGGCTCAGTGTGGCCAGTGGGGGCCGCGCTGAGTCAGGATCCTCTCATCTCCTTGCTCAGAGCAGCCTGGGTGGGGCGCCTGGGGCCGCTGTGTCTGCACGTGAGGAAGTCACTCGCATAACACGCTCGGGCCTGCTCCTAGCAGCGGGGCTTCATGCCCGGGTTGGTGGTCTGTCCAGGGTGACTTCCTGTTCCTGATGGCCGTGGCATGCTGCCCCATGGTGCAGGACCCTGCTGTGGGCCCTTGTGCCTCTCGTCGTGCCTCATGAGTGGCTGGTGGGAGGCAGGGCAGCGCAGTGACTAGAAGGCCCGCGCTAGCCATGCTGGGTGCCTGGTCACAAAGGTGCACAGTCCCCACCTGCAGTCCTTCGCCGGGGAGCTGTAGAGCGTTCGGGAGTCGCAGGCGCGGACACTGTCAGTGCCGCATGAGGAGGCCGTTCAGGAGACGGCAGGACTTCCGCACTGGGCTTCGTCCTTGCCTCGCTGTGTCCTTAGCACGGTGTCCATTCCTTCCCACTGGACACTGGCAGCCTTCCCTGGCAGGACGCCACCGTTGGGCAAGGCTGTGTCCGTCCTGAGGCTGTGAGATCTGGCGGTGTGACCCAGGCAGCGGTTCAGAAGCCCGCATCTTAGCAGAGGAGATGGCTCTTCCTCCTGGGAGGGAAAGAAAGCAGGGGCTGGGGCTGGCGCTGGGGCTGGGGCCGGGCTGGGCAGGGAGGGCTCCGCAGAGGGTCCGGGTGAAGCGGTCTGAAGCCTGTGCCCGCGAGGGCCTGCCCTCCGCATTGAACGCTTAACCTGCCGTCGTGTTCCCGAGCCCTTTCCCTCCAGGCTCTGGCAGTGTCTGCCCAGACCTACGAGGCCCACGATGGCTTGCGTGAGCCTTTGCCTCAGCAGCGGTGCCTCTTTCAGGAGCAGGGGGCACAGCCTTGGCCGGAGGTGGCTCATCCAAGAGAGGTGGGACCCGGTCTCCTGAGGAGCACAGCCCTGCCCGGAGCCCCGGGGCTCCCCAGACTCCACCGGGCTGAGCAGGAAACAGTTCCCGCTGGCCAGACAGAGCCAGGCCCTCCACGCCTGGCCGCTGTGCTCCCTTCCTGCCCTGCACACACCCGGGCTCTGCAGGGCCTCATGCCAAGAGGAGGACAGTGAGGACCGCTGCATCTGCGAGGCCCGGTGCCAGTGGTGGGAAGGTCACAGGAGGGAGACCCGCGTGTGGGGCGCAGGGCGGGGCCGCTCTGACCCCATGGCGAGTTCTGCTGTTGTCCCTGGGTGGATGGGAGCGGAGGACTGAGCAGGTGGCCCTGGTCGGCCCTGTCCCTGCCTGAATCTAGCGCAGCATTTGCCACGAGGCTCTCTGGAGAGCACGTGGGCCCAAGCGGGCTGTGGGCACCGGGGATGGAGCTGCCGGGGCCGAGCGAAGTGTCGACGAGCTCCTTCTGGGCGGGGCTGCTGAGCTGGCACGGGGCAGGTGGGTGGGCAAGCAGCAGAGGACGACGGCCAGGGCGCCAGCGGGCAGCTCGCACCCACCCAGGAAAGGGCACCTTGGGTGCCTCTCAGTTGGAAGAGATTCTCTCCAGATGGAGCCCTCTGCCTGCTGGCAAAGTCACCAGCAGCGTTCGGTTGCATTCTGCTGTGCCGTGTGTGTGTGTGTATGGGGGGGGCTCTGTGGATGCCTTTCACTTCATGCACAGTGGCTTCGAGCTTTCCTCCCGCACCAGACAGCAGCAGTGAGCATGCAGACCTCGGAAGGGCGTGGGGCAGCGAGCAGCTGGACCAGGGCGCATGCTCTGATCCTTGTCCCGGCCGGAGGCCAGGCTCGGCCTGATCTGTATGCTCGCTGCATCCCTGGTTGGTGAAGCTGCCTCGCCTTTCACCCTGAGGACCTGGTGAGGGCTGCAGACCCGGGTCTCCACAGGCAGGAAAGCACGGGGAGGCCGGTGGGTTAGCCCAGGGTCTCACGTGGCGTCTGCGTGCTTACTGTGCCCAGGTGGCAGCAGCCACGTAAGAGCAAGCAGCGCTTCCGGTCCTCGGCCCTCTGAAGAGACATGTCCCCCACGCGGCTTCCTCTCGGCCTTCGCGCCTCACAGCCCTCCCTGTTCGCGCCCCCTCATTTGAGTCAGCACAAAGGGCAGAGGCAGCCCAGGAGCAGCGGCTCTCACACTGCCATCCGTTTTCTGCCAGAAGAGCATTTAGGGACATGAAGTCCTTTGTCTCCTTCCAGAGAAGCTCAGCTCGGTGACATTACATGAATGACTACAGCTGCCTGTGCCACACCGCTCGAACTGTAACCAGGAAAGGGGAGAGCCTGGCTTGCGGCCAGGGCATAATGACTTCAGCTCCTAAGAAAATCCCGCAACCATTGTGCTACACTCAGTATTTTCTTGCCGTGGAAATTTAAGAATGGACTCTAATCAAATCACAGCCCTAACTCCCTGCCCCAGCCTCCGTTTCGCTTTGGTTCCCGTGACTAACTGGCCTCCCACGTCTGTTTTGGTTTAAAAAAATAAATAAGTTTACAATATGTTTTTAAAAATTGGGCAGAATCAGACAATTGTATATTTTAGAGAATGAAGGCAAAATGTAAAGCAGGCTAATCACGATTCCAAATTCGATCTGCAGGTCCCTAATTGCTCCCATCCCAAAGGCAACGTCCGATGTTAATTGATGGGCCGAGATGGTTGCAATTACGTGAAATAAAACTCGGCCTGTTGGAAGCACTGCGTCTTCTCGCAGCAGAGACAGCCGGCTTTGACGAGGCTCGACTGGGAAAGGATGCAACCACTTTGCGCATATTTCCTCTCAGGCTTGGCCCGTGCAGTGTGGTGAGTCCCACGCCTGGAAGCGCAGTGCGGAGCTCAGAAAGCCAATGCCCTCAAGTTTCCCCGGGAAGGGGTGGCCTGGCAGGAGGCAGCACCACAGGGCTCCTGTTGGGAGTCAGTTAAAAAGCCAGAGAGAAGAGTGGGGGAGCCTTGAGCCCCGGAGGGCTCTCCTGGCAATTGTGGCCACACACACACACACACACACACACACACACGTATGTGGGTGTGCGCAGCCTCACGGATGGCTGTGTGGGTGCCCAGCATGTGGGCTGGTGAGGCTGGCCCTGGGGATGACTGCGGCCCCCGAGATGCCCCCTGTGGCCCAGGATCGGCCGTGCCCTCTGCCCAGAGCTCCCAGGCGGGCAGCGAGAAGGCTGGTGGCTGTGATGCCGCTGAGCCAGGGGCGGTGACACCAGGCCCCCTGTGGTGCTCTGCGTCACCCTCCTGCTGTGCCAGGCTGGCGACCGGGCCCGGAGCCCCATGTCCACAAGGGCCTGTGTCCTTCAGTGTCCCGCTGGGCCTGGCTCAGGGTGGAGCTCTGAGGCCGGTCCTGGCAGGACCGTCTGCCCCTCTGATTCCCGGGGTCACTGGTGAGGACCGAAGCTCGGGCTGTGACTGCAGCTATGCGCACACCAACTGCGTGGACGGCGTAGCAAAGCCCCAGGCCTGCTCAGGGCTCATCGGCCACGCAAGGTAGAGGGAGGGGACAGCGCAGCACATGTGCACTGGGCCAACGCCATCTGGGCCCTGTGGCCCTTGGCCCCACCCTGGGAAGGACCCCAACCGGCACTGTCTGATGAGCAGGAAGGCAGGGAGTCTTCTGCTTCCTGTTTGCAGAGGCCCAGAGGGGAGGGCTGCTTGCGGAGCGGACCACCTTCTCCAGCACAATCCTCTTCCAGGGGGACAGGCCCAGCCCTGGACAGGTGAGGAGGGCCAGGTGGGGTGAGGACCGAGGAGGACCGAGGGGTACCCAGGCCACGCCAGGGTCCAGAGCACGAGTCAGCGAGCAGAGGTTTAGTCTGGCAGAGCCGATCCAAGGCGGGACAGGCGCAGGCCGGGGCCTTGGACCCTCAGGTGGGAGGCAGCTTAGCCTGGGGATGGGCGCGATCGCTCTGCAGACCCCCGATTCCCGGCCAGCTCCGCACTCACCCCTCCCTTTCCACATCCTCGAGTCCCCCCGGGTGGAGCGGGAAGAGGGGAGCTCTGGGGGCCAGGAAGGCCGGCGGATTCAGGTGGGAGAGACCTGGGCTCAGCCCCTCTCTGGCCCTGCTGAAGCCGATGGGCGGCCACCGCTGCACTCGTGTTTTAGGCCCGGCACTGTCTGGGGCCAGTGGCACGGCAAGAGTGTGAGCCACGCTGCTCTGTCTGCCTCCTCCATGCAGCTGCGCTGGCCTGGAGCTGCCGGGAGCGGCCCCTGTGTGGTGGCTCCGACTGCCACAGACGCTCCCGTCCCCAGGTCCCACCCACACGCCTGTGTCCGAGCGCCCCACAGAGACACGGGCACACGTTTGAGCTCCAGCCCGCTGCTCAGCGTGCACGTCGGGTGTGAGCAGAGAGGGTCACAGCAAGGGCATATCGGGCTCTGACCGCCACGAGCACAGGAAAGGAAACCTGGTTGTGGGGGCCCAAGATGGGTCTGGAGGGCCAGCCGGGCTGGAAGGAGCACTCGGGTGAGGTGCGGCGCCCGCGCTGGGCACACCAGGCCTTGTGCTTGTGGGAGTGAGAACCAGCTGAACCGAACCCCTTCCCTCTGGAGCTCTTCCTGGGGAGCAGAGTGGCAGGCCAAGGGAGTGCCCTGCTCAAAGAGCTGCAGATGCTTCAGGTTCTGCACACAGTTCAGAGTGGGAACCCAAATTCTGGGGTGAGGCGGGGAGTGAGAGAAAGGTCCAAGAGCTCAATGTGGCCATGTGTGTGCGTGTGCATGTGTTTGTGTGCATGTGTGCCCATGTGTGTGCGTGGGTGTGCACGTGCACGTGTGGGTGTGCCCGTGTGTGGGTGTACACACACATGTGTGTGCACGCATGTGTGAGGCCAGGCACTGTGTGTGCACATGTGCGTGTCAACCAGGCACAGCATGTGTGTCCATGTGTGCACGTGCATGTGTGCATGTGTGTGTGTGTGTGCATGTGTGCATGCGTGTATGCGTGTGAGGCCAGGCACTGTGTGTGTGCACGTGAGCGTGTGTTGACCAGGCACGGTGTGCGTGTGTGCGCATATGTGTGCACATGTGTGTGCATGTGTGTGCATGCATGTGTGACCAGGCTCGGTGTGCGGGCAGGCTCCAGAGCATAACCGGTGCCCCGTGGAGTTTCAGAGAAGGGAGAAACAGGATCACACCAGCCTGAATGCCAACCCCTCAGAGGTCTTGCTTCAGACCCACTTCCTATGCCAGCGCCGTCATCTGAATGACAGCAGAGGACAGACGCATTAGGAAACGCCAGACAAGCAAAGGGACTAGCATTCAACCCTAACGCCTCCAAGAGGCTGAAGCCCGGGAGCCCCCTAAAGACAGAGACGAAGAGCCCTAGGTGAGGGCTCGGATCCCAAGCACAGGGGTCTTGGAGAACCAAGGGGGAAGCTGGCGCAGCACACTGGTGGAGGGCCTGCTGGAAGCTGTCCTGTCTTACAGGCTGTCAGAGGTCACCATCCTCACGAATGGGCCCGTGTGCACACCCAGGTGCTTGTGGACCTGCAGGCACTCTCGTGGGGGCCGTCAGAAAGGCTCGAAGCCACCCTTGTCTGGGACAGGTGTCCCTCTTCGTTGCTTCTGCCTTTAATTGGCCTGGATCTGACATAAGTGATTCTATCCTGTTTCTAGCAAGGTTCACATCACAACTCTCGTAGAAAAGTAACTCTGGCCACAGCAATACAGAACAGAGTGAAATGAATTGCTGGAGGGGACTGAGCAGCCTTGGAAAGTTACTTCACTCTGTGAACCTCTGTTTCTCTGTCTGGGAAGCGGGAGTCCACCCAATGTGAAGACATTCCATGCAGTCGGCTGAGCTGCACAGCTATCTCCCAGATCCAGATCCGTGTACTCTCTCTGTGTGAGATGGTTCTTTGGAAGAAGCCACAGTGCTGAGTGGATTTCGGGGAGCACCTTCAGGAGAGGAAGCAGGTCGGTTGAGCTATGCTAGGGTTGCAGGCTGTGCCCAGGGCGTGGACATCTGTATTTACTCGGAAGGGAGCTCACAACAGCTGCTGTGTTTTGAGGGAGTATTGCTGCGAGGGACACACTGGTAAGGAAGAGAGGAGTAAAAACATTGCTACGTGAAGACAAAAGGTAGAACTTGGTCAAGGGGAAGCCTTCATTTAGAACACACATTCACGGGAGTGTCAGACAGGCTCTGTGTCACCAAGAGGCAGAGCTTTGGGGAGGAGAGGAAGAGATCTAAATAAGCAGGAAGAACAGGAATTTGGAGGTCTGGGGGAAGAGCGCAGGTTGCTGCGATGTGTAAGAACAGAAATGCCTAATTGCTTAGTAGAGACTTGGCCATCTCCTCTTCTGTTGTTTTGTAGCTAGCCCTCGATGTTCCCCCATATTCTTAGTAAACTGTTCAGGAGCATTGTCTGGGTAAATCAAGGGAAACAGCAAAATCTTGCAGTTAGTCCACAGAGAGCAGAGAAAAAGTGACAGATAGAGGAAAGTGTGATGGTTAATCTTGATCGCCAACTTGATTAGCTTGCGAGACCCAGGGGATTAGAAAGTACACTTCTGGGTGCATGGGGGGGTCATGGAGTCATGACCTTAGGGTCTATGTCTTTTCCCTGGACCTTTCCTCTATGGAACCGTCCTCCTGCTCTGCTTCCTGTCCACCATGAGGTGAGCAGCTTTCCCCTACTACCATGACACCCTGCTACCATGGTATTCCTGCCTTGGGGCCAGCTGGTCATGGACTGAGCCCTTTGAACCATGAGCCAAAGTACACCTCTCATCCTCTGAGTCGGTGTCAGGTATTCGTTCCCGTGAGAGAGAGCTGATCAGTACAGAGGGGAAACAGGAATGTTGCCTAGATTTAGCAGAAACAGGAAGAATAACCCTGAATAACAAGAGATCAAAAATATTAAACTCTGGGGTCCAGAGTTAGAAATAGTGGGGAGAGTATTAGTTTTGATTTGAAATGGGGTGGGGGTGCATCTCAGAAATTTTATTAGAGTCTCAAAGGACAGGAGTAATCCCAGCTGACATTTGTGCTGCATAGGGAACCTGTCTCGGTCATTCCAAGAAGTCCAAGGGCCCCAGGAAAGTTCTGTGGCTTTGGGGGAAAGAACCGCACAGGTGCTTACATTAGAAATGCATTGCCTTTACCCACATCCAGCCAGCATCCACCGTTTCTGTCTCTCTTCTCATTGCTGTCTGGGTCCCAAATTGATAAATGAAGTGGGGGAAAATCAGGAAATCGCCTCCTGTTGCTTGGAATTTCCACCCAGATATTGGAACTGTGGCGTATCCTGGCCTCCTCTCTGGCTCTACTGAAAGGTTTCCTTACATTACCCACACTGCCCATAGCATCCTCCTAAACTAGCATGGTGGCTTCTCCTGCCTCAGTTGTGATCTAGATATGGGTTTAGGGCCTTAGGATTTATTTAGAATTCACTTCCATCCATTTTAAGAAGCCATAAAATAACACCAAGTATATTTCAAACCCAATATTGGTCCTCAGAATATTAATAGATGAATAGCTTATATAATAAATTCCCTGATCCAAATTCATATTTTTGGCCTTATCAGCCATTAACAGAACATGAACTTTTTGGGGGGAAAGAATCCCCCTTATATATTTTTATTTATCTTCATTTCACCCAAACAGTTTGCATGTATGGCCTTTGCTTCAGTCCTGAGTAAGCCTCCTAGCGTGGGTTTGAGCTGTCGTGGGCAGCAGACCTTGGGTGACAGAGACCGGAGTTTAACTTCTAAGGTACAAATGGAAATAACAGGGAGCCGCGCTTCTGGAGGGGCCGGGCTCCAAGCCCGCCTTGCGTAGTGCAGCCAGAAGCCGCGGCGCGAGGCAACTGCAAGCGGTGGTGACCGGTGCACCTTCCATCCGCCGCCCTCTGATCCTCTCGGCCTGCACCTGCGGCCCCTCGGGCCCCCATCCTGTGTGGAGGAGTCTGGGGGACCCGGTCGGCTCCCGGCTCAAGCCTGTACCGATGCCCCGGCGCTCTGGGGTGGGCCGCATCCCGAGCCCGAGCCCGGGGGTTGTGTCTGAAGTCGTTTCCTCGGAAACTGTTCTCCCTGCCCGGCCTGGCCCGGCCCAGCCGCCTGCCCCGACGCCGCCAGCGCTGCTGGAAGCTCTGCTGAGGCCGGGACGCTGCTGACAGCCGGGCTTCCAGCTCCAGCGGCCTCCTGCCTGCCTGTCCCTCCAAACCTCTCCTTCCTTTGTCTCCTCGGGCTGGGGCTTGCTTGACCTCCGGGTCCAGCCCAGTCTTCATCTCTTCTTTGAAAACTCCTGTGAGTCGGCCACTGTACGAGGTCCAGGAAACCAAGGTGAAAGAGGCTTGTGGCCGGGGGTCCCCAGCCTGGCGAGAAGGGAAGGAAAGCGGGATGAAGCCGGCCCGTTCTCCCCCAGGCCCAGGACAGCGCTGCAGCGCAGAGGGCGTGAGCCTGGAGGGCGACGAGGAGCTGCAGAGCCCAGCGGGCCGGGAAGCGGTGTGCAGCTGAGGCGCCCGAGGCGAGGCGGGGGGCGGGCGGCGCGGGGCGGAGGCCGGGCCAGTGGGGCCCTGAGTGCACCTCAGGGACGCAGCGGTGCCTGGGGGAGGGGCGCTGCTCAGGACGCGTCGCCCGCGGGCCGGGCCGGTGCCTGCCTGGGAAGCCTGGGAAGAGGTGCGTGCACGGGCTTTGTGAGAAGGAAGGCGGGAGCGTGGCCGGAGCAGGGCCAGCAGGGCCAGCGCTGCTGGTGCAAGGGCACACGGGGCGGGGCTGATTCCCAGAGTCCTCGGCGCAGCTTACTGTCCAGGCAAAAAGGACTGGGACATTAGCATCCCCAAGCCCAGCAGGACGAGACCGCCTTTCCGGTCTTTGCAACCCTAGGGCGGCCCCTCAGGCAAGGCAGGTGCTTCCTAAGAGTGAGAAGGGAGTTTAGGTTTCCCTCTGGCTCAGTCTGCGTTAGCAGGCTTGCTGGTGTCCGCTGATATTAAAAATCACGATCCTTAGCTCGGCAGGGCGGCACACGCCTAAAGTCCTAGCACACGGAAGGCTGAGGCAGGAGGATCACTGTGAGTTTCAGGCCAGCCTGGACTACATAGAAAAACTGTCACACACACAAAAAAACTGTCTCAGAAAAAATTACGTTCCTTTGCAGAAGCAGGTATCTGTGGGAGGCTGGATTGTGACAGGTTTACATCTTGTTCTTTTTTATCTGCATTAAATATTCTATTGTAATAAATGATTACTCCCATGATAAGGAAGCAGCAGTGACCTTTTGTGAAGGGGCTGTTGTGGGAGAGAGGACAGAGGACGGGGAGGAGACCGATGAGCCCGATCTTCGCCTTCCTCTGGGGAGGCCTCTGGGAACTAGGCCTTCTGATCCCACGTCTCCGGTCGGCCCTCCCCACCCGCTCCCTGGGGAAGATCTCCCCAGAGCCAGAGGGGAAGGCGGGACAGAAGCTCCCGCACTGTCGGGTCTGGGCCAGGGCAGCCTTGGGCCCAGTGCAGGGATCCTGGGGACCCACTAGGGAGAAGCCTTGCGTGGGTGGAGGGCACTTGCTGCTTCCCACAGAGCTGTGTGCGATGGGTCTCAGCCATACAGAGACCGCAAGGGAGTCTGGAAGGAGAGCCAAGCCTTGGCACCCAGCACCCACCTGGTTCCTGCTGTGGCTTTGCTCCCGTGGGTCACCACAGGGGCAACTGCGACCAGGCACAGCCATGTGAGGCAGCACCCACTGCCACTTGCGACGCGATGCACTGCGAAGTGAGCCCTGGGGCAGCGTGGGGATGGTGCCCTCCTCTCCAGGAGAAGCTCCCTGGTCTGTGCTCATGGTCCGCGTGCCAGGAGCGGTGCTGGCACGGTGCCTCCCTGGATGAGGCGTGGTGTGGGGTAGCCGGGCTGCATGCGGACCCGGACAGGGGCAGTGGCGGGTGGGAAGGGGGGGACAGAGGAGACAGCCACACCGAGAGTGGCGGGCAGGCAAGGAGGGGCAGAGCTCAGGACACGAGTGCAGGGACCCTGGTGCCGCCCTGCAGGGTGTGGGGCAGGCCCAGAGGGCAGAGCCATGCTGTGGGCGGGGAGGGGCTCAGCCTGTCGCCCTGTACCCCAGCAGGCCCGGACACGGAAGCGGGACTTCACCCAGGTGTGTAAGAAGGGCACAGAGGGCCTGGATTCCCAGCCTGCCTGCTCTCTGGGCAGGCCAAGGCCGCCTGCCGGTCACTGGCGCCCAGTCCCAGCCCTTGTCCTCCTGGCTAGAGGAGTAGCACCATGTGCTCCCTTCCCTGGCCTTCTATGCCCCAGAGCTCCCTGCTGCATCGGCAATCACAGGGCCACCCTCGGTGCCAGGCATGGTGAGCAGCCGATCCCTTCCTTGGGGAACCCATTTCCCTGGGGCACACGGACCAGGGAGGGCAGAGTGCGGCTCCAGCCGGCGTGGCGCTGGCCCAGTGAGCAGGCGCCTGGTGTGGATGTGCCCGTGACAAATGCCAGCACTCAGGCGGATGGGGTGAGAGGGAATGTCAGGGGCGAGAAAAGGAAGAGGAGGGAGAAGGAGCCACTGGCTCTGCACCAGGCGCGGCCACGTAGGTTGCCTCCCTGCGCCCTCTCAGTCACGCAGCCGGTGGCTCCTCTATGCTCACTGGTTCCCTAAGCTTGGTAGATAAGGAAGGGAATGTTCTGGGAGGCTGAGGAGTCTGTCCCGGGTCCCTTTGCAGGCAAGGCAGAGCTGCTGGCCTGGGCCTGCTTTTCTGCTGCCCCAGATTTCTCCTGCGGCCTTGGGAAATTCATCATCCACCCTGGAGACAAAGGGCCTTGCGGGCACGGACGCAGCCCTGGAGCACATCCAGGGTGGGCTGCTACCCCACCCCCATCAATGTATTTCTTAACAATGAGGTTTTCTCTGCAAGTTGGTGATTTTATGGCTCTCAGCAAAAATCTGTGGGACCAGATGTTAAATGCAGCAGGAGAAAGTTATTTTCATCGTGGCTGAAGGCTTTCACAGTGCACCGAGCCTGGTCACATATCTGACTCCAGGCAATGACTGCTCTGCTTTCTGCTCACAGAGCGGACTGGTGAGGGGCTGCAGAGACGCCTGGGTGTTGGGTTTGGGGCCGCGTGACCTGGCCTGCCCTGTGACTGGCTAGCAAACAACACCCAGCCACCTCTGGGCCCAGGACCCTTGGTTGAAACCCCTTGTCACCTGCAGGGAACCTGTCCACACTGCGGTCTGCCCTGGCTGCCATGTCAGGCTGACCCCTCCCCTCTCTGCTCACTCCTAATGCTGTCCAGGTCCCCCCGGCTCCTAGGCTGACCCTCGCATGAGCACAGCTTCAGGCCAAGCCACAGAGGCCCCATTTCTGGGTGAGGAGAATGACAGCCAAAACACTCATGCTGACAGGTTGACTGCAGTGTTGGCAGCTTTGTATGACTGCAACTAAATGTCCGAGATGACAACTCACAGGTGGGAAGGTTCCCTTCGGCCCCCAGGGTAGGGTCTCAGCCCAGGGCCCAGGGCCCCGTTGAATTCAGGCCTGTGGTGGGAAGCGCCACCTGGCGGGGAGTACAGCGGAGCAGGCTGCTCTCCTCATGGCGGTAGGGTCCAAGGAAGAGAGGGAGGAGACGGCTCATCGTCTACTCTGCAGGCAGGGCCGTGCCTTGGAACTGCCCACCAAGCCTTCTCGGCTCCCTGGAGTTCCCTCCGTGCCCAGCTCCACCAAGCCAAGGATGGCGACTTTAACACATGCCCTTGGGGACAGTAAGGTCCACACTACAGGACGGGCCCTGGTCTGTGTGCAGCGTGGGGCCATCGCAGTGGGTGCCGGTGGGACCCAGGTCACGACGCGTGGAAAGGGTGCATGGGGGTGGCACAGAAAGAACAGAGACGTTGACTGGCACAGTCGGCGCTCACTGCCTGGGAGCCGGGCTTCCAACAGGGTTGCCACTGCCCACCTTGTTGCCCGTGTGCCTGCCGAGCAAGCCCTGGCCGACTCCTGCTCAGGGTCCTCACTGTGGAGACGTCCTTTCCACCCTCCCTGGCCCTGAGACTTCCAGCTCCGCGCTGGCCATTGGTAGTCAAGGCCAGGACCCTTGGCTGGGTCACCAGCACAGTCCCTAGGCCCTGTGGTCCTCTTCCCTGGGCCTCAGAACTTCATCCCCCAAGACGCATGAGGAGTGAGGCAGCAGGGTCTCCTGAGGCCCAGCATCACTCAGGCCGTGCACTTCACTGAGTCCAGAGCCCTGGCTCTCATTCTGTGAATTTGGAAACATGGCATTTGCTCCTGAGGTCAGAGCAGCAAAGGTGCCAGCACAGACTGCCTAGCCTGCTTCAGCAGCTCGGCCGCTTTCTCCATTTCCAGCAGCACCCGGTCTCCCAATAAAAGTGCAGAGGGTGGGATTCTGGGGTACTGGGATGAGGGTCAGGGACAGGAGGCTGCTCTGCCTGCTGAGGGGCTCTCCGTGGGCCAAGTGGAGCAGGCCTTCCTGCCCAGGCTTCTCATGTCCTCTGTTATGCGATGGCCCCTCTGTGGGTGACAGTGACAAATCTTCTGTCACACGGGGCAGCGCTACCTGACACTACCAACCAGCAACTTGTGTCCTGAAGCAGAGCCTCAGCTTTGCCTTCCTGTGATGATCCAAGTCTAACTTAACCCAACTCAGTGGGAAAAATAGTCACTCTGCACCTTCTACCTGTGAGGCCGGCCTGAGGTTTTCCAGGCCCTGTTAGAGCCATTTCTTTCTCCCATCCCATTGGGAAGGACTTGTAGCCTGGCTCTGTCTCAGACCAGTGCAGTGGAGGACGGCACTGTACCAGGGACGGTATGGTACCCGGGCGACTGCAGGTGAGTGTGTGTGACAGGGCTGAGAGGAGGGCTGTGCAAGGTGCCACCCAGGGCCTGGGAGGGGTCCCCTATTCAGTGTCGGGGGCCTCGGGGACAAGTGACACCCGCTGGGGTCTAGAGGAGCAGGTGGAAGTGTGCGGGTTTATGTGTGTGCTCTCATGTGTGTGCATATATGCACACGTGTGTTTATGTGTGTGTCCATGGGCATGCGTGGGTATATGTTTCCATGTGCTCTCGTGTGTGTGTGTGTGCACACACTAGTCAGGTTGGGGACTCTGTCCACCCAGGATGGAAGCTGCCCCATTCCTGCTTCCCACCACCGGTTGCTGGAGATGGCCCAGTGGCCTGGACGCCCACACTGGAGACCCGCCACTGACTGTTGGAATGACAGCCCAACACCAGCAGGCACTTCTACTTTTTAGGATGAGCAAAATGGGCAGAAAGATTGCTTCAAAGTAGGAAATACTAACTGGATTTTGCTATTTGGTGATTAAATGTTCCTGTGTTATAGAGGAATCTGACATGAGGATGCCCTTACTTGGCGCTGGAATCTGTAGAGGTCATCAAGTTGAAATGAGGTCGCCAGGATGGGCTTGGTGTCTGCACAGGGGGAAGCAGACACAGAGGGGCAGCAGTGTGGGGACATGGGGAGCACAGGGTCACCTCTGGTATGTGGAGTGAATATGTCAGTGTAACAATGTGTAGAGCGAATGCACCAAGGAGCAATGTATAAAGGGAAGACAACAATGTGTGGTGCAAAATGCAACAAATGTAACAAGGTCTACAGTGAAGGCAACATGTGTGAAAGCCAATGCAACAGTGTATCAATGTGTGGAGCCTGTATCTGAAGACAGGGACCTAATAGACCCTTCCTGTGCCTGTGTTTGAATGGCTGGAAGGGCAGTTTGTGTCCATACAGTGGTAGTCTGGGGAACCCGAGCCATCTCTAGAAGACTTTTAGGACCGGAGGAACCAGCTCTCCTGGTGCCCAGAGTTGGCCCCAGAGGCAGCATTTAGCCCATGTACACTGAGTGCATACCCTGAGTGCAGCCAGCATGAACAAGGCCAGAGCTCAGCACTATCCTGCGGTGAGGCTGGGCTGGGGCCACCAATAATCAGATCATTCTCTGGATGGTCAGCCTGGCAGGGTGGAGAGTGCCAGGGGCTCCCAGGCAGTGCTGACATGGGAGCCTCAGGCTCCCGCACCCTCTTCTAAAGGAGAGCACCTCCCACTTGCTCAGAAACACTGGGGAGCTCTCTGGACCCACCGTCTGTCTCCTTCCCTTCCTTGGCTCCTCTTTCCTTTTGACCCAAGTCAAGAATAAAGGCATCAGCATAGCAGAGCAGATTTTATTGAGCACCTACTATGTGCTGGGTGTTGTTTTATGTAACAGGCTGGAATGGAGCAAAGTCAAAGGCAATGCTTAGGAAAGAAAGTGCTGGCATGGTGGCTTGGCACGAGCACGAATTCATGAGCATACATTTGCTGTCTTTCGCCTTTGGCTTTCAGTGGCCGCACAACCCAGGTGGAAGGTGGGGTGAATGGAGACAGGCAGGCTGTGCTTTGGTGTCTCATGGCACCAAGGGGATTGTGTGCCGTGGGGCATCATGGGGACAGGAGAGGACCCTGACTGATGAGGGGTTGTAGTAAGGGACAGGGCCGAGATGTGTGAGCCCTGGGGACCTCTAGGGAGAGCTGGGAGGTAGGGCAGGCTCAGGGCCCTGGGGCGTGCACTGTCGCTGTGTGAACTCTCTGTCATATGCGCTGTTGATGCACCACTTTGCACTGCCCTATGCTCCGTTACGTGCGCTGTTACTTTTAAAAGTTGCTCGCCGTGAGGAGGTCGAGCCGGTCACTGTCTGCACCCTGTGGCTGAACACAGGAGGCCCAAGGGGGAAGCAGCTCAGCAAGTCCCACAGACAGCGGCCCTGAGTCCCTGCGCCTCCTCCTGTGAGCCTGCCAGGGACAGCTCCTTTTTGGCCAGCGTCCGCCCAGGGTGCAAACACAATTCCTCCGCAGCAGATGGTCACCTCTGGGCACGCAGCCCCCACCCCACCCCGGGGCAGTCTCTGCCCTCCTGGGGTCTGCGTCTTGGTGATCGGATCGCCCTCCCTGAGAGACAGGAGAGCCCCGAGGATGGCCGGGCTCTCAGCCCTGCCCGAAGGGCACCACAGCCAAGCTGGCCTCACGCAACAGGAGCGCATCCTCTCTCAGCTCTGAAGCGGAGGCCCGGGTCCGGGGCTGGCAGGGCCGCTTCTGAAACCTGTGGGGTGGGTCCGCCCTCTCAGCCCTGACGCCTGGCGCTTTCCCGGGAACCCTGTGAGGTCCTTGGCCTCAGCTGTGTAGCCCGATCCCAGCCTGTGTCTCCTGTGTTCCCTGTGTGGCATCTTCCTCGTAGAGAGACGCTGGTGCCGCTGGGCAGGGCCTGCTCCAGCCTCTCCCTCTCCCTCCCTCCCTCCCTCTGCCTCCTCCTCTGCAGCACTGGACACACCCAGGGCCTGGTACATGCTTGGCCAGGCTGCACCACGGAGCACCAGCCCAGCTGGACCTTGGCATAACCTCATCAGAGCTTAATCACGCCTGCAAGCACCCTTTTCCAGAAGAGACTTCGGGTGCAGCTCCTGATCCGGGACCCAGTGTCTCCCTGTGGGACACAATTCCACCTGCAACAAAGTACTGTGGCCCAAGTCCCTCTGCAGCTGGGACTCTCGGTTGTTCTGAGTTGAGCCGGTCACCTCCACACCCCTCAGTAGTGGCTCCCTGCTTTCCTCTGAATTCTCTGGGTTTTTCTCACCTTCTTCTGCTCATCTGAGTCACAGCTGGAACTGTCCTCCTCCTCCCTGGGCACTGGGTCTCCCTCCAGCTTCCGCCCCCGCCACTGCCAGTCGTCCTGCTCATCCTTTGCAGGGCTGAGGGTTTCGAAGCTCACTGGTCCCTGGCACCAGTGTCCAGCCGGTCACCCGCTCATGATTCTCAGACTCCCTGGGTGCTGCTCCAGGTTGTAGCCTGGCCCAGCACCTGATGACTGTCAGTGATGCTTGCTGGGGGAATGATGTGCATTTATTTCAGATGCAACCTGGGCCTGGGGAGTGTGACTGCCCAGCCTCGGGTTGTCCTCTGCTCGGGCCATGCTGGTGAGGACCCATGCAGTGTTGGGGGCTCCACACCTGATCTTTTCTCTTGTGAGACTTGGTTCTCTTGGTAGGGACCTTGTCTTCCTCCCTGAGTCAGCCTGTGCTGAGCTCCCCGAGATCACGAGGTCTGGTGGGTTTAAGGGATGGTAAACTATGGGCTAAACTGGTGACAGAGCAGTGCCGGCCTGGGGAGACCCTAAGGGCCCCTTTGTCACAGGTGACCTCTCTCCTCCTCCACCCGGAAGGCCCTGCCATTCTCACCAGCTGTTCGCACCCTTGTGGGCCTGGCCAGTCCTTCCCCTCCTACATCTCCTTGGACCAGCAGGGGGTGTGGGGCAGGGACGCACGCACGCAGCAGACCCTTGGTCCCTCTCTGCAGTGGAAGTCACTGCTCATGACGCTCAAAGATGGCCTGAGAGCTCTAGGTTGGATGATGTCTTTGGGGCGATTTCGCCCAGATGAAACCTGTTTTGGAGGGGGAACTGAGGCAGGGACCCCGCCCAGGAGGGAAGCTGCCCTCTGTGAGACTCTGCACACGCCAGTCTGCTTGCCTCTCTGCCTCTCTTCCCAGTGGTCAAATTGAGCCATGCAGCAGCCTCCTTTCCTTTCCAAGCCCTGCCCAGCTCCGGGCCTCTTGCATGCTGTTCCCATAGCCCACCGTGGACCCGGACAGAGCCACCTGTCCCTTCAGGCTCAGCTGGGATGTTGCCTCCACCAAGCAGCCTCCCTGGAGCTCTAGGGAGCATAACATGAGTCACCCTCCCTGGACACATGCTCCCTGCCTCACAAGGGTCTCTCTCCCCAGCTGATTTCAGCGGCGGGCTCCGGCTGCCTTGCTGATCTCCAGGTCACCTGGGCCAGGCACACAGTGGGCTCCCGATCCCAGGTGCTAAATAAAGGATAAGAAGTGAAACCCTTCCTCCTCCATCTCCCAGACAACTGCCGCCCGGCTGCCCATGGGTGATTGCACAGGGCCGCCAGGAGCAGGCTGGAGTGCAAATGTGCTGCACCCAGAGCCGTTTAGTGATTCCCTCACTGCCTCCAGCTGAAGTCGGATGTTCTCTCTGCACGTCAGAAATGTCACAACCCGCTCCGTGTCTGTGCAGACCTCGCAGGCTTGGGCTTTGCCGAGACTGCAACTCAGTCTGGCAAGAGCCAGGCATGGGACAGAGCTGTTCTGTTTCCAGTGGGAGCTCTGCTCCTGGCACTCTGGGATGCCCTGATTCCCACCAGACTCCCCAGGTCCTGGGTCAGCGGGCCAGAACGAAACCATCAGGACATCCACTTAACCACGAATCCTGTTTCTTCAATTCTACCTCAAGTTCCTGACAGCAAGGCTCATTTCACCAGCATGCTAGTACCTGGGGTCCCGTCGCAGAGTGAAGTGGAGATGCTGGAGACCCTCATTACGGAGTGGGCCCCCGACACCCCGAGGCAGGTGGGCCTGCATAGGAAGCTTCCTCCCCACTTTACGGCACCATGTGATCTGATTTTCCCTTCCCAGTTAGCTCTCACGTAGTCCATCATAAGACACTGCTCACCTCCTCGCAAGGCTGCAGGCGACCCCCACACAGGACGAGCCCTCTCGTGGGAACCTGGGATCTCCTACCTTCTTCCCACCATTTTCTCTGGTTACTGCGGAAACTTGGAAGACATTTCTTGGCAGAGAAGCCAGAGGGTCTCACCTGGGGCTGCACTTGTATTTCGGGAATCTGAGGCTCCAGGGGCCTTTCACGTCGCAGGCAAGGAGTCGCTCATTTTCTAACTGAGGAAACGCAGGCCCAGGTGGGCCGCTGCACTCAGGCACCTGCCTGGGGACAGGTGGGCGGACACAGCCGGGCCCTGAGGGCGCTGTGGGCAGAACGAGGCACAAGTGGCCGCCTCTGGACCTGCCCTTGGCCCCAGATGTGCAGCGGCGTGTAGAGGTGGAGCCTTTCTTTTTAAATAGATCCCTGAGTAGGCAGTGCTGGAGATGGGGGGGTACGGAGGGGGCAGCGACTTGGACAGAGCAGAGCTGGGTGGGCGCAGCCACGTGGCAGAGGGGGCCAAGGAGAATCGCCCGGAGGCCGGGCACCGCTGTCCTCTCTGCCCGCTGCCGCCCCGCCCCTCCGTGCCCGGGGCGCTGCCCCAGAGCCTCCTGGCCCCGCTCCTGCCCGCTGGTCCTGGGAGAGGAGGCTGAGCAGGGTTGTTGCTGTGCTGCTCTGGCCTCCTCTTGCTGCCCCCTTAGGTGTGGGGAGCTCTCCGCTCTGCACTTTGCCTTCTGCACTTCCCCCACGGCCTCCCGCCCTTCGGTTGTAGACAATGCTCATGAAAGCCCATGTTCCCCACCCGAGTCACCCTGTCCCCTGCAGGGCCTCCCGGGCTCCTCTGTGCGGGCTGCCCTGGACACAGGCCCGAGGAAGGGCCACGACGACGATGCTGGGCCTCAGTGGCCGCAGCTGGTGACCGAGGCAGCACGTGACATGGGGCAGCCAGCGGGGACCCGGCAGGTACCCTGGGGCCCGGGCAGGGCAGAGCTCAAAGCCCCCGGCAGGCCCATCAATACCTGCCCCACCACGAAGGGGCCAACATCACAACTGGATAAGCAAGCTCCGGAGGAGGGGGATGGACGGAGAGACCCTGCATACAGAGGCCAGGCCCAGCCCCTGGGACGTCTGGAGCCTGACTGACACATGACCCCCGAGGCCCAGTCACTGCCTGACACAGGTCAGAAAAGCCCAGGAGGAGGACGACTACCTCCAGTCACAGACTCACAGCAGCAGAGGATCGGTAACGGCTCTCAGAATTACCGTCCTGCAGCCCTCTCTTCCATGTCCAATGAACTGTTTTACCATCTCAGGAAATACTGAACACCAAATCTTTATCAAGCGTGCAAATTGCCTCTTTCACTCCTGAACTTATTTGACTATGAAACACGTTTTTAAAAGACTCACTCCAATGAAATTCTTGTTCTTTGCAACATACTTGTTGCTTTCAATAGCAAAGGCATAAATAAATCACACAATTACGTGGCTTTCCCTACTAGAGTGACTGGTTAGTGCCAGTCGCACGAGGAGACCTAGCCGGAAGCACACTTTTAGTCCACCACTATGGTTGTCAATAAAACTTGCACGCTGGAGTGCTCAAGCCCTTCCGAGCATGTGCTGCGTAAAGGACAGGTCCCACCACCAACACGGCCCGAGAGTTGGTCTATCGCCCGAGGCGCTGCAGTGAACGGGTGGACGGCCCAGCTTTGAGCCCATCCCATCCAGTGGTGAGGGGTGAGCGGAGGCTGCCTCAAAGCCTCACACTTCCTCCCCTAAGGGCTCCCACTGTAGCCCGTGGGTGTTGCTGTAGCATCCATGTCACGGAGGGAGCAGGCATCCTTGCAGTGGTGCTGGTGCGTGGCGTGGCCGACACCTTTGCTGCGTGGAACACAGGGACACAGGTGCCATGGGGTCTGCACCTCCCTCCCCTGGGGGAGGCTTCCAGCTGGAAGCTTCTGGACTTTCGGTTCCGCAACACAAAATCTCGGTAGGAGAGGGTCATGATCTTGTTTTGTGGGTACAGAGACCAAAACTCGGGGAGGTCCTGCAGCATGTGAGGGACAGATCGTGGCCCGTCTCCATGACGCGGAAGTTGAACTCAGTGGACTGTGCCTGGAGTGGCCTGGGACTGTGGCCCACTGAGCCTGGGACTGTGACTCGAAGGTGTGGAGGAGTCCTGACACCCTCTCTGGAAGCCCCGAACCTGAGCCCTGCCTGTGAGCCCCATCTGAGAGCACCGGGCTGTCCTCAAGGGCCGACTCCGACCTGGAACGGAGGTGTGGGACTGGGAGCAGAGCTGTCAGAGGATGAGCAATCCGACGTGGCACATGCAGCATCGTAGACAGTTTGTCCTCGGGGCCTCACTCCTGCTGCTCCCTCAGGCCCAAGGCCCTGCGTGCGGAGCCTTTCATGTGGGCACCGGTGCCTCGATGGGCACTGCTGAACCACGCTGAGCCGTCTGTGCCACCCCCAGAGCCGGGCCTTTGGTGACCCCGAGGCTGCCCAGGCTGGCTTCGGAGTCAGGGCAAGGCAGCCACTGTCTCGTTCCCCTCCAGGGTGAGTCCTTCACCTGTGGAGCAGCCCTCCCAGCACGGGGACGTGGTGTGGACCGGCGTGCACACAGCCGTCCTGCTGCCGCTCTGCCTGTGTCCCCTTCCTGACCTTTCTCGCCCGCTCTCCACACGGGCCTCCGACGTGCCTGGGGGGCACAGGAGGGTCCCTCAGCCCTGCCTCCCCACCCTCAGCATCCTCCCAGCACCCAGCCAGCCTCAGACTCCGGCCTGACTGCCAGGGAGAAGGGCCTCCCCTTCCCGCTCCTCCTGGTCCTCAGCGCTCTGACCCAGTACAGGGTGGCGTGCAGCTGCTCTGCAGTGAGCTCCCGCCGCCTCTGCTACAGTCTGCTGCCTGTGCCCGCCCGCCGGGAGGCCTGGGAAGGGCTGAATGTTTAAACCCGCCCTCCCTTTCCAGGGCGGCCTGCTCTTCAACTCCATCTTCATTCCAAATCTGCTGACCAGAAGAGCGGTGCTTGGCCTTGACACCAAGGTGCGACTTGAGCCAACTTCACTGTCATCTGCCCCTGTTCCCCGGTGGAGAGGGCGTCTTTGGTGGAGCCGCACTTTGCCACGTGTCACCGGCTGACCTTGGGCAATGCCTTCCACCCCAGCCCTTGTCAGGGAGGCGGCTTCAGGGTCGGAAGGATCCAGGCCAGGACACACGGCAGGCGCAGTCAGGCCGCTGCCCCTCCTGCCCAGCGGGAGCCGGGGGCCTCCGTCGTCTGGGCAGAGCCCCTCTGGGCAGGTAATGTGCTCTAGGCTTTCCTGAAGGAGGCAGTGCCCAGATGCCGCCGCCCTCCAGCTGACCCTGCTGGCCCTGGTGTCCCCTGCGGCTGCTGCTGGACCTGCAGGCTGTACACCGCCTTGTGCCAGCACGGGTGAGGGGCAGGCTGGAGACACGGGGGCCTGAGTCCCCATGGAGACGATTTTCCTTCTCCGGACCAGATCTGACACAGGGCCGAGGCCTGGCCAGAGCTCGGAGGCCGGGAGCGTGGGTTCCCCAAAGCGCACCTTTCTGAGCAACAGAAAAGACTACGTAGCTCCAGCGGATGGACTGTTGTCTTTTTTAAAATAGCTATTTGAATATAAACAGGAAGCCTCAGACTTCTTTTCCAAAAACAGGAAAGAAAGAATGAAAGGAAAAAGACACCCCCTCCCCCGCCCCCCACTGGCCAGGGTTCCCTGTGCGGCCTGGGGCGTGGGCCTGGTGGCCGAGGGAGCTGCTTCTATTCAGACTCCAGACTCGTCTGGCCTCGGGGATGTTCCTTCTACTCTTTCACCTTCTTTTATAAAAGGAAGTAAGAAAAAACCCACAGAAGCCCGGGGCCACGCTGGTGTCCGGGAGGGCCCCAGGTCAGGATCAGAAGCGGGGTTCGGCCCTCCCACCCCCAAAGCATCGGGCTCTGAGAGGCGGCCAGACGCGCGCGCCAGCTCCAAGTCACGTGCAGCGCCCAGAGGCGACTCGGAAACACGCGGCCCGCGGCCCAGGCTGCCAAGGAGCCAGATGCTGGGCTTTAAAAATATCTTCCTGTTCTTGGCATCTGCAGGCGTGGGAAGGTGCGGCCAGGGCTGGGACGCAAGGAGAGCGACTCCAAACAGGCGGCCGCGGCCTCGTCAGAGCGCCCGGCATATGGCGCGGACATCTGCCCGGCGGTGTGGGGAGGAGCCATGCGGCCCCGCACGGACTGCGCTCTGAAAGGAGGGGCGCACGCTGGCTGGGTCCGCAGCCCGCGTCCCGGCTCTGGAGGCTGAGGAGCTGAGGTGGATTAGGTGTCCATGCATTCTAGCGGAACGTGACCCTCAGTCCTCAGGGACCAAGTTGGAAGCAGACCCTGGCTTGTCTGGACGGCGCCGGGAGAGATCAGTGATCTCTACCCCTCTGCCTGCCCGGGACACATGAGATTCATAGGCACCGGATTTGCACGGCTCTCTGATGGCCTCTGAAGGCAGTCTCCCTTCTGAGGAACGCCGAGGGGTGCTTTATCTTGTGGGAACCTGTTCCTTAGGGACAGCAGCGAGTCGCTGCACATTCTCACACACCGGGGCTGAGGGGTGGCACCCTGCCGGGACACAGCCCAAGTCCCTCAGAGCCCTCCCATCTATCTGCCTGTGCCTCATCCTCAGCTCCAAGCAGCCTCCCTCCTGGCTTCTAGGTGAAACCTGCTAGGTGGCAGCTGTGCACTCTTCCCCCACTCTAAACAGCCAGTTTGTGGATGCATCCACCCATCCGCAGGGCCCAGCGCAGCTGGCAGCTCAGAAGTCTCCTCCTACACTGGTGCTCCTCAAGGAGATGCCACCCAGGTGCCCTGACACGGGGCCTGCACACTGAGGTGGTTGGGGGACCCGGGTTCTGACTGTGGGCTGCAGTGTGACTATCTCTGCAGACATGATGCTTGCTGGGAATTGTGTCTGTGGGAAGCTCTGTCTTGGTTGGGGGGGTCACCCACAGAAGGGGCAGGGCCCATTTTACAGGAGAAAGGCAGAGCTGTCTTTACTTTTGTTTCCTTTTTTTAAGCTGGGTGATCTAAGGTATTTTGCCTAAAACTTTCTTTGAACTCTGTCTGTCCTTTCTCTTAAGATCAGGTTTCTGCCCTTTTTATCAGCTAAGCTAATTTCTGGGCTTAGAGTGGCTGTAAGGATTCGGGGTGTGACTGGCGGAGCAGGAGGAGCAGAGACGACCTGGGAGTGGTGGGGAACCTTGGCCGGCGGGTTTTCAGTGCTGAGAGCTGATGCGGCTGACTAGACTGAGTGCTTTCCGATTTTTCTCAAGCATAGATGAGACGCGCTCGCGAGCCGCCCACCAGGTTTCCTTGCTGGCAGCTGGCCTTGGGGTTGGTGCCGAGGGCCAGCTCTTTCGACACCTGTGCTGTCCCGCACAGCGGGGTCTTTCACATGCGAGCAACAGGCCTGGCTCCAAGGTGTCCCCACCGGGTGGCTGTGGCTCCTGACCCAGATGGATCCCCGCTCCCCATCAGGACCTCTGTGTTCTCTGCAGTCCCCTGGATTCCGACCCGGCCTGCTGACTTCGTGGGCTTCCTAAGGGGTCTGGAACCTCGAGCTGGTGACCCACCTGTCTCAGCGTCCCAGAGTGTGAGCTCACAGGGGCCCAGCCCTCCCTGGGCAGAAGAGGATGGTGCGCCTGTTTGAATCAGGATTTCCATAGTTAGTAGTTGGAAGCATCCAGACGTGCTCAGGGAAGCCCTCCAAGGTTGAGCTGACCGACCTGCAGTCTCGTTTATCTTTGGACTTTCACAGACTGAAGATCTCTGTCCAGCACGGGGACCTGGCTGTCAGCAGGGGCTGAGCATGCTGGTCTTGCTCCTGCAGCTCCAGGAGGAAGCACCCTTGGGTGGGAGTGGGGTGTGCACCTGTGCCTCGCCTTGGCGGGGTGCCTGGGCCCTCCAGACCCACACGTGGACCAGCAAGAGGGTTGGAGGACCCTTTGCCCCAGGCCAGGATTCAACTCCAGTCCTCAGTGTTTTCAATATTCGCCTGCTTGTGTAGTCACTTACTAATTTGCTCTAATTAACTCACTTTCCTTAATTTAAAAAAATAAAACATTAAGAAGGAAAATGGAGCTTATAATAGGAAATGGGAAAACCAATATTTAATGCACATTTAAGGATATACATCATTAACACAAAAATATCTGTGCACCCTGAAATAGCCTTGCTCTGAAAATTGTGCTATTATGGAAACAAAATTGCTCTGTTGTGGAAATGTTTGGTTTATTTTGTAACATATTTTAATTATTTTGAAAATTGAAACAAAAATCCATACTTAGTGTCAGTGGTCTCATATTATTTTCATATTTATGATAAATCCATGTATTCACACACATCAGTAATGTTTATATTATTGTGTAGCTGTTAGGTGACTGATTTTTCTATGAGCCCAGAAGCAAACTTCAGCAATCTTTGTGAGTATATTTTGTATTTCTGTCATATTTTGAATGCAGAAAAAGGCAAATAAACCACAAAGGGCCAGTAATCCTGTGACTCATGCAATCCCTTTGATGTTTAAAAGACACAAAGCAAGTCTGCAAACACCTTCCACTCCCCGGAACTGTCACTAACCAGAAGACTGTGAGGCAGTGTGGTCTTTCTAGGAGTCAGACTTCAACCTAGAAGTGTGAAAGGCAGTCCCAGGTGCCTAAGTCAACGTCGGGCACACGTCTCCCTGGCTGTTGGTCTGTCCTCGGCCACGCTGTCGCTGTCTGGCTCCGTCACCTTTGGGCTGGTGACGGCTGATCCCAGGGAATCAGTTACAGACAACCTGCCTGCAGCCGGGCCCCTCGATTTCTCATGACACACAAAGCCAGGGGAAACAGCCAAGTGAGTACTGCTACTGGTTTGTCACTGTTGTTCATTACCATTGTGGCTTTCACCAAAAAGGTCTCACTCTCCTGCCTTCGTCCGTAAGGGTGGCGCACACCTATAAGCTCACGCTCCGGGAGGCTGAGACAAGAGGATCTGGAGCTTGAGCCCTGCCTGGGCAGCTCTGCGACTTAGTGAGACTCTGTCTCGAATACTTAAAAAAGCAAAAAGGCCAGGGCAATAGCTTAGTGCAGAGGCCTGGACTCAACCCCCAGAACAGCAGTGATTAAATGAAGAGTATCTTGAGACTGAGAGTCAAGTTGTTAACAAAAACCAGAAAGCCCACAGACATCACTGCTTCCACTGCTTATCAGAGCAATCAGACTGGGCGGGCGTTCACAGCAAGATCCTGAAAGGAAGACAATGCCGAGCCTGATCCATTTGCAATTGTGGCTGATAACTCCCACATCAAATGTTGGGGTTCATCAGAATCGGCTCATTTCCCATTATGGTGGAACATGCGGTAAACATTACCAAGTTGAAATTATAAAATAACACCATATCAATAAGATAGCAATACACACACTCCCTGCCCAGTGTCTGAACCAGGGGCCATATGATCTGTTGGTCCAGCTCTAAAAAACACAGTCCTCCTTTGTGCTTGGACTGATGGAACCTCGAGGTTGTGGCCCTGAAGACCCGGACGCCCACAAGTACGCTGGTCCCGAGCTCCAGATCGGGGCCTGCGGTGGCTGCTTCCGCTCAGCGCCCCAGGCAGCATCACCCACGTCCCTGTCTGGACCTGGGGCTTCTGCGGCCTCGTTTTGTGGGGCCTCCTGCTCGACTTTAGAGTCACTTCTTCACAGCACCACCTCTCCCCCCGGGTTGCGAATTTCTCAAAGGGACTGGGAGAGAAAAGTGAGCTTTTCAGAATCAAAAGGAGCCGCTCCTGTCAAAGCCACTGGAGTAAATGAAGGAAATGAAGGCAGAGACCATGCAGCGGAGGCTCCCCGGTCACCAGCTAAGACTCCCTGGGACGCCTGCCCAGCCACGCTCTGCCTGGCCAGGGACAATTGTTCCAAAATACCTGACAGCATCCACCTCCTTTTGCCCTTAAAAGCTCCCCTGTGTCAGCCTCCCTGAATGTGCCCGCAGCTTACTGTGGTGTGGGACCCCACGATGCCTGGCCGCCCCTCCGCACCCTTGGAGGTCTCTGGCTTCTCATTCTGAGGACAGCAGGATGGATGGTAACAGCTCAGCTGGGCCCCTGGGCCCCGCCCAGTGCACTTGGCATCCTGAGCGGTTTCTTGGGAGCCAATAGGGAAACAGAGTCCCGGGGATGGGTGTATTCTGGCCCTGGCTCAGCACAGCCTGCGTCAGTAATATTTCTTCAGTAACTGCATGTGCTGTCCTCAGCAAGGAGCACTCCCTGGGCAGCAAGTCTGCGTGTGAGAGCTCACTGGGAACCACGGCTGAGCTCCCCCTTCCGTCCTGCTGTCCACACTGCAGCGGCCTCAGCGTCTCTGGGTCTGACTAGGGTGGGGCCCCTTGCCCAGGGCCTGCCCCTGCCTGCCCTTGAGTGCTCCTCCCCCTGGCAGAGCTTCCGGTCACAGGCACCTTGCCACCTCATGGCCGTCCCACCCAGTCCTAGCTGGGGGGACCCAGAAACCCCCTCTGCATCCCTGCTGGGCTGCCGCATGTGACCTGTGTGTCACAGTTGCTTACAAACGGCTTCCTCCATGCTCTTGACTTTGCTCCCCTTGGAGGGGGAATTGGTGCTGAATTGCTTTTGTGTCTGCCAGGGGACCCCTGGCACACTGCAAAAAGGATGAGGTTAGAGAATAACTGTCACGGCCCGCAGGCTTATTCTGCCTCTGTCTGCAGACAGCCTCAGCCAGTCACCATCAGAACCAGATCGGGACCCGTGCGTCTTGAACGAACCCCACTTCTCCAGCCAAAGCACACGGAACTGCCTGCTGGGTGGGTGGACATGGGTGGCGGCCTGAGCCCCAGTCACTCGCTTCCTCTCGTTCCCAGCTCTGCCCACGATCAGGGTTGTAGCTGTGTGAGCAATAAAGTGAGGTGATGTAGACACAGGGTCCTGACCCCAGGGCGGCCCTGGGGAAGGCTGAGTGAGCCCTCGCTACTGCAACAGGTGTGGTTAGCATTGCTGCCAAGTGATGCTGCTGAAGAATCTTGCAAAAGTTAGAAATGAAAAGGCGCACGAGTAGCAGAAGAAAGTTGCTGCTGTTGGTGAGGGCGGCACGCGGGCTTCTCCCCAAGAGCTTCCTGCGGGCAGGTTCAGAGTTGGCTGTGAGCGTCTCAGCATTAAGCAGGACTCGGTGCGAAGGAGAAGGGGTCCGGAGAGCTGCTGGAGCCAGCCCGGGCCAGCTGGCTGCCATGACCACAGCCGGGAATGCCGAGCCAGCACCAGGTGGCCAGGCTTCTGGGCCCCTTCAGGAACCACCTCACACAGGCTGCACGACCTCTGGATCAGGGCTCTGGACTCTCCCAGACTGTGGCAGAGGCCACATCTTGACCCCAGGACACGCTAGCAGGCCCAGGCCATGCTTCAGATGCAGGCCCCTGAAGCTACAGCTGCCATGGGTGCTAAGACCTTCCCCGTGCCAGGGGCAAAGGCAGAGCCCAGGCCCTGGCTCACAGAGGGGTTGGAGAGAGAGGCAGAAAAGGGAGCCAGGATCAATGGACTTCAGTGAGTGGGATCAGGGCATCAGGGCGGGATTGGAAGGGGAGAGCGGCTGATCACAGAGACAATCCATGCTGGAGGTGAGCAACGGCCAGTGCTCGAGCACCAGGACCAGGGCAGCTCCCCCAATAGGTTCCTAACAGGCCCACAGCGAAGCAGGCCAGGCTGAACAGCCCGCTAATGGGAGCTTGGCCCTGCCCCAGGCCAGGACGGAAAGCGGCTGTTGGCTCTTGTGAGAGTCCTCAGTCCAGGCCATTTTCCCACAAAGAAAAATTCACCGCCCCAAAGAAACGCCAGCACCTGCTCCCAGTGCCAAACTCGAGGAAAATCAAGTCATGAGACTCTCTCCCCTTCCTGGGTGAAGTGACAGATGGCAAAAGTGCTTCCAGTTTCCTCTCCCCCCAAAAGTCTGCCAGAGATATAAATATTTAAAAACAGGAGCTAGACGGGGAGGGTTCGCTTTCACTGTGGTCGTTGGCAGGCGTGCGATCCACCCCAGATACCACTTCATCCTGCCGTGGAATGGCAGTTCTGGGTCGCACGTCCGGCTTTGGACGACGTGACCTCGTGCACTATTTCTGTAGTTTGAAGCAGACCCAGACCTTGGTCGTGAACACCAGATCGAACAGGGCTGTGAGCTCTCCACCATTTTTCTTTTCTTGCTGTTTCCTTATTTTTCTCTCCAGCTAAGAAGTCCTCTCTCTGATTTCTGTCCAGTGGGATTACGCCTTCTCCTTGTTACACAGGGATGTGTATTTCAGTTATTTTAAAAGTTGTTCTCATCTCAAATTTATTAAGCAAAAAGCAGGTCTAGGAAAGTGCACACTGCATTTCTTTGTTTCCCTCCCATGGCTGCTGCTCCTGAACTGCAGGTCTGAGGACAGTTTCAAGTTATTCTCTCTTCTTACTCTCTCTTTTTCTTTCTTGAAGTGGACGCAAACTTCCACAAAATTAACTAGGTTTGCACGTCATGGATGACCTTCACAATCTGGGCCTTCATGATTTTAGGCGGATTAGAGGGACTAATGAGGGTTTTGAAACAGGCTTTGGAATAAAGCACTCGCCATGCGAGTCCCCGAAAACCCCATAACTTTAAACACAATCAACCCCTCTCCATCCTCACCTCCCACATCCGACTCAGCGCGTGGCCTCTTACTCTATGTTCTTAAATGACAACAATGACAGTGAGGACGACAAGGTGCACATTCATCTCTAGTTTTCATTTGGTCCTGCAATCTGTTTTCTCTCATTTCTCTGCTCCTCATTTATCCTTTCTCTGCACTGTGCTGTCTCAGTGTCCCTTCCAGTGCAGTCCGGGCCTCACAGAGTTAACAGGCACGGCGGGGAGGGGGGAGACCCACTTGCTCGGAGCAGACCTGTCACCTCTCCCTGGCAATTACACTGCTAATGGCTGGATCCCAAGCAAAGTGGCAAAGAATATCTCTTCTCACGTTCCCAACTCACAGTGCATTCCCAAATACCAGATGGTGTTTTTGGAATCCGTTTCACTATGTTTGATATGACAATACTTTTGTATAATGTTAAATTATATATAACTACGGCAAATAGCTGAGATGGGAATGACAGAGGAGTGGAAAATTAGACCCAGGAAGGAGAGATAGAAAGGAAACACTGTGGACCTTCAGCAGCCCCGGGAGCCTGTCCACCCCCTGGATTTCCTTGTACCCTGAAGAGGCCTGGCAGGCGGAGCAGGGTGCAGGCGAGGAGCCGAGGTTGGGAGTGGCCGAGTGTGGGAGGACGAGGACGAGGGACCCTCTCCCGCTGGGGCTTGGTGTGCAGCATGGAAGACGTGCCAGACATTTCACAGCAGCGTCATCTCCGTTCAGTGGCCAAAGCCTCAAAATAAGCCAAAGGTTCCTACAGTCCCCAACTACCCCCTCTTGGAAACCGCGCGTGTGTGTTTTTGTTCTTTGTTGAGGAACAAGCAAGTGAATTACCAGACCTGAAAACCCCGCCACTGGCTCAGGAGCCCTCAGAGCAGCGAGAGGAGACAGACAAGACTCAGAGCAGGACAAAGGCGCCAGTGGGAACGGCCCCAGCCCTCCGTCCGGGGCCCGGGCGCTGAGCTGATGCCCAAGCCTGGGTGGAGCTGGAGCACCCTGAAGCTTGCGGGTCGCACGGAGCTGCTTTCCACCCCAGCTGGCCAGGGCAGACACATCTCCTTGATTCTGATTTTCCAGCTGTTTAACAATAGGCAACCTGTGGTCCTCCCTCCCAACCTCCCACAAGTCTTATCTCCCCATGGCAGGACTTACTGATTCCAGCCTAGAGCGCGTGCCTTACAGCCAAGTGATAAATTGCTAAAATTGTTCTTAAAAAATGAAATCGCTGGAAACCTCCAGTGCTGCTTTTTCAGTGGAGGGTGGGCAGGACAATTTTCAAACTGCAGATAACAGACCCTTTCTGCTGATTGATTTCTCCTTCCTCAGTCACGTGACGACCAGCAGCACTGCTGGCCAGGACCTGGCTTGCCATGTCCATGCCACCTGGGTTTCCACGGGCTGCCTTTTTCCTGTCCCGTCCCCCTCCCTGTCCCTGTCCCAGGCTGGCTTCAGCAGCCCCTCCCCCATCCCAGCTCCTAGTGGCCTGTGCTCCGGAAGGCTCCTACAGCTCCAGTGACTACTACATAATTAACAATAACTTGTAGCCGTGCAATTGAAGCGTCCCTTTTGCAGGCAGCGATGGTAGGATGTATGGCCCATCTTTCTTTGTCATCTGAGAAAAGCGGCCCCATGCGGAGCTGCTGGTTGCTGAGTGATGCTTTGTTGTCCGCACCAGACACAGAGCCAGCTGCACTGGCAGGTAGCCGGCGAGCGGAGGGAGTGCTGCCAAGCTATGCTACACAAAGGGCGCCGTGCCAGAGAGCGAGCGGTCTTTGCAGGCACTGGCCTTTGACCGCAGCCAGCATGGATCCCATATTCATCCCTTCCAGACAATTGCATCTTTCATTCCACCAAAAACAGGGCAGAAAGGGGCCGTCTGTGGCGGGCTGGTTAGCTTATAAGTTCCTAGCAGTGGAGTCCTTAGCGTTTCTCTTCCATTTTGAGCAGTGACAATGTTTCCCTTCATCTAGGGTGGGAAGAAATAAGCAATTAAACAAGGGGAAATTAGAAAAGCTAAACAGTCACCCGCCAATGCCAGGGATTTGGGGAAAGTGAAGCGGTTTTGGGTGGTGCCCACCTGGCGTGGGAAAGTCCTGGGGCGGCTCACGGGAGCCCGATGGGTCAAGCGTGTCACAGGGCACCACCAGGTCTGCTGTGCTGTGAGAACGCGTGTTTCACTCCACCAGCAATGCTTTTGTGCGGGCAACTGAGATTAATGAGAAACTAACAGCTCGTATTTGAATATGTCCTAGCAAGTTCACTTTTGTTCTTTGAAAAGCATCCGCGATCTTTGGAAGGTAGCTTTTATTCTGTTTTAAAGTCATTCTACATCGGGGCCTGTGAAAGGAAGCCTGAAGGCCCTGGAAAGCCCACCTCAAAGCCCTGGCAGCCTTGCCCAGCTGTCGGCATGCCATGGGGCAGCCAGGAGATGACCCCCAGCCACGCACAGAGCTGGCAGAGTCGTCTGGGGGTCCGTGGGCGCATTCAGAGCTCAACCCCCGCAGAGCGGCTCCAGGACAGCCCCTCTGCGATCCGCTGCTCTGTGGAAGTGTGGCCCTCGGGACAGGGACAGCAGGCACCTGTGGCTGGCCAGGTAGCCCATGGCCGCAGGTCTGGGCGCTGGCTGCTCTTCGTCCTCACCGCCTAGAGCTGGGGGCTCTGCAGCTACGAACCTCGAGTCTGGGCCTGGGCTCAGTCTCCTTGTCCTTCTGCACTGTTTCCGACAGCAGCAGGTGTCACTCCCAGAAGCAGGGTGCCAGGAAATGGGCATGTGAGGGAGCATCCCCGGTGGGGCAGTCGGTGGGAGCAGAGATAGAGCTCAAGTTCCAGAAACAAAGCTCCAGTGTCTGGGTGACAAACTATACTGGGAGCCCGGCCTCTGCGAGGGCCGCCACAGTGTGGGGCCCAGGCACGAGGTTGGTGCCTGCTGTGGCTGAGTGTCCAGCTGCCGGGTCCCGTACCCCTCTCTGTCCACTGGGGACAACCACAGTCACGGAGCTGTCACCAGGCCTGATGGACGCACAATCCCAAAGTCCTTAAGAACAGTGCTGGGGGCCCGGGGATTTAGCTCAGTGGTGCCACCGCCTGCTGCGCAAATGCAAGGACCCACGTTTGATCCCTGGTACCAAAAAAGAACAGTGCTGGGCCATTTAAACCCATACCCACTTCCTTAAAAAGTACCCCTTGTCCTTAAAAGCACATGGCTTTCTTTTCAGGAAAATGTACCTATATATACATATATATATATATATATATATATATATATACATGGCTCCAGCAGAAAAAAACATATATATATTTTCTGCTAGAGTCATGACTCCCTCTATTGCCTTAAGAGAAATTAGAAACCTCTGTCAGCTTCCGAACACAGAAGGCAGAAGCAGTGCAGGTGTCCTGACATTCTGCTTGACCAACAGGGTTCAGAGCTCACCCTTGGAGTAAAGGCGTGGCCCCACAAGCTGAGGACACATGGCGGCTGCATCAGGCAGGACAGGTTGCCATCGAGCGCTTTCTGAGGGAGGCTTCCACACACGGTACATGTAGTGCATGAAATGCGGCAGTTGGATTCCTGCGTGTTTTTTAAAATTATCCTATAAACAAATAATTCCAAACCTATCTTTTCTTCATGGATTTGTTTCTATTTTGCAAATTGTTTCAGGCATCAATAAACAGGGTAACACAAATGTAGATACAACTGCAAAAACCAGTTAGTTTAGCAAGTGCTTCTCACGTATTTATTTACTCAACAATGCTACCTTCGGGTCATGACAATGTTTCCCAGCTCTGCCTCATGACTAATACAGTGTTACTCCAACCCACGCGGCGTCTTACACTGGGCCCCACCAACCTCTTACAGCTGGCTGCCAATGAAGGTTGAACTGAGAAAGAGGCCTCCCTCGGAAGTGCAGTTCTTCCCAGCAAATGGCCGGCCGGTGTCCTCAGCCGGAGTTTACAATACACGGCGGCTACTCTCACGGAAGCTCAGTACAGGGAACAGCAACAAGTGAGAGGAGCAGACCGATTGGGACCGTCGGCGAGAGGTGGATGGGAGCCCATGGTCTGGGCTCTTTTATCGAGGGAGTGGATGGAGTCCCTCGCTTGTAAAGTCATACTCTGCCAATTTGAAAATATTGAAAACCGGGCGGCTAAGATTCTCTGGGATGATGGGGCAGGGAGCGCCTCCATCTCAGCCTCTGCGTGATAGTAAGAAGGGACTATTTCGAGTGGAGGAAGAGATTTCTAAACACAGCCACTCTCACCACAGAGAATGGGGAAACAATAGCTGTTATTCACTCGATTTTCTTGAGCTAAAAAAGGCAAGTGATAATAACATATGCTCTAAATGGGACCCATGCAGTTTAGCTTAAAGGCAAAATGAGATAAAAGTCAGCAGTGCACACAGAGTATAAACAGGAACATGGGTATGCATACACTCCTCTCCCTGTCCATATGTTCCCCAGTGGAAGGAACCACACCTTTCCCTGCAGGATCCACACCCCCTGAAGGAACACCGGCTGGAAGCGGGTGGTGATGATGGCAGCCGTGGTGTGCAGGTGGGGACACCTCGCACTGGGCTCAGACGATGCACCCTTTACCTGGGGAGGTGAGCGGGTCGCTCTCTTTCTAAAGTGTCAGTGCAAATGTAGCGCTTCCAGGGGATTGCATTCAGTGGCAAAAGTGTGCAGGACTGCTTCCTTTCTGGTAGCTTTACACACTCCCGATCAAGCTCTCTCTCTTTTGCCTAGAGCCTGGGACACCAGTGAAGGAGAGTCCACCGTGGGCAGACAGGTCCCGAATCACTTGTTTTTCTTACAGGAGTAGAGTTGGGCAGCTTGGAACTGATGATGGTTGTACACAGTCCAGGGTCCAGGTGCACAGGTGGCCTGGAGCGGGTGTACCCTCCCTGTGGAGCCCCGGGACCACGGTAGTTCCATCGGCTCTCACCCACCACATCTGCACCGGGCCCAGTGGTGCTGAGTCTGAGCTGGAGTGGGCACTGGGCTCCGGGAAACATAGCCCACTTGCCAGTGTCCCCACAGACCAAAACAAACAAGAATTCCTCCTCCGTTCCTCTGCCACAAGCCAAAAACCAAGGCTGAAAAATGAAAACCCCCAAATAAAGGAACGAAAAGTTGCACTTATTCAACAATAATGAGGACACAGCTAGCAGTTTGGAGTGTGAACTATGTAGCAGGCATGGTGCTGGGTACTTTGTAAATGCACAAGCAAGCTAAAGCTGAGAGTTTGGCTTTCCCGCAGCATACCGAGGTGGCTCTGGACGGGAAGGCTTCAGAGCTCTGCTCCTGACCCGCCTGCACCACACAGGACAGTGTGGCTCTTGAAGTACAAGAAAAGGACAGGGCAGGAAATGAAAGTCTGTGTAAATCACCTCTTTGCTCCTCTGCCTCATTCTTGGCTGACCATGGTGCCTAGGCCCCCAAAGCCGAGGGATGATATCGACGTTGCTGTTCTCCCTCGGCAGCAGGACCCGAGCTCCTTACGAGGACAGACCCAGTAAATGTCTCCTTGCCGAGGGAGGTGACAAATGACTCTCATGGGTTTCTAATGACCACGTTCAATCTGTGGCGAGTTTCCCTAAGCACAGAGCCCGAAATCTGTGTGTGCGCAGGGCAACCGAACAAGTCAATGTAGATGTTGTCAGCCTCTGTCAGGCAGGCCAGGGATGGTGGAGCCTGGGGACAGGTGAGTGGGGAGAGGGTGCTGTGCACAGCAAGAGAGGTGCAGAGGGACCTGACAGTTGCTTAGAAGGGGTGTGAGCCAGTGAGGGGAACCCTGGAGACAGACAGAGACCCGACTCAGAACCTGCCCTCAGTGGGGCAGAAGAAGAACCTGACTGGTCACTAGGGACAGGAGATTAAAATGACAGCTGGATTCTACTTCACAACCTACTAGCACAGCTGTCACCAAACAGACAAATATGCAATCAGGTACTGGGCAGGAAGAGGCACTGGCCAGGGTATGGAGAAAGTAGGGCCCTCGTGCACTGGGGTGGGAATGTGCAGCAGGGCAGCTGTGTGATCAGGGCACGCGGGCTCTGGAGAATCTAAACTCAGAGTTACCACGTGACCCAGAATCTCACAGCTCTGTGGACCGGTGGGCGGGCTGGACGGGACGGCTGCAGTGCCCACAGCAGTCTGGCAGCGGACAACCACGCACCATTAGCGGTGGACAGAGGAACAAAGGGGAGTCCAGCGGACACCTCATCCTCGGCAGAAGCAGAATCCTGACGTGTGCTATGACATGGACGGCATCATGCCAGTTAATGTAAGCAGCACAGAAAGGGCCGATGTTCAGGCCTCAAGTCCTGTGCAGACCCAGAGTGGTCAGATTCGTCCAGGAAGACAAGAATGGAGGGCAGAGGGAGCTGTTGTTCAAACGAAGAGCTTCAGAGATGGAGGGTTGGCTGCACAGTCCCGTGAACGTACTCAGCACCACTCATCAAAGGCTGAAACGGTAAGTTTTAGTGTCGTCTTAGGGCAATTTTAAAATGTGTTTTCAAAGGCTGGGCAGCAGGTGGAAATGTGGAAATGACTGTATGCTTGGGACAGGGACACTTTACAGGCAGCAGTGCCCCCTCGAAGGACCAGGCTGGGGCCACTCCGGGTGCGCACTGCAGCATCCCCAAGACAGTGGGACTGCCATGCCTGCCCCATGGGCTCAGGGCTCCCGTCTGTGCTCTGAACCCCTTGAACTGGAGCGAGCGTGGGCTGCAGGACAGAGCGCTGTTCCCCTCGGCCCCGACCTGGCCTTTCATGATTCCTGGCCAAAGCCACGGGTCTGTCCCACATGGCGTGGAGGACAAGACCAGTCCTCCCAGTCCCAGTGAGCGCATAACGCGGCCATCTGGGATGGATGCCCTGAGAGTTTCTGGTGTGACACTGGTGGGGATCCTCAGGGTCCCCCAACACTTTGCCAAGATGCAGGGCCAAGGAGCTGCAGCCCGAGGGTTGGTCCTGGGCCTCCGGTGTTGGGTCAGGAAATGACATGGGTGGAAACATTCTTTGTGCCTTTGTGTTGTCTAGAATCTTACAGCTTCGCTTTCACATCTTTCCCACTGAGGTCCTGACCAGAAACCCGTGGAAGAGGCGAGTCATATGCCTTGCCGGCCCGACTGCTCGGTGCTCCTAAGACCTGGGCCCTTGTCTGGGCTGCTGTTGTACCCGGCTTCTCCGCTGAGTCCGGGTCGTCCTGGCTTTTCCATGTGTTCTTGCTGAATGACTCCAAGGAATTCCTTAAAGTCACATAGAAGTGAGGGCAGGACTGGGATTAACTCTGGCTTCCCTTTCCGAGACAGCACCTGTGTGGAAACAGCAGTGTCCCCTGCTGGTTGCAGGATGGGAAGTGGCTTCCGTGCAGGCAGCAGGTGCCCATCTCCACCCAGCTCCACTCCACATGCATGGAAGCCTCTGGGCCTAGCTCTGGCCTGAGCTCTGGCCCCTTTGCTCCCATGTCAGGTTCTCACCTGCTGCCTTCTCGGGCTTCCAGTCGCCCTCTGGCCTAGAGCCCCACTCCGGCTCTGCTTCCAGCTCAGCCTCCTGGCTTACGCCCTGTTGCCGGCCCCTCCTGCCCATCACAGGCCGTCTGGTTCCCATTAGGGCAGCGCGTGTTTTCCACGTCTCCGTGGCTGTGGTGTCTCAGCCTCCTCCATCCAGCCCTCGGAGCTGTGTAGCACAGCGGGCCTCAATTTACAGATGCTGGCCAGATTCCAGATGTTCGGGAGGAAGCAAATTGTCATAGAAAACGTTGTCATTTCAGATAAAGATCAATGCTCAGTGTGGAAAGGGTGGGAAGGAATGAGAAGAAGTCGAAGTTTTTATTGTTGTTAGCATAACTAAGAGGGTCTCAGGCAGCTCCCTTCCATATCCGGTTAGAAATGATCATAAATGTTTGTCCCGAAGCTGCCCCATACCACAGGATAGAAAAGACAACCTGAGTCTCCCTTATCTGAAGTGCTGGGGACCAGAAGGCTTCAAGACTCCGGATTTTTTTCATTTTGGGATGTAGGTGTTTGCGTGTAAATAGAGGTACCATGTGCATGGGACCTACGCCTAAACATGTCACTTAGGTTTCTTATACAGTAGCCTCAAGGCAATTTTATACAATATTTTTAATAATTTTGTGCTTGAAACAAAGTTTCACGGAGTAGAATTGTGTTAGCCCTCAAAAATTTTGGAGTGTTTTGGATTTCTGGATTGGGGGTTCGAAAGTTGCGACTGTAGGAGAAGCCTCTTAGAAGGGAAGGTGTGTGGACTCAGGGTGGAGCAGGGGCGCAAGGCAGACACAGACTCACTTCCCGATTACAGAGGCCGAGGTTGCGGCTGAAGTTCCTCCAAACAGTGTAGCTGGGGCCCCCCAGCTGGCCTGGCAGGCACTGCCCGTCCAAAGCTGTGCTCCCAGAATAGAGGAGCACACACTAAACACACTGCGGAGCTCAGCACCTAACACCTGAGTTTAACTCTGGCTGTTCTTGTCTGTTTCTAACCTATTTAACCACAGAAATTTTATTTTCTTCAGGTAACTAAGACTTCTGCAGGATTTGTTTTCAGAAAACCTGGCTTACTAGACACTATCTCTAGTCGCCGAGCAGCCTTTAAATGAGGTCTTCGTGCCCAAACAAAAATGCTTTAAGAAGAACTCGAATTATACTTGAGATAATTTCCAAGGCCCGAGAGAGAATGACAACAGCACGCAGATTCAGAACACTCACTTTGCTCAAGGATGGATGTGGCCGCTGCTGATCTCATCTCCAGCGGGAGAATCCAGCCTTGCAGCAGCAGTGGCATTCGAGGGAAGCCCAGGAAGAATGATTTCAAGGGAAGCCGAGCAGCGTAAGAGGTCACAGAGCCGGCAGGTGCCCGGCTGGATGCCGGTGCCCAGGGGCAGGACGAGGCCTGCGCTCTGCGGCCTGCAGCGTCTCCACGGTGGGACGACAGAGCCTACCGCGGGCTCTGAGAAGCGGGGCGAGTGTTGGGCCCTGCGCCCCTCTCCCGACCGCGGCTCCAGCTTTCTCTGTGCGTGTGAGCCGGGTGCTGCCACTCAGGCCTCACACTTGCTCGGCTGCCCAGGTCCCCGCTGGGGCCCTGAACATGGGACAGGCTGGTTTCAGGGCGGCTTCCAGCCCTGTGGCAGCTTGTCCTGGGAGGCACCGAGGGCTGAGCCGTGTGCACAGACGGCCGCCTCCCCACCCATGGCTGATGCCTGAGGATTCTTCAGTTTTCAACACTGCAGACTGAGGGAAGGAGCAGAAGGCAGTAGACCAAGCATAGCAGCTGGCCGCACTGTCAGTCCGGAGGCGAGGTTAGGGCAAACTCCGAGCCCTACCTGGCCTGGGGCAGGTGGCAGAGCTCTCAAGGCCCCGTAATGACGACGAAGAGGAGGAGCAGACAGCATTCACCCTGGAAAGGGACGCGAGGGCAGCAACCCCAACGCCCACCTCAGACCCTCACCGCCTCGATCACTGATCACTGCAAACACACCAAGTGGGAACGTGCCGTGCTCCTGCCTTCCGGGTATCACAGGAGCCACACAGGCCCACCCGAACTCAGCTCTCCCCCACAGTGCTGCCTGCAGACTGCAGACGAGCTCCGCGGGGAGGGCCTCGGTGACCTCTGCCCGCTCCCCTCCCGCCCAGCCAGTCAACTGCAGGCAGCGTCGTCGAGGGTCGGTCGCTGTGCTAGGGGCGCGGAGGGGCCCCTCGGGGCCAACTACAGGGTTTATCTCCAGCTTCCACTCAAAGGAAACACCACATGGCTGCAGTCACCTTGGAGTAGCATCACGAGGGGAAATTCATTAAGCCTTTGCGACTCAGGGTTATTTTTGTTGTTGATTTTTGTTTTGTTTTCAGTCTGGAAATGGGGATAAGCAAATCCCCGCACTTAGAAGAGGCAGAAGCCTGTGTTTGACGATGTGAGGCAAGTGCGAGGCGAAGAACAGTGCTCAGTGAGGACTCATTTCCCTGTTTCTAAATCTAAATTCATACAGAGTCATAAAGCAAGGCGCAGAAAGCGGAAAGTGCATGAACTCAGCAAGCCGCAGGCCTCAGAGAAGGCTCAGCAGAACACCTTGTGGAAGCAGAGAAGCGTGCGACTCCGTTCTGAGTGGAATCCTCACCCCTCAGCGGAAACTAACTGGAAGTGAAGCCCAGCACAACAGCTCCTCTCCAGAGAGGAGCGGTCGGTCCATGCACCTTCCAGGCGCAGACAAGGGCGCAGGCGGAAGGCCTGCAAACGCTGTGACGTGACGTTCGCAGAATTAGCTCTGCGCAGGCGCAGAGCGAGCCTGCCTCTTTAGAGAACGCGCATTTAGGAGCTGGGCTTCCAAAGCACACGCATTTCTTCATAGGATGCTTGCTGGAAGGAGGCCCTTTCAACCCTTCTTTTCTTTCTGGTAACTGACTTAAGAGACTTGAGTAGTCCTGGTGGGTGGAGCACAAATGCTTCCAAAGTCTCTGTCGCCAATCAGATGCCAATTAGGATTGTGCTGTGTTTCCTATCACCCTGCCTTCTGTCCTGAGGCTGCTGTCTTCCAGCACCTAAGCTCGGGCTCGGCTCTGGCTGCCTCGGAGGATGCATGGCGCGCTGCTTCCTCGGCTGTTTCCGTGCCGCCACGGGTTCTGTCTGCCCTCGTGGATGTTCCCACTTCCTACTGGGGAGTTTCTCAGTGGGCTTCGAGACTCAGATCCCGACCTTTACAGTGCTCTCTGAGATTGTCTGGGCTGGCTCTGGGTTTCCTTTATTAGCATCCTCCTTACTGGCTACTACGTTGCGCTGGAGTCGCCCGTCCCTTGCCTGTGTCTCCCATTACAGGCATTGATTCAATAACTATGTAGGACGAACGTACTCTGCAGCTATTGACTCAACAAGCATCTACGACGTGCCAGGCACTTTTCTAGGCCCAGGATATGGGACACTGAAGACCACCGCTCCTGACCTCTGAAAGCCTCTGTTACTAGGGCTGGACAGGCACTGATGGCGGAAATTAGACAGAGAAACAGTCTGGCGGTAAGGAGGCAGCGGTGTGTGCGTGTGTGTTGCGTGGGGCGTGGGTGGGCCCAGCCTGTGCAGCTGCACTGGACTTGCAGCTCCACGGACTCTCAGCTCGACAGAAAGCCACCTGGACTCGCACTTGTCTGCCTACAGGGGACAAGTTACTGAGTCTCCGTGTGTCCCTGTAAGGGCGTAAGATGAAGAAAATTAAACTTTAGACGCAGGTTTTCAGTGTGCCGGCCCCAAGCTGAGTGGCCGGCGTGACAGCCCAGCTCACCGAGGCTGAAAATTCTTGTACCTTTCCCGGCCGCGCTCTCAGTGAGCAAAGGGCCTGGCGTATTATCTGGTGATGTTGTTACCCTGGGAGCCCGGGTAGTGCTGAGGCAGACGATGTCCTTCCTCTTTCATTTATATAGAACTTTGAGGTGAAGAACTTTATTCTCTGCTCTGTGAGTTTCAGGACACTGTAAAAAGCACAATCCCAAGAGCTCAGAAAGCAGTGATTATAAGTCAACTTGGCGACATCTGCGACCCTCACATGTTTAAGATGTAGTGTGCTGTGTATCATAGCAGGGCTATCTTTATTCAAATCATGACTCAGTGTCTTCATTTAGGGTGCACACTGTAGTCATCCACGGGCTACTTTGGAGTGATTTAGGATTTTCTCTTACTATTCACAACGAACCAATTTTCCCATGGTCATTTTAGCTACCACCATTTTATGTAATGAGCAATGGCCAGCAGTTCAGTGATCTATCTTATGAATGTCAACTGGTTTTTACTGGGTTCCTTTGGGGTTTGAGAGCTTTTCATTGAGTCACCTGAAAATAACAATACTTCAGTCTTCTTTCAGTAATTAAACTTTGTATTTCATTTTCTTTTCTTAGAAGGAAGACATGATTTGCTACTTTTATTCTCGAAGAAGTAATAGTTTCTAGGTAGGCAAAGCAGGGCAGAAGAGCAGCAGGAAGGTGGAAGTGGGTGAGGGGACACTGTTAGGGGACAGGTAGGGGAGAAGGTGGTGCTTTTCGGAGCAGGGAGATTTGAGTGAAGCCTCAGAATCTCCAGAGCTGACCAGCAGTTGGCCTCTGACTTAACACTGTCCCTTGCATTTCTGTTTCCAACCTCTGGGGTTGGTCAGGATTTCAGGACAATGTTAATCAGTGTGGCATCCTGGGGCCCCTGACCTCATTGCTGACTTTAATGGAAATGATTCTTGGTTTGCCATTAAGTATGATTTTGACCATTCTGTTATTATTTCCCAGCTTTATTGCATGTGGCTAGATAAGAAAGCCTGGGAATTTATTGCTTTGTGTGCGTGCCTGTCCACAGAGTACATTTCTTAAAGGTTTTAGCATGGCTCTAAAAGAGTATATTCTATATCTGTAGAGGCCAACATTATCTAGGACCTTCAATATTATTGGTTATATTTATTCAACTTCTTCATGTCATTATTTCTTGTCTAACTGAACTATCAGATTTGGTTAAATTGGTGTTAATATCACACACACACACACACACACACAAATTGTGATCTCATCAGTTCCTTCCTGATTTTCTAAGTTTTGTTTTAAATCATTTGATATTAGGTTAATTGATGCATGAAGGGATTAATTACTACTGTTCCTTCATTGTCCCCTTCTCCAATTTGTCAACATAAATACCCTAAAAATGAATATACTCTACTTAATTGCTTTTGTCTTTGAGGACTACATTGCCAGGAAATAGTATTGTATCTCTACTTTTCATTTCGTTCTCTTTAACCCTGCTTTGCCCTTCCTTTTGTTTTAAATGTGAGCATTAAAAAATGTTTCTGGGAGGTAGCAGGTATTTGGATTTAACTCTCTACTCCCATCTGAGAATCTTTATTTCCTAATACAGAGATTTAAGTCACTTAGGTTTATTGCCATGCAGATTGTTCTGTTAGCTTCAGTTACTGCATTCTACTTGATCTATTTACTTTTGGCTTCTTGGCTATTCCTCTTGCTTTGGGGGTTTGCATTACGGGATGCTGTGTGTGTTTTTCACTTTCTTTGCAATCAGGAAGGTGTACACCCTCTTTTCAACTTAATATTAAACTTCCGAAGTCCAGTCTTTGATTTTTTTTTTATGCTCAAAGTCAAGGATTAAATAGAATTTTAGAATCTTCTATGTGAAAAAGACATTTAGTGAAATTTTACTCCTCTCACCTGTGTTTATAGATAATCCTTTATTTCTCATTGCCTTGGAGCAAGCTGAATGTTGCCATGAGTCTCTGCATAATTCCATCTCAGGGCACAGGAAATCCCCTTTGGCCAGTGGGTGTCTCCTTGTCTGCCCTGTCTTCTCCCGCTGTGTCTTTGATGTTTACTTCCTGTGCAGTTGTTGGTTTCAGCCACACCGGTGCAGTCCTGGAGCTGACTCTTGGGGCTCTGCTTGGGGCTGTTCATTGGCTTCCTAGAGGTTTATCATGGTGCTCCCCAGCCTGCGTTTGGGAGCCCAGTTTCTGGACCCATTTCCAGGGCTCCCTCTGAGTGGGAACAGTCCTAGCCCCGCCTGCACATCCGCACCTTGTCTTGACCATGTTGTTTACGCATTTCTATACAGCTCTTATTTCATCGTCTCTTTTTTCTTCTCATGGTTTCTATTCTTTCTTTAAATGATAAAATTTTCAGTCTTTCTTCTTATGGGTTTCTAGACTTGATGATTGTTCAGATATTTCTTCTTCCGAGTTCCCTTCACTCTTCCCACAGTAGTGAGTGCTTTTCAGTTTGTAGGATGTTTCCATTTTCCATTTTCAAATGGGGGAGAATTGCTCTGTCCCAGTGTTTGCCTGGATCTGGGGCTCAGGGGCCCCACAGCGCACCCTCTCCCCATATGCACGTCCTGCATGGTTCCATAGAGAGGCGCTTTCTGCTTGCCCGGAAGGAGCTTGTCCTACCCCAGGGCCTGCCTGCCTGAGTTGGAGCAGAGAGAACCCTGAGGCTCAACTCTAGGGCCCCTCCAGCTGCCCTGGGCCTCCCCTGCGCCCTGCACAGCTGCCCTCTGGGTGTCCCACATGGCAAGAGTGGTGGGTGTTGCTGACTAGAGAAGGCACACACCTCAGTGTTAGCGAGCATTTTGGAATCAACAAGCAGCAGCGTGGAAGTGACAAATCTTCCTGCCTGCTGCCATGAGCACGTGGGCCTCTGGTGTTACTGTATTTCTGGGAACACCTTGAAGAGTTTCCAGCCACCCTGGGTCACTTCACAAGTGTTTCTGGTCGCTGTCACAGCCATGTGGTTAGTGGTATTTCCTACACAATCGTCCGGGAGTCGATCCTTGGTATGTGCGGTTGGTATTTTTTAAGAAGTCTTGTTTCCCTTTGTGTCCTAAGTATGGACCAGGTGGGAAGTTACAAGGGACTTCTAGTTAGAGGGCTGCAATTCTTTCAGTTGCCTTGGTCCCTGGAAGAAGTGATTATTACACTCTGCAGAGAGTCTTCGGGTCGACAACCTTTCCCTGGATCCCAAAGAGCTCTGACGGTATTGTCCTTCATGTGGAAAACGTTGACAATATGAGTAATGACTAATACAAATCTTAAACAGCAGACACTAATGTAACAAGACATTAAATTGTGCAATATGTCCAGGAGATTTTGAGTGTGAGTTTTAGACCATGGTCCAAATCCCAGAGCGGTAGCTAGCTCTGTGAGCCAACCTGAGGTCAGTTACTTAACATCTCAGTTTTTGATCTATAAAATGGGAACGACGCTTCATAGGACTACTGTGGGCACCCAGCAATGGGAAGCGAGTAGTCAGTAGAGGGCCTGGCACATGGGTGTGTCAAATATGTGTTATCTTCTATTCTTATTTTTAAAATATTGAAAACACTCCCATGGTTTCTCAGTGTTGTTTCCTTGCACCAGGGGAGAGTGCTGATTTTGTCTTTCACTGCTGCCTACAGTAGTAAATAAAACTCAAGAGCTGGCTGTGCGGCTCCAGTTCCCAGGGGCACAGAGGTGCTGGTGCCCCCAGGAAACGCAGCGGCTGCTGAGCTGAACTGGACAACTAACCGTTCCAGGAACTGACGACTGCTCACACTCAGCATGCATTCAAGCTACATGATAATCTCCCAACCCTCTCTTACTGGGCAGTTATTTAGTAAAAAGGGTTTTGTGTCTTGAGGAGGGACCACACTTGCCTTGGATGAAGTTTTACCACATCCATAGTACGGGATGAAGCTATGGTTAATCGGGTGTTTTTCGGTGAGTTCTCTGCTTCTGAGAAACTGCCCTTGCCACGTGACCCAGTATCTATTGCCCAAGCCGAGGTGATCAGCAGATAACTCTCACACATCAGGAAATCAGTTTCTTTGCTGTCAAACCCAAATATACCATCTTGAAGGAATAAGTTTGTTGGGTATTCTTTAACCACCCTTAATATCTATGCCCTGAAATGTAGTAGTTAACTGAATAATGATGGTGATGAGAATGACATGAAAATAACTACGACCTTCATGATGACTGACTCTTGCTAAGAATACAACATGTGCCAGGGCCAGGCACATTCTCAGTGGTTTAGGCACATAATTTAATCCTTACAATACCCAGGAGGCAGGTCTGCCCTTAGTCCCACTCTAAACATGAGCAGATTAAGCAACGTCCCTGAGATGGAACTGTGGAAACGTTGTGCAGGAGAGATTCCGCACATCCACCCCTGTCAGAGACCAGGGGAGAACTGAGGCCCAACTGGCCTCCTCTGTGAGCACAAAGGAGAAACGCTGCACTCAGGGGTGACTGCCTATCACAGGCTCTAGGGCAAGTTCAGACAGCCGGGGTTAAGTTGTTACCAGAGTACGCACTAATGAACAGTGGAAAGCAGATGAATCTCGTGTTACTTTGATTGCTTGTGCCCGTGTCTGGGTGAATAAAGGTGAGATGAGCCAGATGGGCAGGGCTCCTCTAGAGGCGAGAGCCCCCAGGTGCCTGCATGTTGGGCTGACTCCGTGTCTCTGCCATTCTTGCTGCTCACCCCCAGGCAGGCAGAACACAGTAGCGGCTCTAGGTCCCTCAGCAAGGCCAGTGGGTGGGTCGGCTACAGGTGGCGCCAACATAGGGCCCAGGGCGAGGCTGGGCTAAATACACCCTCTCTACCAACTTCTCCCTCCCCTCCACTTACGCACCGGAGCACATACTTCACCAGTCAGCCTCTGGGCGGCTCTCTGTGTGCGTCCACTCTCGTTCCCCTCAGAAGTCTATCACGAAGAGAAGACCAGGAAAAGGCCATGAGGATTTTGGTGGAATATGTCCAGAGCCTGTGTTTTAGGGTTGCCAGTAGTAACCTCCTCCTTCATATTCTGTTTCATAATTTCTGAAGAGGGTTTTCTTCCTACTAAGTCATTTGATCTTTAAAATAGCCCTCTGAACAGTGTGGGGAGAGGAACAAATATTTAGAAGATGGTGAGACTGATAAGTAGAAAGGTAGGGGTCATTTTAAAGGGCACATGGATTTTTGGAGACAGATTCTGGACTGTTTATAATGTTGCTACTACTAATAAAGCACTTATTAAATGTTTACCATGGGCCACGCACTGTGCTAATCATATCAACCCGTGGACTCATTTAGTCCTCAGCAATTGCAGCCTGGAATCTGGCCATGATTATTCCTACCACATGACAGAGTCAGGTCTCAAACCTAGGGTCTTAATTTCAGTCTCTAATTTCTATTTTACTACAGAGAAATGAACTTTTTTAAAAGACATATAAGGGGGACTTCAATGGCTTTTAATTACCTCTATATATGGAAGTATTATGATGGTGACAATATAAGCAAATGCCAGTGTTCACTATGGGAAACGGTCTACTTTCCACGTGCTCACTGGACTGATCAACACTGACTTTTTTTTTTATACCGGGGAGATCGAACTCAGGACCTTGCACTTGCAAGGCAGGCGGCGGAACCATTGAGCTACATCCCTGGTGAACATTGACTTTCTACCTACTATGTGTCAGGCCCTGTCCTGGGTTTGAGAAAACTCATAAGAGGAAACATTGTCTTTCATGGAGCTTGCCACACTTGGGGAGAAAGAGGAAGTTTAATCAAATTCATGAACATAAGGATAAACAAGTAGGACGCTCTTTAAGTGAACACCAGGTGTTCCCAGGGCCCACAGCAGAGACGCAGATTCATCCATGTGGTCTCGGGTCAGGGAAGCCTTCCCGAGAAAGCCATGTTTGTACGGAGAATGTTAACTACAAAGAAATCGCGGTTGCCTAGGGAAGGGAGAAGAATGCGTGTAGGAGCTGACATTGGAGTTGTGCAGAGCAGACAGAGCTTAACTGGCTGCAGTATGTTCAGAGAGAGAAATGCACGGGACAGGCTAGGAGAGGCAGAACCACGCAGATCTGGCTAAGGGTCCTGCTGTGTATCTAGGAGCAGGGTGGGTCCACTGAAACGGCTATGACTTGTCTGAGAAGATGCTTTAGTCTTCCCTGTGGAGAATAAGCACAGGGGCAAAGCCAGAAGCAGTGACGTGAGTCAGGAAGTGATTGGGTAATGTGGGTCGGGTAAGATGGCAGCTTGGCTGGAGCGAGTGGACAATTCAGGAATGACTCCGGAGATGAGGTTGACAGGGTTTATTTTGAATTGGATGCAAGGAATAAGCAAGAGTCAGGTGTTAAAATGGCTCCCAGGTTGCTGGGTTGTGCAATATGCATTGTTTCATTTAGTCAACGCTCTCCAATGATTATTTTCCAATCTGAAGAAGCAGAAACAGATTCAGAGTGGCAACATCAGTGTCCATTCCATGTGGTATGTGGCTTTCTCCCTCCCCTGAGTGGTGAGTTAACAGATGTGTTCGAACCCATGACTAACATCCATGACAGAACCAGGATTCACTGGGTCTGCCTGAGTCGGAAGTCTCTGGTCCTGACTGGGGAAGGCAAGACCTGGACAGGATGGCCACTGAGGGAAGGCGAGTCTTAGAGCCAGCACTCAAGGGCAGATACAAGGAAAGAAGCGGGCAGCCCAACTGCAACGGAGAGCATGCATTCCTGCCCGTGACCCCAGGAGCAGGCGCAGCCCCCAACCCGAGCTCCCCAGCTGTGGCTATCTGCAGCTGTGCTCCTGCTGATCTCGGGGTCAAGGAGGGCACTGGTGTCTGGGAAAGTGTGGCTTTGCTCAATAGCATTTCTATAAGCAAAACCCACATATACAGGAACAGAGGGAAAAACATAAAAATCTCCTCTTACCTCACCCTTTGGGGGAGGGAGAAAGCCACGCAGTTTGAGGAACCATCATGGCCCTGGCTGAACGCCCCGAGCCTGGGGGCCTTAGCCTCGGGCTGTGCTCTCCTGTGAAGCAGGTGGGGACATGGTCCAGGCAGTGGTGGCAGTGTGTTCTGAGCCCCGACCGGAGTGAGCTGGTGCCAGGCCCTGGCGTCAGGACAGTGCCCGAGTGACAAGCACAGCTTCCGAGTTTCTCAAACTGCCCCAGCGTCTTTGTTATGGGACTGTTTCCTCACTGCTGCCTGGGGAAGAGCTCCTGGGATGGCACAAGGACTTGAGGAGGAGGAGGAGCTCCGCTGTGTGCAGAGCACTAGCTGGGCCCAGGAGCCGAGCTGAGCAAGCTGTTGGCACCCAGGGTTACAGGTCTCTGTGCTCATGGCCTACAGGGCGGGCTTTGAGCTGGTGCTCTGGGGAAAGAGGCACGGGACCCACAGGCCTGCAGCCGCTCCTCCCCGTGTGCTGCGCTCTGCCTGGATGCCTGCCGTGGGTGTGGCCTGCAGACAGGTTTCAGTGTAACTCTGGGTCAGGAGACTCCACCGCAGTTCAGTGGTGTTGGGACACAACCAGCAAAGAGCTGCAGGGCTCAGAGAGGACCCAGACCCTGGGCCTGCAGGAGGGTGGGGTCCACAGGCTGTGTGCCCCAGCCTGGGTGCTAAGAGCCCCCCATCTGGAAATCGTTGCCACCAGATTCCAGGGACGCCAAGGCTGCCCTGGGGTTCTGAGGGCGAGTGTGGACTTGGGGTGGCCCTGCAGCTGGCACCACCGAGCCTTCTTCTCTGCACCCCAGGCCCACCCTCTGGCATTGGGTAGCCCCATGCCAGTGCCCTTCCTGGCTTAGCCCCCTTTGCTACCTGAAGAGCCTGGATGCTTCTGTTCTCCAGCCCACCATAGCCTGCCAGGCGAAGCAGCCCCCAGGTGAAGGTTCTCCGGCACAGTTTCTGTCCTTCACATTGCTGCAGCACCTCCCCTCCCCCGGGCATGTGGAGCCCCAGGAGTCTTGCTTTTCGTGGAATGAAACTCTTTGAAGCCCAGTCTCGGTCTGTCTCCTGATCCATGCAAACGCTGAGCAGCTGGAAGCCCCAGGGAGCAGATGCATCCTGTTGTTAGTGTGTGCCAGTCCCTGTTGTTTATCGAGTGGTAAACAGGCATGTTTTCCACCATTCCCACTGTACGTGTTCGAGAGCAGCAGTGGCAAACTTACGGCACACAGGCCAAAGCCGGCTGTTTATGACTGAAAGCTTTAAAAGCGCTCACCAGCACTGTTGTAGAGCCTTACTGACCTCTCAGACCTAAAGATACTTGCACTTGTGAGCATCTCTGTTAAGCTTTATTGTTTCCTGACTTCTCACTGAAGAAACTACAGCAGCCCCATGCATAGTTATCCTTCCCCTGAATTCTTTGCATTTTTCTTATGTATTCTTAACCAACAATACCGCTCTGACTAGGACTTTGGCATAGGGCAATGGACTGCAAGTGTCCAGAGGCTCCCTACTATTTATTAGGATGAGTCCAGACCATAACACTTGTTAACAGATTGTTTCACTTACAAAAATGAGCACTGAGGTTACTGCTTTCTTAAAACACAGAAAGACACAACAAAACGATGCACGATGATTTTAATTGATTCTTAAGTGAACGGATGAAATCAATCATTAGCTGAGATTGTTTATCTTTTCAACATTTGAGGGGGTTTTTATGAAACCCAGCTGTGAAGGCATTTCCTTCCAGGGACTAAAGAGGCTCACATCTGGGAGGAGAGGGGTCTGGGGAGTACTCGGGACTGTCCTGGGAGCCGAAGTGTCCTGCCCCTACATGAGGGTAGATGCACAGGGAGATGGGGTGTGTGATGCAGGTTGGCACAGGTACCGAGTGCCTGATTCAGCCCACGAGCTCTGGCTTCCTCCTCTGCCCACGCACCCCGGCTCCATGGAGGGCCAGGCTGCCCAGGCTGCCCCACCTCCAACCTGGTTGTGGTTCCTAATTACTGCCCTCTACACATAGCCAGCAGGGCTATAGCGTGTGTGCATCAAGATAGGAAAAGGAATTTGGATTATAAGGAATAAAATATCCATTTAACTTGTGGCACTGTTAAAGAGCTCTGGCCAAGACACACTGTTTATAGTCACCAGTTGCCTGGAAAATAGATATTTACTTGTAAGTATATTAAGATCTTTGCCATCAGGCAATAGATATCCTGCATTGTGTCTCTTCTTACAGAAAACTTTGCATTGAAATTAGCCCATAATTAGCAATTCCCTTGGCAAGGAAAAATGTTGAGCACCAATACTATTCCATGTTACCATTTCAGAGAGAGAGCCAAACCCAGGAAACTTTCTTTGGAAAGATAGCCTTGAAAAAATGGTATAGTTCATTTAAAACTGTAAGTGAAACATTTGCTAACTAATGATTAAATGTCCCTAATATTCAGCAAGAACTTGGCCACACAGGGTTTCCCTGGACCACACGTGTTCCGCTAGGAAGGTGCGTTTAGCAGGGTGGGAGCAGTCTCCGCAGGGAGCCTCCGGCCGCCATGAATTTCCTGGGCTGGAGATGGATGGCACAGGCTCCGTGTCCCAAGACTGGCATCCTGCTCCTGCTCTGGACACTGCATGTTTTTCTGCCTCTGTTGTCTTAGCAAATGGGTCTGTGCCCACACAATGCCAGTTCTGTGGATGGATAGCCCTCGTCATGTACAGTTCCACATAGCGTCACACTTGGGTTACCAGTCTGTTCAGACTAACGAGGCCTACGATGAAGCAAGTGGACCCTGTGCTCTGGTGCTATCCTGAGCAAGTGCATATTCTTGGGCAGTTGGCGACCTTTCTTAAGTCCCCGTTCTCTTATATGTAAAGTAGACTCGTGATAAAGATTCCATGAAACAAAGGGTTCACAGCCTTGGCACAGACTCCAGCAGCTGGTTATGAGTCAGTGCTTTTCAGGTGGGTGGCAGGTTCAGCTGGGTACCTTAGTGCCTGCAGAGCCAGCCTGACAGCAGTGGCAGAAACAGCAACTGCTTCTCCACCCCGGCCTCAGTAGGGCTCGATCTGCACAGGCTGAATGGCTGGAGGCCAGGATGGCTGTGGAACCTGCCCTCCTCCCTTCCCTCTCAGTATGGCTGATCTGACTACTACATGTCAGGTGACGTTTTCCTCTCCACTCCCACTGAGAACACGCTGGCGCTGAATGGCATGGGTGGGGGGCAGGGGAGCCCCTCTCAGGCTGGTGTCCGGAACCCAGCCCTGCACATGCCGGCCCTCTTACTCTGGTTTTGCTTTTGGATGACCAGAGGGTATGGGACAGGTCCTTGCCCTGCTGTCCTGGGTTTCTGTCTCATTGCTGGCCAAACACACTTTCCTAACACTCGCCGCTCGGCACATCCAGAACCCTTTCTCGGGGGTTTGAGGGCCTCTCAGAGAGGCTCTGGGCTGCCAGATGACCCCCTGGCTCTGCTGGGTCCCCGCTCCAGCCCACGCCCACGACACCCGCATGTGGCACTCAGAGCAGAGCTGAGGCGCAGTGGGGAGCGTAAGGGTGGCAGTGATCTACTGTCCATTTCCAATGCAATGCTCCTTGCTTTTTCCTGGAGTGTGCCATTGTTGCTTGGGGCTGCAGAGCTGTTTCAGTAAAGTTTTTAAATACCCTGGGATTACAGTCATGAAACAAACTTTCATGCCCATAGTGTGAGCCCCTTTGGTTCACAACTAGTCCACATATAGCTACCAGCTGCTAGTTCTTTCCCACACGGTCACAAGGGCACATCGGACTTACAGACACAGCCAGGCAGGTACGCACGTGTGCACACACACGCACCACGCACATGGGCACCGTGTACAGGCAAACACCCAGCAGGAACAATGTGCTGTAAAAAGCACCCTGTTGCGTGTGTAATCCAGAGTGAGTTTCTGAGCACTGATAGGTGAAGGAAGTGCAACCAGACAGTTTAATCCCTCAATTTCCTGTCTTCTAATCAGCCCCCGGTTTTTTTAGTTTTAAATTAGAAACATTCCTGACAATATTCGGGACAGGTGAAGGAAAATGAACTAGAAAATAAGGACAAAGCATTTATTTCACTGTCTAAAGTTCACAGGAGAAATGTGAGCGTAACAACAGGAAATCGAGATTTTAAAGAAGATAGGGGAAGTGCACGGGCAGTCTGAGCAGCCAATCACATTTCCGCATGAAGTACGCTGGGACCATAATTAGATTTAAAGAAAAAATGAACATAGTTTAATGCATTTGCATCTCCCTGAGAATAGTAAATGGTATCTTAAAGAAAGCTGTACAGGGCTAACCTAAAAGAAAATAAGGATAACTTAATGTTTTGGGGAGGGAAAAAAAACAAACCGCCTTACCCTACCTAATTCAGATTTTGTTCACAATCAAGTACTGGTAATACTGTGGGAAAATAATATTTGGAATGTTGAGAAACTGTTGAAATTAATACATATTCTTAAAAACTAATATAGTCACACATACAATGGTGGATAAAATTTTTAAATTGCACATTTAAAAATACTAAGGTGGTAGGGTCACTACACTCTGCAAAATACAAAATGAAATACAGTGTTCAAATGCATAAAATGTGGTCTACAAATATGTCTACCAAGGACTTTTAAAAATATGCAGGTGCTGAATATAAGACACACTTCATTATTTCCTGAATCTCTGCCTTTTGAGTTTTTCATTTATAGCCATGGGGATAATTTCCAAGTTATTTTCATCATTATCATGAAAGAGCTCGTGCAGATTCCTAGACAAATCTTCATTAGGCCACATCTTCAGAGGACAGAGAAAGCAGTCATTAATAAACCTTGTTGAGAATTATTTTAAAAATTGATACGGTAAATACAACCTAAGATATGAAGCCAAGCAAATAACAACAAAAGGTTTCCATGAAATATGAGTTCTTAATTTTGTATCTGCAGTGGTAAAAGCTGCCAGTCATATGGGAAGTGGGATGGAGATTTTTTTAAATTGTTGAATACAGCAAGACTGTGTTTATAGATTTTTGCTAATTTTTACATATGTACTTTTAAAAATAGACATTTATGCCACAAGGTATAGCATATCCTGCTTGCCCAAGTATTTTCCTGTTGTACAAAGTTTGAAAAATTGTATGTCAACTTTTAAAGGGACTACCTCCGAAATAAGTGCTTGAGTTAGGGACCGTTGTTCAGAGCCACCGGGAGTTTATAATTGAATGGCCAAAGAAAGGCAATTGCATTTTGGAATTCACACAAAACCTGTCCATCACACTGGTATCACTAAATCCGCATGGAGAGGAGAATGTTTTTTCTGGTTTCCTTTTTATACCTGTGGGCAGAAGGGAGAGAATTCTCCTGGACAGAATTATATCTCAGAGCATCCAGGTGCTTGCATTGCATTCAGAGCACAGGAAATTTTCATGAGGGTTTTCTTTCAGGTGGTTTAACTATCGATGTCGCAACACGGCTAGATGGAGCTGATACGTAATATCCACTTCTTGATTTGCGTGATTAAAGCGTGGAGAAGTGGTTCAGATATCAAAAGATCCCTCATAAGTGGCAGCGCCAGAGGTAATTACTGTTCAAATGTGCACGCTCGGACCCTGGCTGCTCGTTAACTTTGCAATTGTTTACAACTCTGGAGGCTTGAATAAAAGTCTTCGTGTGACTTTGGGACACTCACAGCCATTCCTTGCTCCACCGTGGCATAAAAATGCATTTATCATTTCTTATAATGCACGTTTCCCAAGACAACACTAGCTTCGACAACAGCAGCAAAAATGTGACAGAGCAGAGGTGACTCTGCTCAGCATCTTAAGTTACAAAACAACTGTCTCTTAAACAAAAAGCCTTTCTAAGACAGAGCTAAAGTTTATACATAAAATAAAATTAAAGTTTAATCTAGTCAATGACTTCCAGATAGTTAGGAAAAAGTGCACTTAAATCTCTACTGTAAGCCGGAGTGAGTTATGAGGGGTGGGGAGCAGGAGGAGAGAGGAGAGAGGTTTTATTCCCGGTCCTTTATTAGCCAGTTTCTTTCATCCTAGCATGTCTTTATTATTTAGGAAACTAAAAGTGTTCGGGCTCTATTCCACCTCACCTAAAATTCTGCAGTAGGTAATGACTTCTACAACCTGGTCCAACATATGCCTCAAAACTAAAACAAGCAAACTCATTTGCCATACAAATTGTTTACGATTCACTGAAAAGCAAAGTTGCAGATCCCAGTGCTGGCAGCTGGGGCGGCTCGCAGGGCATTCACTGTGTGCTTTGTATGCGGTGTGCTGGGAGCACCACGCCGGGCTCCCGCTAGGAGCAGAGCCTGCGCAGCCAGAGGACGGCGGTGAGGTAATTTTAAAGCTTTATTTGCCTTTGCTGGGAAACGCAGAGCTGCGCTGTCCTTTGATTAAAGACTCATATCAACAAGGGGGAAGTTTAATTTCTTCTCAGTTGGGAAACTGTTTGGAGTGGTGAGGTGGGGCAGAGAGGGGGAGGGAGGGAGACTGCTCCAGCAAAGGGATCTGAGAGGAGATGCGCGGTCTGTATAGTTTTAATTAGTCCTCCCCTCACCAGGTCCTTCCTCAGTTTCCCTCCCATCACAGGACATTTACACTGCGTTATTTGTAACTGACAGATCTAAAATGCTGTGGTATATGGTCGCCTTCAAGGAAACAAACAAAAAATAGGTTTATTCCCTGTGGTAACTTCAACAACTTCTTCAGAGAGGGCTCTGATTTCTCACCCCCTCTCAAAGCAAAGATCGAGAAGCATTGAAATTGAGAGAAACTTCCCTGTCGTTTGCAGCCTAACAGCAGCATGTGAGCTTTCAGCATTATTTTTAGTCAACTGCATTGCTAAATGTTTCCACCACTTTTATATGTTATCTTCCTGGTGGTAAAACATCTGTAAAATAATTTTAAATGAAAAGCAACTTCCAAGTAAACTTTACAAAAAAAGAAATTACAGTTTTGCAAGTTTAAAAAAGAAGCATTTGGCGCCCTTTGCAAGAAATAAAGATGACACAATTTGCTACAAAAGTAACAGTCTATAAAATCTAGGTACTCTCCGAGATAGGAGAAAGCGGAATGTTTCCCACAGAATATGACATCAGCATGCAATTTTTTTAAAGCTTGCAAGTTAGTCTAGGAAGTAATAGCGAGCCCAATCCGTACATTCAGCGCTACTGTTTAACAAGCCGCAGGGGCGAAGCAGTAAGCAGGCACACAAGTAAACCTCCGTCCTGCTGGCAGGAACTCTTAATGGGAAAATGAGTGCCCTGAGCAGAAGTTCAGGGTCGAAATGGATAGTCTACTGCCAGGCTCCTGAGCCAAAAGCCGCGCGTAACGTTGTCCGGAAATCACTGGTGGAGTTGCCGACGTCCAGCTAAGAAATCACAGGTTAAAACGCACACGCACACACATACCCACAGGCACTTTCGCCCAAGCCTTGGAATGGACCCTCTGCACCCGAGAAGCAGCCGAGTGGCATCGCACGGCAGCCCACTCCTAGCAGCCTCTCCGTCCTCCGAATTCCTGAAACTTCACAGCAGCACCGCCCGGGTCCAGAGGGGAGAGGCTGCGGGTCACGCAGCGACACCGGCGCGTCCCGTTTTGTCGTCCCGCTCAGCAGTTCCCCTTCCACATCCCTCTCTCTCTCAAACTGATGTCTATGTGAAAGGCGCTGAAGTTCACGGTCCGGTTAGGAGCGGATAATACGTTCATTGTCCTGGCAGCAACTGTGTTGCACTCCCTGGAAGAACTCATGCTTGCCACAAGAATAATAATTACGGAAAACTAGAAATGCCCTGCTAACGAGTTAATCCTTAACGGACACCGCCCTAACGAGGGCAGGGTGCTGCTGAGGCCTGGGACGCTCCGGACAATGAGCCATTGTGCGCGCCGCAGCCCCACCCCTCAGAGGGCCAGAGCAGAGGTGGTCTGGCCTGGTTGACCAGGACGTGTGAGTTAACTCGTTCTGCGGCCCCATGGTGGACGGTATTAGAACTTGTTCGTGCCCAGAGCCACCGGAAGGCAGTGCAGGGCTCTGCCACTCGGAGCTGGAGCTCCTGAGAGACCAGGACCTGCTCCACACACACAGACCGGGAAGTGCGCCAGACTCCGGCCCGAGGCAGACAGGTAGAGGGGGCCTGCTCCCTCAGGTGACCGGGCAGTCCCGCGGGGCAGGACCGTGGCCAGTCCGGGCTGGCTTTGCCAGTGCTCAGCAGCCCGACGCGGTCCTCAGAAATGCCAGAGCCAGGAAACCATCGGGAACAGAGTGAGGGGGCGAGAAACTGGAGAGGGGGCAAAGCCCCAGGGCGGACGAGCGTCTTTCCTACCCCAGCACCGCCGGGCCAGAGTGCCCATCCGGCAGAGCACTTCTGATACTGTTAAACAATGGCAAACAGAGAAGCAAACTCCAAACCCTGTCCGCGGCAGCCGGGCCAGCGCTGCTGGAAGTACAGTTGCAGAGCGCAGAGGGGGGTGGCAGGAGAAGCAGTGTGACTGCCTCACTGAAGAGTGTGAAAAATCAAACGCAAGTTTGATGAATGTGAGGTCTGGGACATTTTGTCAAAGAGGGAGGGAAAGTAGAAAAGAAAAAAAGGCAGTCCTGGCTGCCAACTCACCATCCACCAGGTTCTGGCCGAGATGTCGTAGCAGAGCTGCCATTTGATGGAGCCGTCGGAAGCTTTCCCTGCCATTACGCTGTCAGCAGGCTTCGTGTGATGCTAGCTCACGGGAGATAAGACACCTAATTGAGAAAACATTTGCGGTGGCATGTGGGGCAACATGTAGTCCGGTCCACGCCATATGGAATCATGGGTAAAGCATCTCCCTGACAATGAACCAGTCTCTCCAGACCCGGGAGCAAGGTGGAGTGCATGGAGCCTGCTGTAGAACTCCTGTCTCCACACACGCGAGCCCTCTGCTCACATCAAAGGGAGGAGGTTAAGATTGGGGCTTCATCTCTCAGATGATTTTGGTCTGCGAGGTTTTTTCTCTCCTCCCAACAGCGACCCCCCCTTTAAGAAGAATAAAGAGATTTAATAGGACAAAGGCAGGTAGTGGACGGCTGGGGGAGATCGCCACAGGCTATTAGCCTAAAATTTCTGCTTGACAGATGGAACTGCTTAGAGACTATCATGCCATGTTTGGGGTTTTTCTCCCCCAGCCCCCTCGCTTTAAGTCTGATTCAGTATCTGTTTTTCACAGCCACTTTTCTCAAGAACGTGAGCTGCACATTTAGAAAAAATGTTTAGTTCAGTTTTTCAGTTTTGCTGTCTTACACATCTCGGTTGGAAGCAAAGTGAAAAGCCTAAAACTAAACCTGGGAATAGCTGAACAGGTTTTCAAAGGACGGGGAGAAACAATTCCAAGGGAAAATATTCTCCCTTCTTTACCTGATTTTCAGAAGTTGGATTTGTTAGTGAATTTGCTTGTGAAGGAGCCTGACTAGGAGCCCACAGGCTTGCAGGCCCTGGGCTTTGGTTCAGCTGGCGTGGTGTAGCGGTGCGCTTTCCACGGGAGTAAACAGATGCACTGCAGACAAGTCCCCTCCCAGGCACGGCTGCACACTGCCTATATTTTGGGGGAGTTTTAACAAATTAATTCTGGACTTCTCCATTCTTTCTAAATAAAGTAATTGGGCATTATCAATTAGTTTGATCTGGGTGAGGCTATATTGACATGAGTTCCTCCTTAACCAGGGAAAATCACTTAAATCACTTCTGATTTCTTTATTGCAACCTAGCCATTTTCTTTATAAAGATTATAAACCAAAGATTTTTTTGAGACAGAGAGAGAGAGGAAAGAACCCCACAACATAGACCTATCAGTAAGAAGGGCTGTAAAACATTTTTTTTAAGTGAGGAAAACTTCAGACAATTGCTAAATTTCAAGTTATTTTATTCAGCACTAAGCAGGGAGAACAAAGTGGAATGATTTGCATCTGTTCTATTTTATCCCTTCAAGTGGAGTGGCGTTTGGGCTGCAAAGCGCCCCTCATAAGAGCAGCACACCAAACTGCTCCTTGTGGCTCCTGAATGTGAGTGGTTGGTCCCCAGGCTACCGATGAAGTCCTGTGGCCTCCTCTAGGCCTGCAGCATAGGCCCGAGGGGCAGGGAGAACTTATCCAGTGCTAATTCTCAGGTCCACCCTCCTGGGCTGCTTAGAGTTCTGCCCATGCAGCACCCGAGCCCATGAATTTCTCTCTAGTCACATTTTGACTGAATAATATTTAAATAAACTTATTCAAGTTGTATTTTAAGCTCCAAAGAGGTAAAATGTGGCACATTTTTTGCTTTCTTATTTCTGATAACCCCCTTAGAAGGTATTATTTTAACCATTAAATGTCATGGTAATATAGTACATGGCTGTTTTGACAAAAATAATTTTACTCAAGTGAGTTTCATCCAGTCTCACCAGGAATGCTTTCCAGTTTTAGGCACAGTGCGCAGAGCATCCGAGTGAGCCCCGGATGTAAGTGAGGCATTTCCTCATTGCCCTCATGTAATGGGATTTCTTCCGGGGACCCGGGAAGGAGGCTGCGGGTCATTCTGCATGGTGGGTGCTGCTGTGCTTGCAGGGAGCCTGTTTGCACCTGGGGCTCTTCTCAGGAGGGCTGCTCGGGAAGTGCTGTTACCCGGAGCCTGGGGCCAGCACACCGTCCTTTGCCAGGAGCGCCCCTGCCCCAGCCTGCAAGCCAAAACCTGTCCCGCACAAGTGCCTTGCCCATGCGGTGATGGGCTTTCCTCTGCCTACCATTTGGAGAAGGATAAGGAGAAGTTCTGAACTCTGTAAACCCTAAATAGCATTACCCCTCAAAAAAGAGGAAAAGAAAATGAGAAAAGAAATGCAGTGCGTGTTCAGTCTTGGCATCTGCCTCCTGTTCCGTGGCACTAACAAGCAGCTAGAACGGAGGGCTGCTCCCTTCAAGGTCTCTCCGCCAGCTCCAGGCACGGAGGCCCAGGGCACTGGGCTTCTGGGCCCAGCTCTGCAGCCCCAGTTTGTCCCGAGGCAGCCTCGGCTGGAGGAGCTGCTGTCTGAGCCTCGCGGCTGTGCTGGCCCCTCACTTCAGATCAGATGGGGCTCGGGAAGGCCGGATCGCTGTGCATGCGGTAGCCGGGGATCCAGGGGCAGCGCAGCAGGCTTCCCCAAAGCCTCCATAAGCACTCTGGGCAATTGTGCTTTAGATCCAGCATGGTCAGGTGCCTTTAACTTGACCATTGTTCTCCGAGCGGCTGGTGGAAGCTGCCCTGCCTTGTACAACGATGGGACCTTTCACAGTGTGGCCCGCTGTTAATAGCCTTGAAACAACGTTAAATACGACATGTTAGAAATTGCAATTATTGTGGGAAATAAAATTATTTGGTGAGCGTAATGGGGAGCAGTTGAAGCATTTAACATGATCCAGGAAATGCTGCTCCAAACAATTGCATTTGCTTTGTGCATTTTTCCCCTCTGATTGCTGACAGATGCCTTTTTGGAAACAAACATCTAAATGCTTTGCCTTCAGTCAAAAAAAAACATATATGACAGAAAGCAGCTACATGTTTCGAATTTAACTCTTGTCATTTGAAGGCTTCTCCCTAGTGCACATGAGGGAATCTAGGGCAGAAACAGCAGCTCTTGTCAAGAAATGCACAAGCAGAGTGAGATTTCTCACTCCCTTTGCGGATGTGTAGGAGTTGGGTGGGCTGTGCAGATGGGAGGCCCTGTCCTCCCGGCCACTTTCCAGTCCTCTCTGCTCATGGGCCCAGGCTCCCAGACAAGCCACCCTGTTAGCGGAGACCCCAGAGTGCGGGGTGGGCCCCATCTGGTCTCTGTGGCCCGGACGGGCGAAGTCCTCAGTGGCCTCTGCCAAAGGCTGCAGCAGAGGAGAGGGTGCTGGTTGTGAACACAGTGTGATGCACCTGAGTGCCCCCTCAGAGCACGCAGGGCTGAGGCTGCGAGCACTGCTTTGGGAGTCCACGCGCAGCCCGCTGGTTACTGGCTGTGTGACCACCCCCGACAGTCAGCCTCTGGGACTCTGTCTCCGCACTAATCTGGGAGACGGATGGCAGACAGTGTGCATGCATGTCTACACCGCTAGACACACGACATGCACGGGCACAGCCCCAATCAGTTCCCAGAGGGGGCCGTGGCCCTTGCGGCCGGCCGGTGAGGCTGCCCAGGCCCTTCCCTCCATCCTGTGGAGGCCCTGACTCCGGGGGCAGCCTGGGACCGAGTCCTCCTGGCCTGAAATCCCACAGGGTGCTCCTCACACGTGGCCTTTGCTTCACCTTGGCTCCGGCTCTCCCCTGTTAGCTTGCCAGCTGCCTCCCCACAGGAATGCTGAGTGCCTGGCTACCGGGGGTCCCCAGCTCCTTCGGCTTCCTGTTGCCTCCCATGTTTGTGCCGCGGGTGGGTGCTTGGTGTAGACCAACTGCGTTACTATTACCTGTCTTTGAGGAACATGTGTCTTTTATTCATTCACTCATCCATTAAATGGCAAATTCTACAATGCATCCAATTAAGTTTTTTTTTCTCCTTTTTAATCTGTGTTTCTAGGACCCTTGGAAATGTGAAACCCTCGGAGAGTAACTTGCCTTTGAATGCAGCATATAATCACTGCTAACATACACTGTGTTTCCTCTTGGCCAGGCACTGTTCCAAGTTCTTCCTGTGTTTTTTTTTAGGTAGGTTCTTTGGAGAGGGGACCTCTTCTTAGCCCCATTTTATGCATAGGAAAGCAGACTCCAGAGGTTGGGGAGATTTGTTAGGGTTCCAGAGTTTGTTTGGGTTTTTTTTTGCACTAGGAATCGAACTTGGGTCCTTGTGCTTGCATAGCAGGTGGCAAAACCACTGAGCTAAATCCCTGGCCCAAGGGTTGCAGAGTTAAAGGTAGGAGGAGAACCCAAATGTGGGGATCATGAATCCAGAGCCTCACTGCTGTGGTCCAGCCTCCTAACCAGGAGAGGGAGAAAATTCCAGGATGTGTGGCTCTCCAGGTGCTTCTAAGGTGCTTTTAGGTGTGACATGCCATGAAAGTTTTCCACAGCCCTAGGGGCGGTGTGATTATTTTCCATTTGCAGGTCAGGGTGGGAAAGGAAGGGTCATGCCTAAAGATGTGAGCTAGGCAGGATTCAAAGCAAGGATCCAGTCCTGAAAGCCATGCCTGTCCTGTGTCAGGATGTGAGCTTGAGCTGACTAATCGCCTTCCTTTTATAGAGTGAAAGGTGGGGCATAGCAAATACTGTGCCCTTGAGTCACCAGGATGCTGGAAATGACAGAGTTGGAAATGTGCCATTGCTGAAGCTGAGGAGAAGTTCAGTGTAGGGCAATGGGTATCTAAGACTTAAAAGAAGAGAAGCAAAGCATGTACTGAAGAGGGTCATCTACCTTTCACACCTAGCTAATCGGTGGGAAACCCTAAGATGTGCCACGTGGTCCTTCCCATGGGGGCTCTGTCACTCGTGGGCTCTAGGCTGAGAGGAGGGAGCCACATGGAAGAGTGAGTTCTCTACAGCTGGGAGATGCTTCTCCTCTTGATGGAAGATTTGTCCTGTCCCAGCAGAAGTGGCCATGTCCTCTGCTTAGGCACATACCGTCGATGGGTGTGGGAGTTGTGACTTGAATAAACTAGTGTCCCGCGCCACCTGGAGTGGGAAAGGGCAGCACTGAAGAAGCCGCTGGCCCAGCCCCGTGCATGTGGGCGATCTGCCTGGGGACCATGACTGAGCATGCGCATGTGTGTGCACGCACATGTGTGTCTGTGTGTGTTCTTTCTTCACCATGTCCTGCAAAGAATTAGTTTTCTTTTTGGTGGCAGTTCTTGTGCCTCATTTCAGTTTGTAAATTCTTTGAGTGTTGCTCTGTCTGGATTTTCTGTTACCCGGCTGTCACCCAAGATTGGGCTAAACTCTCTGACCCTTGTTAAAAAAGAAAAAAAAAGAAAGAAAGAAAGAACACAACGCAATCCTCTAATAAGTACATTCACAACTTTCTGCCAGGCGCTTAAGAAAACTAAAAGGTTAATATATTCCAACTAGATGTTGGGTATAGAATGTCAGAGCTGTCAGATTTCATTAGAAAGCGCTGCTCATGGGGAAGACTTGATTTCTTTTGCCACTGTCCTACTACGCTCCAGTCACACGCTGCCGGCAGCAGCCTGCTGAAGGCGCAGGCTGGGTGGAACCAGCCGCATGGCCATCTGTTTCCGATTCCTCATGGAGCCAAGTGCAGCGAGGGGTGCTGTGTCCCTGGGTCGGCGCCCCCCGACTCGTGGTGTTGGTATTACAAGGGAAGTGATCTCTCCCAGGCAGCGGGGGCTGCAATTCTTAAGGAACAGGACTTCAGCACACCAACGCACACACACTCTCAATGCTCAGGTGTCTTTTGTTGAAGTTGTGGGAAAGCCTGCCTGAAAATTTACTACTTCAGGGGGTTTATGAAGTGTGCCTTACTAAGCAAGATAACCTGGCCCTCCTTTAATCCTTTGAATGGCCAGATATCTCTGGGATGCTTTTCGTGGGCATGGACGAGGCAGTCAGAGCAGCCATCTACACCATCCTGAGGAGCGGCTTCCAGGCACGTGTGAGTCTAGGGTCCTGGCCCGGTGATGCCGGCTCGTGCAAGGTGGCAGCATCAGCTCCTTCACCAGGGTCCCACCCCAAGGCCCGACGGGGGCTCACTGTGCACATGGGAGACACAGGGTATGCTTTGCTGTGTGGCTGCTCCTCAGCCTGGCCCGGGGGTCATTTGTAGAAAAGTGTGGAGGTGAAGTAGCAAGGCTAAGTGAGGAAAGGTGATGCCGATGTCACTTTACGTTGTAGACATGGACGTGGGGACAGGTGCACACCATTAGGCTGGGGGCTCAGGATACAAGGAAGAAAGGTGTGACCTCACTAGGGGCCCCAGCTCTCACGGGGAGGCAGCGCTGTGCGGTTGGCCCAGCAGGAAGCCCCTGGGCGGGGCGACAGCGTGGGCTCCGCCCCGTGGTTCGAGGATGCGCGATGGACGGATTGTCATGTGTCCTCTGCGGGCTTCGTCTGTAATGCGTTGCGGACAGCTGACTCTTGGGACTGTTGCTAGAGCTAGGTGAACCCTAAGCTGCATAACAGGACAAGGGGGCTCGGCAGGTGCTAGAGGCGTGCTGGTTTCTCTTTCCTCTGCTCCTCCCCAGCACCGGGTCTGTGTTGTGTCTCTGGGGAGGGGAGGCCTGCTGGACCCGGCCTCCCTGCACGACAGCCAGCCCGAGACCCCAGCTCCCTGGCCAGGCTGGCAGAGGGTGCTGCATGGTCTCCAACCCAGAGGCGCCTCCTGTGTGCTTTTGGTTCATGGTGAAGGATAGAACAGTTTTTCCAAAGATGAACTTTTGTTTCATTTAGACCGAGAAGGGGGCCTCAGTGAGGGAGGCCCAGCAGAGAGAATTGCCCGGAGCCAGGGAACAAGTCCTTGCAGGGACAATCACCCAGGGACCATGGCTGCCACCGTCAGACTGTCCCGAGTTCCGGGTCCTGCGTTCCTTCTGATGCGTGTGGCTCTGTCTGCTGCTTCTGCTCGTTGTTTCGCCCCAGGGGCCGGGCTGCTGTGCAGTACTTGGGGTAGGGACAGCCCCTCACTGGGGGCCATGGAGGTACAGGACGCCTGTCCCAGGGGTCCCCGAAAGCAAGCTGGGGCTTGTTCGGGACTCAGGGGGTCCGGGCAAGGAGTCTCTGGGGCGGCCGTCCTGCTCGGGACCTGCCAGGTGAGTGACAACCCGGGGCAGTCCTAGCTGAGGCCAAGCCTAGCCCACGGCATCCAGGAGGCTGGGTCCCTGTAGCACCCTCCCAAGCTGGGGCCCGGACAGGGGACCCCGTCCATGGCAGGGACCCCCAGCCTTTTCGTGAGAACAGGGAGTCGGAAAGGGCCCTGAGTGTGACTGCAGCAAAGACAGAGCCCAGGGGTTTCAGCTCCAGCGTCCCTGCCAGCCGGGGTGGCTTCCCCAGCCCCACTGAGGCAGGTAGCTCAGTTAGGCGGGAACATTTGGGCCGTGGCTCTGCCATTTCCCAGATGGCAGGGAGAGGCCTGAAGGGGCATTCTGACAGGGCGGACTGGTGGATTTGGGAGCATCCCTGCCTCTTGAGACCCAGCAGGGACAGGAACGGGTAAGGGAGGCTCTGGTGTTCTGTGCTGGACGGGGCTGCAGAGTGGGCGGGGAGGCAGCCATGCACAGGAAGCTGGCGTTTCTCACTCCAGATGCTTCTGTCTCAGCGCATCTCTCCTGCATCTGGGCAAGGTGGAGAGGAGCGATCCCCAAATCTGAAGCGTGAGGGGGTGGGATTGAATCCTTTGCTTCAAAGGTGGACTTTGGAGGAAAGCCCAAGCTCCTTACTGTCTTGGAGAGGGACAGTCTGCTTGGAGGGGCTGGAGGAGTTAGGGCTTGCACCCCTTCCAGCCCCCACCCCACCTCTCTCAGTTTTCAATTTTGTGTCCTCAATTGGATTTTTTTATTTGCTACAACATCTGTTTTTTTTGTACTGGGGATCGAACTCAGGACCTTGCGCTTGTGAGGCAGGTGGTGGAACCACTAAGCTGCATCCCGGGCGCCTTTGCTGCAACATTTTAAAAAGAAGCCGCTGCCATCTCACCTGCAGTGTACACGGTGAAAGTGACGTGGGCATCTGGAGAGAACGCAGCCAGAGCCGCGGGTGCTGCTGGCCCTGGGACTCAGTGGAGACCTGTTTCTGCCTCCTTCCTCACCGTCCCCAGCTCACAGGGAGCCCAGACCGCTGCCCGGGAGGAGGGTCCCACACCCGTGGGGGCCATGTCCCTGCGGTTCTCTGCTCCTGGGCAGGTGGCCTTCTCTCCAGTCCGGGCTGCACTCAGCGCTTGCAGGGGCCGATCAGTGACCGCTCCCTCCTCCATGCCCCAGGGGTCCCTCTTCCCACAGCCCTGAGCCCCTGTGTGCGAGCGAGCAGCGGCACAACTCTAACGGGGGGGTCCGAGGGACAGGGCCTGCCCGAGGTGGAGACCTTGGCGCCCAGGCCGCGAGCCGCGAGCCCTTCTGAGCCTGCGAGTGCTAAGCAGAAGAGCGAGGGGCCTGGCGGGCGGGCGGCAGAAAAGGCCGCTGTGTGCACAGGAAGCGGTCGCAGGAGGGCGGCAGCGTGCAGGGAGGTGTCGCCCTGCGTGCGTGCTCTCTCCGTGGACCGCCTACGCGCCTCCTCTTTTCAGTATGGAAGGCATGGAGAGAGTGTATGGCGACGCGTGGAAGCTGTACGGAGTCCAGGCTTCAGCGACTGCGGGAAGGCCTGTGCGCCTCGGCCACTACGCTCTGTTGATCACAGCTCTTCCGCTACGAGAGCAGAGGAGTTCTTAGGGTGGAGACCAGATGGCTTGGGAGGCCGAGGACGACTACTTTCTGTCCCCTGCCTGCCGAGGGCTGGGTGGCCCCTGGCCTGCAGGAGGGGCCCGGGCTGGAGCGCGACAAGCTCGGATTCCGGGAATGGCTCCGCGGATGACCTCAACTGTCCACGTGGATTCGCTCACCGGCCAAATGGTAAGGAGAATGCCTCGCAGTCTCGCAGAGACTGAGGAAGATGTCATCACACAGAGCTCCAGGGGATGGTGAGTGCTGAAATAAGTGTGTTTATTGACAAGAGTTGATGGTAATTCCGGCTTTCTGGAGATAGGAATAACCTTTGGATAAGGTACATAGGATAGATAACACTGCAGCACTGGTCTCAGGGCCAGAAGGGCCGCTTGGGGATTGTCAGGGGAGAAAAGCACTTCCTGGGGGAGGCGGCCGCTGTCTGGATTCACAACACCGGCAGGGAGACTGAGGCCGGGAGAGTTTGCTCTGCCCTCAGCAGGGGGTGGGCCCTGACTTGAAGCTGCAGAGCCTCATGCCTTCTGGGGCAGCCGTGGGAGCACTGGGTGGGGCAAGAGGCTCCAGCCAGCTCCCCGGGGACCTGAGAGGCCACAGCCCAGAGGGCTCCGGAGAGCTTCCTCTCGGCTGGCCGTGCACACGGCCTGTGACTCAGGTTCTGGCCGGAGCTGGGCTGCACTGGGAGAGGCAGATGGGCTCCTGTGGCCATCCCGTGTGTCTTGCAGTGGGTTTTCCAGAGGATACTGAAGGAATAGGCTACAGTGTTTGGAAGTTGTCTGCCTCTTGGCCTGAGGGAGGAAGGGTAAATATCATTTTTGTCTCTGTTTCTGTTTCCAGAATTGAAAACATTTATGTAACTGTACATAAGTAAAATATCTGAGTTATTTGGTACTATGTATCAAAAGACTCAGAAACTCTCAATTTCTTTAGCTCCACTATTCCTGTTCCACTGCTGTGTGCACAGATAGATGTTCATTTTAATATCATTTAAAGCCCTGAAGAAAATTAGGGGGAAAACATTTCTGGGCGGCACAATGCCATATAACAGACAAGGTCTGTTATACAGCCATGAGAGAAAAACGATTACAAACAGAAAACACTTACGCTGTGGTATTGTGAAAAGTCAGGGGACAAAAATGAACATGCAGAATGAATACAGGTCGGTGAAAACCAATGATTTATTTGTTAGAAGACAGAAAGAAGATATCCTTCCTTAGGTGCTGATGGTTGTGAATGTAATTGATGGAATCACACATTATTCCGTGCTTGCTTCTCCACAGTTTCAGAAGTTCCTTAAGTGAATAGGCATCATTTCCATACCGAAGCGCAAGGACATAACTAGGCACTGGAAGCAGAAGTCCCGTCGACCGGTAACCAGCCTGAGAGCCCCTCCCTGGGCAGCCCGTGCCTTACCGTTGCTGGCCGTGTGGCCACCTGGCATCTCCCGAGTGGGGCTGGGGGCTGAGGGAGGAGGAGAGGGAGCAGGCCGCAACCCCGGAGCGCGACTGTGGCCGGCCGGGCCCCAGCTCCCCTGCGGTCTGGGGTGAGCTGTTTCCCGGAAACCTCTGGAGCTCGGACGGGGCCAGGCTCGAAGAGGTCGGCGGGGGTCTCACTGTCGGTGTCTGGATGCCCCTGCGCAGCCCGGCCCGACCCACTGAACTGCACTGTTCAGGTTACTGGGAGTTTAAAGTGAAGAAGGATTCCGTTCTTAGTTTCAAAACCACTGGCGTGGACGGTATGGGTTGCGCCCCTCTGGCCTGCAAGTGCCTGGCACAGCACCGTGAACCCGCGCGACGGAGCTCTCGCCTTCTGATCAGCAGGTCCCGACCCCTCCTCCCTGTCCGCCCCAGCCGCTGCCATGCTGCTTTCTGCCCGTGTGCGGTGCACCACTCGAGCCCCCGCGCGTGGGCGAGTCGCTCAGTATTTGTCCTTTTGGGACTGGCTCATTCCAGGTACCGCGTGTCTCGAGGCTTCTTCTGGTGTTCGTCTTTTTTTCAAGACAGGGTTTCGCTATGTAGCCCAGGCTGGCCTTGAACTTACCATCCCCCTGCCTGGGCTTCCCAAGTACTGGAATTCCAGGCCAGCACGCCACGCCCTGCTCAAATCTCATCCTATTTTTATGATATGTGTAGATCATGTTTTCTTTATTCATTCATTTGTGAATAGACATTGAGGTTGTTTCAACTTTTTGACCATTGTGGATAATGATGTAATTAACAGGGCAGTGCAAATATGTCTTTGAAGTTCCCGATTTCAGTGCTTTTGGATAAATACTCAGAAGTGAGACTGCTGGATTTTAGGGTAGTTCCCTTTCTAGTTTTCGGTGGGATCCCTGAATCATTTCCCATGTGGTCCACAGTGCCCCACACCCTGGCCTGCACTCGGTGACTCTCAGGCGGGTTTCACCTGCTTTTCCCTGACAGTGAGTGGCACAGAGCCTTCCTCACCTACCTGTTGGCTTTTTGTGTGTCCTCTTTGGAGAAATAGCTTTTTAAGTTCTTTGCTCACTTTTGGGGTTATTTATTTTTGTTAATGGAGTTGGAATTCCTCATACATTTGAATATTACTCTTATCGGATACATTTGCCAATATTTTCTCCTGTTCTATACGTTGTCTCTTTGGTGGTTGTTTCCTTTGATGTGCAGAAGCTTCATGGTTTGATGTAGCCCTGCTTGCTTGTCTTTATCCACTCATCCATCAGCATTCTTTTGCAGTACAGGGGAGTGACCCCATCGATTGACCTACATTCTCAGCCTTCTTCATTTTCTGAGTTGGGTCTCACTGAGTTCCCCGGGCTAACTTCAAACTTGAGGTCCTCCTGCCTCAGCTATCCCAAGTGGCTAGGCATACTGATGTGCACCACAATGCCAGCCCATTTGTTTATTTTTGCTTTTGTTTCTTGTGTTTTCTTGTTGTCATAGTCAAGAAAACACTGCTGAGGACAATGATACGAAGCTTCCCTTTGTGTTCTCTTGTAAGAGTTTTAGAGTTTCAAGTCTTGCATTTAAGTCTTTAAGTTAATTTGAATTCAGATTGTGTATAATGGGAGATAAGGTCCAATTTCGTTCTTTTGCATGTTAGCATCATTTGTTGAAGACTATTTTTTCCCACTGTATAGATTTACTTTTGTAAAGATTATTTGATGATATACCTGAGGGCTTCCTGCTGGGCTCTATTCTGCTCTGTGACCACGTGTCTGTCCCCATGGCAGTGCCACACTGCCTGCATCGCTTTCTTGTCACCGAGACAGAACACCCGCTGCCCGTAACCGAAGGAGGAAAGGTTTATTTTGGTTCACAGCTTCAGCCCGTGGCTAGCAGGAATGGTGCGGTGGAAGGGCCCGTGCGGGGACAGCTGCTCACATCATGGCAGAAGGAAGCAGAGAGAGAAGTGGGGACGTGCGGGGAGGTGAGCCTGGTGACCCTCCCTGACCAGGAGACCTCCCAGAACCAAGTCAGCTGTGAGCACATCAGGGGATCAATCCAGTGATGAGGCCAGCACCCCAAGATCCAGTCCCCTCGCGAAACACTGAGGCTTGGGGCACAGCCCAGAGCCAAACCACGGTCGTAATTACTGCTGCCCTGCAAGTGATTTGAAACCAAGTAATGTAAGTTTCCAAACTTGTTCTTCTATTGAGACTTTTTTGGTCTAATCTGGGTCTTTTACATTTCGTGTGAATATTAGAATTTTAAAAAATATTTTTGCCAAAAAAGTGCCCCTGGGATTTGGATGGATCTCACATCGAATCTGTAGATCTGGTCAGTCGCATGGACATTTTAACAACACTGTCTTTGAAACTATGAATATGAGATGTCTCTCACTGTGCTTGCGTCTTCTTTAATTTCTTCCAGAAGCGCTCCGCAGTTTTCAGTTGCGTAGTGTTTCACTTTCTGGGTTGAGCCTATTTCTAAATATTTTAATCATTTTAATATGGTAAATAGGATTTTTTTTTTTGTTTTTTTGGTTTTTTTTTCAAAATTAAACAGACTTGTATTTATAAAGCCACTGAGTTTCTTCACTTCCCAGATTACATTGAATCTTTCTCACAAGGCTTCACCTTACTGGGTATTAGAAGGTACACTGAAAATCAGTTTTATCCATGACACATGGCTCAACTCCATAAATTAAAAAATCTCATTATGTAATCTGCCCTTGTTCAGGTAACTTGAGTTCCTTCCCCTCTTTTTTTTTTTTTTTTTTTAAATAGGATTTTTTCCTGAATTTCCTTTTTGGGTCATTGTTAGTGTATAAAAGTGCAACACATTTTGGATGTGATTCTGTATCCTGCAAATGGATCAGATTTATTTATTAGTTCCTACCGACTTTTCATGGAATCTAGTTTTTAAGCTATAAGATGATGGCATCTGCAAGTAGAGGCAATTCTGCTTCTCTTGTTTCCTTTCTAGCCTGCTGCTCTGGTGAGAGCTCAGGACTACACTGCCTGGCAGCCCTCTTCCTGATCTTGTACACCTTGAGCAGCAGGCCAGCAGTGAGCTTGTCAGACAGGGCCTTCCACACACGGAGGGAATTTCCTCTGCTTCCTAGTCTGTTGAGTGTTATGAATAAGTGTTGTTGGATTTTGTCAAATGATTTTTCTTCATCTATTGAGAAGATCACGACTTTAATACTCTGTCCTGTTCATGTAGCATGTTATATTGATTAATTTCATAGATTGAACCATTTTTGCATCTCAGGATAAAACCCCCTTGGTCATAGTGTACGATCTTGTCTACATGGTGTTAATTTAGTTCGCTGTATTTTGTTGCTTTTTCACTTGTATTCCTCAGAGATATTGGCCTGTGGTTGTCTTTTCTGCCAGGGTCTTTGTTTGTCTTTGGTGTTGGGGTAACACTGGCTTCATCCTAAGAGTTTGGAACTCTTATGATGAGTTAGGAGGGAGGGAGGTGAAGGGTTTGGGGGTATAGAACAGAATGAGATAATTAAGATGTATCACATGCATGTACCAACTTCCCATGATAACTGTAAATGTACTGCACACGTGTGTACTAATGAGAAAATAAAATGGCAGTGCAAAAAAGGGAGTTGGGAACTATTCCTTCCTCTTCAATTTTTTTTGGGAAAACTTTGAGAAAGATTATTGTTATTTCTTTTTAAGTGTTTAGTAGAATTTTCCAGTGAAGTCATGTGGTCCTAGGCTTTTCTTGGTGGGAGGTGTTTATCCTAATTCAGCCTCCTTACTAGTTAAAGGTTCATTCAGATTTCCTATTTCTTCATGAGTCACTCTTGATAGGTTCTGTGTTTTTAGGAGTGTTCATTTCTTTTAGGTTATTCAGTTTGACTATGGGTAGTTATTCATAGTAGTCTCATAATTATTTTTATTTCTGTGGCGGTAGCTGAAATGTCTCCTTTCACTCCTGATTGCATTTATCCGAGTCTTTCTCTTTATTCTTTTTCTTTAGTCAGCTAAAGGTCATCTGGGGGGCTCTTTTGTAACAAAACTAATTCTTAGTTTTATTAATATTTTTCTATTATTTTCTTATTCCCTACTTTATTTCTGCTCAAATCCTTATGTCCTCTGCTAACTTAGGGCTGAGTTTATTCTTACTTTTTAGCTCCTTGAGGTATAAAGTTAGGATATTCATTTGAGGCCTTTCTTCTTTTTTTCATAGGCTTTTATTGCTGTGAAGTCCTTCTCCGCAGACCTTGGCTGAATGGTGTAAGATTTGGTATGTTGTGACTTTTTTTCATCAATCTCATAGTATTTTCTAATTTACCTTTACCTTCTTTGGCCTATTGGTTATACAAGAATATGTTGTTTAATTTCCACATATTTAAAATCTCCCTTTGATACTGATTTTTAGTCTCATTTCATTGTGGTTGGAAAAGGTACTTGATATGATTTCAATCTTGTTAAGTTTGTTAAGACTCGGTTTGTGCCTTAACATGTGCTCTGCCCTGGAGAACGTTCCATGTGCACTTGGAAAGAGAGGGAGTCCTTCCGCAGTTCGGTGGGATGTTCTTTGTATGTTTATTAGCTCATCTGGTCTTGGCGTTGTTCAAGTCTACTGCTTTCTTATTGGTTTTCTGTTTGGATCTTCTATCCATTACTGAAAGTGGGGTATTATAATCTCTTACCATTATTGTATTGATGTATATTTCTCCCTTTATTTCTGCCAAGGTATTTTTCATATGTGGATTACTCAACTTTCCCGTTGCCTAGACAAAACTCCTGACACCCACCACTTGAAGGAGGAGAGGTTAAATTTGACTCAGGTTTCAGGGGATTCAGTCCATGGTTGGCTGCCCCAAGGCAGAGAGAGACATCATGGTGGAAGGTATGGTAGAACAAAGCTGCTGAGTTCATGGTGGCCAGGGAGCAGAGCAGGGGAAGAGTGCCAAGGAGGAAGGGGTCAAGGAGCAGACAGAGATCCCAAGGTCACCCCCATACCCACCCAGACACACCCAGAAGTGCAATTTACTAACCCCCAGGTGGCACCCAGACCAATCAAGTTGATTCACTTGAACTGTCACAATATATTTGGTGCTCTAATGTTGGATATATACATATAAATGTGCACATTTCTTTACAGTTGTTATACGTTTATGGTGAGTTGACTCCTTTATCATTATACAATATACAATGTCCTTTTGTTGTCTTGTGTCAGCTTTTAAAGTCTTTAAAAAGAAAACCTCAAAACATTAAAAAAATTTTTTTCCATCAAGTTTATTGGTGCATTTTAAGTATAAAATACAGTTACATTCATCATTGGGATCTTGTACCTTTACATGACGTGTCTTGGCTCTTATTTTCCCCATTCCCTGCCCTCCCTTCACCCCCTCCACCCTTCCCTGTTTACAAAGGTTTTGTTTTAATTTTTTTCTTTTCTCATATTTTTTCTTTTCCCTTCTTTCCTTTCCCCTCCCCCTCCCACTTCCCCTGCTCCTTTAGACCTTTTCTTCCTATTACACAATATCAATTTTACATTTTAAAAATCATAATATCAAGATTTAGACATTACCACAGATTTTACAGAACTTAAAAGGATATAGAAAGCATATTACAAAAGTCCTTTTTGAAATAAATTTGACAACTTCTATGAAGTACCTTGGAAGACAAATTAATGAAACTGACTCTGAGGAAATATAAAATTTGAATAGCACCTATTAAAGAAAGTATACTCCTAGCTTGAAAAGCTACCTATATGACAACAGCAGGCTCATATACATTTTAACTGATGAATTATATCAAACATTTAAAGCAGAAAAAAGAAGGAACACTTCTCCCCTCATTTTAGGAAATCAACAGTGTGCTAATACTAAAACTGGATAAAGATAATAGAAGAAAAAAGTATGAACATAGATAGGAATTTCTTCAACAAAACAAACTATTAGAAGTCAGATCTGACAGTAGGTAGAAAGTGGTCTTATTATAGGGATGGCAATGTTGTTTCAGCATTGGAAAGTCCACCCCCATAAGTCATCATTTTAACAGAGGAAAGGAAAAATCCATATGATCCTGTCACCAGTTGGAGAAAAAGTATTGGACTAAATTCTACAGCCATTCATGGTAAAAACTATCAGGAGACTAGAAGTAGAACAGAACCTTCTCAACAGATAAAAGATACATACTCCATACTTCCAGCAAAAACACCTTATATGAATGGAGAAGATACAATGCTTTCTCCCTAAGGTGGGAACAAGGGCAGATATGCCTATTCTTCATCTGTCCATTAAACTTTGAAACATAGGCCCAAACCAAAATAGTCTGGCAATAAAAAGAAACAAATAACATAGGATTGGCAAGGTAGAAATAATATCTTTATATGTAGATGAAATGATAATCTACAGAGAAAATACTAAGAAATCTCTAGGAGCCCCTAGAACTTGTATCTGAATTTTGCAGGATTAGAGAACACAATGTATATATAAAAATTCAGGTCTACGTATACTTGCTATAAATGAAGAATTGGATATTGAAATTTAAAATTCATGTAGGAGTATAGAGGACCTAAAATAGTAAAAAGAAAAAAAATAACAGTGTTGGAAGACATTATTACCTGATTTTAAGACTTCTTCTAAAGCTACAGTAATCAAGACAATGTTGGCATAAGGAAAGACATATAGATCAATGGAATAAAACAGAGAATCTAGAAATAGAACCACGCATATATGGTCCACTGATTTTTGAAAGATTATTTAACTTAACATTTTATAGAACATAAACTCAACTCAAGAGCAGAGGAAAAGATAGTGTTTTCAGCAAATGGTACTAGAACAGCTGGTATCCATATGTAAAAAATTAAACTCAACCCTTTCTTTCCATACATAAAAATAACTTGAAAGGATCTATGCACCTAAATATGAAAGACTAAAACTATAAGACTTTAAGAAGAACTTATAAGAGAAAATGTTCATGAATTTAGGGTAGGCAAGAATATTCTAGGATTCAAAAAAAATGTTATATAAAAGAAAAAATTGATAAATGAGAGTCCATCAAAATTTCAAACTTTAAAAGACATCAATAAGAAAATGAAAAGTAGTCCTTAACAGGATCGTATTTATAATACATATAACCTATGACCAGAATATATAAAGAGCACTTAAAGCTCATTAATAGACAACTCAATTAAAAAATAGACACAAGAAGATCATAAATAGCCAGTACAGCACAAGGAAAGTTGTGCAACACTAGAATCAGAAAAATACTAATCAGTGCAATAACAAGATCATATTATACACTCATTAGGGAGATTAAGTTAAAAGTTTTAAAAGAACAAATGTCAGCTTAGGTGTGAACCAGTTAGAGCTTTCTAATACTACTAATGTGAATGCAAAATGATAAAACCATTTTGGAAAACAATATAGAAATTTCTTGTATCACTGTTAAGAACCAACAGTTCTGTTCTTAAGTTTTTACTTAAGAGAAATGAAACACATGTTCATAATAGATTTGTACATACAAGTTGACTATCCCTTCCTTCACTGAAATTCTTGGGACCAGAAGTGTTCAGATTTTGGTTTGAAATCCACTTAATCTGCAAAGACGATAGCTACTCCTGCTTTTTTTTGCGGGTTCCTGTTGCATGGAGTATTGTTTTCCACCCTTTAACTTTCGGTCTGTGAGGTTTTTTTTGAACTGTGTTTCTTGTATGCAGCATATTGTTGGATCTTACTTCTTGACCCATTCTGCCAGCCTATTTCTTTTGATTGGTGAATTGAGACCAATAATATTGATGGTTATAACTGATACATATTGGCTTATCCTTGTCATGACTTTTTTTGTTGTTGTTGAATTCTCTGCCTCTGTGTTTAATTTCTTGTCATGCCTGATGGATTCATTCTGCTGGGCTTCCTGGGGTTGTGATCCTCATTGTCTTTTCCTAGGACATTGTTTAAAATTTTTTGGAGTGCTGGTTTGGTATTCATGAAGTTCCTAAGGTGTTCTTTGTCATGAAAGTATCTTATTTCTCCATCAATTTTGAAAGAGTTTTGGAGGGTACATCAATCTGGTTTGGAGGCTGTTTTCCTTTAGGGCTTGAAATATGTCACTCCAAGCTCTTCTTGCCTTGAAGGTTTGTGTTGAGAAGTCTGCTGTGATTCTGATGGACTTTCCTTTGTATGTGATTTTTTTTCTTTTCTCTACCTGCTTGTAGAATCTTGTTCCTCTGTTGGGTTTCTGGAATCTTAACCATTATATGCCTATGTGCAGATTTTTTCTTTTTTGATCACAGCTATTTGGTCAATGCCTCACTTATCTGTATGTCAAGTTCTTTTCCCCTGCTTGGGAAGTTTTCTGCCATTACTTCTGTGAACAGTTTGCTTTTATGTCGACTGCTCTCTCTCCTGTTTCTTCATTGACTCTGATCAGTCTTATGTTATTCTTATTTGCATCACCTAGCAGCTTCTGGATTGATTTCTTGTGGTCCCTTACTATATTAAAGAAATTTTTCTTTTCCTGGTCATTAATTGCAATCTTATCTTCTATATCTGAAATTCTGTCCTCACATTGGCTCCTTCCGGTGTGTAAATTTTCAATGGAGTTTTTAATCTCCTGGAAATCTGTTTGCATGCATCTGTTTTATAGATTCTATTTGTTTCCTATGTCGGGATTCCGTCTTGTTCCTCAACTCCTCCATTTTTTTTTATCTGTGTCTGCTCTAGATTTATTAATAATTTCTTGCACTTGGGCACAATCTCTGCTGTTATCTGAGAATTTATTTCTGTTTTCATTTTTTCCAGATCCTCTTTTGTTGCCAGTTCAGGGAGTCCAGGTGTTTGAGTATCAGATTGTTCCATCTCATTTCCCTTTGGGGGTTGCCTTAGGTGATCTGGAAGTCTGTTTTTGAGACTTGTTTACTTGTCTTCTGATTTCAACAGATGCAGCCTACTGTGCGTTTGTTGAGGCAACTTTTTGCTCACCCAGTGGTCTTCAGTTCTCAGCAAACCACTGAGCAGTCTTTTCTCTGCTGCTCACCAGTACACCAATTCCTGGGTTCAGAGTGGTGGCCTTCTGGATCCCTGAGCTGACCTGTTGTCTGGGTGGGCTTCTGGCTGGGCCCTGTGCACACTTGGGATGGTATCTAGATGTGCCTCTGTCTCAGGCCCCTATGTAGCTGTTGTCTTGGAGGGCCTTTGTCTGGGAGCTGTGCACCCCAGTTCCTGTTGTGTGAGCAAGCTTCTGGCTAGGGTCTTGTGCACTTACCAGTAGTATTGGGGTGAACCTTTAGCTGTTGCTTATGTGCCTGTGCAGCTCTTTTCTAGGCAGACCCTTGGCTTGGGCCAGTGTGCCCTAGCCTCTGGGGTTGGGGTTGAGCCCCAGCTGGGATCTGCTTGAAGCTATGCTGCTCTGGTCCGCATTGCTACTACCCCAACTAAGGTGGTCTGGTGTGCCTTTATTACAGAGATTTTCTTCACTTTTCCAGTGGCCTTTAATTTTTATCAAGGAGTCTCAGAGAGGCTCTCTTTCTGTTGTTCACTTCTGCTCAATCTTCTCGAGCTCAGAACGATGTCCTTTATGACCCCTGCAACTCTGCAGTGTGGATCCAGGTATTGGCTCCACACAGCCATGAGGGGTTGGGGAGGGTGTGTCCTGGGGCCTGTGCATTTCATCTCCTCTGTGCCAGAGGGGGGTGGGGTGGGCTCTGCTCCTCAGCTCTCTGGGGTGGTGGTACAGCAGCCTTTGAGGCTGACCTCCTCTGCCCATTTGTTTTTTTATACATCCCACTTCTTTTTTTTCCCCATTCACCTCCTCCTCTCAAGCCCCCTCCCCTCCCTGTGTACAAAAGCTTTGCTTTTAAAGTCTTTTTTTTCTACCACTAGTCTAGTAGCTTCTGTTCTCTTTTGGTTACTGATTGCATGGACCATCTTTCTCTATACTTTTGTTTTCAGCCTATGTGTGTCTTTCAATCTAAAGTGAGTCTCTTGAAGATAAGATAATGGAATCTTGATCTTAAAATCCATTTGTTCAGCTACTCTGTGTCATAGAATTGGAAATTTAACCCATTTATGTGTAAAATAATTATTTTTTGAGAAGAACTTATGATTACCATTTTATTGTTTTGCATGTCTTATGGCTTCTTGGATCCTCCTTTTCTCCCTTTCTTTATTATTGGTTGGTGAGTTCCTTTGTAGTGACATGGTTTGATTCCTTTCTCATTTCTCTTTGTGTATCTTCTACAGGTATTTTCTTTGTGGTTACTATGGGGCTTACATGAGCCATTTTACATTTATAACAACTTTAAGCTGATAAAACTTACTTTCATGTATTAAAAAAGATACCTTTTATGTTCCCCCTACTTTTTATTAATGTTATAAATTATATTTTATATTGTGAATCATTGGCATATTTTTATAGTTATAAATACTTTTAGACCTTGACTGCTCTAGTGCTATAATTATGATTGGTTTATGCACTACCATTATTACAGTGAGGTGGCACATATATATTTGTCTATATGTTTGCCTCTACCATTGAACTTTATATTTTCATATGCTTTTGTGTTTCTGTCAACTTGAAGGACTGTTTTTAGCATTTTTAAGAAAATGGGTCTTGTGGTAATGAGTACCCTCAGATTTTCTTTATCTGTGAAGATATTTCTGTGTTATTTTTGAAAGAGAGTTTTTGCAGATAGAGTGATCTTGGCTGGCAGGTCCCTCCCACCCCAGTATTTTGAATATATCACCCTGAACCTTTTTGTCCTGTAAGGTTTTGGCTGAGAAATCCATTGATAGCCTCGTTGAGTCTCCCTTGTATGTGATAAGTCACTTTTCTCTGCTGCTCTCCAAATTCTCTCTCTGGCTTTGACTTTTGATCACTTGATTATAATCTCTCTGAGTGCATATGACCTTAGATTCATCTTAGTTTGGGTCCTTTGGGTTTCTTGAATCTGGATGTATTTTATGTAAGCCCCACAGTAACCATAAAGTAAATACTGTTTCTTGAATCTGGATATATTTCCTTCCACAGATTTGGAATGTTTTGGTCATTACCTCTTTAATAATCTGTCTGCCCCATTTCTTCTCTTCTTTTTTCTAAACTCCCATAAATGCATTTATTAGTCAGCATGATAGTGTCCAAAAGTCTCTTGGCTTCCTTCAATTTTTCTCATTCATTTTTATTGTTGCTTCTCTGGATAATAGCAAGTGATCTCTCTTTAAGTTCACTGATCAAGTCTATTGTTGAACCCCTGAGGTGAATTTTTCAATTCTATTATTATGTTCCTCAGCTCTATAATTTTTGTTGGTTATTTAAGACCCTTTCTATATCCTTGATTATATTATTATTCCATTTATTATTATTTTTGTGAACTGACTGAATATCTTTATTGTAGTTATTTTGAATTCTTTGTGAAGTAGTTCATACACTTCCATTTCTTTACACTAGGTTTGTAGATTCATTTTGTTCCTGTGATTAGGCCATGTTTTCCAATTTCTTTATGTGCTGTTTAGCTCCGTTTGGAGTTGTACATTTGAATAAGAGCTGTCTCTTAGTCTTTACACACTGGGTTTGTACAGGGAAAGACCTTCTACCAGCCACTCAGATAAGCATTCTGGGACCCTCATAACCTTTTTCAGGGGTTCATCTTCACTGGGGTGGGTATGGAATCTCCCAGCAAAGGGTTTGGTGGCTTCTCAGAGTCTGTAGTCTCTTGCTCCCTCTAGTGCCTGTCTGTAGCATATCACATTCCATGGAGCTACCATAGAATCAGGAAGTCAGACCCAGCTCTGGGTAGCTCCCTGGAGCACTGGACTGGTGGACAGATTCTCCACCCATCTCTTTCCCCCCTAAAGCTTGAGCTGCTGAGCTCAAGTTGTCCTCTCAGACCCTTGGTGTTCAGGGTACACTGCCTCTTCCTGAGCACCCTGAGCAAGGCACACAGATGCCAGTGCCTTGGGCAGCCTCTCTCCCTTCTCGCTCTGTCTTCTCTATCTCTCTTTTTTGACAGGGTCACCCTACATTGCCTAGGTTAGCCTTGAACTTGTAGTCCTCCTGCCTCAGCCTGCCGAGTGGCTGGGGTCACAGGGACGTGTCACTGGGCCTGGCACAGCCATTTCAATGTGACTCTTCTTGGCTTTGAACTTGCTTAAGACCCTGTACTCTCCTGCCTTATGGAGTTCTGGTAAAGGCTTCTGCCAGTGTTTTTAGCCAGTTTTTCTGTAGGGTGATGGGGTCTGGAGCTTCCTATGCTGCTGCCTTGAGGTCAACCCCTGGGAGAGACTTACAGGACAGACAGAGCAGAGGGCGTGTCTGTCACAAGGGCCTGTGGTTCAGGGCTGAGTCGTGTTACTGAGCATGGTTGTCCTGTGGAGACTGCAGAGCTCAGGAAAACCCTCTCCACACCTCTCACTGCACACCCTCAGCACATGTACAGAAGTCACAGACAAGGCCTCTGCTGTGTCAGGGTGGATCCTCTCAGCAGGTGGGGGACAGTGGACTGAGGTGCTCAGGTAAGGGTGGCACCCAAGCTGACTTGCCTCTCCCGCTCAGAAGGCCTGGGCGGGGGGGCTCCTGCTCATGCAGAACCTTCTTCTTCTGGTGAATGGATGGAGGATCTTTTTCTCGCTCTGTCTTCCGTTGTGTTTCCAGAGGGGCATCAGTGTCTGTGGTGCTCACATAGTCACATGCAGGAGATGAAGACTGTGTCCTGACAATCAAATTCAGGCCCCTGTCAAATTGGGCTTTCTGCAGAAGCAACCACTGAGGGGCGGTGCTGATTCTTCACCTTGCTGTGTGGATCTGGATTTTATTTTCCAAACGGTGAAGTTTATGACATAAGTGATTATTCATAAATTAAGTAACTTATAGAATCTTCTGTGTAATTCTTCTACAAATTCACAGATGTTTCTAAATCTAATTATATTTCTAATAATTTCATTGACACAGTTACTTCTGCCTCTGAAGAGTGAGCTTGCTCTAAATTAAAATTAATATAAGAACCTCAGTGGCTCAGGGATGCTTGTGCAATTTGGCACTATGACTAAAGAGACAAAAGTTATGGGGTGATGATGATTATAATAGTGCAAGTAAAGGCTTTGCCAGAATGAAAGGAAGAAAAGTAAATCCCACTTTGTGCAACTAATTTGCAGCAATTTATAAATTACATATGCCTTTATATGATACTCAACTAACATCAATACCAATCAGTAAAACAGATAGACATTTACAAGATGTATTAAGTTTTGTATCTTTTATTTTATTTTATTTTTTATTTTTTTATTTTTTCTGAGTTCGGGGATCGAACTCAGAACCTTGTGCTTGCGAGGCAGGCACCGGAACCACTGAGCTAAATCCCTGGCTCTTTTTTTGTTTTTTTAGTAGAGGGAACTGAAACCAGTTCAATATATATTTTGCATTTTTAAACATACATATCTCCAAATGGATCCACATTGAGGCGATACTCTTAAGTGAAATAAATAGGGCACACATGTAAATACTGAATAGTTTCTCTAGTGTGAGAAACTGAAAGTGTAAATAAGGACTAAAAGGTATAATAGATAATGTGAAATAGGAAGAAAAGGTCCAAAGGGGAAGAGGAAGTGGGAGGGGAAGGGGAAAGGAAAGAAAGGAATGGAATTCATATGAGAAAATGAAAAAATGGAAACAAAGTCTATGTAAATAGGGATGGAGGGGGTGAAGGGAGGGCAGGGGAAGGGGGAAAAATAAGAACCAAGAGATTATGTAAAGGTGCAAATTTCCAATGATGAATGTCATTATATTGCATACCTTAAATGTACCAATAAAATTAATAAAAACATGTATAAATTTTATTTTAAGACAGGATCTCACTAAATTGCTAAGTTGCCCAACCTGGTCTTGAAGTTGTATTCCTCCTGTCTCAGCCTCCCAGAGTGTTGGAATTATAGGCATGTGTCACTGTACCTGGCTTTAAATTCTGTGTCTTTTATGTCTTAATTACTTCAGTCATACAAAACTATAGTCTTTTATACATTTTAAGGGTTTGTTTCTATCAAAATGTATTTGTTAAAGTGAGACTATAGAATACATTTTTCTTACCAGTTTACCAGCTTGTATGAATTTTAAGTGTTTACTCACATGGCATGTGAGTTTCTAGGTTACTCTCACTCTGCGCTGCCCTGTGCACAGTGCTGGACTGGACAGGTGTGGTATGAGACAGCACTCTCTGCATGGCTGTCTACCTGCAGTGTGGACAAACATATCTGCTGCCACACGGAGCTGCAGTCCCACACCTTCTGCCACACCTTGCGGAGGGCTCTGAAAACAGTGTCAACTCAAGGAAGGCGCTGGGGAGGGTGGCAAGGGTCCTGGCGTGGCGCCTTCTGGCTGTGGAACCTCCATCCTCAGTTACTTCTTAAGCAAACCGAGGAGGGTGGTTCAAATCCTGCAAGCCAAGTGTTGCTTTGTCTGAGGTAATTTGATTGATATACACACATGTTCACATTTTCAAAAAACAAATGTCCACATTACCTCTGTCAAGGCAAAGAGAGCTCATAGAATCTTTTGGATTACAGACTTAAATGTGTGACCCAAAACTATGACACCACTAGAAGAAACCATGGGGAAATGCTTCAGAACTTTCCCTGGGGTTTTGGCAAAGACCTCAGAAGTACAGGAAATAAAAGCAAAAGTAGACAAAAGGAACACAGCAAACCCAAACCTTTCTGCATGGAACAATTAGCCGAGTGCAGAGACAACCTACAGATGGGGATGAAATATTTGCAAACTAGACCTCTGAGAAGGGATTGACATCTAGAATTCAAAAAGAATTAAAAAGCTCAACAGAGAAAAAACCAAATACCTGATTGAAAGGTGGGCAGCAGATCTAGAGAGGCATTTCTCCAACAGGTCCACGAAAACAAGGCTCAACATCACTGGTCGTCTGGGAAATGAGAATCAGACGCAGGAAGAGTGGCGGCCTTAAGGAGCCTCAAGATGACAAATCCTGGCTAGATGTGGAGGGAGGAGACCTTTGCACACTGCTGGTGGGGCCGTGTGGCAGGATGTCACTAAAATTTTAATTGACAATTGTTATGGGTTTAACTATTTTACATTTTAATAATTGTAAAAGTGGCCTGAATGTTTTGTCTACTTGTAAAGGACACAATTTTTTCTTTACAGTGATTATTAAAAATTTGAAAAGATTGTCTTAGAAAGTCTTGATCAAAAACTGCATGTGGTTGTTGCAAGCACAATCACTTTGATAAGGACGTTCAAGTCACAGATGCAAGCTCCAGCTTACGAAGATATTTTATAAAGTTTTTTATAAATTCTAAATTTTTAATCACTCAATATTTTCGAAACATAATTATACGAGTGTATTAGTCGCTTTCTCATTGCTGAGACACAATACCCAGCAACTGGACCCCAAAGGAGAGGTTTATTTAGGCTCACAGCTCGGAAGTTTCAGTCCACGTTCAGCAGACGCACCCAGAAACAGCATGGTGCAAGGGCCAGCAGAGGAGAGCCGCTCACAGCATGGGGGCCAGGAAGCAGCAGTGAAGGGAGAAGCCTGAGCCAGGAGGAATGTGGGCCCTCCGGGTCATGGCCCAGGGACACCTGCTGGTCAGCCATGGCAACCCCAGGATCCACTCACCTTCCAAGCACATGAAGCCATTTTAGATCTAAACCATAAAAAAGAGTATAATATTGAATTTCTTAAAACCAAGCCTGTATTTCCATACACCAACTCCTAAGTATCCTCTAGCTTGCCCCAGAGTGCCTTATAGTCATTTTCTATAAATGCCATGACCTAGAAAAGGAATCTATGCAAATATTGTTTGGTTGCACTTTGTAGTGCTTTACAAAGTACTCAGGCCTGGTCCACAGCAAAAGACTGTGATTTGATCAGCCTGGCCTGGGCTGGGGGCTGAAGCTGTGTCTCCTTTCTTCTGGGACTGGATCTGAACATTAGAGTGGCCCAGGGAACTTGTACAACATGGACACCTGATCTTCCCCCCAGAGTGCTGGGTTGGCATCTCTTGACCACAGGTTTGGGCGCCACACTTTTTCAGCAAGAACACTGTGCAGGGTGGTATCCTGTCCTCTTTCCCCTCGTGGCAATAGGTGTCATTGCTCAGTCTTCGGTGTGTAGGCTGCAAACTGAGAAATGGAACAACCCTGGTTTAGGTTTGCAAAATGTTATCTCTATTATGTTCAGGGACTTGGGACTTGGCTTGCAAAAATTAGGGTATGGGGAGTTGTCTTTATGTGATGTTGGTGGATTCTGGTGACCTAAATAGTGGCTTTCAATCCTTGCTGGGCTTTATGCCTTTCTAGAGAGGCTGTGTTGTCCAGTGGCACTGGTCTACACAGTGCTCAGCACCTGCAGCTATTCTTGACTCGGATTCTGCAGTTCCCCTTGATTGCACCCACACAGCCTGGACAGCCTGCCCTCTGTTGGAGCCATCGCATGAGCTGCTCCACTGCAGTCTCCCTCCAACTCACAGTGGCTGCTGCTCTGCCACTCCCTCTTGGTTTTCAGTCTTATCTGTAGCCCAATGCTCATCTGAACCATTTCCCACATTCATTGATCTTTTCTGACTCATTTGTTGTGGCTCCGCGTGTCCAGGCTGCCTCAGGCCCTGGGAAGACCCCAAGGAGTCTGCACTAGTCAGATGCCCACAGCTTCCAGGGCTGGGGCTCTCAGACTGAGAGAATAGCAGTTTCTCCAGACTTATTTTAATGTATTAGTGAAACACTTGAAGTAAATAGTGCAAGCTCACCCCATTTTGAACAATGAATCTTTTAAAAAATGTCATCTCTGTGAATGTTTATGACTGTAAGGTAAATAGATCCACATTCATGTAAACTCAGACCTATGAATAGAAAGCACATACGGTATGTGTTGCTGATGCATACATAGACCCTTGTAACATGTCCATTTCAGCACTAAATATTTAAATTCTCTTCTGCCAACAAATTGCTAATTCATGGCAATTTCATTCTGCTCTAAAACCTTACAACGTTCCGAGTATAACTGGTACATAATTTTCAGGGCTAATAGTGAAGCCTCAAGTTGGGAACTGGATAATTACTGTGTAATTACCTGGCTTTTGGTACCTACACACACTGACAGTGCCAGAGGAGTGCTGGGTTGATTTGTACGCTTATAAATTATTCACCTGTTCTGCTGGAGTTCTCGAATTTGCATTCATATATTTAAATACTATCTCACTTTATGAGTGTTTGCCTGTGGCTGAATAGAGTCTAATGAAAACAAGACCAAGTCATTTGTCTTTGCTTTCCCATATTCCTATGAAGTGAATCTCACCTTAAAATCATCATTTCTAATCTCTAGGTATCTTGGTGACCTAATCAGTTCATTTGAATTTTGGAAGTTGAATTTTCTGGGTTGTTTGTCTTTGGTTCTGGGACCATAACTTAGGCACAACAGGCACAGTTCTGTGACAGATTTAAAGGAGAATACTCAGAGGTCTGTTAGAAACATCAGCAGAGCAAGAGGGCACCCGGCTCTCCTGGCACCGTTCCTGGGTATGGGCCTTGGTGACTTCTGCAGGCTCATCACCCTCTCAGCCTTTGGGGAGCTCTTCTTCCTCTCCAGCCGGCTGCCTGGCAGGAATGTCAGGGAGGGGCTCATCCACCCTAGAATACGGAGAGTACAGTCTTGGTGTCACTTGTTTTAATCTAGATGTGGCTCTCAACCGGAAAGAGAGAGGGATGAGGATGAAGCTGATTAATCATGAAGGCAGTGCCTAAAGAGACTGGCATGGTAGATTTTCTCAAAGCCTGTGGTTTCTGTCATTTCTAAGGTTTTGCTCTTAGTTTCTCTTTCAGAGTCTATATTTTTTCATATTTTTCAACCCATTTTTAAGGAAGTGGAGCCTTACTGAATTTGTGATGAACTCTAACAGAATTTTAAACCTCTGAAATAACCATAGATTCACATGGCTTTTTATATCTACAATACACATAGACTAGTCCAGTTGTCTTACTTTACAGATGAAGAAGCTCAAAAGTTGACTTGTCCTAGGTCATCCAGATATTCAGTGGCATGACATCTCTATGTTGATTTTTAAACTTTAGTACTTGAAGGGAATTGCAATTTTCTTTGCCATTTTTCTGATTTCTTGACTGCTTATCTTGGGATTTAGGATTTGGAAAAGCAAAATTTTCTCAAGAAATGCCAAGAAGGAATCCTGATGTGGAAACAAGAGCATACACTCTGCTAACCAGTTCATGATTCCCTGCTTTGGACTGTCTCCTACAACGCCCAGCTCCTGCCTGTGTGTCCCTTGCTAAGAAAGCAGCTCTATTTCCAGTCATATGTAATGTGCCTTTTAGTCCCCACAGTGTGATTTTCTCTAGAAATATTAGGAAGTGTTGCTTCTACTGGCAAAGGGTGCTCAGAAGACTTGCCGTTCAAGGTCTCCAACGCCATTGGAATCTGTCTTTTCCATTCATCACCTTAACTTTAGGTCAAGAGCCCTTGTGACACTGTGATGTATTTTGTGTTGTAGTTCAGATCTCTTTAGATTTTTGGTCTGGTTTTGTTAAAACTCCACTTGTGGCTAAATGAGATAAGGGTCTCTTTGAGTGTAGTTGTGGGAAATTCTACTCTTTAATCATAGTTTGAACTGAGAGTTTATAGCTTTAAGCTCATCTCTTCCCCCGATGTTCTTCATCACTTGAGAACAACCTGCCAACCTGGGTGTGCTGGAGGGTTCTATGGTGACAACTGGCAGGTCGTCCAAAGACTCCTCTCCCACTGGCACTTGACCGTGGGCACCATAGGCCATGACTTAGGGCCCATGCTCCTCCTATGCTGGGTACTGGCAGTGAGCCTTTACCACTGACATCTGGGGTATGAACCCTTTTAGTCTAGTCGGATAAGAGAGCCAGGATGTGGGGTGAGGGAAGGAGAGGAAAGTCTAGGGGCAAAGTGTGAGTAGCCCCTTGGACCCCAGATGCTGAGCGCCTCCTTGGCATCTGCACTGAGTCACCGCCCCAGCCTTGTCTCTGCACTCCAGAGTCAGTTCTGGGCTTCTAGCTATAAAGTCTTGTTTCTTTCCAACCGCCTCAGTTTCCCATTGCTGTACAACAAACCAGCTGAAAAAATTAGTGGTTTAATTAGTGGTAAAATTAGTAATTAGTAAATTTAATAATTAGTGGTTTAATTAGTGGTAAAATAAGCTGAAAAATTATAAGCAATAAGCAAGCAGCCACTTACTTGTGCAGGACTCTGTTGAGGGGCAATTTCGACTGGTCCCATCCATGTGATGGCTGGGTGCCTTCAAGCAGTTCCTGGTCATTGGTGGGTTTTCTGGGGAGTGATTGGACAGACAACCTTATTCAAGTGGGTGTGGCAGTCGGGATGCCTGACTCCCTCTGCCTCTACATTAGCCCCCTGCCATGTGGTATTTCATCTTCAAGGAGGTCAGTCTGGGTTAAGTCATGAAGTGCCTACTAGGGCTGTACACTGGACAGTGGTGAGAGCAGAAGCATTCAGAGGCAAAAAAGTTGACTTCTCTTGCTTTCTGCTGTCTGAGAAAGTCACAAAAGCATCACAGAGGAAAGGCGTAGAGATCAAACTTGTCTTGATGGGAGGAACTTCAAAGAATTTGCAATCATTCTTATCTCCCCTCCTGGAGTATATTCTCTAGCTACACTTATATACATTCCTCCCACATAAAAATACATTCATCTTCTCCAGAGACTCCTCCCCCAAAGTCTCATTTCCTGATGGCATCAGCTTGAAGTTCATTATCTCATTGTCTGTATGGAGATGGAGTTCCTCTAGTGTAGTTCCTTGGGGATGGTATTGGTCAGCTTTCCTGTTGCTGTGACAAATTACTTGACACCTGAAGTTTAAAGGGGGAGAGGTTTATTTTGGCTCACAGTTCCAGAGGTTTCAGTCCATGGACTGCTGGCTCCAAACCAGGGACATCATGGCAGAGAGGCACAGTGGAGCAAAGCTGCTTACTTCATGGCACCTGGGAAGCAGTGAAGGGGAATGGTCCCTGGGGAGACAGGGCCAGGGACCAAATACTGTCCCCTGGTCATGCCTCGACAACCCACCTGGACTCTTGCAGAAGTGTATGGGATTAATTCCCTACATGTCTATCAAACCAATCAAGCTGAGAGTCAGGATTAACCATCACAGAGGTGGTAGCTCTTGATCCAGAGATGTATGAGTTACAAAGGCCAGATCTGTTTCCCTTGCACACGCAACATACCATGGTGACACCAGGACAGGATATCTGCAAAAGACAATTGCCTTATAAAGGGGCCAAGGAATGAAGTCGGTGTGTTCTCTGAGGCTGCATGGTGTGAAGACTTCCTGGTTCTGTGGACCAGGAGACTGAGACCACAGCTGAAATGAATGATGCAAAATCGCACACTGAATCTGAACAGGACTTTAAAGGACCAGATTTCTGGATGGAGCTGTGCCCTCTAGAACCTTTCTATAGGAACTGAGCTTTTCAACACCATCTTTACGCCAAGCCAGTCTTTGAATGAGATGGTGTCAAATCCCACGTCAAGCTGTCAGATCCGCTCCAACTGCTGGTGTCTGGAGGGTGTGGATGAGGAGGGAAGACAGCCATGCTGCTATCTGCCCAGCCCGGCCTCTGCCCCAGACTTCCCAACCTTTGGAAGGGTCCCGTGGAATATGTTTGAAAAACATTCTGCTGACTTCCTTACTTTCTCCTGGGCTCAATAAATAGCTAAACACATTCACAAGGGAACAAAACAAAACCACCCCCTTCCCAGCCGCCGACCCCTCCTCCTCGGGCAGGAAGTGTGCCCACTGGGTAACCCTGGAGGGACCAGAGAGTGTCATTTTCAGCAGGCACAAAGTGGCCATTCTTGCACCATGACCAGAGGCTGCAGTGGGTGGGCCTCTCAGCCGGCACATCTGCAGGCTGCATCTCCAGGAAGCCACGCAGGTCGGCAGAGATAAGTTTCACTGGGAACAAAGTGAGGTTTTGTTCCCTCTTTAAGAATGACGCATTGAACCTGGACAGGGCTTTTCAGCTCATGCAGCTGGAAAGAAGGCAAAAAGGACCCAACTTGATCCTTTCTTCTTGAGTTGTGCAGGGTAGTTTCCAAATCCTCCTCCTCTTCCTTCTAGAGAGGTCAAGACAGCATCTCTTCAGTTTTCTCTACAATCACCTCTGGTCTCCCACACACTCCTTGAAGTCAGGCGTGCACACTCATCCTTGTGTTTATTTCACACATTTTGCCCTTCCAGGAGTGGAGAGGAAGGTGTCCAAACTGTGGGAGCCACTCTTACAGGCCTTCCTGTAACGCTCTGACAGAGCTGCAGAGTCTCAGTGCTAGGGCATCTTGTTTCTGGGAAAGTGCATTTGGGATCCAGACAGACAGACAGGCTTGCAGTCTGGGGGCCTTGGACAGGACCTGTGGCTGTGACCTTGAGCAACACGTTGACCTTTCTGCAGGAGGCTTTCCTGACCACTCCTGGTTTGTAGCGGAAAGACTCGAACCCCAGACAGGTGGTGTTCTGCCTGGTGCCCCTCTTGAGGGTCCTGTGTCCAGGCCGCAGACGCCTCAGTCCAACCACATTTGACTTTGCAGGAAGGAGCTGAGAATTCCCCTGGGATAAGGAGGTGTGGTAGGAGGCAGACAGGATTTATATGGCAGTTACATGTGGTTTGGTATCAGAAATATGATCGCATTATTCGCTGCGGCATAGCGAGGGTCACCTCTGCCCCTGCTTCTGACTGGATCCACAGATAGGGCCATGATTAAGGAAACACTGTCAGATATTTCTTTATAGTCTAATTTCCCTCTCACTCTCCATTGCCTGCAATGCCTTTGTTGCCGAGAAAAGTGGCAAAATACACATGGCTTTTCTTTCTGGCTTTGTCCTTCCTGCTTTCTTGACTGATTAGGGTCCCTGGGGTGGATTATCATCCTTGGCATGTTGCAAGCAGGACTGGGAATCTCCATTCAAAGCAAACCCAAGGCTTTTGGATTGTGGGTGAATTGTCCTGGGACAGGGAAGTTGCTGATCCCACACACCCTGCTAGAAAGCTCATCATAATTATCAGACAAGTCTGTGAGGAGCTGGGTGAAATGCAGACCATGAGCTCCCAGATTAGGAGGTGACCAAGCATAAACTAAGTGTTTCCCTTTCAGGGAAGCTATCAAAGGTATTCCTGCATGGAGATTGGGTGGTCTTGGGATTAAATATTAATTCTGCCACTTCCAAACTCTAAAGTCTCAGTTTTCTCATATGTAGAGTGAGGCTAACCCTGCTTACCCCATTGTGGTGTTGCAGGGTAAAGTAAAGCAGTCTCTAAACATGCACAATGTACATCAGGTCCTCAGTAATTGTGTCCTCCACTTACATCTGCACATACAGATATTTGATCTTCAAATCAATGCCTTTACCAGTGGAAATGCTTTACAGTAGAAGACATTTCAGGACTGTGAAGAGTGGATGGGGAAATCACTTTGGTAACATCATGTCAGCTTTATGTATGAGGCCAGACTGCTGCATCCATCTCAGGGTCATGTAGGGATGGAAGAAAGACTGAGGGAGAAGGTGACAAGAGTAGAAGAAGTTTAATTTTCCATCCCATACATGACAATATCACAATACTCAATACACACTTATAGTCAATTTAAAAATCTTGTTAGATAGGCAAGACTATCCCATTTTTAGATGAGAATATTGATGTTTTGAAGTAAAACATTGTTCAGTGTCACAAAGTCAGTCTGAAAACAATTGGCTTAGCAATGTGGTATGTGTAATTCTAGAACCTCTGGCTTCTCTGAGCTGAGTGCAGCCCAGATTGGCTCAGGGTCAGGACTGGTGACGGCCTTTGCACATATGGGTGGCCCCTGGGTGGAGAGAAAGACACAGCGCCCCACCTTACCTACCTGAGCCGCAGATGGAACTGGAAGGGTGCGACCCAGACCTCTGAGATCTGTGCTCCTGAGTGGTCCCTACTGACCAATAAACTATTACTGGTCTGTGATCAGAAAAAGACTGAGCTAAACTAAAAATCACTTTGTCATGAAACACCTGCTTAATTCTACTGATACACTTTTTTGTAGCAAGACTTTGGGATGAAGGAAGCTATGCATGGTTTTACCTTGTGATGGAATCTTCTGATCACATCTTGGACAAACAAACACATTTGGTGGATTGGCCAAGTCCAAGCCAGCCTCTGCAACCTCCCTTCCCAGGGACAGAGCAGCACCTGCATGGCTTCGATCGCAGGCTCTGCCTTTTCTGTGCTGGACAAAGGTGCCCCAGGCAGGGGTCCCACCATCTGTGAATTGAGCATAAGGCTGTAGGGTGCAGGCTTCTGTGGGGTTCCCAGGGAAACACAACTCCACACTTCATCGACTGAGTGGTTTCAAAAGACCCAGACCTGGGATTCCCTTCAGTCATTTTTCCTTAGCCCTCAGGGAAGCTCCTATTATGGACAAAGCTGACAGGCTACAACTTATTCTATGCTTTCCTGCAAGATTTTCTGTTATTTTAGAAGCAGGAAGAATGCAAGATGTGTAAGAAAGATATTTCTCCAAGAAATTTATTGTGAGATGATTGAAATTGAAGGCTAGTTGGTGATTCTTTAAGATAAAAAAAACTCCACCCTGACCCCAGAGGCTCCTGCACACCCACCCCAGCCAAAGTCCCCTCCAGAAAAGAGCTACACAGGCACACAAGCAATACCCAGAGGCTCACCCTGATACCATAGATAAGTGCATGGAGACCCTACCCAAAGCCTGCACAAACAACAGGAACTGGTGTGCACAGCCCCCAGCCAAAGGCCCTCCTAGACAAAAGCTACATAGGGGCCCCACCTAGAGGCACATTAGATATCATCCCAAGTGTGTACAGGCCCCAGCCAGAAGCCCACCCAGACAACAGGTCAGCTCAGGGATCCAGAAGGCCACCACTCTGAACCCAGGAATTGGTGTACTGGTGAGCAGCAGAGAAAAGGCTGCTCAGTGGTTTGCTGAGAATTGAAGACCACTAGGTGAACAAAAAGTTGCCCCAACAGAGGCACAGCAGGCTGCATCTGTTGAAATCGGAAGACACTTAAACAAGTCACAAAACCAGACTTCCAGATCACCTAAGGCAACCCTCAAAGGGAAACAAGATGGAACAATCTGATACTCAAACACCTGGACTCCCTGAACTAGCAATGAAAGAGGACCTAGAAAAAATGAAATCAGAAATAATTTCTCAGATAACAGCAGGGATTGTGCCCATAGTGCAAGAAATGATTAATAAATCTAGAGCAGACACAGATAAAAAAAGAGAGGAGCTGAGGAACATGATGGAATCCTAACATAGGAAACAAATGGAATCCATAAAACAGATTCAAACAGATTTCCAGGAGATTAAAAACTCCATTGAAAGTTTACACAGCAGAATGACCCAATGCAAGGATAGAATTTCAGATATAGAAGATAGGATGACGATTAGTGACCAGGAAAAGAAAAATTTCTTAAAAATAATTAAGGACCACAAGAAATCAATCCAGCAGCTGCTAGACAGTGCAAAGAAGAATAACATCAGACTGATTGGAGTCAATAAAAAAACAGCAGAGAGGGCATAAAAGATCTGTTCACAGAAGTAATGGCAGAAAACTTATCAAAAAAGGGAAAACAACTTGACATAGAGATAAGTGAGGCATATAGGACTCCAACTAGCTGTGATAAAAAAAATCAGCACATAGGCATATAATAGTTAAGATTCCAGAAACCCAACAGAAAAAAAATTCTACAAGTAGTTAGAGAAAAGAAAAAAATTGCATATGAAGGAAAGCCCATCAGAATCACAGAAGACTTCTCAACACAAGCCTTCAAGGCAAGTAGAGCTTGGAGTGACATATTTCAAGCCCTAAAAGAAAACAGCCTCCAACCCAGACTGATGTACCCTGCAAAACTATTTTTCAAAATTGATGGAGAAATAAGATACCTTCATGACAAACAGCACCTTAGGAACTTCAAGAATACCAAACCAGCACTCCAGAAAATTTTAAACAATATCCTAGGAAAAGACGGTGAGGATCACATCAGACTGAATCCATCAGGCATGACAAGAAATTAAACACAAAGGGGGAGAATTCAACAAAAATAAAAAGTCATGACAATGATAAGTCAATGCATATCAGTTATAACCATCAATGTTAATGGTCTCAATTCACCAATCAAAAGAAATAGGCTGGCAAAATGGGACAAGAAGCAAGGTCCAGCAATATGCTGCATACAAGAAACACACTTAATTCAAAAAGAAACCCATAGAATGAAAGTTAAAGGGTGGAAAACAATACTCCATGCAACAGGAACCTGAAAAAAAGCAGGAGTAGCTATCGTCTTTGCAGATCAAGTGGATTTCAAACCAACACCGACTAAGAGAGACAAAGAAGGACACTGCTTCCTTGTAAAGGGAATGATTCAAGAGGAAGAGATGACAATCATAAATATCTATGCACCAAACACTAGTGTGCCAAACTGTATAAAACAAATAATAATGGACATGAAAAATCATATAAGCACTAATACAATATTAGTGGGGGACCTCAATAGCACACTGTCAGAAATAGATAGATCAACTAGACAAAAATAAACAATGAAATATCAGAACTCAATCAAACTCTTGAACAAATGAATTTAACAGATGTTTACAGAGTGTTCCACCCCAAAAAATCAGAGTACACATTCTTTGCAGCTGCACATGGATTGTTCTCTAAAATAAACCATGTACTTGTTCATAGAATATGTTTAAGTAAGTGCAAAAGAATTGAAGTTATCCTCTGTATATTATCAGACCATAGTGTGATGAAGTTGGAGATCAATAGCAAAAGAAACCTCAAGAATTTCATGAACACATGGAAATTGAACAACACACTTCTGAATAACCAATGGGTCACAGAGGAAATTAAAGAAGAAATCAGAGAGTTCCTACAATTAAATGACAATGACAATACAACATATTGGAATCTATGGGACACAATGAAAGTAGTCTTACAAGGGAAATTCATAGCAGTGAATACTCACATTAGGAAAACAGAGCGAGCCCAATTAAACAACCTGATGCTGAACCTCAAGCTTCTAGAAAAAGAGCAGAACAAACCCAAGGGAGGAAATTATAAAGATCAGAGCAGAAATTGATGCAGTGGACACTAAGAGAATGATACAAAAAAATCAATGAAGCCAAGAGTTGGTTCTTTGAAAGAATAAACAAAATTGACAAACCCTTAGCCAACCTCATCATGATAGGGAAAAGTTTTAGATAACTTAGTAGATTAAATATTGAGGTAGTTGTAGAAGCAAAATAAGTAATGTGTTCCTTTAAGATTTGCTTTTCCAGTAACTCTTGTTGTCTAAGGTGAAGAGTTATCTGACTCTTTAACCAGTAACTTCATTAACCTAACAAAGTTGCAATGGCTGGGTGAATTTACAATGTATATGTGCCTATCTTGTGTCTGTGACTTATAAATAGGAACTGGAATTGTATTTACACATCAAAGACCACTAGGGATGAGATAATGGCTAAAAAGGTTATAAAGAAGGAAACAAAGGGGCACGCTGATACTAACTAGGTGGTTTCTGGCAGTCCTGCCCACTTGCAAGTAGAAATTTTATTATTTTACCCAAATTCTGTGACTCCATGTATTTCTTTTGGAGATTTCTGGAACAATCAAAAAAAGGAAAGAAAAGACCCAAGTCCTCCATGCAAGTAGGAATGAAAAGGGTGAAATTACAATGGATCCAGCAGAAATCCAGAGGATCATCAATACCTACTTCAAGAACCTGTACACCAATAAGATGGAAAATACAGAAGAAATGGACAGATTCCTAGATACATGTGAATTACCAAAGTTGAACGAAGATGACCTAAAAATTCTAAACGACCCAATATCAATCAATGAAATTGAAAACATTATTAAAAATTTATCAACTAAGAAAAGCCCAGGTCCTGATGGCTTCACTACTGAATTCTACAAGACATTTAGAGAGGAACTACTGCCACTACTGTTTAAACTCTTTCAATGAAATTGAAAGGGAAGCAATACTCCCAAATTCATTCCTAGAAGCGAGCATCACCTTGATCCCCAAAGCAGAGAAAGACCCAATCAAAAAAGAGAACTATAGGCCAATCTCACTAATGAACATAGATGCAAAAATCCTCAATATGATACTGGCAAGTAGAATGCAGAAGATCATCAAGATGATCATACACCCTGACCAAGTGGGATTCATCTCAGGGATGCAGGGGTGATTCAACATATGCAAATCAATCAATGTAATACACTATATTAATAGAGCCAAGAACAAAAAAACATATGATCATCTCAATAGATGCAGAAAAAGCATTTATCAAAATCCAACACATATTTATGATAAAAACCTCTCCAAAAAATTGGAATAGACAGTCTCTACCTCAATCTGAGAAAAGCCATCTATGAAAAACCAACAGCCAATATCATACTAACTGATCAAAAACTGAAATCCTTCACACTAAAATGAGGAACAAGACAAGGATGTCTACTATCACCACTCCTGTTCAATATAGTTTTGGAAACATTAGCCACAGCAATTAGACGAGAGAAAGAAATAAAAGGAATAAAGAAAGGAAACAAAGAAGTCAAATTGTCATTATTTGCAGATGACATGATACTCTATATAGAAGACCCCAAGAACTCCACCAAAAGTCTTCTAGACTTAATAACCAAATTCAGTAAAGTACCTGAATATAAGGTCAACACACAAAAATCAATAGCTTTTCTGTACACAAAAAACAGACTCACTGAGAGAAAAATGGGTCAATCAATTCCTTTCACAACAGCATCCAAAAAATTGAAATACCTAGGAATCAACCTAACAAAAGAAATCAAAGACTTCTTCTCTGAAAACTATAGCACTCTGACAAAAGAGATTGGAGATGATATCAGAAAATGGAAAGACATCCTTTGCTTCTAGGTAGGAAGAATCAACATAGTGAAAATGGCCATACTTCCAAAACTGCTATATAGATTCAATGCAATCCCAATTGAAATCCCAGTAGCACACTTCACAGAACTGGAGAAAACAATCCAAAAATTCATTTGAAATAGGAAGAGACCTAGAATAGCAAAAGCAATACTAGGCAATAAAGACAAGGTAGGAGTTACCGCAATTCCCAACTTGAAACTATACTACAAAGCTACTGTCATTAAAAACAGCATGGTACTGGCAAAGAAACAGACCTGGGGACCAGTGGAACAGATTAGAAGATGCAGAAACAACTCCAGACACACTTAGCCACCGCATCTTTGACAAAGGAGCCAAACACCCTCACTGGAGGAAAGATAGTCTCTTTAATAAATGGTGCTGGAAAAATTGGGTTTCAACTTGACAAAGATTAAAACTAGACCTATATCTCTCACCATGCACTAAACTAAAATTGTAATGGATTAAAGATCTAAATATTGTAACAAACACTGAACTGGCTGGAACAGAGTTTAGGTAGGACTCTTGAAGACATTGGTGTAGGAAAAGATTTTATGAACAAATCTTCAGTTGCCCGTGAACTAGCACAAACCATCAACAAGTGAGATCTCTTCTTACTAAAAAACTTGTACAGCAAGAGAAACCACCAACAGTGTGAAGAGAAAACCCGTAATGTGGGAAAAACTTTTCACCAGCTGTCCCTCAGACAAAGGTCTACTATCTAGAATATATAAAGAACTTAAAAAAATCAGACCTCCCAAATTTAAAACCCAATCCAAAAATGGGCGTCTGAAATGAACAGACATTTCTCAGACAAAGAAGTAGAAATAGCAAATAAACATATGAAAAAATGTTCAACATCCCTGGTCATTCAAGAGATGCAAATGAAAACAACACTGAGATTCCACCTCACCCCAGTAAGAATGGCTGCTATCATGAAATCAACCAATAACAAATGCTGGTGGGGCTATGGAGAAAGAGGAACCCTGCTTCACTGCTGGTGGGAATGTAGACTCGTGCAACCACTGTGGAAATCAGTATGGAGATACCTCAAAGAACTAGGACTGGAAGTCCCATTTGACCCATCTATTCCCCTGCTGGGTGTCTTCCCCAAAGAATGAAAAGAATCATACCACAGTGATATATGCACACCCATGTTCATAGCAGCACTATTCGTGATAGCCAAAACTTGGAAGCAACCCAATTGACCATCAACTGGAGACTAGATAAAGAAAATGTGTTTTTTTTTTTTTTTATGAAATGGAGTATTGCTTAGCCATAAAGAACGAGAAACTAGAGACATTTATGGCTAAATGGATGCACATTGAGGTGATACTCTTAAGTGAAATAAATAGGACACACAGGTGTCAATGCTGAATAGTTTCTCTAGTGTGAGAACTGAAAGTGTAAATAAGGACTAAAAGGTATAATAGATAATGTGAAATAGGAAGAAAAGGGGCAAAGGAAGGGGAAGTGGGAGGGGTGGGGGAAAGGAAAGAAAGGAATGGAATTAATATGAGAAAAGGAAAAAATGGAAACCAAGTCTTTGAAGATAGGGAGGTGTGGGATGGTTGAAGGGAGGGCAGGGGAAGGGGGAAAAATGAGAACCAAGATGGATTATGTAAAGGTGCACATTTGCAATGATGAATGTCATTATATTGTATACCTTAAATATTCCAATAAAATTAATTTTAAAAAGATAAAAAGGTGTTTTTTCATTAAAAGAAACAGAGTTTCAAGACTTGTGGTATTTTATTGATGGTTTTTTTGGTTGATTTTATTGATTGGTGTTTTATTGGCTGAATGATAACAGGAAGGGCAAACATAGTTTGTTTCCAGGGGATACAAAGGTGTAAAGGAAAGCAGTTATATCTCAGCAGTAGGTTCAGAGTTCAAAATGGTTTTATATGCAGGGTTAGTCCTTCAAGACAACATTGCAGAAAGAAAGTGTATGATATTTTACCGAGATTAATAAAACACATCTCCATCTTATAGACCTGGGTTGTGATTGTAAACACACTTGTGTCTTCTAGAATTGGTCTGTAGCTGGTGAATGCATTTGTAGCTCACAGACTTATTTGCACCTCCACTACCACCCTTCTCTTCTTTTCTAGCGTTTCCTACTTTTTCTTCCAAATCTAGCCTGGCTTTTCTTTCCTGTGAAGTCTACTTTCCCTCAGAGAATGTGAGTTCTCGGCAGTCCTGCATTGCGGGGCACACCCTGGCATGCTATGTTATGACTTATATCTTCTCCGTGCCTCGGGAACCCACGGAATAGTTGAGTGGCCGTTCAACCTCGCTCTCCAGCCCTCAGCACAGTGTCCATCCCGGCTGGCTGTGCTCAGTGCTGTGCAGGTCAAAGTGTGAACTGGGACGTGGCACTGGGGTTGGAGCCCCAGGTCTGACACTTCCTGGTAACTCGGACAGGCTTGGTCATTGAACCTCCGAATGCTGCAGTATCCTCATCTGAAAATTGGATATTACAATGGTACCGCTAGTGTTTGGGAACATAATGTAAACAAGAGGTATAGAAGAGCTAGCACATATGTGGCAAATAACAACAGCTTGATAAAGTTAGCAATCCTGTAGCCAGTGCTGGTTAAATGGGGATCAGTGGCTAGCAGTGACATGTGGTCAACTTTAATAACAAGCTAGGGAAGGGCCTCCAACAGGAGTATAGGGCCATCTGAAGGCTGGAGAGGCTGCCTTCAAAAGTAGTGTTTGCCTGGCACACACTTGTAATCCCAGCACTCTGGGAGGTTGAAGCAGAATGATCACAAGTTTCAGCCCCACCTGGGCAACTCAGAGACCTAGTGAGACCCTGTTTCAAAATAAAAATTAGAAAAGGGCTGGGGATGCAGCTCAGTGGGTTCAATCTCCAGTACCGCAAAAACAAAAGGAAGAAAGGGCAGTGTGCACTGTAGTAATGAAGAGTGTGGTAGTTGTGTAAGGACAGACATATAGATCAACTGAACGGAACTGAGGTTCCATAAACTCATGCACGTAAACTTCATGGATCCACTTAATGGCAGAAATCGTAATAGTCTTTTCAGCAAATGGTGCCAGGACCACCCCAAGTACATACTGACCTAAAAGGATGAAGTTGGACCTCACCCCACACCACACAGCCAATCAACCCTAAATGCATCAAGCACTCTAACGCAAGAATTAAAAATACACAAATCTTTGGAGAAAACGTAGGAATACTCTTCATGATTCTAGATCTGGCACTGGTTCCTTAGATGTAACATCAAAGGCACAAGCCACAAAAGAAAATTAGATGTTAGGCTATCAAAATTAAAACTATTTTTAATACCACTGTCAAGAGAATGAGAACACCGAGTGGGAGAAAGTACTTACACATCATATGCTTGATAAGGGTCTTCCTCAATATATAAAAAATTCTTACAGCTTTAGAGCAAAAGACAGGATAGCCCAGTTTTAAAAAGTGGAGGAAAGACTTGAACAGACATGTCCCCAAAGAAGATGCTGTACGAAATGGCCAACTGCACCCAAAAAGATGCTGCCCGTCATCCTTCACCTCTAGGGAAAAGCAGGTCAGAACCAAATTCGAGGCCCCCACTCCCACCAGGAATGCCTTGATCCAGAAATAAAGCAAAGCAGAACAGAAAGTAGGGAGTGCTGGAAAGGGGTGCCTTCACACAGTCCGGAGGGACTTCAGATGGTACAGATACGGGGAGACAGTCGGTGTTGAACTCAGTGGGTTATGGATCCAGGATCACCATATGGATTAGCGATCCTACACATAACCGAAAACAGCAGTGGGAAATGTCCATAGGACTGTTGGTAGCAGTGCTACTCGGAACAGTCAAAAAGTGGAGATGACAGAAATGTGTCATCTGACAAGGGGGAGTGGAATTGGGTTGGTCCTCACCCTGGACTATTCTGCAGTCATGCAGAAGGAAAGGCTGCGCCCCTGAGTGAAATAGGCTGGACCCAAAGACCAGGCACTGGGAGGTGCCCTTGCAGGACCATCCCGCAGACATGGGAAGTGGAGATGGAGGCTGAGCGTGCCTGGAGCAGCAGGGCCTGGGGACAACCTCGTGGGTGTGGAGCTTCCTTTGGGGAGCTAATGGTGTTCTGAGACTGAACTGGAGGGTGAGGTGGCGTAGGACCTCGTGACTGCAATAAACGCCGCTGAGTTATGGGCCTTAAAATGGTAAATTTCGCGTTGTGTGTCATTCACCGGGCGAAGGAAGAGTGAGTGCACTTGCACTTCTTTTTATAGCTGGTGCTTGAAAGCAGACTGGAAGGGGCCATGGGGGCCGCTGCCCCGAGAACCCCGCAGCGTCTGAGGTGGACGGGATGGCTTTGGGGACGAGGTGGCTTCAGGATGTCCCTGAGCTGAGCTGCGGTGGCCCCAGGCAGCCTGGAGCCAGCGTGTGCCTCCCTGCAGCTCTGCGACCCCGGAGAGCTCGCTCTTCCCACCCGGGGCAGTCGTGGCAGGGCAGTGGAGAGTTTAGGGTGAGAACACAGAGCCTGACACGCGGTGCGTGCTCCAGAAGGTCAGCCGCACTTGCAGTTCTGAGATCACTTAAAGGAAACTTCCTCATAATCCAAACACACACAGCCAGGAAGTGTCTTGGGTGCTGGAGGAAGCTTGTGGAAGTCAGGAAACATGAGGCTAAACCCTCCTTTCCTGGCTTCTTCCTAAAAAACCACCCTGCAAGATCTGCAGTCCAGCCCTGGAGTGGTTTGATTCCTCCTGTCTGTCTTTTTCCCCATTTCTGACTGGAGGAGAGCTTTGGTTGCAAGGTCTCCCTGGGGGGAACGCTTCCTAGATCTTTCACAATCCGTCTCTGGGAAATGTCCCTTGCTTTGGGCTCCCAGACGTCCCTGTGTCTTGACCTGGTGATTTCTGTAACATTTGTTTCTTGTGACCCTGACTGTAAACGGCCGTTGCCTTTACCTTTTCTAATGACTTCAGTGAGGACTGCCAAGGCCAGGCTCAGAACTTCCACTGGCCTGTGGCATTTCCACTGAGCTCACACTCAGAGGTGCCAGGAGCCTGCACGGAGATTGACAGGCAGCCATGCCTGGCGTCTGAGCGCCCAGTATACCAGCAGCTGCCATCCGAGAAGCGTGGCTGTGCAGGTGTAGGAGCTGGGGGCTCTGTGCTGCGTGCCTTAGCCTCCTGCCCTGCAGTCAGTGACTGAGGAATCCGGGGCACTGAGAGGCCAGCAGAGGCTGTGCAGGGCCCTGCTGTCCATCTTCTGGGCATTGCCCAATGGCGCCATATCACAGGTGGAGCTTGGGAACTGGACATCTGGTCTACTTGTAAAGTCATCTTTCTTGTGTTTTCCTGGGTGAACTGTGAATCTCCATAGGCTTCATTTTCTTCATTTACACAACAGATAAATACATTTATCTAGAGGGCTCATGGCAAGGATCGAATGAGGTAAAACACATTGCTGACTTTTACGGGGTACTTACTGTGGGCCTGGCACGGTGGTACAGGTCTCGAGGTGATAACTTACCCGTCACAGCATGGTCAGGGCGCTGTTTCCACTGCCGCTGCGTAGTGCAGTAGGGAGCTGGGGCGTGCACAGTGTGCACAGCGAGGCAGCGCTGGACCTGGGAGCCGCCCGGCTCTGGGCCCGCTGTCCGTGCCCCAGAACCGGAGCCGCTCTGTCTTCCCGGACCCTCTTCCGCACACACAGGCGGGACTCGCGCTGCTTTCGAAGCAGACCTAGGACCCTGACAGGGAGTCGGGATGTTTCCGTGGTTCTAGATTCCTCGGGTCCTGCCCTCGCCGGTCGGCTCGCCCTCGCTGGTCCTGACCTGCGTGGCGGGGACCCAGCTGCCCTCCCCATCCGTCTCCAGGGCACAGACGGCCTGCGGAGCCCTCGCAGTGCGGGAGTGGTGGCGTGGTGGTACAGCAGCAGTTTTCTTCGTTCTCAGTGAAAGGCAAGATGTACCATCCCTTTTTGCTTTCTTGAAATGTTTAGCATTAGATACAGAGGGGAAGTGGAAAACTGGTTTTGTTTTTCTTTTCTGAAAGCAGAAAACAATGTAATTAGTGGGAAATTTACTTGTAATCTTAATCTTTAAAATCCTCCCCTCTTTCATTCCATTAAGATTGCTCCTTCCTTTTTTGAAGAAAGAAGGAAAAAGCAACATAAATAGCCAGGCCACTAAGTTCTCTTTAATGACTGAAGCTAATGAGAAATGGTCGCGGTATTTCATCCCCTCGAATAATGGCCCTGTTTTGATCTCAGAACTGTAGGGAACACTTTATGTTTAGGGCTGGCGGCCCGGGCTTAAGCACCTGAGAGGCTGCATTAGATATTTGAAAAGCATTTTACAATGTCCCTTCCCAGAGTGTGAGGTCACAGGAGCTTTGATGTGGTCAAGTAATTTAGTACAATCACATAATAGATTAAATTAGATTTCAGCTTCTTTGAAAGTTTTGAGAACTACACATGGAATGAGTGGTCCGTATCTGGTAGCTCTTGGAGCATTTTCTATTTTCTATTTGTATTTTTCCCCAGCAAAGTGCTAGCAGAGCAGGCAGTGGACTCCTTTTCCTTAAAGTCCAGTAGACATAAAGGAGAAATTGCTGGATTTCATTTGGATGCATCCAGACTTAAGTGAGAAAAAAGAAATGAGTGGGAAAGAAAGGAGGAGGAGATTTTCTGAGTGGAAGGAGTGTTTCCTTTTCCACAAAATCAGTGTTGCATCGTGGCGCTGATGCTGGGGGGAGACTTTGCAAAGGACTTTTCATTAGACAGACTTAAGTTTTCATCTTGGTTCAGGTTCTTTGCTGTTACTTAATCTCTTTGAATCTGTTTCCTTCTCTGTAAAATTGAAATCACAATATTAAAACTGAGCTGCTGTGGTGAGATTAAATGAGACAATGCAGATAAAATGCCCATCAGAGTTGACACTTGATAAATGATCTCTCCCTTTCCTCTGATTCTAAATTAGTCAGTTAACGAATATGTGTTGAAGGTTCACTTAAAAGTACACACTGAATTGGGTGCTGTGTGGAGTGAGACATAGTGAAGTACCCGCCAGACATCTCAGTCAGAGCATTTGGTCAAGCAAACTGAAAAGATTTCCAAGGGAGCTCACGGCCTTCACTCTTGCCCCATCCGCTAGCTCAGCCCACTGCCTCCTTCACCTGCTGATGACAAAGAAAAGCTGGGAGTCACCCTGCAACCTCCCTCTCCCTCACTTCATGTAACCAATTCGTCACCAAGCCCTGCAAGTTTTTCTCCAAGATGTTCTCCCATCCATTAACTTCAGAGGAATGTTCTCAATACCTAACTCATCGGCCACACCCAAGCACTCTGGCTGTCTCTCGTCTCAGCCACCGTCCTCTGCTCTTCTTCCCTCATTCAATAGCATCTTTCTCCAACCCATTCTTTTTTTTTGGTACCGGGGATTGAACTCGGGTCCTTGTGCTTGCGAGGCAGGTGGCAGAACCACTGAGCTACATCCCCGGCCCTCTCCAACCCATTCTTTAACTTCTATGAATATAAACTTACTCCCTGCTCCAACAGTATTAATATCGTCCTATTGCTTTCATGACAAAGACAAAACCTGCCTTTTTCATCACTGTAGATCAGGTACCTAGCATTGTCACACTGCCCATAACAGCAGCTCAGGAAGGGCACGTGGACGAAAGTTCCTTTCTGTCCTCAGTTTGGCTGTAATGGGGAGAAGGAAGTGGAGGAGACTGTCAGCCACACCAAGGAAGCCAAGAAGTGAAGATGGGTGCGTGTTCCAGGAAGGGGAGACGTGGAAGGCAGAGGTGTGGAGCGTGGGTACCGGGATGAGTGTGGAGGAAGAAAGAGCTGATGCCCCTAGAATTCTGCATGTTCCGTGGAGGACGGGTGGATATCAGGACCTTTCTGAGCGTCTTTGGGAAAGTGATTATTGACGTCTTTGCTGTAGACCACCTACCTGTTTTCTATTCTCCAACTCCACAAGATTTTAATGCTAATAAATAATCTAGGAAGAATGACAGAAAGTAAGTTATTATTTGGTTTTAGTGAAAAACATGAGCTTATAATTCATGCTTTAATATTATACCATAATGCCCAATGATCTAAAAAGTAGCTGCATGATCATATTATCATTACATAAATGATCTTGTTATTTGTTTTCTGTTCTCTTTGATGATTTATTGTTCTAGTTTTCCTTTCCTATTTTATTTAGAGTATATCTTAGAATTCAGTTTAAATTTACCTCTGGATTTTTATTTATATCTCTTTGTACTGTTTTTTTTTGGTACCGGGGATCGAACTCGGGTCCTTCCGCTTGCGAGGCAGGCGGTGGAACCACTGAGCTAAATCCCCAGCCCCCTGTACTGTTTTTTAGTATAGGGATTACAATGTACATTTAAAATTTTGGTATTAAAAATATTTTACCACTTAATATCAAATATAAAAAATTTCAAATGTGTAGATCCATCCCACCCATGATATTCCATGTGCTATGGTTTTCATATATATATTTTATAAACCCCATATATTAGAATTTTTGCTTTAATAGCCAAGTATAAAGAAATTAAGAGAAAAATAAATTTTTGTTTATTAGGCGTTTAATACTTGTAGGATCTTCATTTTTTCTTGAAGATCTGAGTTTCAAGTTATTGCTGCCTTCGATCTGAAGGACTTTTGTGAGAATGTCTCATAAGGTGAAAATTTTCAGTTTTATCTAAAAGGATCTTTATTTTGCTTTCACTCTTGAAGGGCCACTTGCTAGGTTAGAGTTACGAGCTGATGACTGTTTTCTTTCAACTCTTTTGGGATGGTACATGTCTCCCAGCCCTGTGCTCCTCATGGAATTGCTCTCATCACAGGGGTGGCGTGTCCTCTTTCTCAGGCTGACTTCCAGGGGCCTGGCTTTTGGTCATTGGTACTTTAGCTATGATTTGCCGAGGTCAGCTTTTCCTCATGTTTATTCTGCTTTGAGGTCACTGAGTTCTTGAATCTATACATTTGTGTTTTCCAGGAAATATGGGAAAATTTCACTCATTTTTTCTTTGAAACCTTTTTCTATTTTAAATCTCTTTCTGAAGTCTAATTACATGTATGTTAGAAAATTTGACATTGTCCTGTGAATTTACAAGGCTTTACTTTTTTCTATCTCTTTTCTTCAGATTGGATATTTTTTATTCATCTTCAGGTTAGTTGATTCCACTATATTCTCCACTCCGTTATTAAGTCAATACCACAAATTTTAAAATTTCAAATATTGCATTTAGGATTTCTTTGTTTCTCTTTTTATAGTTTTCTGTTAATTTTCCTAGATTTTCTATTTTTCATTTGTTATATTTTCCCTTATATCATTGAGCATAGACTACGATTCTTTACAATTCTTGCCCAATAATTCTAACTTCTGGGTCATGTTGGTGTTGGTCCTTGTTGATTATCTTGTCTTTTTAGAGTGAATCACATCTTCCTGTTTCCTTGCACGTCAAGTGATTTTGGATTGTATCCTGTACATTTTTACTGCTATGTTGCAGACTCAGATCTGATATATTCTTGAGAGTGTTACTTTTTTTGTTCTGATAGAATTTTAACATATTTGTGCTCAAACTGAAAAATCTGTCCTCCTGGAAACTTTGCAAATTGGGATGCAGTCCTGTTATTCTTATTTTACGCGTCAGTGCTCTGCCCTAGGCACAGATGACCCTGAGTCAGCGGAGATTCAGGCAGGGTTGTGGCTCCCCACGAACGCCCATCATTCTTCCTCCTCAAGACTCTTCCCTGTAGCAGTTACTGCATGCTCGCTCTGGATCTCCAGGAGAAAATGGCCAATGTGGTCTTTTGGGGGGTCTCTGCATAGTACATTAGAGGCTCTCTCTCTCTCTCTATATATATATAATTATATTAATTATATATATAATTTATCTTTATTTGCTATCTAGCCCTATGAAATATGCACAGTGTTGAAGTCAGAGAATCTGAAGTTGTTAACTTTGAGCAACTCACTTGTTTTTGGGAATCAGTTTCCTTGTGTTGAATCCTGATTCTCAATACTGATTGTAAAATCTTAGAGAAGATAAATACTCTGCTTCTATTCCTTATATGCAAAATGTAGACAGTAGTTTCATAGAGATGTTTACTATTTATTTATTCATTTCCGTACTGGGGATTGAGCCCAGAGCCATCATACTGAGCTAAATTCCCAGAACTTTCTCTTTTTTAAATTTTGAGACAGGGTCTAGCTAAGCCACTATGTTGTCCAGGTTGGGTTCAAACTTGTCATGCCCCTTCCTCAGCCTCCGAGAATGCTGGGGTGACAGGTGTGTGTGCCACTCCTGGCTTCATGGGGCTGTTTACTCACTTGGCATATTCGTGATCTGTGTACACATGGCTGTGCTCTAGGAGACTGGCGTACATTAGTGAACAAAGGGACGAAGAGCGGTCCAAGGTTGGAAGTAGTGAACACACGCAAAACATGTATGTCAGTACCTGACTTAAAAGAGGTATTAATCTTAAAAACGGTTAGACCTGCCAAAATAAAAAACTTAATTAAAAAATGGGTCACTGAAAAAGAATAGAAACTTCTCACAAGAAGTATAAGGTACCAATAAATACGTGAAAAGATGCTCATCATCTCTGGCCATTAGAGAACTGCAAATTACAAGAACATTGAGATTCCACACACTCCAGAAAGAATGGCTCTCACCAAGAAATCAAATAATAACAGATGCTGACAGCTGCAAGGGAAAAGTACCTTCTCCATTGTTGGTGGGAGTGTAGATGTGCATAACCACTATGGATATCAGTGTGGAGACTCCTTAAAAAACTAAAACTAGATAAAGCTAGAAATTCCATTTGGCCCAGCTATTCCCTTCCTGGGTATCTCCATGAAAGAGATAAAGACTTCATTTTACATTGGTCCATGCATACCCATGTTTACAGCAGCACAATTCATAATAGCTAAATCTTGGACACACGCTACAGGTCCGTTAATAGATGAATGGACAAAGAAAATGTGGCATTTATACACAATGGAGTAGTGCTACTCTACTATAAAGCAGGATAAATTTGAGTAATATGTAGGAAAATGGATGGGCTTGAAACCATTATATTAAGTGGAATAAATCAGACACACAAACTTAAATATTGCATGGTTTCTTTTATATGAGAAACCCAAAGTATAAATAAGTAAAAGAGGAAAATAAAAGATAGATAATAGGAAACAAAGAGAAATATCTTTTGTAAAAGAAAAGGGGGCTAAAAAAAATAAAATGATGAAGGAGAGGGAAGGGAAGAGGGACTTAAAAAGAATTAAGGTATGTTATGTACGTCTACCAACTCCACACAATGCATATAATCATTATGTATCGCAAACAGGTACTAGTAAGAATAAAAAAATCAAGATACGCACACATAAACACATACAGTGAGGCAGGAGACTAGGGTGTGGCAGACTGGCTAGGGAAGCGGACGTGATCTGTTAATTACTAGATCCCAAGACGACACGATCAGAACAGTTCCCAAAGCCCTGCATGTGGACTTCTTGCGAGAGCTTGAGCAGGTTTTCCATAGGAAACCCTAGATCTGATGTCAGCCTAAGAAGGGGGAAATACAAAAGGGCAGGCAACACTAAGTTTTTTCTACTGTGTTCTCCCACTGTGGCCCATCGTCCTATAGAGTGTACTTATTTTCTGCTTTTATTTGTCCCAAACTTGCTGGAAACCTCTTTTCCTACCTTTAGTGAAGGTAAAACCTTGAACCACTTGCACTTGTCTTGACCAATTCTTCGTCTTTCTTTGACAGAAAGAACCTAGAAACTACCTCTAGAAGAAGCCTCCTGTGCTCCAAAGCCTGGCAACAATGGTACTATTTAGTTTTGGGTTTTAAAATGGCGTTGTTTGCCGTGGAGAAAATGTGGGAGGAAATATTAGGCTAACCCCCTGAAGCTGTCATTTTTGCAGGTTAAAATGGCCAAATATCAGTAATGTCATATGATTTGCCTACAGAACCCTCCCCCCTGAAATTAGCAACAGTGTTTTTCCTGGTCTAAGTCAGCCTGGGTTTTAATATGTGTAAAGGGAACTATTATAATTCAGAAAACTGATTTTTTTCTTTTGAATCCTGGATTTTAAGACTATTGAGTTGGGAAGTACTCGAGAGAGAGTCAGTACTGTATTAAGAAAAGATCAATTTGGTGCAACATTCCCTCTTTTGTTTCTATCTTCTTGTCTGACCTTAATGGTAGAAGGCTGTCACAGAGTGTGATTTACAGGGGGAAGATTTAAAGGAGAGTGGAAAAAATTGATTTAATATTATTTCTATTGTATTAGATGCATAGTGAATGTCTAATAACTAATTATTTCTCTTTATAATTCCTAAAAGTGAGTTAGGGGTGATGGCATATTCCTGTAAGATTGGGAGTTTGACACCATCCTGGCGAAACCTTGTCTCAAAAAAACAAGAATTTCCAAATATGCTATTATATGTCAGCTTTCCCATTGCTGAGACACAATACCCAATACCCACAACGTAAAGGAGGAGATATTTAATCTACCTCATGTTTAAGGGGGGTTCAGGGCATGGCTAGCTGGCTCCAAGCCAGGAACATCATGGAGGAAGGGCGTGATGGAGCAAAGCTGCTCAGTTCATGGTAGGCAGGAAACAGAGGAGGGGAGTAGTGCCAGAGAGGAAAGGTCAGGGACCAGATGTTGCCCCCGAGACCATACCTACATAACCAGCCAGACACACCCAGCAGTGTGTCCATCAGTTTCCCAGGGAGATCGGGACACTCTACTCGGTTACAAATGTGATTTTAAGAAGTCTCAAGTCTTGCCAGTGGTCGTGCCTTTGGCAGTACAGCTTCTTGCAGATGGAAGGTATTGAGGGTAATAAATATTCATAGAAAACCATAACATGTGTACCGTGAAGGTCAACACTCTGAACAAGTTGAGCCTTGTCCTCAGAAATATCATCTTTCTTTAACGGGGAATCCAGTAAATTCACCAGGAATGGGTTGGGGAGGCAGATATTTCCCACATTTGTTGGTCTTTAGCAAATTGATTTACCCTTCTACTTCTCAAAGCATCTCTGAGTTGAAGTCAGTTATTTTGGGCTTCTGGTTCAATATAATCACACAAGTTGCTGAACAGTTTAACATCCAAATGAGACCAGAAGCATTTGTTTCTTGTGCGTGACCCTTGGAATGGTCTATTCTTGAGTGCAGTGTTGAGTTTCAGGGTGTTCCTGGAATACTCTGATTATCCACAGAGCGGATCTTTGTGTTTTATGGAACTGCCTTCAGATTGCTGAAGTTCCTCTCCAGCAGCCCAAAGGACGGAAACGGCCTGGTTGATGAGGCCTGGTGTTGTAGATCAGCTTTCACTCAAAGCTGAAAATCCTGTCAGCTTAGCACATATCGGCTGGACCTCACCAGGAAGTTGCATGCAGGAAGTAAAAGAAGTCTAAGCCAGAATATGGCTCAACATTTCCACAGGAGAACTTAGAGACCAATGAATGGCAGCAGGTGGGACATACGTGAGGAACAGCCATTGACACTTTGGAGGAGCACACGTGAGCATCTTTGCTGGTCTCCATGGGTCCGACTTCAGCTTGTATGTGGGATGGTGGGATGTGCTTACTGGTCTAGGTGCAAAACGGACGGTGACTGTCACGCTTGGTTACAGATAATCCCCTCAGCTCTTCATCATCTCTGGAAACCAAGGTGGGGTCTCTGAGCCCCATGTCTCCTCTTTCTTTTGTCATTCTCCCAGGATGAGACTAACATGTTTGCATGTGCCACTTTGCTGTCTCCTGTATTTTCTATTTTTATAAAAAGAGGCACAGAAGACACTGGGCTCAAATCCCAGCTGGCTGTGAGCAGCAAGGTCATTGTGAACACCTGTGAACTATGCCTCATGCATGAAAGTTTCTGATTGGAATGTTTGATAAAGAAAGCCTCGCAGTCTTACATTATTTTCCTAAATAACATCCAGTGCCACATGGTTTTGGGCAATTGAATGCAAACTGGAAATCAGAATCAGAGTGGAGGGGACCATCATCTTGAAGAACTGAGCAGTGGTTTCCAAACCTGGCTAAGCATCAGAATGGCCAGTGAACTTGCTAAGGTACAGATGCCAGACCTCACTTTCTGAATCAGGGTCTTGAACTGAAAGACTCCCAAATCTCTAGTTTTTGTGTTTTCATCTTTGATTCCGAAGCACAGGAAGGGTTAGGGAAATAATGAAATAGTACAATGAAGTGCACTCTATCAGGGTCCTCCAAGTGTGGTCTGTAGTTCAGGTGCATCTGAGTCTTGGGGTGGGAGGGCAACAGGGAGAAGTAAAGAATGAGTAAACCCTAAAACACAGATTCCTGGGTTTCACTTGAATCTTGCTGAAACCACCTTCACAGTAAGGGCCCCAGGCGACTCTTTGTCCAAAGAGTTTGAAAATTACTGTTGTGCATTGTGTTATGAATGGGTCAGAGATGGAGGGGATTTGAATCAGTGGACTTGACCCTAATGATCAGCGGGTGGGGACTATGTCTGGAGAAGTGAGGAATGGAGCTTGCTCTATGGAAACCTACCGAACCCTAGGTATGGTGCTTGGGGATTTATCAATGGTAGCTGTTTTCTTGAAAGCCATTATGAGGTAGGTTTCAGGATTCTCCTTACAGGGCCCCTTATTTGAGGTTCCAGAGTTTTAAAAAAGTGGAATGAAGAAGATAGACATTTGGCTTTAACAGGCATCAAACCCTTATGCCCATTTAATACTGTACCAAATTTCCAGTAATCTGTACTGAACTATGTACAAATCAGAACTAAACTTTAGTAACCACTCTGTGTCCCTTCCTGCAGTGTTAGCTGTGTCTCTGGGACTCACTCATTTCTTTACTCTTTGTAGTTTAAGTGTTACATGAAAAGTCAGTAGCTTCTTAAATAGCTGTAAGAGACTGGATCCCAGGAAGATCATTCCTGCAATCTGAGCCTGGCATTTGAGGGTCATAATATTCTCTTCTCTTCCAAGTAAGAAGCCAACTCTAAAATATTTGAAAAGAATTCTATTTTCTCCGTATGTGTGAGCAGCCTGAGGTGGAAGCGCAGTGCGTTGAAGATGTATTGGCATTATTTATTTATTTTTAGAATTTAGTACGCTCCCGGTCACCTCCCCAGTGTGGGCCCGCATATATTAGTGCCAAGGGACTCTCAAGAGACTACTCAGGAAAACTAGAAAAATCAAACATGGCCTCGCATTTGCCATGGCTGTTTGCCTTCTACATTGCTGATAAATGATGTCTGGCCCCTGAGAGCCTCTGTGGAGCAGGGAAGGTGAAGGGCTCCTGTTCCAGATGCCTGCTCTGTTTATAATGGAGGCTGCAGTGCTCTGGAGCAGAAGGCTGCTGGGAAGCCAGTCAGATGCAAGCTACCCTCCTGTGCCCGCATGGTCAGTGCTTGGCCAGGACCAGGCTTGCAGTCCCTTCAGCCTGGCCATAGGCTCTGCTCCCCAGCTACACGCTGCCCCTCAGGCTTAGCTTCTCGCCTGAGTTACCCTTGGACTGCAGCTTGACCCCCTTTCCTGTTCCAGCATCTCCTCAGTGGCCCCTCAGGCTGCTGTCCGAGGCCGTGCTCAGCACTCGGCACAGGTTGCCACCGACTCTGTCAGCCACACCTTTTCCCCCAGCTCCTGGCACTGGGGGCTGAGGTGGGAAGGGCTCAGAGGAGATGCAGGTCAACTGGCGCTGCTGTCCTGGGAGTGACTCTTCTTCACTTCTTCCTTGGCAGATTGCTAGTAAAGCTCTATGTCACTTTCCAGGCAGAACTGCTTCACATGATTAAATTATGTAATTATCCTGCGTATGATGTTCCCTGTCTCGTGCTACCCCACTGTTCAAAAGACACAGAATTGCATAACGAATGAAAGCCTTGATTAACTTGCACCTGTTGTGGAGAGCTTAACACACAGAGTGGTTTCTAGCAGAGTCCCTGGTGCGCTAGGTGTAAAGCAAGGGAGGTTGCCCTGCTGTTAACCTGGCTGTGGCCACCATGCCTGGTTTGCGGGGATCGCCAGCAGTGCCGGGCTCGGTCCCCACCCCACTCATGCAGCTCTATGTCCAGGGTCCCAGTGCACGACTTCCATTTTCACTAAATGCCAAGTGCTCCACTTCCTATTGCCCGATTGCCTGACTTCCCAATTGTAGTTCGTTTTTAGATAAAGAGAATCCCTTGCCCTGACAGAAGACACTGTCGCAGACAGGAACGGAGCGACCTGGATGTGATGAGTGTGCAGTGGCTGAAGCAGTCCAGGCGAGGAGGACAGCATAGGAGAGGAATGTCTGCTGAGGTTTCATCAGGGAGCATGATTTGATTTGATTCCTGAGCAGGAACTCAGGGAGGGATGGGAAAGGCTGGGGAGCCTCTAAATTCCTTCTTGACTGTCCTCTGCCTGCCAGAGCTGTTCCTGGCTCTGGTGAAAGCCCATCTGCCGGCCAAGCCAGCCTCTGGGAAGAGCGGTGAGCCGCGGAGCCATCACGTGTCCTGTGCTAGGCAGGCATTCCCAGGAACCTGTGGTCTCCCCATCTGGGCTGCAGGTGACGACTTCCACCGGGGAGGAGGAAAGGCCCGGCGGGGACCCGAGACCCAGTGCTCGGTGAGGGCCCCTGCTCGATTAGCAGGAAGGCTGCAGCCAGGGCCTCAGTGGAGCTTCCAGCTCTGGGGCAGTGCTCCGTCTGGGCCGGGCCTGGGACCAGGCGGGCACTGGCCGAAGGACAAGGGAAGAAGTGGATCAAAAGCTTCCTGGCAGCGAAGCTCACAGGAGCCACACACAAGCAGGGTAGAGGGAGAGAGGTGGTCATGGACGGCAAGGCGTCTTGTGTGTTGAAGTCAGCTGTGAAGAGCCTGGGGAGGAATTAGAGACTGCAGCGCTGCGTGGATGAGGGGACCCGAAGCGAAGGCCGCTGTTGCATATCCAGAGTCAGAGCAGCTGTGGGGAGAGGCTGCCCCCGCAGAGCCTGAGTCCCAGGCCTCAGCCCGCTGCCGGCTTCCTCAGGGTCTGCACACATCCCTCCAGCCAAGAGGGCTGGGCTCTGCCTGTGTGCAGGCCGGGATGATACTGCCTGTGCTTATCACAGTTCAATGAACTAAATTCAACTAAAGGCAAACATTCAATCCCTCAGACCCCCAGCCAGATTCTGGGTGGTTCACGGTGACTGTTTGGGACGGAACATTTCCATCGCCACAGAAGGTTCTGAACACGCTGCCGAGATGGTGGCTGACAGACCTCCCCACCTTCAGGTCTGTGAGTCACCTTCTCACGCATCCAGCAGGACTCAGCCGAGCGTCCCCTCCGCCCGCGGGTCCCTCTGGAATGCATGCAGTGCAGCCCCTGCTCTGGCCCGGACCTTTCTCCATGGAGTCTCAGTCTGAGGCTCCCACCCCGTCTCTGCCTCCCCCTCCTTCCACAAGGCTGAATCTGCCTCGTAGCAGACAACGGTCCCTGCCTCGCAATTGCTTCCTTTCTCCCTGCTCTTTGATGGAGACATTGCCCTCTAGGACTCTTGCACTTCTGAGGCCGTTGTGGCTTCTGCTTCATGGAGGGCCTGAACTGACAGGTGAGGAGATTTCCTGCTCAGAGAGCGTCTGGGCTTCCAGAGACTAAGGCTGTCAGGGCAGAGCAGCAGCCAGGGCCTGTTGCTCTCTGCCTGGCCTGAGCTTCCTGAGACACCAGTGCCATTCTGACTTCCCCACTTCTGGCCTCTGCCTTCCAGGGCCTCCCCTAACTCTGTTCTGCCTCTTTTCTTGGTGAGAATTCTGCAACCCGGAGCTCCTATTTTGCCTCTGACCACCGTTTTGAACTTGAGCTTTTGACCATACTTTTTCTCCAAGTCCTACCCTTGCTCAGGTTAGAGATCCAAATTCTCCTTTCATCTGCTCTCCATACTTCTGCCATCTGGCTCATTTTGAATCTTAGGGGCTTGACTCCCAGCTTGAAAAAAATCAGTGACTTTTCTTGCCTGGAAGGGACAGTGGACAAGGCGTAAGAGGGGTGCTCCAGAAGAAGATGGAAGTGAGATGCTCTGAGAGTGCAGCGGAGCCACAGAGGGAGGTGTCAGGCTGTGAGCTTCCTTGAGGGCCTCTCAGTCTTCAGAGCAGAGGCTGAAAAGAACACAGAGGCTTGGCGGGCCCTGGCGGAATGCACGACACCAGCATTGACTTGTTTTTCTTGTGCTATCTGATGAATGCTTGTGCCCTGCTAGTCCTACATGAGCTGGAGAAGGAAATATGAATGACTGGACTCTGCCTGAGTGCTCCTGAAGTGGGCTTCAGACCTGGAACAGATGCTTGGGAGCCAGGCTGGAGTGAAACCCAGCAATGGATGGTAAGGAGACATCCCTGTCAGGCCTGAGACTCACACTCTCCGCCTTGTGGCTCTGGGTTTAGGCCTGGCGCTTAGGCAGCTCCTGCCAGGAGGAGACGAGAGCAGCGTGTGCCACTGGGTGCCCTCCATGCACCATGTGCAGACTCCAGATCGCGACAGCCGCTGAGTGGCAGGGTGGCTGTGGAGGACTCTGGGTGGGCTCCGCTGGGCGTCTAGCTTGAGTGTGCACCCGTCCTAGGTCAGAGCTGCGTCTGGAGATCTCCGTGGTTAGTCATTGTTGCCAGTTGATTTGGAGAGGTGCAGAGGGCTCACGGAGGGGCGTAACTCGCACTGTGGGCAGGAGTGGAAGGCCCTGGTCGTCTCACAGAGGCCAAGGTCAGAGAGGCGAGTTGCGGAGAGGCTGACTCTGCACGTCAGTACCCTCGCCCTGTGCCCGCTCTGCTGCAGGGTGCGTGAGGGAGGCTCTGGCCTCTTCTCTGGCTCCATCCTGCACCAAGCCTGCAGTCTATCGAGAATAGAGGAGGGAGGCAGGGGCCTGGATGCCATGTGCATGCTGTCCCCCATGGCAGGCTCCTGCTCACCAGGGTTTACGTTCAGGGCTCCTGGAATAGCCAGGTGCAGGCAGCGGATGCCTCGACTCCAGTCCTGTTGGATGGCTTAGAGAGTGTGGCCCGTGTCTGGCACCACTGTACGTACTGTAGTTTCTGAGCTGAAACCTTTTTGCCACCAATGTTCCTCAGCCTGACCAGATTCTACCAATCTGTTCTCATCGGGATCGTGGCACTGTGTTCACTTGACCCGTGAGCCTCCTGCCGAGCAGAAATTGTTCATAATTACGAAGTGCCACACATCTTACCTGGCTCATTCGTTGGTTGGTGAGTGAATGAAAGCCTTTAGAAATGAAATGTTGCACAGTCCTTGCATGAAAAGAGACATTCAGCCCATGTTCTCAGCCTCCCCCCTTTTCCTACTGGGACAGGTGCGGCTGACACTTTTGGGGCCCTCGACCCCTAACCCAGCCCCTTCCCTGCACTCCCCCGGGCGGGAGCAGGACGGCCTCTGACATAGTTTCACGGAGTGGAAGTAACATCCTTTCCCAGCACTGCCACATCAAAGGGGCCTGGGAGCAGGGAGGAGAGTCATTGTGGCTTTGCACTTCAGGAAGCAAGCATAATGATGCTATTCATGGCATTAACTGCAAAAAACTGTCATTAAGTCTTTGAATGTCTTCTAATCATGGGGAAGGGAACTAATACTTTGGACCTTCAAATATGCCAGGCACTTTGCGACCACTGTCTTTTCATCTTCTCAATATTGTGTGAGGAAAGTAATTTGAATCCCCATCTGATAGAAAGGATCATCTCAGGGAGATAGAATAATGGGCCGGAGACGTGCGGGCCTGGGGGAGCCCTGCCCAGCCCAAGCCTGTCTCCTCTTGACCGAGGGGCCATGCCTAGGGCCCCAGAGGCCTTTTCGATGCGCACAGTGCTTCAGGCGCCAGCCACTCTGTGGCCCTGACAGTGACTCTGGCGGGAGGGCTGGAATTTTCACCCGATTTTGCAGACCTGCAGAGGCTCAGACTCCCAGGGCTTGGCTTGTGGCACCCTGCAGGGCTATTAGATGAGGGCCAGTGTGGTCTTCAGGCTGACGGCCTTTTCCCTGCCCACCCTCACCTGAGGCCGTTGACAGGATTGGCATGTCCAGGTGAGGTGGCCACTCCCCCTGAGTGTCCCCGGTTTTCTGGGAGCATTGAGAGTCTAAGCTTCGGAGGACCCTCAGCAGGGGAGAAATGGACCACTGTTTCCTCTAACAGGGACATTTTCTTGGACCTCATAGAAATCAATAATTTTCTTTGACAATATCATGTCAATGAAACAGCAGCATAGTAACTCTAGACTTCTGAATATAACGGAATCATTGTGTATTAAACGTTCTTATTTCCAAAGAGTAATTCCAGTTCCTCAGAGTTCAAAACCTTGTTCCCAGCTCAGCTTTCTCTTGTGATTGTGCCTCTGTCTGGTCCTTCCGTGTCGTAGGGCCAAGGACACTTTGCCCCACCACAGATGCTGCCACTTATTTCAGGAGCCTGTTGTCCACAGATTGCATGGAGGAATCGGAGATGGCCTGCCTGGCACAGAGCACCTGATTTGGAAGCCAGGGCAGGCTGGGAGCTGGCAGCCCACCGAGCTGGGGGGTTGTGAGTGTGCCCAGGTACGGAGTACATTGCATTTATTCATTTAGCTTTTACTGGACCACATTTTGAGTGACCTTGCAAGTCCAGTGGTCTCAAGCCTGGGAGCGCAAAGCCATCTTTAGAAAAAGAAGTTACATTTTTGTAATTTAAAATAATGCCTAAGTATAGCAATAAAGGAAAGTAGCTTATGTTTAAATAAACATACGTATTGGGGGTGTATGTCAGAGAGAGCTCGATAGGATGCAACAATGCGCGTTTCTCTAACAAGTGGGGTTCCCGCCAGAGTCCTCTCTGTGTCCGGTTTACATCAGGGGAAGGGGTGGGCATGCAGTTTTTGCAGACTGCCTTGGCGATTCTTATGCACAGATAGACTGGCGGTCCCAACCTGAGTTCGGGGTGTCTCTGGGCCAGTGACTGTCAATGTCTGCCCTAAGCAGCAGCTCTAGCATCCTCTAGGAGCCCCTGGAGCACAGGTTACTGGGCCCAGCCCAGCTGAACACCAATGGGCCCTCCGGGGTTGGCCTGGTGATCAGCAGGTCCCAGGTCAAGCCTGTGCAACTCTGCCCTGGACAGGACACTCTAAGGAGCCCTGGACCTGGTGACTCAGCACGGGGCTGGGTTTCTGGTCTGTGTCTGACTTGGACTTTCACCTGTGTCTGCTGGAAGCCTGAGTTCTCCAAGAGACAACATCCTCCTGCCTTGCTGTTGTCATAATTTGTGACTGTTTTCTTTTGGATTTCAGTAGCTCTGAGGAAGTACTTTCAGATGGCTGAATGTACCCAGTTATTTTCTCTCTCCTCTGGTTTAGGGTTGCCTGGGTAAGTTCGGATTTTAGATAAACCACAAATAAACGTTTTAGGGTAACTCCATGGCGTGCAGTATTAGGCTATGCGGATGTTCTCCAGTCCCATGGGTTATCTGAAGCACAGATGGAACCTCTGCTCTGGGCCCCTCTCCTTTCCCTATCTGTGTCCTTCCATCCTCCCAGGCCACAGTCTCCTCTTGGGGGACCCCTAAGACCCTCAGTGCGGGCCCTCAGGTGAGACCAGTTGCTATGCTGCGCCCCATGGCTTGTGGCTTACTGAAATTGCTTAGTTACTGGCAGTCTGTCCTGCTAGGCCATGAGGAAATCAAGAGTGAAGACTTACATCATTCTCCTGGCACATAGCAGGGCTTGGGCTTAGACGAGAGCCCGTCTGACCTGGAAGTCCCACCCCGTGATTCCCGCCATACTGGACCCTGACTCCGGTCCCACGTGTGGGAGACCTCTGCTTGTCCCCCCATTTCCACCTCCCTGCCAGTGCTTGCCCCACCCCAGCCCTGAGCCTGGGCCTACACTGTTGCCAGGGGCTGGACATACCCGAGCGTCAGGGCAGCCCGAGGCGGAGCGGCCCACAAGCTGCTCTCCCCAGCGCAGCTGCCTGTGGGTCTGCACGGCTCCCGACAGCATCTCTATCTTGTGCCCTCTGTGGCCGGGGCTGCTCGGGAGCCTGTGATCTTCATGACTTGTGGGCCGAGGATCCGGTGGCTGGGACCACACAGCCACTTCCATTTCTTGGTGGAAGAACCTGATTTTGTTCAGCTGCTGACTGCTTTGCCGCCTGGACTCTGGAGTGTCATGACTGCCCCGTGGCCACTCCCTTCTCTTTCTGGCCCTTGGTCCAGGGATAGGCGTGCAGGAGGAGGCCTTCGGGGGCCTTCACGACATCTGACCAGCTCCCTGAGCCCCGCCTCAGACTTCCTGTGTGGGATGACAGAAGCTCCGTGGATGCTGGGTGTCCCATCGGGCTGATGCCATCCTGTTTTCCTCTCTGTCTTCATGCTGACCTGCAGCTTTGGAAAAGCAGAGTTTTTCCTGTTTGAAGTTCTCCACCTAGCACCAGATTGACCGTTTCTGCAGGGCCCTTCCCTGGCTTTCCGCTCCTTCCCAGCTCCGTTCTCCCCCGGGCGTGTGCCCTGCAGCAGCTTTGCAGCCAGGCCCCTGGACATGGTCATGTGGGCAGTGTCTCGCCCGAGCGTCTCTGGCTTGGCCTTCTCACAGCTCCAGGGATCTTGGAGACAGAGCACTTGGCTGCGGCCGGAGGCCCTGCAGCCCTGTTGAGGTGCATCTGGCATCTGCAGGCCGCAGCCTTTGAAGCCCCATCGTGCATCTGGTTGCAGATGTTTTTGGGCCTCTATGGACTTTTTTCCCAATCTCTCTTCCAATCTGTTAAAAACATCCAGATTTCTATTCAGAGTGGAAAACTGCAGCCCCTGGGACTCTGCTGTAAAACCCCTGCTGGTTTGCAGAGCTGTGGAAGGAACACAGAGGTGTGCTGCTCAATCCGGGCCCAGAGTCTGCCTCACGGGAGACTTTAGTTAGGGTTCTCAATCTGGGGCTTGGTTATCCCTTGAAGTTACAACCAAAATTATTTGTATGGATTTAAAAATTCTTTTCAGGATAGAAAGCTCAAAGCTTTCATCTGTTTCTCAGAAAGGTCCACAAGTTAAAATGAGTCAGAAGCCATGAGTCCTTGCCTGGCTCGGGCATAGGTCCAACCAACGCTCGCTCTCGTGGCCCGGTCCCTGGCCTTGTCCTGCCGCGGCTCCACCTGCTGCTGCCCTGGCCAGCCTCTGCCCCTCCCTCCCTCTCCGACCGCTGGCTCCTCTCTGCATCCCCCCAGCACGGTCTGATCTTGGCAGTCACAGCTTGTCGTCCGTCGTGACTTCCTGGTGATATCAGAAGCAGAGCTGGAGCCTCTGAGGTGGGGGCTGGTGATCTTGGAGGCGATCCGAAGAAACCTCGGAAAGGTGTGGCAAAGAGACCCATGATCCCGCAGGCAGGGCACCGTGTGTCCTAGGGATGCCATTCCCCTCCCCAGGGAGGGCACAGGGCTGCTCCTTTGTTCTTGAACAGAGGGGAGAGAGAGCGATTCCCAGCACTCCGAAGGCTGAAGAACTCCTGCAGGCAGAGTCAGAGGTGGTCAGATGGTTGCCAGTCGCCTGCTGCTTCCAAGGCCCTGGATTTCTTGGCTCTGGGGGCGCTTGGTTCCCTGGCCCTGCCCCGCACCCCTTCTTTTCCGGGGCACTGCTCTTGGCGTGGCTGCATCGGACTCTCAGTCCCCACTGTGAGCCGTATTACCAGCCTGTCCGAGTGGCCGCTCTGTCCCTTTGCCTGGGCGCCCCATCTCCTTGCCCCGCTAAGGACACACCTGTCACGTGAGGCTGAGTTCGAATCTGCTTCTCCCAGGAAGCCCTCACAGGTCACCTGTCCCGTGCGACCCTAGGCATTCACTTTTGCCCCCTTGAGGTTGTGATGCCCTGGGGTTGGACGTAATCTTCCTTCTCTGAAAAGTGGAGTCCTGGGGCCAAGGGCTGTTTTGTTCACCTCTGTCTGGCACATTGTGGGCACTGGGGGAGGATTCCTGAGATGAAGTTTGCAGTGTCGGAGAACACGCTTCTGATTCAACTACATCGTGCCATTGGGAAACAGACGGCTTCTAGTGACACCCGAACCCCGACTCAGCACAGTGCATTTGAGGGACAAAGACTTCGTGCATCGATCCATTGCAATTATCTTCACCTGTACTTTCTTCTCTTAAAATCAATGTTTTAAGATTGCCTTAAACTTATCCCCCAGAACAGGATGTTACTTAATGCCACAAATATTTACTGAGCACTGACTCTACTCTGGGACTGGAAGTACCCACCTGAAGGTACTTTCAAGGAACTCTCAAACCAGGCAGGGTGGTGCACGCCTGTAATTCCAGAACTCTGGGAGGCCGAGGCAGGAGGGTTTCAAGTGTAAGCCTAGTCTGGGCAATTTAGTGAGACTCAGTCTTAAAATAAAAGAGGGGAGGGGGGTGGGATTGTAGCTTGGTGTGAAGGCTTTGGGTTCATCCCCTCACGCCGAATACAAACAAACAAACAAGGAACCTGCATCTTGCTCTGCCAATGTTTAGTCTTATGAACTTGAGTAAGGACATTTTCCATCTGCTGCCTCACTGGTCTCTAAGAGGCTGAGTTTCAACACGTTTTAAGAGTCTGGTTCTAACGCTGTGATGCCCAGAGGTACTCCTGACAATGCTTATAAAGATGCTGGATAGTTGTGCCACCTTGCATAGGAAATGCCCCGCTGATTGGCTTAGTCCTGCTCTGGGTGTGAATGATGGACCTGCTGGAGAGGGGGAACTGCCCTGGGTGTGGTGGCACCAACCTCAGCCTGGGTGGGATAGGAACCTCTGGCTTCTTCCGAGGAGCTCCAGTCTTCCTCATCGCTGGACTGCTGTCTGTCTCCAGGCTGCAGGTGCAGACTCTGCAACCTCTTCAGCGAGCAGGTCCTGCAGCTCTGCAGCACACAGATGGCTCCGTGCACTCCTCCACTGGTTCCGTAAACCCCTTCTGTATCACATATAAAATTAGATCCGTCCCCCAGTGAGCCTGAACTGATTCGCTTCCCCTGGCTCTTTCAGCTCCTGCGTCTTTGTTCTTAGCTCTAAACCAGATTTATGTGGTCGGAATAATAATCTTGTGGCGTTCTCCGTCCTGTGCTGTGTAGACGTTTTCTCTCTGACCAGATCTTACTATGCAGCTGCGTGCCCTGGAATCTGTGCCCTGGAAGGAGTTATTTAGATAATGAGGGGCAGGTGAAGGTCTTGGGTAGTTCAGGCTTGTCGCAGTGCCAGTGGTGAACCCAGGGCTTGCCCTGCGAGGCAGGCTCTCCCAGCTCCATCCTGGTCACCCTCATGCAGCCGCCAGCTTGGCCCCATGTGGTCTGGGAACCTGGGGTGCAGACTGACTGGGGGCGCCTGGGCTTCCGGTGCCAGGTTCGGGCCAGGTTGCACTGAAGCCACTGGCTCTTTCCGCTGTTCAGCCGTCAGTGCCCTCGAGACAGACAAGGGACTTCTGCGGGCTCTCTTCTCAGAAGGAGTGTCGGAATGAGGGAAGGTTTGTTCTGAGGGGCTGGAGCTGGCAGTGAGCTCATGGGTCCATTTCTCCTGTTTTGGTGGGGATTTCCCAGAAGGTCTTCCTGTAACAGGAGTCGCTGTGCTCCATCCATCCATCCCAGTGTCACAACTTCCCTTGAGTGGTTAGTAGAACAGGTCGGGGCAGGATTTAATGAATTTCCTCCCCAGACTGACAGCACTTGCTGAGCTTGTCATTCCAGTTTAGCTTTTAGAGATAATTATTCAGGAAGCCTCCCACTCACCTTCCTCTTTTCCTCAGAGAAGAAGGCTCTGTGTCCTTGGTGGGGAGAGGGTCCTGTTTTGTCAGTGAAAGTGCCTCTGTCCACTTAAACACGTGTGAGCACTGTGGGCATGGTATGGTCTTTCCATGGCTTGTCCCAGACACTGCCTTTTAGTTTGTTTTCCTGATTCCTCCTGCTCCCAAACATTTCGGTGCCACGTTATCAGAGGGACCTCAAGGGTCAAGGCTGGGTCTGCCAGGGGATGGGCTTGTCAGGGTCCACTCCTTCAGGGTGGGACAGAGGTCCAGCGTCTGGGGGCAGAAACAGGGTGGCCGATGGGAAGGAGCTGAGCAAACCTGGGTTGTCGAGGCCAGGTCTCTGTGACAGAGTGGCGGGGTATGTGGGGTCGGGAGGAGAAGGCTACACTCACCTGCCAGGTGAAGCCACAGCAGAACACTGTTTATTGGCACAGGGGGCTGTGAGCTACAGGAAGTAGCTGAGGAGTAGAAGGGGCCACTCCTACCATCCGTCCGTCTAGCAGACGCCTCCCTTATGACGTAGAAATGGTGCAGTCCCTGAGGAGACCCTAAAATCCGGACAGGAAACATAGACGAAAGGTCCATGTGGGTGGAGTTTTGTGGCCACCTTTGCATTCGGAGAAACTTCTCCGTGGCAGGACTGCCCTCCGTGGAGAGAGGAGAGTCAACATCGCAGGCAGCCGTGTCTTCACGGCTTCCCTCTGACCCATTTCCCGTGCATTTGGGTTTTACTCTGAAAGCCCACACACAGACCCAGCACTGTGCTTTTATGTTGTTGGTGAGCTCGTGGGCCTGCTCTGAAAAGCCAAACCTGAAACAGGTGCCTGATCGCTGGAGACAGGGAGCGTGCACCCAAATTGGTTCCAGCACCATTTGAGGGGACTCCCAGCCAACCCTGCATGACGCATCTGCAGCCAGCATCCCTCTTGTTGTGGCTTTGCTGCTTGCACACGTATGCCGGAGCTGCAGCCCCAGGAGAGGAAAGGACCCTCCTCATGTACAAATGCGGCCCGTTCGTCCCAAGACATGGGCTCTCCTCCCCAGTGGACCACAGTCCCACGTTACATTTTAAACTTTAAATTCTTCACCCGCAGTATGGATGTCAAAAGGCAAGCGACCCCTATGCCCTTTTTCTACAAACTTGGTGAGCTCACTATTCACCAAAATCAACTTGGATCTTCCACTTAATAAAAGTCACAAATTGAAATATAATTACCGAAAACCAAGAACTAAAACTTTATGCAGTCGGTATCTTGATTTCCTACGGGAAGTGAGACGCCTGGGAACCTCTCTCTGTCCTCAGGGAGCTGAAGTGATGGATGTGCATCAGGCCCGGGAGGGAGGGAGCAGTCTTGGCTTGGACGTGGTGCCTGCATTCCTGGGCTCCTGACCAGACCCGAGAGAGGGCTTCCAGGGCGCTGTCCACTAACACAGCATGCAGGGTCCGGCCCTCTGGTGGTGAGACAGTGAACATTCCACATCTCGCCCTGTGAAGCGCGGTGAGGTCTGCGTCATCAGCTTGGACTCACCCCTGTGACTGGGCCAAGGGCTCCAAGCAGTATGTACGCTTGGAATTAAGGGCCCTGCAGAGAAAGAAGCTGATTCTCAGCGGTGCCTGATGGCCCCTTTCTGCTCTCAAGGTCTTCTAAAGGATGTGACCTCTAGACCCGGGTGTCAGTGCCACCGTGTGTGACAGTGCGGAGGCTGCCGGCCCAGTACAGTTGTGAATCCCCCCAGCCGCTCCCTCCGGGAGTTCTGAACCCACGCGAGGAGCCCACTCGAGAGTCCTGTCCCTCACCTGGCCTGGGGCCCTGGGGCTGCTGCTGGTCTGGATTTGATGGAGGAGGAAGCTGGTATACGACTCACATGTGAACTGTTGGGATCTCTGCTAATGAGGATGTTGGGAGGAAGTTGCTGAGATGTTTCACAGAGGTAGAAATGCCGAGGGTGCCAAGCGAGGGAGACAGCCATCTGATCAGTGCTGGTCATGGTGATTAGGGGCCTGCAGGAGAGATCTGAGAGCAAATTCAAGCAGGCATTGGGTATAAAGCCTGGCACTGTAAGAGTGGCTGAGCTTAAGACAGACAGACATGTCTCATCTCAGGGTTCGTCCTACCCGTGCTGAGGTTAGACAGCTGGCTCAGAGCCATGCAGTGGAGCCTGTTACATCTTACCTGATCTCTGCATCTGGCCGGTTCTTCCTTCCTCCCTCTTCCTCTCATTCCCATGTCTCTTTGTGCCTAGAGTAGTGTGCTGTTCAGAAGAGGCGCCTGGCACATATTTCCCTGTATCCCAAGGACTCCGGGGCTGACCTCTTGGACCTACTGAAAATCTGTTGGTGATTCTGGTCATTTGGAAGAGCGTGTTCTGAAAATGTGAGCTTTCTGGTGGCTGAATCCTGGAGACAACAGATGAGGAAATGCACATGGAGGCAGCTAATTGCACTTCCTGGACTGTGCGCCTCCCCTGGCTCTCAGGCGGACGAGTGTTTCCAAGGAGCATGGGGTTTGCACGAGGTCCACGGGCACTGGGACAGTGGAGCAGGCACATCCTGTGCCACCCTGTGACCCAACCCACTGTTGCTGCGTGTCTGAACAGCTAGTACTTCAGGATACTCTCGTTCCGAGTTTGTGTACATAAATTGAAGAGCTGTTTCTCTTTGTTAGAATAAATAAATCCTGACTCAATGGTTTTCTTGGTTCTCTTGAAGTGAATTGAACATGGCTTTCTGGATCTGGACACAGGACCAGGCTTTGCGTGTGACATCTGGCCCTAGAAGTGTGTGAGCTGGGGCGGGGACCCACACTGTCTGAGCTGCATTTCCTTGGTTCCCAGCAGAGGACTAACGTGGTCTGTGTCAGGTGTGGCTCTGAGGGTTCAGAGAAATACCAAGTTTGGGGGAGCTCAAGGCGTTTTGCTCATTTGCAATTGGGGAGCGTGCCTCACTTTGCACTACCTGTAGGCTCTAGGAGCTGCTCTGCTGCATGAACGTCGCACCCCAACATAAGGTTTCAAGTCACTGTTGGTGTTTCCAGTGACTTTGCTCCTCTAGAATAGCCAGTTCTTTGGGGGGCCATTTCTCCCACTTGCCTTATGCGTTATGCACAGCCCTGTGTCCCAGGCATCAACTGAGGAACACGCGCAGCACCCACGGGCCAGTGTTCCTCTCTGCAAGTTTAAATGCCTGGCCTGGAGGAAGACGAGCTTTCTTTTCCACCAGCATGGGGGACTGTGGAGACAACATGTGGAGAGGGCCTCGTCAGAGTCCGTGGACTGCCGTCCTTGAGGCTCCTGGGTGACCAGAGGGGGCTCCCCGCCATGGAGTACCAGTGTGTGGCCCCTCTGTGCAGCCGGGTTTCTCCCTGCCTGTGGCTGGCTCTAAAGGGAATGTCCTGAGAATGTCCTTCCCAAGAAGGCCAAGGAAGCTGCATGCTCATCTGTGGGCCAGAGACTGAGCCTCACAGGGTCCCTTCTGACAAGCAGCCAGGAGCGGGGCACACACCCTGCCACCTCACGGGCAGATCTCGCAGAACTGGTGCCCATGAAACACACCGACCAGCACAGCAATCTTGCTGTCGCTCTCTGTCCACAGGCTCACCCGTCTGACCCTTCCCCTCAGCCAGCCCTTACTATGAACCCTTCAGAACGCAGCTCCTTTGGCAAGCTCTCCTTGACTTTATTTTACTCATTGTTCCTTCTAAACTTTAAGTAAAACGTAAAAGATTTATTTTACTAAATAGAGATCAGAGTGTCCTTATGAATCCTCGTCTTTTTGATGCTGTTTCTTGTACCATCTTGGACACGTCTGCGTGCTCCACAGCCATCCCAGTGGAAAGCTGCCTACAAGGCCTGTGAGAATGAGCTGCTTGATGCACTCAGCTGTCCAGATTCCACTCAAAAGACTTTCACTACACTCTGCTGTGTGACTGCCTTTATGCTTTGCTCAAGTTGAGCTAAGAACACAGGACAGCATACCAAAAATTCATAACCCACGAAGCATTTCTGAAAGCATCATTCGAAAATTTGGGTTCCAGGTAATGTTAATCACTTTCTGAAAAAAAGTTATGTTACCAAATAAATTTGAGAAAAGCTAGGTTCCATAAAATGAAACAATTAAACATTGTCTTACTGTGAGACTTTTAGGGTCTTCACTGGTCTCTAGGCCTGAACGAGTGTTGGCAATGAGGGCTACTGACATCTTCAGGCGGGGTGAAGTGTGCCGCATTCTCAGAGGTGCCTGACCTCACCGCTGCTTCTCTTGAAGCTTATGACTGTGTTGCTGTCCTGGGGAAGTTCTCTGGGAGTGGGAGCAGAACGGAAGTCAGGTGACTCCTTCTCGCTCTGCCCTGCTCTTCAAATTGCCGTTCTCCGTGCAGACTCCAGCCTGTGCTCCAGTGTGTGCTCCGGTCCTGGTGGGATGCTGATGGGCATGCAGAGGATCTAGCTTCGCTCTTGCTAGGCCCGCGCTGGTGCTGTGCTCTGCATCAGACTCCATGGTGGACAGCGCCTCAAGTGGACTGACGTTCCAGACCACGATGCCAGAGTCCACCGGACTTTAAGAACCAGTAGATTCATCCATTGGACCAGACTTTAAATGCTCTTAGTCACCTTATCATAACCTGGACACGATACCCAACACTCACACCTTAGAAGAGGACAGGTTTACCTTGGCTCACGCTGTCATTCCCTAGTCTCCTGGCTCCAAGGCAGGGCAGCTTGGCAGAGGGGCCCTGTGGAGGTAAAGCTATTCATACCACGGCGGAGGGAAGCAGAACCAGGGGGAGGAGCTGGGGAGGGAGGTGAACCCTTCCAGGTCACCTCTTCAGTGACAGCCAGGCCCTGCCTCCTGCCAGCACAACCAGCTATAAACTCATCTGTGAACGAATCCACCAGGGGGTTAGCACCCCCCCACATCCAGTCACCTCCCCAAAGCCCCACCTATGATCCCAGAAGGCCCTGGGGGGACATCCAGGAATAAACCACAGCGAATGCTATCTTCTCGATGTTCCCTAGGTTAGCTGGCCTCTTCTTGGTAATTGATAATAAGGGTGGCTACCATTTAGGAAGGGATTGCCCTGGGCCTTGGCCTGGGCCTGGTTTAAAGTAGTCTCAATACTCAGTATTGGGTGGAAGCACATGAAATCACCATTTTGTAGGTTAAAACAGTTAAATATTGGTGATTGTGCCACTGTACCTAATCCGTCTTGGTCTTCACCATGCTTCTGTGGTGAACCATTAGCTGGGCCAGACCAAAGGACCGGGCATTGCAGCAGGCTAAGAATTTGTGCCTTCTCAAATCGCTGGCACTGGTAGAAGAGCTGAGCATCGTTTGGCGGGAAGCAGACAGAGGGGATTCCTGTTCACCAGGCCAGGCTGGCCATTCCTCTTTTACAGAATAAGTAAGCTGTGGTCTAAGGTTTCATAAAGCACTCTGACAAACAGAAGCCCTATTGTTAACCAGACACACCTGTCCTTAGAAGGTGGTTTTGCAACTATTTATTGTTACTTAATACTGTCCTTCCTCTCCTAGCAGTTCATTAAAATATCCCACCTAACTAGATATTCTCAGCTATGAAAGAATGTCTGGAAACTGCTTCTTCTTGGCCATTTTGTTTCATTTTAAGATGTTCTGATGCACCCTAAATATCTGCGTGGGAGGTCTGGCAGATCTCACCTGGTTCTCGGTGTGTTATTCCCATTCTGCAGGTAAGGAACTTAGAGCTCATATGGGTTAATAAACCGGTTGAGAGCTACACCACCAGTGTGCTCTGGAGCTGGATGACTCCCTACCTAGGTGTCTTAACCGTCCTGAAAGTGAACTGGAAAACAGAGGCTGAGAAGCTGAATGTGTAAGCAGATGGGGCCGGACCCTGGGCGACACTGGAACTCAGCCCCAGCCATGCAGGGGCACTGAGAGACAAAGCCTGGCTCTGCAGCAGCAGCTCAGGACTTGATCAAGAGCTTCCAACGTCTGTGTTCTGTTTTCTTGTTCCCGATTCCACCTCAAGACCAACAAGAGACAGCTGACCATGCCCCCGAGCCCATGGCAGGGGCGCCTTCCGGTTGCATATCTTCTGCTCCTCTACTGAGAGCCTCCGATACCCCTGTTCTCACCATCTCTATTTCCCACCTTCCTACCTGTCCTCTGTCTCTGCCAAATGCAAGTGATGGTGACCAACTGCCTTGCTGTTGCTAGCTCAGACTCAGTGGCCTCTGTCTGTCCTCCTTCAGGGAGTTTTTGGTCAGATCTGGGGTTTCTGGGGCTTCCTCAGCACATGGGCTGCACTACCCATCACCTTGGACCCAGGCCTGGACCAGTGGTGCCCGCACAGAGGCTCTGTACCTTCCCCTTCCCAGCTGGCCAGTTGGTGTCCACGGGATTGGCCAGCCCTGGGTCTGAATCCCAGGCTGGTGTCGAGTCTTTGGCTGTCTGTTCTCAGGTCAGAAGCTGGGTCTTGTTATTGGCTCCCATTTCTTGAAAGTCCTTGATGGGCTCATGTCATTCCCTTTCAGCCCTTTTTACTGTTTTTTCATATTTGCACATCTTTGTAGGCCCTGTGCTTGGGTTGCTCTTAGCAGAGCATGGAGTTATATAAGAACAGCACCTACCCAGACAAATTTAGCCTTGGGTCACCAATAAAATGGGATAAGGTTTCCCTTCCACCTAGATTTCTTTTGACTAGAGAGCTTGGCTTCCATCCAGAGATTCCTTTTCTCTGGTTTTGTGCCTGCTGAGATGGCTTCCTACATTTAGTGGCAGCTAGGAAGGATTGGGTCCGGAGACACACTCAGTTGAAAACCATCATTTTGAACTGGCTCTTATGGGGTTGGTGAAGCAGAAATCCTCTCCAACTGCTGGAAATAACTCCTGGGACTTAAATGTATTCTCATTACAGCTCTAAGTTTTGCACTAATTTCTCTCAATAGTCTGACTTTACCAGGATGATTTGGGCTTTCAAAGGCCACTCCAGGGAGTGTTTGAGTCAGAACCAAATCAGTCATTTGAGGGCTACATAAAAGAAACTCAAAGGGGTTAACATTTCTCAGGCTCAATAGGTAGCATCATTTTTTTCTGATATTGGGCATTAAACCTGGGCTTTGTTCCTGCGGGCAAATGGGCAGCAGTTTTGTTTGATTAGCATGCAAGGCTGACTGAGTCACACGAACCTTTTGTGGAAATAATTATAAACAAACTGATTAAAGCATGATTTAAAACTAAAAAACTGTCTTGCCTTTACTACTCAACATTTCTGGAAAGGTTGCAATCCACATTGGCATCTTTAAACTTAGGATAATTATAGCAACTTTTGTGCTCCCTTGGCCAAGGTAATTTTACTGGCCCTGTGGCCAAATACTATAGTTTGCTCCCTTGGGAACCACCAGTTATCCCTCTCAGAACTGGCAACAGGAAGGGCCATGAGTTAATGGGTTTCCCATTAACACTTGGCCTTGGCTTGCTACATCCTGCAAGGAACTCGTGTGCTAGCACTAGTTACTATGCCATCTCCCCCTAGTGTCTACCTAAGTAGCCTTTTAATGACCTTCAACCCAGGGATTTTACCTACTAGAAGGGACCTAGGAAGAAAGCTGCACTCAAACCTTACTGGAAGTTACTCTAATGCCAAACAGCTGTGAAGTCAATGTTCGGCTTCAGGCTTCCATTTAGGAAAGAAGCTATGCATTGTTCGTGGACAGTCAGAGCAGTGTCCCAATGGTGAGAATCATACAAATAGCAAAGACTATAAGAGCCTTATCACTCAGCCTAGCGGGGGTTTTAATTGTATCACTTCTGTCCTAGGTAGGATGCAGATCAGTCTCGAGTTGTAGGCAGGAGTGATGACACAATAGCTTTGCTCTAGGTCTTTGGTTGGCTGGTAATGGTGGTGCTTGTGTTGCTAAGACTTCTTGCTTATCTAGATCAATGGCACAGGTAGTGTAGACTACACTTCACCTTAAGGAAAAATGGACCTCATGAAAGTGTCCATGATTGATCCTCATGCATCTGGGGTTTGTTTTCTTTGCTTGGGTCGGGAATTGGACCATCACTTGTTCTTTTTTTTTTTGGTACCGGGGATCAAACTCAGGACCTTGCGCCTGCAAGGCAGGTGCCGGAACCACTGAGCTAAATCCCGGCCCTGATGAATTGTTCTTGTTGTGTCATCGTGGCTGTGATCCGGTTCATCACATTCTGTCTAGAGCCCTAAACGTTTCTGTGCTACTGCTCCCATCAAAGGGCAGCGTGATGATACAACAGTAAAATGATGAGATGAGTTTGTGACACGGCAGACCATGGAGGTAACCAACCTGACGGCATGAAGATCTGGGTCTCTTATTTTCTGTGGCTGGTCAACCTCTTGCAAATGAGACGGTGACCCAAGGTGGGGGCTTGCGGGCATTGTCCCTACCAATGCACCCAGTTGAACTCCGACCCACAACCACTGTAGCAGTTGGTCTCAGAATCTAGATCTCAGCTTTTGGGCCTAACAGTCAAGACTTGGTCAGTGACTGCCAGCTTCCCTATTGTTACCCTCATTTACAATTCAGAGCCAACCGGAGAAAACACACATGCTCCCTCTGCCAAATCCACATGTGTTCTACTTCTAGTAGTGGCTTACCTTAGCTTCCCCAGGCCCACAGACTCCAGTGAGGGCTCCCTAGATGCCTCCCCTTTGATCTCTTTCTTCTAGTGCAAAACATTCCTGTCCCTGCTTCCTCTGAGCACCTGTGAAGGCAGCCGACTCCCTCACTGTAGAAGCTCTGAAGAAACAGCCTTGGCTCGTTTTGGAGGTCTTCAGCTCCATCAGAAAAGAGCAAAACCCTCTTGAAACTGTACAAACCCCAAAGCTCCAGCCATCACAAAGCTTCCACAAGTATGGGTGGAACCACGTTACTGCTAAATTACTGTCCAGTCAGTGGTTTTATGATGAGGCTGGGGTCAGATTACCCTGCTGCAGGGTTGTGTAGAAGGGTGCTGGGCACCTGAAGGTGGGGAGAAGTTTCTCTTCAAAAACTCAGAAGAGAAAAATCAGTCTGGGAAGCGAAGGGGCAGCTGCAGTGCACATGGGTAGGACAGATAGCACGCTGGTGGACAGAAGAGCCTTCCGAGGCAGCACAGAACCCGTCATTTGGGGTCACCCCCAGGTGCTATGTGACCCGGATTTGTACTCAGCCATTCTCTGGGATACACGTGTAGTCAGATTTTTGCTTGTGATAATAATGGCAAGATTTTGCTCCTTATATCTTTCTTATTTATGTTTTGGGGTTAAAAAAGTTATTAGACTAAAAAAAGAGACACTGTATAATAAAGGATATAATATTTTTCACGAACTGCTATGATGAATGTGGGCACCGGCCATTCTGTGAGGTAGGCTGAGGATTCTGCTTGATTTGAATCATTTGTCTGAGCTGTTGACCACGTCCAGTAGAGGACACAGGTTAGTTTGCCTTTTGCCCACTAAGTACCCTTGGGAGTTCAGGCAAATTATTTAATTATTCTTACTTCATGTTTCAAGAGCTCTGAATATGCTCGGAGCTTGGATGACAGAGGAGGCATGTCAGGCTTCTCAGCCTGTGTGGTCTGCGGGCAGTGTCATGGACACCAGTGGACACCGGCTGGGGCCAGGTTCCAGTACAACTTTACCTGTGAGAACAGGTGGCCACTCATTTGATATGCTGGCCCTGTGCTTTCTTCCCTGTAAGTAAGAAAGCCTCCTCCTCTTTGGTAAGCAGGGAAAATGGAAGGAAATGTATACTGAGTGTGAACAGTGGACTGGGCCTTGTGCTCAGGGCTATCAGTTATAAAACCCTCACAATTCAATGTCTGTGCCACAGGAACGTGCTCCTTCTTCCACCACTACAGCATCTGTTTCCTGGTAACGTTGACAACGAAATCACCACAGTAGCAGCTAAACTGTATTGATACCAATATGCATACATGAAACATATATGGTGTGTACATATACATTTTATGTGTACATATAAACTTATATCTCATGACCTGCATTTCCCACTCTCGGAAAGGGACACCATGGCAGGCAGGACGGGAACTCCATTTCCTAATTTCTGATTCTCCCAGTTGACGTTTGTCTAACTAGCACAGAATGACATTATCCTCTCCCCGGACCTGCCAGGCACAGCTGCCAAGTCTGTTCCAACCTCCAGAAGTAGCTGAGCGCAGATTAATGGCTTTGGAGGGAATATCGAGTTCGACACAGCCGAGTCCTGCTACAGCCATGCGGATGGCGTCCAGGAAACATCTCAACTCCTGCAGCTTGGCTCCTGGCCTAGTGGCCACCTGGATTCCTCTTCACAGCCTCCTCCAAGTGAGAAATGGCTTCCGAGGACAACTGACATCTGACATCTGATTGTGCAGTGCTCCCGACAGGACGGGATGGGCGAGCGCCACTGCTTTGGCTGACAGTTCCCGAAAACCAACTGCAGAGGCTGAGGAGGGGATCTTTTTGGACTTTGCAGGGGCGTGGTGAAAGCACTCGGGACTTGCCCAGGTGCACTGTGGGGAACCCTGAGACTTTTCCCTCTCGCAGCCCACGCAGGTCTGCTCTGAGCCCAGGGCTGAAGCCAAGATCCAAGCCGACCTCCCTTCTCCCAGGTGCCTTCCCCTGAGGCCGGGCTCCTGGGGCTCAGGCCCATGAGCCCAAAACTCGTCCATCCTGAGAGCACAGGAGTCATGAGAAGGTCCTGGGCAGCTCCAGAGGCTGCAGGAAGTAAATACAGGCTGAGCTCCCAGCACTGCGCAGCCCTGTAGGCACCCACAGGGCCTCCTGGCCCGGGAGGGGACAGTAGAGGAGAGACGCGTCTACCTGCATCCCTGGGGTCCTGCTTCAGCCCTGTGCCTTAGAACAGGAGCCCGGGAAGCTCCCTGCATCGCCAACATAAGTGGCCAAAGTCCGCATGGTTGCCTGCTGCCGCTCGACCTGCACACGCTCCTGCTTTCCCTGGACGCCTGGTGCCACCATCGGCAGAGTGCAATTTGAGCCCCGCCCCTCCCATCCTCTTCCCCCCAAAAGCCTTCTCTCTTCTGGGGGCCTTGGCGTCTGTCACTGCTGGGAGGCCCAGGGTGGCCCTGCAGGTGGTGCCTTGGAGCTCGATCCCCGTCACCACCCAGGAGTGCCGCTGCTCCCTGCCTCCCTCCTTCGCCCTCTGCTGCTGTCCTTGCACCTCCAGCTTCTGCTCTTTTTCAGGAAGAGTCCACGGCTAAAACGCGGCAGCAGTCCTCGGTGTGGTCCAAGCCCTCTGTGCATCTCATTTGCCCGTCACCACAGGCCTGACAGAACGGCGTGCCTGATCCGCATGTGTGGACGAACACAAGTGAGGCTCCACTCGTGTGTTCCCTTGCCACCCGCTGGCGAGACACCGGCCTTCCCCTGGGCTGAGGGCGTGCAGGGAGCCCAGCCAGTGGTCGTTAGCAGGTGCTGCTCCAGAAAGGTCCTTCCTGCCCCAGCGGCTGAGGTGAGACCTCCCGGGTGGGGCAGATGCTGCCTGTGCTCTGCACCTGCTGGCCGGCCACTGATCTGATCTTTGGGCCATGCCCACCTCTCTCCTTGCCACAGGGGAGCAGGGAGGAGGAGACTCGGGGCTTCACAGCTGTGTCTCTCTCTGCAAGGCTTCCGAGGGGAGAGGGGTCGCTGCTGTCTTGGGGCAGAGGCCGGCACTGAGCGGAGCCCCAGCCCACTGGGCCCTGGGGAGGCACAGAGCATGCAGGAGTGAGGTGGGCGCCAGAGGGGCCGCTGACAGGGGCTTGGTAGTCGCACTGGTCACCTCCTAGTCTCGGTGGAGAAGAGCCCAGCTCTGGGCAGTGTCTGTGTTTGGTCCTAGCATTCAACCTGCACTGTGGCCCTGTGCTTAATCCAGTGATTTGCTCCTCATCCGTTCACTCACTGACTGATTTCTGTCCTGGGATTGAACTGGAGGCCTTGCACTGAGCTGCAACTTGCTAACTTGCCCACATGGAACTTGAACTTGCAGTCCTCCTGCCTCAGCCTCCTGGGCTGCATCACCACACCCCATTTCACTGGTTTGTTAAGAGATCTATTGTGGGTTCCCTGGCAGTGCTGGGAAGGCAGGAGTCCTTGCCCTTTTGGGATGTACCTCCCGGTGGGGGTGATGTGCATGTGAAGAGATGAAGAGGAAGAAGTATACGGACTGTCAGGCCCTGGCAAGGGCCAAGGAGGGACCTGGAAGCCAGGAAATGATAGGGTGTCTGGTGGAGCTCAGTTGTGCTGACACTGCCCACCCAGCAGGAAAAGGGTCCCCACCCTGAGCACTACTTCAAGCTCCTCTCAAAGACACAGCCCTGCCGCAGAGTGGGACAGCGAGTGACCCCAGGGCCAGGTTGATATCCACTGCCCCTGTCCATCAGCAAGAGGCTGGGTGTGGCCAAGGATCCCAGTCCCCTGGCAGCTCGGGCACTCCCGGCCTAGGAGCTTCCTCGACATGGTGACAGTGGACCTGCTCCACTCTCCATGGCCCTGGGTCGTGCCCTGTTGCTGCGAGGCGGTGGGAGCTCACAGCATGGGTGCCACTGTTTCTTATGGTCCTAAATTCCTGGGTCTGGAGGCACCATCCTGGAAGCGCCTAGGGAAATAAAGCTGAGGAACTCTAAATCCACTAGATCAAGAATGTGGAAAGGCTTGGAGGGGCCCCAGTGCTGCAGGGCTGCCCGATCCCAGCTGCACAGCACAAGCTGTCCACCCTGGGCTGGGCCGGGGACATGGCTGACCCCAGTGAGCGCTTCAGGGAGGGTGTGATGAGAGAACACGGCGATGAGGAGATCTGAGGCCATGTGACCCGGACCAAGGAGGGAGCCGAGCAGACACAGTGCCCATCTGCTCCCAGACTGCACCCTGGGTCCCTGGAGCAGGCGTCGGGCTCCAAGGCCTCTCCAGGGCGGGCACCGCTTGGCCTTCTCTCCTGCCTAGGTGCCTCCATCTCTACTTACGGGTCTATCACTTCTCCATGCATCTGTCCATCTGTCTGCCTACCTGTCATCTATCAATCTGTTTATCTATTTATCGTGTATCTATCATTATCCATCTGTCATCTATCTATCCATCCATCTATCTACTTATCATCTATCATTCACCAGTCTATCTTCATCTGTCTGTCTGTCTGTCAGTCTATCTATCATCTATCTAGTTGGTGGGAGAGAGAGAGAGAGAGATCCAAAGAGTGGCCTGGTCATGCCCTGAATTGTGCGGGCAGAGCAGACCTGGCAACTGAGGAAGCCTAGACCTCCCTGTCCTGCCTGTGACACATCCTGCGCTCTCCATGATGCTGGGGCTCCTAGCTGCCCCTTGCTCTGTGTACCCCACCCCAGCTTCCTCACTGTGGAGCAATTATGGCTCCATGGGAGCAAAGCAAGCACACCTTGATTGCTGGAGTAATTGTGGACTAATTACATCGTGTCAGATTTGTGTGCTGCTGGGGAAGGTGCTCGTCAGCTGTTCTAATTAACGTGTGCTTGCTTTCTGACGTGCACCTAGGACACAACGGCTCCCAAGGCTGTTCCGTTTGCTTGTCCGTTCACTCACCATCCGTAAATGTTTATGGATGTCTCAGCGTGCGGAGGAGCTCTGGGACTGGGGATGCAGACACTCGGTGCACGCCTACCGAGCGGGGAGGAGGGGGCTGCAGTGAGGCTGCCCCCATGGGGACCGGTCCACACTCGGAGGGACCTCACACAGGAAGTGGGCTGGGGACAGCCGGCTGGCAGCCTGGGCCTGGGGTGCACGGAAAGTCCAAGAGCATGGTTCAGCTCGTCCTTGCTCTGCCCGGGTCTCCCTTTCCTGGGAGTCCTGGCCAGGAGCAGGCAGAGCAGGGGTGGGTGTGGAGGCAACGCGGCCCCCGGTGTGCACAGAGCTGCAGGCCGATGGTTCGCCTCAGCAGAACATGCTCACTCTGGCCCCGGCCAGGGTGCTCAGGGCGTACGAGTGTGCACGCGCATATGCCTGTCCAGCGTGCAACCCAGAGCAGGCTGGGTGAGAGCTGCGGTAGACAGCTCCCCAGGAGGGGAAGGATGGATTTTTCCTGACCTGTAAGTCAGAGGCGAGGGAGAGAACTAGAAGGGACCGGGTGAGGCAGGTGAGGACCAAAGGTGGAGGCGGCAGAACAGCACTTCCTGGAGGACTGAGCTCCGTCCATCTGTGCCTCATGGCTTCGTCGGACACCGTGGAAGCTGGCTCTGAGGTGTCCCCAGGCACATGGTGGCGATTGCATCCTGGGTGGACCTGGGCTGGCCTTCACCTCATGGAGAGGAAGGTCTCCTTCCAGCAGTTGCAGGAGAGGCAGGATGACAGGCCCAAGGGTGAGGGCCCAGGGGCCATGGCCAGGCAGGGCCAGGCAGGCTGCCCAGAGAGACAGGAGCCATCCGGGGCAAAGATGGAGGCAGGGATGGGGACAGAGGAGGGGACACAGAGGAGAGTGGCACCTTCGGTGGAGTTTCCCAGTCGCTGAGGGCACACACGCTGCGCGCCAGGAGCCCCACCCTACGACTGGCTGCGGTCGGTGCTGGCCACGTCTGGTGCCCCCCACGAGCGGTGCTTTGAGACAGGGCAGCATGAAGCTGGGGCCCTGGGACACACAGGGCGAGGCAGCCACAGGTGTGTGACCGGGTCCTCAGCCAGGCGCTGGACATCTCCACCCTGTGGGAGGCCCGACTGGTAGGGACCCGATGCCGTGGGTGACCTGGACCTCCTGTCAGCTGTGCAAGACTGGGTGCCTGCCGGGCTGTGGCCTGCCAGCCTGTGCACTGTCAGTCGGCACTGTCAAGCTCACTTACAGAGCAGGAGACAGAGGCAGGGTTTAAATAACAGGCCCACAGGCGGCCACAGGCGGCCAGGCCTGACAGGGGGCAGAACCAGGCTCTGCGTCACAGAAAACCCGATGGTCCTGCCTCGGCCTGGGGTGTTTTGCTTTCTGTAAAAAAACAAAACAAAACAATTATTTGCATATGTGTGGGGTGTGGTGTGATCTTGCTTTACTCCCTGAGCTGGAATATGTGTTCCTGCCGAAGGGGGAGGGAAGCTGTACACTCGCTATTCATCCAGACTGTTCACTTCCTGTCCCTACAGCCACATACCACATCCGACTCTCCCCGTCTGCCAGACAGGAAGTGAGTTCAGTGTCGGGTCTCAGTCTTTGGCCACAGTGGGGCAGAGGGGGATCCGACTCCGTGAACTTGGGGTCCAGCCCCATGCTCTCCCCGCCTCAGGCTGGCCTTGGGACTCTACTTCAGGGCCACCTCCTGCATTATCTCGAGGCTCCTGATGGCCCGTAATCTTCGTTCATCTGTTTAGTCATTTAGCAAACATTGCTTGTGCACCTGCTTAGTACTAGACACTGTACTGAGCACAGAGTGTAAAAATAATTTTTTCAATTCCCCTTTTATCTTACAGTCAGCACCAAAATGTGTAACATCTAACTCTTCTCATCCTGTTTCTTGAAATTTGCTCAATGGATGTTACAAATTAAAGAGATCTTAAAGATCATCTAGTGGACGTTTGCACACTTGAAAAAATTCCTATATCAATATGCAAACTTCCAAATGAAATGTTAGCTAGCAGAACATAGCAACATATTAATGAATTCCATGCCATGAGGAAGAGGAGTTACTTCAGGAGTATAAGGATGAATCAACATGAAGATGTAGAGTGATGAAATTCCTCATATTAATAAATTTAAAGACAAAATCTCTGCTCATTGTGCAGAGACAATGAAAAGCAGTTGATTAATGCAATATCACATATATTTTAGGTATGCACACACTATAAATAATACATTACATGTAAGCACAATCACATGTAAACATGTGCATGTCTTTATCTGTAAAACACACAGCACACACACGCTCATACACACACACATTCCTGCTTCTACAGAGAAGAGCTACAAGAGGAAAACACACACCAAGTTCTTGCATAAAAAGTTGTGACCCAATAATGCCATACCTTTTCTACATTAGTTTATACATAGAATACATCCTAATAAAAACCAAAGACAGTTACAAATAGAATTGTTCTCATGGGAAAAAATCGTTAGAAAACAGATAAAGAAGGACAAGAAGGGACAGTGCCTGTTCCAGGAAATGTGAAAACATACCATAATGTTTAATAAACAGTGAGCTACTGGCTCATAAATCAAGCCAATGGGATGGATGGGAAACCTACAAGTGGAACTCAAATATGTGTAGAATCTGATGTATAATGAAACTGGCAACTTCGCTTAGTGGGGGCGCACACCTGACCCTAGAACTCTGGGAGGCTGAGGCAGGAGGATCACAGTTTGAGGCCACTTGGGGCAGTTCAGTGACTTAGCAAGAGCTTGTCTCACTATAAAAAATAAAAATGGGCGGGGGATGATGCTGAGTGTGAAGGCCCTGGGTCTAATCTTCAGCACTTCCCTAACCCCAGAAAAAGGAGACAGCCCAGATCAGAGTGTGTGTGTGCATGTGTGTGCATGCACGTGTTTGTGTGTGTGTGTGTGTGTGTGTGCGTCTGGACCAGTGGTGGTGCACCTGTGGCATTCAGGGTGCAGCAAGCATGCAGGGCCCTCTTTGTCGGCATGGGAACCAAGTTGCCATGTTGTTTCTTCTAAACTAGAACCTCAGTGTTCAGGTTTAATTGTAGTGCTGGCACTTGATGATAGATAAGTCGGTTTGGGGTTGCAGTTTGGGCACTCGTCTCTAAACTGTTTGCCACCACTGGCCTAGACCTTAATAGTAATAGTTGGGTAGCCATTTGCAAAACAAAAGATTGGATTCACATTCATACTGTCCACTGAGATGAACTCCAGGTGTAACAAATACTTAGAATTGAAAATTAAATAATAAAAGTAGTAGAAGAAAACATGTGAGAATCATTTTATTACAGAGGAATGGAAAAAATCTTTTCAACTATTCAGCAAAGTGCAAAAGCTAGAAGAGAAAAAATTTGATAAATTTCACCTTATGTAATTAAAGTATCTGCATTCAAAAAATGCTATAAGTAGAGCCAAACATCAGCTGACCCTAGTCAAGATATCTGCAGTTTATTATAGACAACGGCCTGATATCTGTAATATATAAATAGTTTTGGCAAATCATTATGGAAAGGACCATTGAGTAAAGGATATGCTTATTCAGATCAGAGAGAAGCAAAATCCCAAGCTAGAGAGTCTTATGACAGAGAAAGTCACTCTAATTTTGGCACAGAGGGGAAAAAATTAAGTTACTTCCTATCATGTTGCCACCTGTGAAACTGGGAATGTTCAAATGTCTGATGAAGCTTCATGTGGCCAATGCTGCCTGAAGCTGCTGGTGGGATGAAAGTCAGGGAATATCACACAGAGACAATATAAATTAATCACACAAATAATAATAAATATTATCATGTGTTCAATAATATCACACCAAGAGACAAACACATTTATTCTTTGATCGTGCAGTTCCATTTCTGAAAATCCTACCCTGAATACATTTGCTTGTGTGAAAAATGGCCCACGCAACATTGTTCTCCACAGCAAAGCCTGGGAAGAACCTAAATTCACCAACAGAGGACTGGCGTCCTGAAGTTCTGCCGTGGAGCTTTTTAGGAACTGATGCAGGAAGATCTCTGAGCTGCATTTTAGGTAAGAATCACGATGCAGAACAGTATGTCTGGTAAGGAAGGAAGACTGTCATTAAACTGTCTTGGAAAGGCACCTCTGAAACTCCCACTCCTGGTAAGCTTTTTGTAGTATCTTGTTTCCCTCGCTCCTGCAGAGAGAAGGATATGGATGGCTGTGGGACTGATGAGAAGACGGATTTCTGTTCTTCGAAGCTTCAACACGGGTAATAATTACTCAGGGACAGAAGGGTCCCCTGGGGAGAGCTGAGAGGCCCGAGCCCTTTTTAGAGGGAGGAAAGGCAGCCTTCGAGGCCAGTGGTTTCCAAGCAGTCCCGTGGTTTTGCCTCTGGAGCAGGCAGCACTGTCCTCCCTAGCGCCTCCTTGTGCAGGTCGCCGTGCTGACCCATGCTCCCCTATTAACCCATACAATCCAAACCCCCTAGCAACAGACCCCATGTCCAGTCAATGCAGTGTCAAGCTTCAGGGGCGTGGAGATGGGGCCTGCAGCCCCTGGCGCGGCTGTGACCCAGCTCTGGCTCCCCGCTCCTCGGAAGGGCTTTCACTGAGTAACCCATGATAAAGTTACTTCCGCTTTGCACTGTCTTCTGACTCCTCTTCTTCTTCCCATGTCAGAGACAGACAGGCCTGGCGAGGGTGAATCTGGGGACCCTAGAGCCCAGACCCACGGCCCACTGGATGCAACAGTACAGTATTGTTAAGACCCAAGATCTAAACCTGTATGGGAATGAATGAGCCTCAAGATGTCAGATGGCTCCATGTGTGGTTGGAGCCTGGTCCCAGATGCTCAGCTGATGAGCCTCCCCTTCCACTCAAGACCTCCATGGCCCACTGTGGAGTCAGTGACAGGAAACCGATCTCTAGATCAGAGTTGGAGCATCTGTGAAAGGCCTGGTCATACAATTATCTTTGCAAATGATAGTGCTGTTTTCCCTTTTGCACTTTGCAAGAGAGCAGACTGAGTGGCACAGATTTTAGGGTCCTCTTTGGGGCTCTCGCCTGGGGCCTATGAGTGTGTGGACACAGCAGATTGTCCAGGGCGGGGGGGGGGCTTTGTCCCTCTGTGGTGCTGAGACTGGGGGATGCCTGTGGAGCCTGGGCAGTGGGCATGGACGAGGCTGGTCCCAGTCGGGCCCAAGAGAGGGTCTCCACTGTGCGGAGAGCAGTGCTCGGCGGGCAGAATGGAACTGCAGCTCACACCTGGTGTCCGTGGGGACAGTACGCGAGCTGCGGTCGAAGACTCAGTCAAATTCCCAGCCTGTGTGCAAGCAGCTTGGCAGAGCAGGTCCCGAGTCGTCACCAGCATGACTTGGCCACATCCCTGTGATAACTGTCCTTGTGTCCACACCGCCGGTCACAGAACCCAAAGGCCAACTGGCCCAGGGAGCACCTGAAGCTGCAGAGTGCCGGAGGGCTGTGCAGAGCCTGTATGCGACTCCCTCACGCAGCAGGCCACCGCCCCGTAGTGGGGGACACGTGGCTGGAGAGGACAGTGTTAAATTCAGAGCTGCCCAAGGAGAGCCACACCCCCCAGAAGGGGAGACCAGGATGGATGGCAGCACTTAACAGCATGTTCCAATTACAGCGTTTAAATCTAATTGCATACGCTGTTAATCTCTGTCAGCTCAGCATCGCTTAATATCATCGCGCAGCCTCTAATATCACGAGCAACATGAGCTGAGCTAAGACTGTTGAGAAAGTTCAGTCCCAGGTCTTCTCAGCCCCTTTAATTCTCTCTGTCAATTACACCCCTCCCAGAGTTCAGATGAAGGTCTTGAGATCCGGCTTGGAGCCACCTCTCTGAAGCGAAGCCTCCTGTAAATATACAGATGATATCAGGAGCCTCCGCTGATTTTTGACAGGTTAGCAGCAGTGACTAGTCCCTGGGGTATCACTTACTCTGAGCTTATTTCAAACAAATATTGCAAATGCAATCTGTCCCACAGTTTACAGTTCTGGAATAGTGGGGTATCACTTGCACAAGTACTTTCCCCTGCACGATCTCTCTGGCCCAAATAAGACTGGTGGGAGAGGGCCACACAGATTTAGCCCATGCCCCTGCACACGCACGCTTTTTATCTTTGTTTATTCTTGTTCAAAATGACAGTCGATGAGCATAGAAGATCTGCTCACAGATTTAGATTTTAAAACGTAACTCTTGAGTCATAAAAACAAATTTAAGAACACTACCAACTCTATTTAAATTCCATATAGGACGCCTTGAATTATTGGCTCATTTAAAGCAGTCCTATTTTTAGATACCATTCGACCTCCATTTTATAGCTGAGGAGATTAGAGCAAAGGGAAACCAGACATTTTGCCTGTGGACTTCCAGCTGGGAAATGGGGGGCAGAGCGTGAAACCCAGGCAAAGGGACCCCTGAGTGCTCCCAGGACCAGCTCTGCATGCTCTTTGAGATGTTCTGGGGACAGGAACCCGCTCACAGGAGTGAGTGAGCAGCCAGACATGCTCTCAGGAGCAGGCGCCCAAGATGAACACTCTGGGGGAACAAAGAAGGCAAGGAAAGGCAGAGTTCATCAAGAGCTGCAGCTGGAGGGGAGCAATGGACATGGACCTCGTATGAGGGTTTATACGGGGGACAGAGAGAGGCAGAGGGCTGGGGGAGGGCATGGAAACCTGAGCTCCTTTGGAAGGCCCAGCCGACAAGAGACTCTGAATGGCAGGATGGAAATAAGAGGAGTCACCCAGAGACATGCAACCCCAGCTCCACCTGCTGTCTGCACAGCCTGGGGTGCCAGCTGGGCCCCTTCTCGGGGAGGGGGTCACAGTGGTGCAGTGTGGCGTGAAGCCTCACCTGGCAATTCCTGCCACCTGGACCTCGGGCAGGGTGCTCATGCCGCTGAAGGTAGGTGTAGGGACGATGCTAATGGTGTAAGCAGGCCGCCGAGCACTGCCCAGCACTCTCCTGGCACACGCTCCTGCCACAGTGCCCAGTCTCATCCAGGCCCACAGAACGTGGCCCGCTGGCTGTGGCCGGGGCTCCCCAGGACTGTGAGCTGGAACGGTTTCTCCTCGTGTGCTGGCCGTCTCAGGCATCTGTCATAGAGAGGGGACGCTAGCTGACGCAGGCCTCTTCCTTGGAAGCAGTGAGGTCTGCAGCTTCTTCAGCTGGAATTACAACAGCAAGTAGGGGTCCCATTGGGAGACTGGGGGACAGAGAGAGAGATCTGGCCGCAGCGCAGAGCAGAAGGGTCAGAGCAGGGGCGGGAAGCGCTGCCGGCCGAGCTGGGTGAGGCCGGGTGACCATGCCGGGGAAGGCCCATTGCACCCCCATTCTTTCCTCATTCCTGGAGAGGAAGTGAAGCCAAATGGTGATCTGGGACCCGCGGTGGTCACAGAACTAGGCGGCGGTGCTTCAGCATTCCGGGCAGACGTGCCCTAGAAGGCCCCAGCCCACACCCCCCCAAACCTGCGAAAATGCAAGCCCTTACCATTGCACGCCGTTGTGAATAACGCAGCAGCTGAGCGGCAGCCTGGTGACTAGCACCGTGTCCCCCAGCACAGGCATCAGTCCAGCACTCCTCCATCCTAGATCTCAGTTTTCGCTGCGTCTTGTGGGATGTGATACGTGTTTCGTGCATGTAAGTCTGAGGCCCCACGCTTACGTTGCTGAGTGAGTGAAGCGGCCTTGGTAATGTCGGGTGGGAGCAGAAGACTGGTCACAACAAACAAAAACACGGTTGAAATGATCGCTTTGCTTTTCATTGTTTTCTTTATGGGGCTTCCGTTGTGGGACTTTCTTGTGGATGGGAAGAGAAAAAAGAAGTCAGAGACTTCCTCTGCTACTTCTTTGGGGTGCACACTTCACTCCTGAGCAAGAAGACTGAGGAGCTGGAAGAGGTGGGTCTGGCTTCTTCTCACCACAGAGGAGGACGTGGCCTCTCCCTGGGGAGGCAGGACTGTCCTTCAAGTCCTGGGGCCAGGCTGTCAAAGATACCTGGAAATAGTGTGACTCCTGAGTTGGGGGTGAGATTTCGGGAATGTCCCGTGTGGCTCACCCCGACAGTTTGAGGGAGCCGATCTAACCACGGCATGGCTTCAGGTGGGGTGAGGCCGGGAGGCCTGGGGCTGTGGGATGGGAGAGCCCCGATGGAAGGGGTGGCAGACTGGAGCCTCATGAAATGCCCACAGGGAGTTCTGCAGTGGTTCTGTCCATTGTGTTCACTGAGGGTCCAGCACCTTCATGGCAGTTGGTGTGAGCCGTTTAAGTGGACTCAGGATGCCAGGATCTCTCCTGAGGGCGAGGAGAGACCCCATGAGCTGGCCACGTCTTAGTGGCCAGACCAGGTCAGGCCCACAGGAGCCGGGCGCAGCGTCAACCTCCTCCTGTGTGCTGTACTTGTCTGCTTCCTGGCAGTGATGAGCGAGCAAAGAGGCACATGTGTTGGAGTGGGGCTTGGTAATCCAACGCCAGGCGAGGCAGGCGAGTCCTTAGATGGGCAGGTTGGAGGTGATTGAAGACAGCAATGGCAAAGAGCTAGGGTTTTTAGTTAAATCAACTTCTGCTTGAACTTACTGTGGAATTTACTATGTATGCTATGCTGAGCAAGTGGTTTAACCTCTGAGAAACTCAAAGTCCTCATCTATACTAAGGATCTGATTATTGTTTTAACCTGACCCCTATGAAATGCTTATTGAAGTGCTTGTTATGCACAGGAATATATCATGGGTAATAAAATGTGGTGCGGTGACTCACAGATGGGTGAAAAGGTGCTATTGCTTCACCTTCAGAGCCCAAAGAAGCCCTCGTTTCGATGCCCAGCCCTGGCACAGAGAGGTTCTGCCTGCATGGCAGCCCTGAAGCAGCGTGCGCCAGGCCTTCCCACAGCGGAAACATAAAATGCAGGTGCGGTGGGGTGGGAAGTTGCTTTTAGAATGAGTTGTATGGAGGGTGTTAAAGTCAGCCTTCTCTGCCCTTTCGAATTGAATTCTTGGGGCTTCTGTAGGAGGGCAAGTGGGTAGTTGCTTTCCCGCCAGGGTTAAGACAGACTCCTTGAATCCAGGAGCATGGAGGCAGACTGTCCAGCGCTGTGCAGAGGGGCAAAGGCCCTCCCGCCCGTTCTTCTGGTTCTCCAGAGAGGAAGATCCCATGGGCCTTGCATCCGCCAAGATCACAGGAGGCCAGTGTGGCTGCCAGACAGTACAGCTGGAGTCTGCCTGAAGATGCTCCCTGTCTCAGGTCGCCTGCATAGGGCTAGGGGCCTCCGGCTGAAGCGATTAGGGCCTGCTGTCCCAGGTGAGTGCCAGGGCCATGCAAAGAAGGCCGTGGGGGACAGGACAGGTCCTGGAGCCCCCGAGGGTGCTCTTCCTGTGGCTCCCTGCTGCCTGCCCTGAAGCCATGAGACCCAGGGACGAAGCAGAGAGGAAAGCAGAGGTCCAGGGCCAGCATCCTCCCTCCTGGCCTGGCTGCCGGGCGACGTGGGTCGGGATCTGGTCCTCCTGCTCCGTGGGACTCAGTGTTCTCCTGCAATGGTGGAGCCAGAATGACAGGCCCGGCCCACACTGCCCAGCTGCTGAGCCCAGGAAGGCCTGAGACAGCTCTCCCCCTTTCTCTTTCAGGGTACTGCCAGCCCGTGATGGTGCTGGCACTTGCAGAAGCAACTGCAGTTTTACAGTCTCCTCAGCGTTTTCTTGAGTCAGTGCTTCTTCATTGCAGATATTTAGTAAGTATTTAGTTAAATGGGAACTATGACTTTATGATTGTTTATCCTTTCCGTGCTTATTGACCCCCAGTATTTGTCAGGAAGGTGGACAGGAGTCCAGAAAGAGGGGCCGAGCTTCTGCTTTAATGAACGCCTGATGTGTGTGGACCAGCATCGGAACGGAAGGTTATGAAGGGGTGCGAGGCATGGGGCGAGGCCCGTGGAGCGCTCTGAGCTGGAGGTGCAGCTCTGGCCCACAGGCCGCGCCTGCGCAGCAGATAAATATTTAACAACGCGCCCTGGAAGGAGGAGCCCTGACTGCAGCGCTCCAAGTTCTGCGGTGCAGTGTTCCTACCAGTGCTGCCAGTGGGGCGTTACCAGAGATGCAGGAGCAGCTCTACTTCCGGCCACCTCCGGCCACCAGTGTGGCAGCCAGGGGGCTGTGAGACTGCGGAGGGCTTCTGGGACAGCGGCCCTGCTGAGTCTGAAAGGTGAGTGAGGCGTACGTGGCAAGTCAAAGTACCGTGACCTCGGAGTCTGTTCATTTCAGTGACTCGTCACTCATACGTTCAGCACAACGAATGCTCGCTATTTTGTGTTTACTGGGAACACAGGACCGAAAGACGAGTGGAACGCAGCGAGCACGCGCACCGCACTGGTGACGTAGTCGGGGCGGGGCTTCGTGCTCAGCGTGCGGGTCACACGCAAGGCGCCCGCCCAGGTGGTGCGGGGCAGGGGGACCCAGGGGTGCGCACAGGACGGGACAAAGCAGGAAGGCGGAGCCCCCGAGCCTCCAGAGGCCGGACACAGAGGCGGGGACTCGACCGCCCCTTGCACCCTCGCGGCCCTCCCTCTCCTCACGCTTGCAATCTTGGTCAAGTTGCTGCCTTAGTTTCCTCATTTTTTAAAGTTTTCTTTTCCTTTTTTTTTTTCACCCGGGGATCGAACTCAGGACCTTGTGCTTGTGAGGCAGGTGTGGTGCCACCGAGCTACATCCCCGGCCCTTTAAAGTTTATTTTTAACAGTGCACGTTTGCAGCACCCAGAAGTTGCGTTCAGTGCGGGAGTCAGCACGTGGATGACACATCTTTTTTTTTTTTTTTTTTTTTTTTGGTACCGGGGAAGGAACTCGGGTCCTTGCGCTTGCGCAGCAGGTGGCGAAACCACTGAGCTAAATCCCCAGCCCCAAGATGGCACATCTTGATTCCCTTTATGTCCCTTCCCTTCCCTCTGCCCTCCCTACATCTCTCGCTCCTCTTTCCCCGAGAAAGTCCCACCTCCCTACTTCCCATTTTCTATCTTTTATTTTGCTCTTTATTTATATTTTGGGTTTCTCATGTAAGCGTGTGTGTGTGGTTTATTTCAATTAATGGTATGGTCTCAAGGTGCAACCACTTTCCTGCAAATGACTCAAGTCTATCATTTGTGACAGAGTAGTGCTCCACTGTGTGTAAATACACTTCTGTCTCTCCACTCTCTGTAGGGCACAGAGAGGCCACCTCCAGGATTTAGCTATTATGAACTGTGCTGCTATAAACGTGGGTGTGCACGGATCACTGTAATATGACGGCTTTGGTACCCAGAAGGGGAATAGCTGAGTCAAATAGGATTTCCAGTTTTAGTTTTTTGAGAAATCTCCACACTGATTTCCATAGTGGTTGTATGAGTTTATGTGAGACAGTTTTACCTACAGCATGGCTTGGATCTGGGAAATCACACACACATTCCACTGAGCACACAGTGAGCCATCTGTGGATGTTAACTTCGTTTTCCTTTAACTCTTGTTAAATTTCTTCCTCCTTTGCTCCCTCCCTGATCCAGGCACCCGCCTCTCATATTGGAGACTGTTACTGAATATGGTGAGGACTAAATAGGTTTCTGTGGCCTGGGATGAGTAAACAGCGACGACAATTCTGTTGTTATTTTTATCAGCAAATATGATCTCCTTTGGAAGAGCCTAGTTCTTAGCACATTTGGGAGCTACAGAGTAGTTTTACTCCTGAGTTCTGTCTCTTATCTCTTTAAAAGAAGCCATTGCATTCACGTCCTTCCTGTCCCTCCCCACCTCTGCCCCCAAGGAAGTCCTGTCTTTGACAGTGTCACTCTCTGCCTGCCGTGATTAGGAGTTGCCTGTCTTTCCAATGGGAGCAGCTGAACAGCTGTGAAAATGACAGTGGGCTTGGAGAGCTAGGATTAGTGGGGATGGGGCACCCTGGAGCCCCTGGCCTGGTTGCCAGCCAGCACCAGCCAGGGAGCCCGGGCTGGCAGGCCTGGGGTCCTCAAGGGGACAGCTGCTCTCCAGGAACTGGTTTCTGTTTCCTTCTCTTCCTCCCTCCAGTCTCAGATCCTTGCATAAACATGGGGTTGCTAAGCAGCATGAGCGCTGCTGCTTGCATCCTGGATCCTAGGAAACTCAGCCCAGGCACTCAGAGCCCTGGTGTCCTTGCCAGCTCCCTGTCCAGCCCCTGGTCCCCCTGCCAGAAGTTCCCACACCCGCCTTGTACGTTTGCTTTCTACATGCAGGTGATCTAGGGTTTAGGGTCCCCTCTCCCTTCCCCTCTGCACCCCTTACTCTGGGGGCTGTGGACACGAAGTCCCTAACTGCATAACTTGTCCTGTGCCAATTGATTGCCTGAGAACAAAGCACTTTGCTGGCTGCTTCCTGCTCAGCAGCTGCACACTGTGCTTTCAAAGGGTTCCTCACTTTTCCTTGCCAATGGAGAGCTCACCTGGGATGTGTTTTCAAAACTATTTTGTAAAAAGCAATGACTCTTGTGTGTTAAGTCCAAGCACTTCAGTGTATCTGCAGAATTCAGCTACCCTAATCACCGTCTGACTTCAATGATTTATTTGCATGTAGTGATTTACTTATTTAATCGACAAGCCTCGCACGTGTGTTCGTGGAGTGCGGTGTGAGGCACAGA